>NC_090921.1:1184650756-1185262773 GCF_040938575.1 Ambystoma mexicanum | reverse complement strand
ATCAGCATGTTGTCCAAGCAGACCAGGACGGGGAGGTGAGCGCCTTGATAGGGAGCTGACAGCCGAGCAGCGCCAGCACAGCACGGAACGTAAGTATTGATCCAGAACAAAGACAACTGTGGGTGTGAGAGAGGGTATTGAGTATTGTGGAGCATTGTTTAGTATTGCTGAGTATTGGTGAAGTATTGTCTAGTAGTGGTGAAGTATTAATTAGTAATGTTATAGTGAGTAGGGACAGGAGCGGAGGTAGAAGTCCCTACTCTATGTTTTAGGGCACATTTGATCTTAGAGGTAAAAGGTTCTGGTGAATAACCTAGACTATTGACTTGAGGGCTTGGATGACTAGAGTTATGTAAATAAGGTATTCCTGTGGGTTGGTAGTTTTAGCTCGGGTCATACATGATGGTGCCCCTGTGAGGGTTAGCAAGGGAGATAGCCTATATTGCGGAAGGTGAGTCAGCTGGTTAAGTCTCCTGGAGAGAGGCATTTCACAAATTAGTCAACGGGTGCAGTTTGATCACAAGAGAATGGTGGTATACTCTGCCTGGAGAGCAGGAAGACAGCTGTGGGGTTTTTGTGTGGATTTGGGAGTAACAGGTTGTTACCGTGTTCGCACAATATTTCATTACCTATATTGTTTTGATAGCTTGGTGACATCACCCTTAGGGTTGTGTATAGGACACAGAGAATTTGAGAAGGTGAGGAGCTAGTATTGAGGACTAGGTATTGACAGACGAGGTGAACCAGTGGCGGTGCGCGTAACACGCCTGATAAGTTATTGAGCCAGAGGGGCTCATAGAAACTGGAAAGTATTATAATTGCATTGTAACTTTTATCAACGAACAGCGGATTATCGAAATCCTTGAGGTCAGGTAAAAGGTATTGATATGTATCAAGATAACAGTGAGGGGATTAGTCCCCTTCAGCATTTGTATAAGACACTTCCACCCTACAAGGAGAAAATATACAAATATAGCATAGAATGAAAACATGGCCACCTTCTGGAAGTTTCTCCAAAGACATGCAGCAATTGCTATTGACACACATACAGGGTGCATATAAGGGGAAGAAATTGGCGAAACGCACGGTCATATTCCAGTTGTGGAACATTTTTCAGGTGGGAGAGGGGAATGCCGCGAGGTGTCAGTGGATGCTAAGCAAACAGGGGGTGAAAGACCAAGCGACCCAGCCCTCGGGACCTCCCTCTGCCCCTCCATGTATAGTATCTGTCGATACAGATGATGAACCGGGAATGTTTCCAATGAGTGAACTAAGGGCAGCAGGGGGGTATTCAAACCCGACAAATAAGCCACCACATACACTAAAGAAGATAAGCAGAAAGGCACAGGACAGCCAGCTAGTGATGTAGGGGTGAGCAGTAAGGCACAGCAGCACGCAAAGGAGGAGTTCAAGGGCATAAGCATGAACAAACGGATAGCAGTGCAGGTACTCTTAAAACTTCAAGGGAAGACAAATGGAAAGGCAGAAAGGACTACTGAGGCAATAGAAAGCCTAAAGCGGGACAGTGACACGACAGGGCAGAACAGATGGATGAAGAAGACAGTAGAGAAAAGGACAGGGAAGTGAGGCTAGGGCGCAATGTCAGAGAGAGAAGGAGAGAAGAGAAACTGGAGTGAAAAGACAGGGAACGAAGAAGGGAAGATGAGAAGGAACACTTGGAAAGGGAATGGGAAGAAAGGATAGAAAGGGATCTGAAGGAAAGGAAGAGAGTGGAAAGGGATATGAGGAAGAAAAGGGAGCGAGAACTGGAGAAGACAGCGAGATGGAGAGAGAGATAGCAGAGAAAGAAAAATGCAAGTTAGCAGAGAGGGACCAGAAGAGGCAATTGGTCAAAATGGCAAGAGGATGAGCATGCAGGGAGGAAGATGAATAAGCAATAAAGGCAGTGAGGATGCAGACAGTATTGGCTAGGGAAAAGAAAAGGCATGAGGAGGACAGACAAGCTGAGCCAGATTGCACAAACACACGCGGCAGGAGCACAACAGAAGGAAGTGGAGCAGGCCTTAAGAAGTCTTCCAAGTTAAGGCTGTAAGGATAGGGAATGTTTTGCCTATCTCTACTTTATTCAACCACACATTTTCTTGTTTTACACAGCACATTAGCAACACCCTGGGACACACAAATGTATAGATTATGGACTCCCGTCAACAATCTGAATCTAATAGGAAGCAAATGCTTCTTTTCTACGTAATCCAGGTAAATAAGGACTCCTGGCCATGGGAGGCAGTAGAACATGTATATTTCAACATCCAGTGAGGCTGCAATTAGAGAGATTTAGAAGCATACTTATTTCCTAAAATTGATTTTTTTTTTTTTACTTTGCAGATCAGGAAGACTGGAAAGTTCTGGAATATTGATTGAACAATGATTGAATAGTGTTCATCTGGGTCCCAAAATGAGTAGAGCTCTAACTTTTGATATTTTATAATTATAATACAAGTTTAGACAAATAGTAGACTACATTAATTCATACAGAACTCATATACTGGGTGCCAACTTTTCTCCTCATTCCATCAATGCCATGGAATTGCAAAACTCCCCTGATATAAAAGATCAGTAACTGTGGTACAAAGCTACCATTAGGTTAGATGTGCCAGATCACAGATAGCTTCCTAGAGTGGCGTTTAAAATTGACTGTCAGTTTTGTTATTTCTTTTATCAGCCTCACAGATGACTTACAGCTTCCGAACTGTTCAATGCATGCAGCCCTACATCTAACAAAGCAGAGGGCATTTTTTGTTACGATCAGAAAGGCGGATTTGAAAGGATGTGTGTGGAATGGGGAAAATGCTGCAATTGTAAAATGAATTATGTAAAAGGGCCAATACCTTGGTTTAAAATAGGCCGATTATAAAAAGCAATTGGCCTTACACCTGGGGGACAGCGAATGAACATCGATGCCAACATCAGGGAACTGCAAGTGGTTTCTGTACTGAGCACTATCACAAAAGACCTGCTGACAAGTTTGATATGGAATGGCCATTTGTGTGGTGTTTTCACCTTCCTGTGGGGAATACATTGATCACATGCAATAACCATAGCTGAAATGCATATTGGCAAATTTGAGTGCCTCCAGAGTTCACGCAATAGCGCAGAGTGTTCAACATTTGTTGTAGAGTTCTCTGTTCATATCCCAGATCACAATATCAATTTCCAGCATGGCGCACTCAGCCTTCCCGGTCTCTGAGGTTGATAAAGGTTCATATCTTGGTGAGAGTAACAAAACAATGTACCTGCAGTGTATATAGCATTCCTATGGTGCGTGTCTACAATTCAGTTACTACAGGCGAGGGTTGTAAAAGCTAGGCAGCACCCACAGTAACAAGCATAAAATGTTAGTTGGGAGTGGCGATTAGGTTGCCAAATTCTACCTTTGGAGTCAAAGCTCATATTCGGACTAGGCCACCAAATGGTACAATGACCCTAGACACATCAGGGCCTTTCTAAATCGTTTGTACTCTCTGCTCTCTGCAACTCATCCCGAACAGGACTGCAAGAAGTGTCATTGGCCTCAAGCCCAGGGATCTCTTTGCAGGATTGACATCTCTGCACTGGCTCCCAGTGGCTGTGAGGATTAAGTTCAAAACCCTCTGCATTGTTCACAAGGCCTTCTGGGGCCTGTGGCCTAAATACTTCAACTCTAAATACCATCCTTTTCGAGCTCTTTGCTCATACATCTCCAGCTCCCTCAGGGTCAGTCGCTTCTCCAAGCAACGAGTTGGTACTAGATCTCTATCTTCCACTTGGGCTTCCCTCTGGAACAGCCTCCCTGCCTCCCTGAAACTTGAGGAGAACCATCTCCAGTTCTGGAAGCACCTCAACACCTTCCTCTTTGCTTCTCCTCCTCTCTCCTGCTGAACTCCTGACTGAAACTGGACTGGTCACATGGCTTCCCTCCGATCTCAGGCCCAGCTCCCCTCCCTCGCCAGTTGCACACCTGCACTGCCTCCCTGGCAACCCATGCACTTGGTGGCTGTTTCTGTATCCCTACAGTCCCCTACCTGCTCCTTACACTTGATGTCTGCACTTAGCCCTGCACTTGCCACAAGCTAGGCGCACTTTCTACCTACTGTTTTATTTTTTTAAATTTTTTTTTACTATTGATCCTATGTATTGCACTGCCCCCTCCTCCTCCCCCCCGCACTTTTCCCTCTGCCCCATCCCCTGCACTTGTGTGATCTCAATGTCACCTGGCCCAGTAAGATCGCTCTCTGAGTCTTCCCTCTGTTTTTCCTCCCTTGCCTCGTTGCGCCTTGAACACTTGTGCATAGGCAGTTTTGTAAATGCCATATCATATCATATCATATATCCTGTCTCACTGTATTCCTGAGAGCCAAAAGCGGACCACATGCCACAGCCTCCAAATCTTATTGACGGTTTACTTTTTTGTCTAGTTTTAAGTGTTCTGCACATCATTAACAATCATATACAAAGCTATGTGTTGGGTTATTAAAAGCTTTAAAATAAAGTAGTAAAACTCGGACACAATTTGTTTAGGCTCTCACCAACTAATATACTGGTACTTCTTTGGTTACCTTGATGATAAGAAAATAAGACTAAACGCATTCTCTCTTTGCATACCATGGTTCTGTAAAGTGTTTTGTTAAATATTGTTGCGTATGTGAGTTGCGTACTTTCCAAATTAGGATTACAAAACAGCATATTAGTTTAGTACATGAAAACATGTGCAAATATATGCACCTCGCAGTACGACAAGAGCTGGGAAATAATGTGGTCATGTGCAAAAATGGCAGACCGGGCTCATATTCCAGCTTAACCTTTTCACCAAAGTGTGTGTAGTTCCGCAGCAAATGAAGTCTATGACTGACCTATCAAATCTGTCGTTCCCTAAATATTTCAAACTTGTGTGCCTATAGGAGTGATTAAGTTGTCAGGGAATGCTCTTCAAAAACAGATTACTCATGGTTTTAGTGACTGATTCATATATAATAATGCCCACTGATGTATTGCACACCCAAAATATTATGTTGTTACTCACTAACAGAAAAACCCATTGAAAACCTTGGCCCTAATGTCTATCGCTGGTTACATGTGCCTTACAGCTAGCTCCTAGACCCTATCCACTGTCTATGCTATGGCATGTGTACCTTTCACAATGCTTACAATTAGTCTCAAACCTGCAGTGAATCAAGGACCCCGCTTGCCTAATGTAGAAATGCCACACACAGATCCATGTGCAGGCTTAGGGGGCTGTTTCAGCATAACAGAGCAACATTTCCCTAGATGACAATAAATGGTATGCTTTGTGAACGTGGAAGGCTCCAGGGGGGAGGTTGGGCGATTTGTACTGTGATAACGCCTTAAAGACGTTTTGCGGTGTGCAGTCTCAACATGCGGGTAAATGATGATATGGGCAGATGAAGTTTGGGATGATATCGGAGTACCTCAATTGCCATTCACTTCATGTACCCTGAGTGTTTACTATTTTTCTTTAAAAACTTAACGTAGATTGCAGAGGGAAATCACCACCTATTGACTTCAGGTAACGCTTTTCCTCGAGGGCTCTCTAAAGGGACATGTCCTGTAGGAATACTGAGGAAGCACCTTTGGAGGCTCATGGAGTAACTGGCCACCCAGCTGCCATCTTTGGATCAGAACGGTGCATACCGGTTAAAACAATAGAGCCTTATTCCTCACCGAAACTACTTAAGTGGGTGGTGGCTCCATGTCCCCTGTGGAGGTGGGCACTGAACATCGTCAGACTAGAGCAACCAACCACATGGAAATGATTGAAACAGAACACAGACACTGGAAAATCGCAATGAATGTACTTGTTAGGTTTTGGAATTGGGAAAGGTCAAACGGAAGTAACATGTATTGCAAGGGGCCTGACCGAGAGGGAATATAAGGGGTAGGCGAATTGGAATTGGCAGCAGGTTGGGTTGGTTTGGGTGGTGGGTGTGTAGAGCTGCTGCCCATTTGCAGACAGAGAGAGAAAGAGAGAGAGAGAGAGACAGCGAGAAAGAGAGAGAGAGAGAGAGAGAAGAGAGAGAGACAGAGACAGAGAGACAGAGAGAATATGCTGGTTGAATGGAGAGGATCAGAATCTAAGATCGATGAAGCAATACAGAAGAAGAGAGCAAGGGAGACTCTGATTGACAGAGACACTTTGCCTGTGGGGCAGTCCGACTAGGACATAGGACTAAGAAAAAGGAGAATAACTAAGTTGAAGGAGAGTGACTATGATGTTCTATGACAAAGGAGAAGGAGAAGGCACAGAAAAAAGGAGAAGTGATATGATCAAAGTCTATCATAATCCATTATGATGGAGGACTTCGAAGAAGTAGCATTTGTATCAAGATTTTCTGACCCCATTCTGAGGACTTTCCGAACACACTATATTTACTGTGGTGGCCATGTAGTAATGGTTAACTTGCTAAACTCATAGGAAGAGCACTTTTTGGGTGGCTTATATCTTCGCTCCCCGTGGACAAATCCTCACTAAACGTTGCAAAAAAAGTATATGGCCCGCTCTGAATCTATCCAGCAAGTTTAGTGTGGTTTTATCAAGGGGGTTAGGGAGGCCAAAGTTATAAGGGGGGGGGCTGAATGGAAAAATTTGCACTCGCCTACAGCCCAAACCGCTGGATGGATTTTCACCAGATTTGCGCCAGGAGCAGCGGCATCATGGTCCTGAATGCGTGCTTTTGTGAAATTTGCTGGAAATCCGTCCAGTCATTTCTTTTCAAACGACCAAAAAATAGGTCCAAAAGAATTAGTGATATCTGGGTTTGGTCCGTGGACCCATATCCCTGTTCGGTCCGCGGACAGGCATCCGATTGGCCTACAGGGTGACGTGATGTACGCAGAGATGCCCACTGATTTGAAGGTGAAAACCGTTAAGTGCATCAGATTTTTGGAAATGCCCACCATGTTGGATTCACAGACAGCAGCCTGGGGGCTCCACGTTAAACACATATAAAAAAACACATGATTTCACTTGTCTAACTTATCAAACAATCTCTGGGGAGTTAAGCAGTGATGAGCATGACATGTGATACGGCCATAAGAAGCCAAAAAACAGGTGTTTCTTTGTCCTCGAAGTCCAAGAACAGTCCTGATCTTCGGGGACAGTCCTTCAATGTTTGCAAACTCTTCAGATGTTTGGGGACATCTGAGCCTAGTTCTGCATTACAGCGTTGTTGAAAAGCAGTTCTTGGATGGCTTATAACTTTGGCGCCACTCAATGAAACTTCAATTTTCGGAATTCTATTCTAGACCTGATTCTAAAAGGTTTTGCAAAGTTTGGTGGGATTTTGTAAAGAAGGTGCAAAATTAGATGGGGCTTCCAAAATATTGTAAATTCTTATAAACATGGTGCCATTTGACGAATATGCACAAAAGTGTGCAAAGCAATTTTAAATCTCGATATAGCTGTTTTTGCAGCAATTGGTGGGATGCTGTCAAGAGGGGGCAAAATTAGAGGGGGCTCCCAAAATATTGTAAAGGATTTTCAATGTGATGCCATTTGACGAATCTGCACAAAAGTTTGTAAAACGATTTTAAATCTAGATAGAAATGTTATTCTTAAAGTTTGGTAGGATTTTCTCAACATTAGAGGGGGTCTCAACATTTTTAGATCTCTTATAACTTTGTTCCATTTAACAAATGTGGACAAAAGTTTTCAGAAAGATTATAGATCCATGTTTGTGTAAAGTCTGAAATGATTTTGTCAAGTTGGGCGCTAAGTTATATGACTATTGAATGTACATGCGCCTCTTTTTTATTTTTTGACAGGTGTCATAATGTAGGTACAAAAAATAATGATATACATTTGGTGACTGAGGTAAAGCCTGTGGCCATGGGCAGTGGCGAGATTGTCTGGGTCATGGTATAAGGTCATGAACCGGACAAACTGGCTACTGGCCATGATCGCGAGGGACGTAAAATGGGGTTAAAGTGGCCATGTCAACCTGGGACCGGCTATTTGGCAGTTATTCGAAAGTGGGATAGGTTTGAAAGGGAAAAAATGTGCTTGTGCTAATATGGTCATAGGGTTCTGTCTTTGCCTTCTGCAGACTGCCATGGAAAAGGAGGAGGGGCCCTGTACGGAGCCCGGCCTTCCCTTTCCATGTTGGCCATATTGGAAAACGATATTCCTTCCTACAGCAGGATGCCGCCGATAACCCACTGTAAGAGTGACAATCCATTTTGTAGCACCCAGGTTCCCACTTTGGGACCTGTAAGAACGTATTTTGCTAGTGAATTGCATGTGTTGGTAGTAGGGCACTGTAAACATAACGTAGCTTGTGCATAGTGCATTTAGAAATGATGTTACGTTTGTACTACCGCACCTTCACCATAACGTCTCTTTAGGAATATTTTGAATGCCTAATTATAACATAAATTTTGTTTCAGAGTGTCACAATGCAAGTGGCAATGAAGGATGGCAGTGTGACGCGCATCTTATACCCTCTACACAATTATGTGGTAAATGGAAGGAACCGTGGTACTGTGGAAAACACTGCATTGGCATCTGGTGGAAATGGGTGGCTGTTCAAACAGATGGTTGTGCATGTTGCAGTGTGTTTGCAAGAGCGCAGGTGTGTGACAGGAAGCACAAACATTATTGCTATACTTGCAAAAAGCGCAGCAAGGCAAGGGGCCTCATTACGACCCTGTCGGTAAGTGAAAATCGATGCCGGTAAAGGATTACCGGCATCGCTTACCGCTAGGTCCGATTACGATCCGAGTAAGTGCAATTAGCGGCACTGTAGTTAACGTTGCCGCTAACAGCACCAAGGGCGCGGGCACGCGACCCCCCATGCAGGAAATAGCGGCATGGCGCAATTTGGGGAACATCATGAGTCAAGCGGATATGCTCTTAACGCCCTTGTGAAGGCCGTAAAGTACCTTACCGCCATGGTGCAAATAGTGCCATCGCGGACCAACCGTAAATGGCCATGTGCAGTGTTCCCAGCTGCCACAGGTGCACACAATCAGCACAGGTGGAGGCAATACAGACTCACCAAATACAAAAAGAGCACACCCCACCCCTTCCCACAGCCAGTCACACTCCACAATGATTCCAATAGGACTAGCAATGTTGGGGCTGGGGGACCTGATTGCAATGCAAGTGCTACAAAAACAACAACAACAATAACAGGCAGCACAGAGGAGATGCAGGAGGAGAAGGAGGGCAAGGCAGGGCCAGCAAGCCCCACCAGCACAGCCAATGCCACCACGCAGGCAGCCCCCAATCACACGCATCAGAGCCAGTCCATTCAACCTAACCCCTGAGCAGATCCACACCCTATACCGTCTGGACCGGGACACCATCACCACCATCGTGGACATGATACACAACGACATTGTCAGCATGATAGAAACACCCACCGCCACCCCCCCCCCCACTGAAGGTAGTGTCCATGCTCCACTTCCTGGCCACAGGCACCTACCAGCACACAGTGGGGCACATGCATGGCATTTCACAACCATTATTCTCACGTACGCTGATCCAAGTGCTCGATGCCCTCCTCAAGCACACAGACGACCACATTTCCTTACCACGGTCTGCCCATGAGATTGCAAACACCAAAGTGGGTTTCCATGCACTCGCCGGCATACCTGGTTGCATTGGTGTCATCGACTGCATCCATGTGGAATTGGTGGTCCCACATGCCATTGAGGTAGTGTACCACAACCGTACGATATTCCACTCAATCAATGTGCAAATGGTATGTGACCCCAACAGGATCATCACAGATTGTTGTGCCCGATTCCCCGGATCAACCCATGATTCAATGGTCCTGCGTAAATCCACAATACCACGCTACATGGAGCGACATGCAGGGCAGAGATCCTGGCTTCTCGGTGTGTTGCATGTTAGGCTCATGAAAATGCAATGTGGGTAGGTGATTGGGGGAGAGAAGCATACTTTACCTGGCTGAAAGGGGGGGGGGATGCATACTTTACCTGGCTGAAAGGGGGGGGAGAGATGAATACTTTACCTGGCTGAAAGGGGGGGGGGTAGATGCATACTTTACCTGGCTGCGACTACCATAGGCAATGGAGCCAGCTCATACCCTGAAGCAGCCCAAACTTTAGATGACACCTGAACACATAATGCCCGATGTAAGCAGCCCTACCATGTGAATGAAGGTGTGTCCCAACCATGACACAACCATCTGCAAGTGCACTGTACTGAATCGGACGGCATCCACCTCAAAGAAATGCACCTACATGCAATGACTTCAGCCAATACACGGCACCAAACACCATCAACTGAAAGGCCAGTCCCCCATAACTACGCAAGGAGGCACATGATGGACATAAACATCAATACACCACTCACAGACACAGAGGCCAAAATAAATTGCATAACAACATTTGTAGTGCTCAGTGAGGTCATCATGAGGCTGACAGCAATGTTGCCATGATGAGAGCATTGATATCACTGGACATCTGCCAGATCACCAAAACAACCGCTATGGACTAACACAGTGGATGGGCACTCACAAGGCACTGGACCCCCCTGCATACACTGGTTGATGGCCTGCAAAACAGTCCATGAGAGGAATACACATATACCGGTCACATAGTGTGACTCCATTCGTGCATGTAAATGTTGTACAAAGTAAGAGATGAATGCATGCCATGCTGGCACGTCATGATTTGAAGTTTGATGTCATGACTGACACATACATTGTTGCCCACATACAGGTGATGCAGGCTATCCCTTGAAGAGGTGGCTCCTTACCCCAGTCCGGAACCCACAGAACCAGCACGAGGAGGACTATAATCGTGCACATACACGAACCCGTGTGCTGATTGAGCAGACATTTCACCTCTTGAAGGCACGGTTTCGCTGCCTCATCAGGTCTGGTGGGGCACTCCTGTACCGACATGAGAAGGTGGCGAAGATCGTCATGGTATGTGTAATGCTACACAATATGTGCATTAGACGAAATGTGCCCCTGCCCCCTGACGCTGAACTGCAACCACCTGACAATGAAGATGAGGAGGGTGCAGATGGGGCAGCACCTCAGGGAGGAGTCGATGCACAGGAGGGACGTGCCATGCGTCAAACTCTCATTAATCAATGCTTCTAGCACACACGGATGGCGTGTGTCACATGGAGATGGCACTTGGGGCACTGTGTGTGTCTGGGACATGCACACTGTGAGCTGTTCACCAATAAAGCACACATACGCAATGAGCAATGTCCACACATGTGATTTGTGCACAAGCAAAAAGTGTATTGAAAATGTGATTTGAATTAACACACCCACTCCCCCACCCCCCTCAACTCCCCGCAAAAGTGTGTGGATGCCTGTGGTGACGTGCATAATGTGTGATTGTTCCACTGGGCGTTAACAAGAATGTCAGTTAACAAGAAAGGGGGGAGTCACACATGCCATTGTAAAATACGTTCTTACAGGGACATTCTCATTAAGTTGTACTGGCAAAAACCCATCCTATTGATTGGAAAAACGTTGTTACAGAGACCTTATGGTTGGAGGTCAAACTGAAACACCCTTGAAATTCGGCAATTATGGTAGGCTACGCAACCGGCTCTATTGGTAGCCCCCTCTCCCGGCCCCCGGGGAACCCCTGCCTGAACTCCGCAGGTTCCTGCCCGATCTGCGGACGGGGCTGCTTGGGGTCGAACTGGCAGCAGAGGAGGTACTTGACTGTTCACGAGGACGCATGTCCCTCATGGTTTGAACGAGCTCCGAGAGCACGTGCCGCACCGCGGCGAGTTCTGCACAGATATCCTTGGTGGAGGATTGTATGGCTGCCTTCACAGTATCTGCACATTGGTGCATTTCCACCCTTGCACCTCCACATTTGGCCACATGCTGAGTCAGGAATGAGGATAGTTGATGTTGGCGTGTGACGATTTGGTCCAGCGACTCTTGGTTTTTTTGGGCAATGGATATTGCCAGTGTGGTGTCGATAGTGCTGCTCCCCTCCTGCACATCTTCCACTGGGCATGGAATGGCTGGCCATGAGTCATCAGGGGATTGCCCCTGTGTGCCATCATCATGATGGCTGCATGGGGACAGGTAGGGGGAATGAGGGTGGGCAGTGGGGGGACATACTACAACATCAGCATACTTCACATCACTATCCGAGCTTGCTGCAATGGCAGCAGTCTCCCCAATCGTGCTGCTTCCTGCAGACACAGTCCCTTCAGTGGGCACCAGTTGATGGATGTCTGTTGCTGGTGGTACAGTGGTGCTTGCCTTGGTGATTATCAGTGCCCTGGCCTGTGTTGTGCCCGCAGACTTTGGCTGCTGTGGGAGTTTGTTTTGTACAGCAGAGGTGGAGGGTTGGTGTGGTGGTACTTCGGGCCTGGCCTTCTTGGCAGGTGTGGTGCCAGTGTCTTCATCGCCAGGGTCTGAATGAGAGCCTGTGGTGGAGCAAAGGAGGGAAAGTGTTATTGGTGGGTCTGCGGACATTGAGCAGGCATTGTGATGACTGCCATCATTTTGATAACTAGATGGTGCACATTGGAGGCAGTGACATACAGGTTGTCTCCCTTTTGGGTGGAAGAAGCATGGGTGCCTACAGTAAGGGTGTGCATACTGCATGTGTACAGGGTGGAGGTTACAAATGCCTGTAGGCAGTCTTCTGCTGATGTGTTGCATTAACCCTATTAGGCAACATTGCGCTTCACATGATTCTGGACTTCAGTAAGTTTGGCATGGCTTGATTTAAGGCACCTACCTGCGTCACCTGATGTCGGGGCTCCTCTCTCCATTTCTCCAACCCCCTCAATGCTCTCGATGTCAATGGTTGTGGCACATATCTCCTCCCACGGCTGCAATTGTATTGGTGACTCTGCTCCTCCACCAGTTGCCATGGCCAGGTTTCTGTTAGCAGACAGTACACTCCTTACGCGGAGCCGCAGATTGTCCCACCTTTTCCGGCACTGTCTTGTGTTGCGGGGTGTTGTGTCAACTGCACTGACCTGCTGTGCTTCTATGGCCCATATGGCCTTCTTCCGTGCTATCGCCGGTCTGGTCATCTCTGTTGAGAATACGACATCGGCGTTTTCCTGTAGGGTTTCGGCCAACATGTTGAGCTCCTTCCTAGTGAAGTGCTCCTGCCGCAGCCGATCGCAACTTTTTTTAAACAACTTTCGGCATTCTGACGATGGGTGGATGTAGGTGAAGGTATGTGGCGAGTCGGGAGGTCAGATGTCCACTGGTTGCGGAGGATGGCAATGGATTGTGTTTTTAAAGATGGCCGCCGTGCTCTTTCCCGTGCCGTTGCGATGACGCAACTTCCGGATCCGCTTATTTACGTTCACCGCTAATAGCTGTCACCGCTATTTGCGGTGATCGCTAATATCGGTGGGAGGAGTGGCGGTAGTGCACCTTGCACTGCATACGATGCCGGTAGGTGCCGTTTTGGGACGTTACCGGCATGGCGCTGATTACATTACCGGCATGGTGCAATGCACGTGCCCGAGAGGTCGTAATGTACCGCTTTTAAGGGTTTCTGGCCAGCACGACACGTTAGTTGTGCCATGCCAGTAATGTCCATTACTTACCGCCAGGGTCGTAATGAGACCCAATGTGTACACAATTCGGAAATGCAGTAATATCAAGTAGAATGCTACTTGTGGGAAACACTGTTTGTGCTGTGAAACCATACATTCCAATTTGTACAGTATGGCAATGGCACAAGTTGTACAAATACAGAAATACACTTCTTCACTATGTACCCCGTTTCTCCATTTCCAGGCCACATACAAATTATGTGTCTGCATGGGTGTCTGCATATTGGGCTACAAAATTAAACAGGAGTTTGCAAACATAAGCATTACTTGGTCTACTGCCTCCCTCAGCACAAAGGCCAGTGAAAATCATGTTGCATAGTATGCATTTGTCCCTCCACAACCAACTGCAATAATATCGTCAGGATGGAGCGTCACCAAAGTCGCATACAAACAAACGAAAAACAATGACTTCATTGTAAATACTGCATACGTGTAATTACCCACATCATTCACTATAGACATAACTCCCACTAGACTCTGCTTTCCATTAACTCTCAGGCAATATATGTGCAATTCTCCTACAAAGCACATACTGTGGCTGGTACAACACGCACCCATAAGCTCATGCTCTGTAGTTAGGTCAACAAATGTACTGTATTGCACAGCCTGTGCATCCACTTCATACCCAGAAAGCTTGTTGCGCAATCTTGTGTCCTCCACAGTTCCAAATATCAGATGTCCATGTGCAAAAGGGGCGTATGTTACATGTAAAACCCTGCAAGTGTCGCAATGACAGCCAACCTTTGCAGGTGTGTGCACGTGGGTAGGGGAATACATTTCAACCAGGGTCAGGGATATCATTTGTAGTGGTGGCTCTTAAAAGAGCAATTTTCTTTTTTTTATTTTCTTTTTTTATTTGATTTAGTTGAAATAAATCAACCTTTCAAATACAAGTATAAAATACATATACATACACAACTTTATAAAATTTTACACAAGTAATTAAATAATAAAGTTAAATACCAAAAAACGGAACATACAAGATTATTAATCCTAGTCTTTGTCTTTAGACACCATTTTAAAACAAGCAGTGACAAAATGAACCATAGGAAAACCTCAGAGGTTGTCGATTAGAAGAAAAGTTCAGGAATGGTGACAGCCATTATTGAATCTCTAATTTTAGGCTTGAAAGAAAGTTTACAGTAGCAATCTGAAATGGTAAATACCCAGAGCCTAGAATTAGAGACCAGGTCAAGTCATAAGTGGCGAGACGTAAATAATTAGTGTCGCGCAAAATGAATTTCTCGCATAGAACGTAGAACTGTGCATTCTGTGATGAGTTGCATCAAGGTCTCTCGAGTGTCCCTCGAATCGCAAAAGCGGCAATAATTACTCAGCAGTCTCCTTTTGACTTGTAACTCTCTGGTGACCCACAGATTGAATCGTAATCTTAAAATATTGTTCCGATATTTGGGAGATGGACAGCGAATTAAGTAGGTTGGTAATGTTCGCATTTTTTTATGTGGAAATCGAAATTCATCAGCATCTTGATATACCAGACATACAGTTCTAGTAAAAATCCAGTCTGTGATATATATTTTCAGTTCTGCTTTGTCTGGATTTTGCAGTAGTAGATCTAATGATATATCTGCCAGGATGAGCACACAATAGACACTCGTCAACCAAGATTTGATAAACAACGGTTTTGATGAGAAAATGTATGATGAAACATGTTTCAATAGAACTTGAGATGTTGTTGACAGCAAACATTTTCTAAAAAGGAACATTTGCGCCAATTGAAAATTGCCTGTACTGAGACTAAAACAAGTTTGTATCTTATCCAGGCAACTGGGATGCAATTCGGGAGATGTAGTATTCAGCGCCAATATTTTGCTTCCCATTTTGCCAATTGTGAGGAGGGTATTTCTTGAAAAGTTTCCAGCCCATATAGTAGAGCTGGAACAGTTTTCGTGATCCAAAAATGCCATGCTGGCAAGATCGAGAATTTACCGTATTTATACATTAGAATAGTGGCTTGTGATATGAATGATGTTAACCTTGATTCCAGCCTCATTAAATGGCCTGTTGGATGAATTAAATTCTCAAAGACAATGCCGAGATAATTTTCTTTTAAACAGCTGACACCGTAACTCTTTTTGCAGGCTTTTAAATTTGTATTTAGTTGTTGCATGGTGCCTCACATTCCAACAGTAGCATCTTCAGTGCAGCCTGTCGATCGGAAAATCAGATGTCATTGCCGCTGGGCAACAATGTATTGCCATTTACATTGAGACACTGGACATATCGCTAACCAATGTTGTCATTGTCACAGTACATCCCAGCAGCATGCAGAAAGTTACACATGCTTTTGTTGATAAGACGCCTTCCCACCTCTGGCTACCAATAGCATTCATTGGAATACTTATAAGCTGGATGTGGTGGTATACTTGGGAAAAGCACCTTTGCAGTGGGAAACATGTGCTGCACTTATTTCATCATCTTTTTCAGTTGACGGTACACACTTGCACAAGCTATGGAACCCACAAGCAAAGCTCCAAGTGCACTACCACAACATGTACAGTACCTAAAGTGGTCACTTGTCCACATTCTGCAAGCAAATGGTCGGATCTACGGACCGGGACACCGCACCACAAAGCCTCCACTTCGTCCAAATTCAAATTGCCATTAAGTCCTCTTTCCAAGGCATACTGGAGAAATTGTGCCACAAAGCGATCCCCCACTATAATAACTGTCCGTCTCCCCATCTCCGCCAGCCGCACGACACAAACTAATGAAAGAAAATATGTCCGCCCTTTCGTGTGACACACTCTCTAATCGCCTGATTGAACCATTGCAACAATCGCTTTCCCATTGGGCAGTATGTACAGAAGCGCACAATTTAGCATGTGCACCTTGCTAAGTATCGTGAGAGCAGTGCCTCAGTGAATCATGAACAGTCCTTCTTCCCTTTACAATATCCTCTTCCCAGCACACCCTTATTACGTATTGTGAGAGAGGGTTTTCGGTGAATGGAGTAATATGGAGGGAGATGGGAGGATGGTATAGTTTCATAAGACGTAACACAGCATGTACACAATATGATGTACCAGTGTCACAGTGACAGAACACACAGTGACTGGGGACAGAACAAGAGATGCGTACACAGACTTCCAGGCACTGTTGAGATTTGAAAATGCTTATTTGACAGAAACGAGTGAATGGTTAATGTAACCATAGAGATTTATGTACGTCTTTGAATAGAATATCCAGGGGTGAGGGTTTGGGAGAAATGTGAATTTTAGCATGTGCCACACTTAGACAAAATTCTTAGCCTTAGCTTGCATCACATCTAGATATAAATGTGAATGTTGGCATGTGCCACACTTAAACAGAATTCTTAGCCTTAGCTTGCATCACATCCAGGCAGGATTATAAATGTTAGCATGTGCCACACTTAGACGGAATTCTTAGCCTTAGCTTGCATCACATCTAGATAGAAATGTAAATGTTGGCATGTGCCACACTTAGACGAAATTCTTAGCCTTAGCTTGCATCACATCTAGATAGAAATGTGAATGTTGGCATGTGCCACATTTAGACGGGATTCTTGGCCTTAGACTTCATCACTTCTAGATAGAAATGTGAATATTGGCATGTGCCTCACTTGGATGGAGTTTTTAAGATTGGCCTCCATCGCATCTATACAAAACGTGAATGTTAGAACACTTAAATGAAACTGTGAATGATGACAAGTGCAACACTGGAATGGAATTGTGATCACTGGCCTGTCTCACATCTAGACAGAATATTGAAAGTTAGCAAGCACCACAGTCCGACGTAATAGTGAATGATAGTAGGCATCACACCTAGACATAATTGCAAGGACAGCAATGCCAACCAAACCACTAACAATTTCATCTTTCTGCATACTCCTCTCAAACTCTAACCAAACTCAACCACAAGCCTAACACGTAGCAAATCACACAATCTTCACTACACAGCAACAACAAAGCAAACCGCACATAGACTTGCACAACAGTACACAACGACTATCAACCATATAACACCCCAAGCTCAGCCAACGGACCCACCGGGCTGAGGCTGCCAACAGCACATCACTGCTATCTAGCACTTTTCCAGCTCATTCCCACTAACCCACCTCCCTTCTCCACCCCGCCGCTCCCTCTTTCAGAGCCGCCAGAGCGCCAGGGGACCACTCCGGTGGTGATAGTGTGCGGTACAAATATCCTTTTACATTAACATTAACGTTATGGTATTAGGGTATGTTTGTGTGTCCATAGCATAGAAACTTAGCAGTACACAGTGCACATTCGCCCTGAGATACATGAGCAGGGGGGGTCAGATTGCACCACCCCCATTCAAGGTAGATTTGTTTTCAGTCTAACAATCTAGAACCCTCACAGTCAAGGAACCACTTCATGTCTACACTTATCCTTGCACTTGCCAGCTCAGGCTGTAGGTGGAAGCTTTCTATTTTGTATTGTTCATATGTTCTGCACTCTGCCCTCCCCTTCCCATTCACTTGCACACTCTCAATGTCAGCTGGCTACACAAATTGCACAAGATACCATAGCTCATCCTATTATAGATTGCACACACTGCATGCGTTACAACATGATGGCTGCCACGTACCTTCTGCACTCCACAATATTGTCTTCCCATTATTATACATGCACTACAAATGTCAGAAAAGTAATCCTACAAAAATCAACAAGGAATATATATCATGAACGGTAAGCAACTGCATGCAGTGAGTGCACACAAGCAGGGTGCATGCCCCTTACCTTGCACACTGCCACCATAGCATCCTACCTTTAACTGAACAAACAGATCTTATGTCAGTGTTTCGGGACACATTACACCCTACAGCCACATTGCTCATTGACTTAGCCTGTACAGTGTCAATGCTCTACCTGCCTTTGTAAAAACAGACGGATGTGCCACATGTACTCAGCACAATTGTGCAGAATCTGCGGCAGTACCGTGCAGCAGAGTGGAAGGGGTTCACTGGTTGTTGGGGGGGGGATGTAACACAGGGGTGGGGATTGCTTCTTGAGTATTGTCTCTAAAAACATTGTTCTTTTTTGTGATTTTTTTTAATTTTGTCATGTTTATGTTTTGCGTTCATACATTTTTCTGTTTGTTTTCCTCTCTTTTGATCACTGTCTGTTTGCTGCTCCTCCTGACATTTTTCTCAATCGAAGATGAACCCTTATCTTACATGTCTACAGAATTCTCTCCAACGCTTCGTGCAGACTGGCAAACACAACAGCATTGCCAATTGAAGTCAAAAAATGCCATTTCCTGGAAACCACTGGACATCTTTCTGGTTATTAATGCTTTCATAGTCAGCGCAGAAAATCCCAGCCCTGCACATAAAGTAGCACATGGTACTGTTAATCCAGCATCTTGTGACCTCTGCCTGTGGACAACATGCACCGGCCTGCTCCCATTTTCCTCTCGGTGTCATCGAGGAGAAAATCACCTTTGCAGTAGGAAATAGTTGCATCACAGCTGTCATTAACTTCTGTCAGTTAGCAAGCAAACGTGAGCATGGCATGTTCCCCAAAAGTAGCCCTCCGAAATGCACTACCACCTCATCTGCAGTACCAACAGAGGCAAACCTTTTGCAAAGCAGATCCATGCACACAACACCCCACTCGTAAAGTGTGCCCCAAAAAGCCTGCACTCCTTCCAACTGAAAGTCAGTATCGAAGCCTCTTTCTATAGCATATTTGTGTAGATCATGCACAAAAGTATCACCGACTATAAGCATGCACCATCTGTCCATCCCTGCCAACCTCACAGCATGCAATTTTCGGTCAATTTGGCATTGCCCCTTCCGGCGAACCACACCCTTCAATTCTCATTGGAAAATCCCCACGCTTCCATTCGCGAAGGCTCCATGATCACAAGGCCATGATGTGGCACTTGCACTTGGCCAGGTATAGCTAGGGTCACGCCCCAATAAAGCAGACCCAATAGTTGTATCCTTTGAACTGCTGGAAATTGCAACAAGCATTACTGCCGTCTACGTCCTACAGTCATAGCTTTCTGACTGCATGGCCTATAGCCTATGGCCTTTGGCCATTGACCCAACAGTGTACATCATCAGCACTCTGAGTGAAGTTGCTGTAAAAAGGTCGCGGCAGAAGCTATCGGGCCGACACTTCTCACCTCTCCAGTTATCTGCAAATTGATGTTGTACGCACGTAAACTGCTGGCACTCCTCTCTGTCTTCTTTCACTTACCTACATATGTCACATGAAACTCTTCTGAATCCCCCACTCGTTATCTCCTTTCTTGCCACTAACACATGCCGTACAGTACATTTTCCAGACCTTTCCTGATACACCATGGCAGCGTTTCCTAAAAATGTTGACGCACATCAAGCTTTCCTCCAGCCAACCACCGGACGTGTCCAACATTCCCCGACATCACGCCGTACCGCGCACCGGTGACACATCGGTCTGCAGAGCGAACAGGGATATCACACATTTTTTGGGATGTACATTTCAGTACTTTGCAACAAAAGTACTGATCCGATATACACCAAACACACAAAAGCCCGTTTTCTGGCACAGGCCCTCACTCCTGCTGCAAATTTGGTGAAAATCCGTCCAGCCGTTCGGGCTGTAGCCGTGTGCAAAGTTTTTCCCCATCAGTCTATGAGAAAAAAATGTGGGACTGTAGGATAGTTTAGCGTGTTTTGGGAGCACAGAGCAAAGCACCACTGCACAGGATCAATGTGTAGCATGTTTTTGAAGTGCAGCACCACTGCATGGGTTTGGTGCATTGCTATAAGGTGGTACAGCAAGGCATGTGTTGCAAGTGTAACATGAACATGTAAATGAAAACAGGCTATGCAGTCAAAAACGATTTATACATATAAAATGCAAATAATTTTTTTTCACAGTTAAAAGCATATATTTTTTTTACCTGAAATTCCTCTGTTGCAGGAGACACATTTGAGGATTAATGAACTAACCTCATTAACAAAAAACTAACATGCTAACTCATTAATAAAATAATGTGTTCTCCAGTGCAAAATGGATGGAAAAGACAGGCTCTGAAAGTCATTTTAAACGCACATATAGATTTTTTTTTTCTTTTTGCTGCTCTGTCCACAGTATTTGCAGGAAGCAAAGACTCGAATAGCAGGAAATCAGTTTTGTTACAGTTGCTTACTGTAAAATATTTCTATTGTGTGCAGGAGGAGGATAGAACATGAGGGATTCTTATTGGACAAGCATCATATTAGAGGCTATAACCAAGTTTTCTTGTAGAATCTGGGGGAAGGAGAGAGGCAGAATACATTTTAGACAGATCGGAGAAAGACCTGACCGATAGCTGTGGAGTTCCTGATTGAAAAAGCAGATCCCAGCTGCACTGCTGCAGAGACTGGGGATCCCAGACAATAATCCCTGGTTTGAGTAACGGCTGATGCCTGTTCTCACTGGGGGTGCTTGAAGAGGGAATTGCCACATACAGAAGGCGACAAGCCGAAGAATTTCACATGCTGAACAGATTAGGTAATTATACATTGCAAAGTACGGGGGCAGTGTGCGTGAATGCGAAACTATTCAGTCAGTGTAGAAGAAAGAATTCCAGTGTCTTATCAACAGGTTTAATGTTGCGACTGCTCTCGTCGCCCTCTTCTCATTTTGTTACAGATAATGTTGACTGTGCTATTTCATTTATTTCTGTAAAAAGAGTAAGATCGTGTTTAAATGCAACTTTTATAATACACAAAAATATCTGAAAGCAGACGGGTGTTTTATTTTCTCTTTCCTTTGTGCATTTACCATTACAGTGCTGATGATGTGGGGAGATGTTTAGACAGTGCAATTGTCATTTTTAAGGTAGCTAAAAATAAGACTTGGCTGCAGCTGTGTGCACGATTTCATTCAGTATGAGCAATTATAAATAACTGTGTGTGTGAAATAGCCTGCTGAAGGTAAATGAGTCAGCAGAAATAGAGACCCGGGACATAGTTCACTGTTGTATATAAAATAGTGAGTGTACCACATGTTAGCTCGCTGTTGTAAATAATTCTGTGAAAACTGCCCATGGTGGCACACTAAAAATGAAAATGTGGTATTTCTGAAATGTAGGCCTGAGGTCTCTCTAGTGATCGCACGAACAATCTAAACAAAAATAAGGGGTTCTGGATATTGGGGTCACAAATAAAACAAAGGAATTATGCTCACCAAAAATACCACCAACCACGCATACCAACAACGCATACCAACCACGCATAACAACCGCGCATACCAACAAATGTATACCATCTAAATATGTCTGTGTACTGAAATAATGCATATTCACTGTATTATTATTATACATAACCCAATCTGAATACAAGGAGTGATTGTTGCTAAATTATTTTTTCGGCGGTAAGAAAATACCGCCAGGCCCCAAATCTACACAAAATACCCAACATATTTATGGTGCGTTGCAGGCCGGGAAAGTGATCATAGAGCACCTACCGGGCGTGGCAAGCGTGTCTCACACTGCCATCTGTACATTAGAGGGAACCCATTTCATAATAGCAGTGTCCCACTAAAAACGAATTTCAGAATGTCTCAAATGGAAGCCACATTCCCATAGCTAGTGCAATATTTAGAGGCAAAGTTGTTTGCACATGGGACGTGGTCATCGAACAATGCCACAGAATGGCACGACCGGATTCATGGTGAAGTGCAGAAAGAAAAACTAGACAGTATTTTTGCAGCAGGCAGCATAATTCAGGTCTGCCTTCAGAGATTATTAAATGCAGCTGACAAACATGCAGAAAAAGACTGTTTAATACGGCTATGTGCCAAAATATGGTTTATTTTTAATAGGTCCCTGCGAATGCAAGAAAATGATACCCAGCTAATTAACAGGTTAAAGACTGACTTAGATGGGGCAAGTAAATAAGAGGAGATGTTAAGAACAGAATTAGAAGGATGTCAGAAAGACCTGCAATTAAAATGCAGAGATTTTGATATTCGGTTGTCCAAAAGCAAGAAACAGTTTCAAGACAGTGAGCAAGAATTGGTACACTTAAAAGCCTTAGTGGATCACATTAGACAGGATAAAAATGAGATTGTTTCAGAAATGCAGATTTTACAAAAAGAACATTTTGAAAAAAAGTGATCTCCAAGGTGCAGAGCAAGAAATGGTTAAAATGATTCAAGAAAAAGACAAGAGAAACAAAGAATTCAATGAATGCCAAATGCAAATGTGCGACATGCAGGAGGTAATAAATGAAATGAGTGATGAAAACAACTATCTGCAAAATGAAGCACGCAGGCTCCTTAAAAAGTGCAAAGACTTAGAACAACAAATGTGCATTCCCAGGTCCCAGGAGAGGCGGCAGGGTACTACATTCAATGGAGTGGAGGTGAATTCTAGTTCTGCCCAAAGAGCTAGTGCTCCAGTAACTGGGCCAGTGACTGAACTTGGTTGCAGCCTCCTTGGGGGATTTGATACTCCCATTGGGGGCAGCCACCAATCCCATACACCTGGAACCAGGATTGAGTCACCAAGTAGTGCAATTCCATGCATTGCAACAAGTAGCCCCATAAACATAATGAAATCTATTAAAGCTCTGATCAAACTATTTAAAAAAGGAGGGGGATGCTGCATTGAGGATCACTTAGAAGTGGTTCATGACATTTTTAAAGCACTCCAAATACCTAAGGAACAGTACAGACAATATTTTCATTTAACTTTAGATGCTCCGACGGCCAGCATCATAAGGGGATTAAATGAACAGCAGAATATGACATGGGTGGAGTTTGAAAAAGAAATTAGGCGTCATTTTTCTCCTTTTCAGTCATTGCAGGAGGCAAAGAAAGTCGCTTACACAATCACTGCTGGGCCTAACACATCCCCTCGCCAATTTTTACAGGACTTAAAAAGGGCATTTTCCCGCTTTGATGTATCTTTTGACCCCAATTACAATGGGTTTAAAACTGCCTACTTTTATGGGCTACAGAAAGACATCATATCACAATTGTTCCGTGAATTTGACCGTGACAAGTCCCTTGAATGGATTGTACATCAAAGGACAAAACTATATGAGGTACTCTTTTGTCAGGGTAGAGAAAGTTATAAAATGAAAGATATTAGACCTAAATCTAAAGAACCCTCAGCCACAGTGATGGAAATCAGGTCAGCCAAAATGTCCCTTGAGTCTGCTCAAAGTCCAGGTAAAAATAATGTGACACCTGAACAAAGGGTTAATCAACAAAGGTCATCACACTCTGCACCAATGTTTCAATCACATGATCCTAGTAATAGGGAGAACTACATCAGTCCTAGGTATTTAGGAGATAGGCCCCGGGCAGGATATCGGCCTGATATGTCAGGTATGAACTATAATCAGAGACAACATCAAGATCAAAGAAATGATGGTCCCTACCAGACATTGGGGACACAGAGCAGATTTGATCCCAACACCATGATATATGGTAATCAGGATAGACCCCGATATGTGGATCGATTTGCTGATAATCGGAATCAACATAGGGGTCAGTACCCACAACATGAGAGACAGGACATGAGACAAAACATGAATTACACTCCATGTCAGTACAATGATTCCCCACCAGGGGACTACAACCAAAGGATGGGTGCACCTCTCTCCCCTCCACAAATGAATCAAGAGTTCAGGAACCATCCCAATAGAAATCACTCACCTGAGAGGTATCAGAATAGATCCAATCAGGGGGAAAACAACCAATATCGACCTAGGCCACAGAAAGAGGATTCTAGAGAGATGGAAAGGTTCCAGTGCCTCGAGGCCCAAGTGAAAATGTTAGCTGAGCAAATAGGGAAGCTCTATACAGCACAAAAACAACCATCCAAAGAGGGGGCTGATGGCCATAGCAGTGACCGGGGGGCTTCTTCTGAAAAGTGACTAAGTACTCATGATACCTACAGCGCCGAAAAGACAGATTGCTCTGATGTCATTTTGCATAATGACTCTGAGATGTCTAATGATTTAAAACTGAAAATGCCAGTAAATGAACATGTAACAGAAAGTGCAAATAATTCTAAAAAAGAGGTACGGTTTAACCTAGAGCTAAATCAAACATTGAAGGCTTGTGCAAATGAAAAAGAAACACCTGAAATTCCAAAAGAACAAAGGGACAGATTTAAGAAAAATGACTCATGCATGGGGAATTCCAGTGAACGGGAAGTAAGTGGGGATGCTATAGCTCCTTCGCTGGACAGTCAAAACGGTGAACAAACAGACATAAAAAGGAAATACTCAAAAGGAGGGTACAAATCAATCACCTGAAGAATTCTTTGAGCCACATATTTTTGAAGAGGCTGAAAGGGCTGGTACCACACTAAATGATCACAAATGCACAGAATTAAACAATGACAAATTACTAAATGATGTTGTTACACATGTTCAGTTGGAAGGTTGTAATGTGGTCCAGATGGATGGACGAACAGTGGCCACACTCCAAAAAACCTCTGAACATGGAGAAATGAATAAAGTCTCTCGCGCAGAAATGGGTAAAAAGGAGGGAAAAATGTCTTTCCATTTACCAATGTGCTTAGCCAAAAGTGAAAAAGGCCTGAGAAAGGTGAGTCCTGAAATCAGTAAGAATTCACACTTCTTATGTGTATTAGAGGAAGTTGATGACAGGTATTATGCTCCCATCACTGTAGAAGAAAAATGCCAAACATTCGCAATGATTGACACTGGCGCACAGGCCACAATTATGTCCAAGGAGCTGGTAAAGAGTATCAATGAAGGGAGACACCCACAGAATCAGATCACAGGGAAGGAAAATCAAGGCCCAGTGCATAACTTTAATGGGGAGGAGGTGCCCATCCTAGGTGTAACTGAGGTTGACATAAAAATAGGAAAGCACAGAATGAAACAAGAGGTATTGATCACATCTATTTGTGAAATTCCATTTCTGATGGGGACAGATTGCCTGAAAAGATTGTCTCCTCTCAGAGATGGGGTGAATGGAGTGCTGTGGTCCTTAACCAAAAAACCATTGAGACCTAAGAAACTAAAATCACAAAACAGCAACATAAATGAATGTCACACCGTTGCCAAAACAAATGATGCTGTGGAGATATATCTCCAGAATAGTTGCATACCGAGTGTCACTGTTATATTAATGTGTCAAGACAAAATGCAGAGCGACAATGAAAGACTACCTGTACAAATATACTTGGACCCAAGGAAAAATTGGCAGACTGCCATAGATGAGCACACATTACGTTTTTATTTAAAAGAGAAAACATTCAAACAGAATATTGCTCCTAAAACAGATTCAGAAAAACACATGGAAGATGAGCAACCATGGGTTCATGTTGGTATAAATGACGGTTTTAAAACAATAAAAGCCACTTTAGCGCTTGAACAGGAAAGGAGTTTCATTAATGAGAAATTATTGCACAAAATAATGGAGAGGGAGGAGATCCCGAAATTTAGAATTAAAAACCAATATGTTTCTGGGTTGGACAGTCCAGACTTTGAAAACCGAATTGCAGGGAGATGCATGCTTAAAATTAGCATTGGGCAGAAAACAATTTACCATAATGTATGGATAGTGAGTGGAGCACAAAATGATTTTTACATGGGCAATGACATCATGCACAGAATATGTATGGTGTTAGATTTCCTTAATCAAAAAATATGGTCACGCCTAGGTGGGCCTGCACCTGAATTTGAAGTCAAAAGAAGGGCTTATTATTGTGCACAACTGGTTCCTCATGCAATCGAATTACAAATGAGGAAAGATACTATTATTCCTGCATTTACAAAACAGTTTGCAATAACACTGAAATGCAAAAATGGACAGCAGATGAATGACTCTGATGCATTTGTATGCCTGAATGAATCCATAAAACAGCAAGGCCTGGATTATGAATACATTCCATTGGTAGATATTGGTGAAGGGTCTGTAAGAATTATGGTAAATAATAAGGGTTGTCAGAAATTCATTTAGAGGAAAACTCCCCATTAGGAATGGCCATACACAAATCACATTATACTGCAGATCTAAATAACATGGTGATTGGAAATATCCCTGAAAAGTATGTAGATGCCAAGGGTGAGTTACCAGAATACCTGGACTCTCAGCCCAAAGGAATATTTAAAATTCATTCTGTGTACCCTTATGATTCAAATGAGACAGTGTGCTGCCATCAAGAGGATTGCATAACATTTAATTTAAATGAAAATGAAACAGAAAATCAGCCCATTGAAGTGGAAGCTGATATGCCAAAATATTTAAAAGTGGCAGCTTTACAAAAAGACACAGCCACACAGTTATAGGAATGCGCCGAGATTCCCTTACCAGAAGATTTTCCAGAATTTTCCAAAATGGTAGAAGAGCAGATTTTATCAGCGGATGCATGTGACAGCGATGAGGATAGAAACAATCTGAGGGAGATATTTATGGAGTTTAAGGATGTATTTGCAAAAGATGCTTATGATTACGGTTTGACTGATTTACATGTGGCCACACTACCAGAAGGGTGTAGCAGAAGTCCAGTATTTGTACGCCAGTATAGACTACCGCTGGCATGTTTAGAATTATAAGCAGAGATTATAAAACATTTAGAAGCTCGGGGAATCATCAGGCCCATTCATAGCACATGCAATACACCTATTTTAGGTGTGTTAAAGCCAAATGGTCAATAGCGGCTATGTGCAGACTTGAGGGAGTTAAATAAAAGAGTACCAGTATCTAGATGG
This sequence comes from Ambystoma mexicanum, assembly GCF_040938575.1. Lineage (NCBI taxonomy): Eukaryota > Metazoa > Chordata > Amphibia > Caudata > Ambystomatidae > Ambystoma > Ambystoma mexicanum. The sequence goes on along the minus strand of NC_090921.1, from coordinate 1,185,235,537 downwards.
CCACTGCCATTCATTGGTCAGGGCCTAGCTCAGGTACATGGTTCAAAAGTGTTTACCACATTAGATCTCACCTCTGGATATTGGTGCGTGCCATTGGCAGAGGAGATACAGAATTTATTTTCCTTTACATTTGACAGGACTCAATACGCATGGGTTAGAACTCCGTTCGGGTACGTTAATAGTGGGAGTGAATTTGGCATATTTTTGAGACAGGCCATGCCAGATGCAGCGGAAAGAGGAACCATATTTTCTGTGGATGATGTCCTAATAAAATACGAAAGCCTGAAAAGCCATTTTGATGAAATAAGACATGTGCTTGGTCAATTGCAGAAAGCAGGCGCCAAAGTATCTTTACAAAAAGCGCAATGGTGCAAGAAAAAAGTAAACTTTCTAGGCCATGAAGTGACTGAACATGGGCTAAATCCACAAAAGAAGAAAATAGAGGCCATACAAAAACTAAAGGACCCTAAAAATGTGAAAGGGGTAAAAAGTTTATTAGGGATGACAGGCTATAATAGAAAGTTCATTGAAAATTATGCTGAAATCACCCAACCATTGACTAAACTGCTTAAACTGAATACACCCTGGATATGGGAAAAAGATCAGTCTGAGGCAGTGGCTAAATTGAAGGAATGTCTTATAAAGGCACCATGTTTAGCATATCCCATAAAGGGTAGGGATTTCTTTATAGAAATAGGTTTCTCTGAACAATGTATGTCAGCAGTGTTATCAAAAAAACACGATTTGAATCATAAAACCATTGCCTATTCAAGTAAGGCATTTTCCCAAGTTGAAATGAAATTCAATGAATGTGAAAAGGCCCTACCACTGTGTGGGCGCTACAACATTTCCGCCCTATTGTTCAGGGAGAAAAGGTGATTATTGAAACAAATCATCAACCTTTGCAGTTTTTAGAGAGTAAAAGAATTAGGTCAGGTAATCTAGCGCAGTCCAGAATCACTTCATGGACGCTGGCATTACAAGGTTTTCCTGTAGAAGTGAGATATGGACAAAATAACAAGAGCCCAATTGCTCAAGGGTTAGCTGACTTACATGACTGTGCAGCTGAACAAGTATCAAACGAAATGGAAGTGGAACCTAGTTTGCAGGAATTTGAACAATCACCACACAAAGCTTTTGATGAAAAAACATGCAAGGATTTGCCAACTGTATATGTGGATAGTTGTGCTTATCACATTGAAAATGACAGTAATAAACAATTATTGTCAGGAATAGGGAACGTCTGGTTGAAATGTGAAGGCGTCCCGAGTATAGGGATGAGGATTGGAGCTAGAAGCAGTCAAGTGGTGGAATTGGCGGCCATTTATAAAGCAATTGCTACTGCAGTTGATAATAAATTCAGTGAAATTGTCTTGGTGACTGATTCTGACTATGCACAAAATAGCTTTGTGGAGTATTTACCTGGCTGGAAAGCGAGAGGCATGATTACATACAACAAAAAGCCACTTAAACATGGAAAAATGATACAAGCCATAAACAAATTGGTGTCAGAGAATGATTTGACAATATACTGGAGAAAAATTTGTGGGCATTTAAAAACACCCGGAGAGGATAAGGAGGGAAATGATAAGGCAGACCACCTGGCTAAAATTGGGGCTGTGATGGGAGAATTGCTACCAATTGAACATTTACTGGGTGAAATACAAATTGATGCAGTAACACGTTCTAAAGCACCAAAGAAGTTAGATCAACCAGTGGTACAGTGGGGTCATGATACGCCTGACCAAGATTTGATTGAGGCACAAAAGAATGATCGAATATTGGGAATCTATTATAATCATTTGATAGATCCTGAACAAAACCCTTTAACAGAAAATGATTTTATGGGAAAAGAAGAGTTGAGGGTACTATTAAAGAATAAAAAATGAATTAGACTGCAGGATGGACTCATGATTAGAGAGTCCATAACAGGACAAATACAGTGGGTGGTACCCCTTTCATTCAGAGGGCTAATGCTACACCATGCACATGATGCCATAACTGCAGGCCACAGAGGTTCACAAAAAACATTGGAAATACTAAAAGATTATGCTTACTGGCCACATATGTCCCAAGATGTGGAATTATATACTAGAGGATGTCTAGTATGCGCCCAATTTAAACCTGCTTCACCAATGCATAGAGCCCCATTGATAAAAAGAGGCCTAACTCTTCCATGGTCAGATTTGCAAATAGACTATGTAGGCACTTTAAAAAGGTCGATCAGAGGAAACCGTTATATTTTAAGTGTGATATGTTTGATGTCGAAGTGGATTGAATGTATTCCTGCACCAGATTGTAGTGCGCAAACAACAGCCACATTGCTGGTGAACCATGTGTTCTCAAGGTTTGGGTTGCCACAAAAAATTGAGTCAGACAGAGGAAGTCATTTCACAAGTGCTCTGATGAGTAAGGTATGGCAAATACTGGGTGTGAAAAGGAAACTACATATGGCATATTGGGCAGCGTCCTCAGGTGGAGTTAAACGGAGCAATAGGTCTGTTGTGGACATGTTAAAGAAATTTGTGGCAGAAGCAGCTGGGATTTACGTTTACCATTGGTTTTGATGGCAATCAGATCAACTCCTGCCAAAGCAACAGGTATTAGCCCACATGAGGTCTTAACAGGTAGGAAAATGGTGTTACCACAACACCTGCTATACAGAACACATGAGCAGACAGTTGTGAGTGCATCCACAGTTCATGAGTACATTGATGAACTGAGGAAGCATTTGCAACATGCATTTGCTTTTGTGCAGAGAAATCTGGAAAGGGCTGCTGACAGCGCCAAGACATACTACGATAAAAGAACATCAGTGAGAGAATACAGTGTAGGGGATCAGGTGTATAAGTTTCATTTTGGAAAAAGTAAACAGAAAAATTCTAAATTTCTAGCAGCCTGGCAGGGGCCATTTCGAATTATAGATAAGGTCTCTCCTGTAGTTTATAAAATTTTGAAGAATGAAGGTGAAACAATAATAGAGCAGTTTGTCCATGTAAACCAAATCAAGCCATGTCATCCAAGATATGAGATAAAAAATCTGGAGCGTGTAGAAACAGATAAAGTCCCTTGAACACAAAAAGGTAAAATAAATGGGAACAGTCAGGAGGCAGTGACAGAGAAGTTAAATAAAGATGGTTGATTATAATGGCACATAAACACTGTAATATATGTAAATATATATAATATGAAAAAGAAGCTGAAGTTTATGGAGTCGGTGTGCAGAATGAAAATACATTAAATATTGAATGTTGTTTTTATGTATGCTTGTGCTCTATAACCTGTCTTTAATTTCAGAAGGCGAGAGAAAAAGGGCAAAATGTTTTACAAAGCATGTTTTATTTTTGGCAAAAGGGTGAAGTTTGTATTGTGCTTTATACTTAATATGTTTCTTTTCTATTTGATTTAGAATATTAACATATTTGTACCGGAGGTCACGGGAGACGATGGAGTCCTGGAGTCCCCTGTATGAAGATCGAATGGTGCCTGCCTCCGGGCGGAGGTGAAGACAAAGTAACCGGAATGCCAAAGAAAAGATGACTTCTATAGAAAAGGATCCAAGAATTCCAAGATGAAAGAGTACCCGAATGAACCAAAAGAGGCAGACAAGTGTCCTGGCATATGGAGTTCCACGTATTTATTATTTCAATTAATTGTTTTAATCTGTTATGTTAATTATTTGTTTTAGTTAGTTGTTTTATTTTATTGTTTTCAATTGACTTCAAGTATAAAATTGAAACACTGAACTATGAACACTTCCATTGGGAAGGCAAATGTAGAACATTTTAAAAGAACTGATAGACTCAGAAGAATTTTTATACATGTTGAGCAGTGGTTTTCAACTTTTTCATTTATGCACGTGAATATTCATTGTATGGGATTGCTACACTTTGGAAAAAAGAAGCAAATCGTTTTTTTTCCAATTGGCTTGGATCGTAGCCAAGTTAAAAAAAAAAGGAGGGGATATGTTGGATTGTTTAGCGTGTTTTGGGAGCACAGAGCACAGCCCCACTGCACAGGATCAATGTATAGCATGTTTTTGAAGTGCAGCACCACTGCATGGGTTTGGTGCATTGCTATAAGGTGGTACAGACAAGGCATGTGTTGCCAGTGTAACATGGACATGTAAATGAAAACAGGCTATGCAGTCAAAAACGATTTATACATATAAAATGCAAATAATTTCTTTTCACAGTTAAAAGCATATATATTTTTTACCTGAAATTTCTCTGTTGCAGGAGACACATTTGAGGATTAATGAACTAACCTCATTAACAAAAAACTAACATGCTAACTCATCAATAAAATAATGTGTTCTCCAGGGCAAAATGGATGGAAAAGACAGGCTCTGACAGTCATTTTAAACGCGCATCCAGTTTTTTTTTTTTTGCTGCTCTGTGCTGCTGTGTCCACAGTATTTGCAGGAAGCAAAGACTCGAATAGCAGGAAATCAGTTTTGTTACAGTTGCTTACTGTAAAAGATTTCTATTGTGTGCAGGAGGAGGATAGAACATGAGGGATTCTTATTGGACAAGCATCATATTAGAGGCTGTAACCAAGTTTTCTTGTAGAATCTGGGGGAAGGAGAGAGGCAGAATACATTTTAGATGGATCGGAGAAAGACCTGACCGCTAGCTGTGGAGTTCCTGATTGAAAAAGCAGATCCCAGCTGCACTGCTGCAGAGACTGGGGATCCCAGACAATAATCCCCGGTTTGAGTAACGGCTGATGCCTGTTCTCACTGGGGGTGCTTGAAGAGGGAATTGCCACATCCAGAAGGCGACCAGCTGAAGAATTTCTCATGCTGAACAGATTAGGCAATTATACATTGCAAAGTACTGGGGCAAGGTGCGTGAATGCAAAACTATTCAGTCAGTGTAGAAGAAAGAATTCCAGTGTCTTATCAACAGGTTTAATGTTGCGACTGCTCTCGTCGCCCTCTTCTCATTTTGTTACAGATAATGTTGACTGTGCTATTTCATTTATTTCTGTAAAAAGAGTAAGATCGTGTTTAAATGCAACTTTTATAATACACAAAAATATCTGAAAGCAGACGGGTAGTGTGTTTTATTTTCTCTTTCCTTTGTGCATTTACCATTACAGTGCTGACGATGAGGGGAGATGTTTCGACAGTGCAATTGTCATTTTTAAGGTAGCTAAAAATAAGACTTGGCTGCAGCTGTGTGCACGATTCCATTCAGTATGAGCAATTATAAATAACTGTGTGTGTGAAATAGCCTGCTGAAGGTAAATGAGTCAGCAGAAATAGTGACCCGGGACATAGTTCACTGTTGCATATAAAATAGTGAGTGTACCACATGTTAGCTCGCTGTTGTAAATAATTCAGTGAGAATTGCCAATGGTGGCACACTAAAAATGAAAATGTGGTATTTCTGAAATGTAGGCCTGAGGTCTCTCTAGTGATCACACGAACAATCTAAACAAAAATAAGGGGTTCTGGATATTGGGGCCACAAATAATACAAAGGAATTATGCTCAACATAAATACCACCAACCACGCCTAACAACCACCCATACCAACCACGCATACCAACCACGCATACCAACAAATGTATACCATCTAAATATGTCTGTGTACTGAAATAATGCATATCCACTGTTTTATTATTATACATAACCCAATCTGAATACAAGGAGTGATTGTTGCTAAATCATTTTTTCGGCGGTAAGAAAATACCTCCAGGCCCCAAATCTACACAAAATACCCAACAGGACCCACCGATAACTTTCGCCCAACCACGCACGAAACCTCACCCAACTTGGCGAAAAGAATTCAGAGCTGGCCATATACAAAGTTTGATAAGGATTCCTCCAGGGGGAGCGAAGTTATAAGCTGCTGAACAAGTGTTCTTCCTATGAGTTTAGCAGCCCCTGTAATATAGTTGGTCTGGAAATGGAGAAAAAGTGGGGGAATTTTAAATAAAACATTCAAATTAAAAGGAAGAAGAGAAAATGGGGCAAGGGTGTGGGTATGACAACAACGAGTATGGGAGTACCAAAAACAACATGAATGTGCTTGACAATAATGAAATTAATGTATTTAACTCATTTTTCAGGCAATTGTGAAATGGACAGTTCATACAATTGAAATACTGCCATAGAAGACTATGGTGAAAGGGAATGACTATGCTGAAGATCTAGCATAAATGATAAGTCAAAGGAGTATGTTGAACGAGAGGGACTATGACAATGTAGAGACTAGGATGAAGGGGAGGAAGAACATCAAAGGACTATGACAAATGAAATGGGATAATGGAACAGGACCAAGAACTAGCACCAAGAGTGAAGGTAGGTGATAAAGGGGAATGGCGAAAGAGAAAATTGATGTGACCAGAGGCCTAGGATGAAGAAAAGGGACTAGTGCAAATGACAATGATGAAGGAGAAGGACTCATCTAAAGGAATATGATAATATAGTAGTACTATACCAGAGGACCAACATGAAGTTGAAGGACAGTAACAAAGACATATGAGAAATGGAATGGATTAGGGTGTAAAAAATGGATTAAGACAAAGGGCAATAGTGAAGTAGGAGGACTAAGAAAAAGGACTTTTAGAAGTGAAAGGTACTATGTTGATGTAGGATGTCTATGGCAAATGTCTGTGGCAAAGGAGAAGGTCTATGATAAAGGACTATGAAAACAAGAAGGGCAAGGACAAATGAAATGGTTTACAACAAAAGGCTGGGACTAAGTCAAAGGACTATGATGAAGGAGGAGGACCATGACAGGGGATTATGATGAAGAACTTTGAACATCAGAACATGTATGCATGTTTCCTGACACTAGCCTGAGGACTTTCCATAGCGACTGTACATATATATGGTTGATGTGGAAAGGTAAGTAAAAATGGGAAAAATAGGGAAACAGTACAAAAGGTGTAAAATAGGGAATAGCGGGAGTTGGGGTAGGGTGAAGGCTATGGTGAGTCCAGGAGCTCAAATAGCCTATTACGAAAACAGGAATAATGCTGTTAAAAAGGGCATTCAAGCATTTCACTTATTTTTCAGGGAACTGAAAAAAAATTGAAAATTCACACTTCTGAAATACAACCCCAAAAGGACTATGTTGAAGGAGAATGACTATGGTGAATGACTATAGCGATGGAGAACGGTTGTGAGGGAGTTTGTTTAGGGACTATGATGAAGGAGAGGGACTATGAGAAGGATCTAGGCTAAGATGAAGGAATCTGATGAAGGGGAGGGAGTATGGCAAGGATTGGGATGGAACAGCAAGACCTAGGCTAGAAAGCTGATGGTGAGGGATGCACTCCCTTAGTCTAGCTCAAACAGCTAGAAGACATTTATCAAGCCTGAATGCACTGTTCATTTGTGTTATACAATAAAGAATTACTGCTTTTAAACAAACTGTATTCCAGGTCTTACCAATGTGCCAAAGGATTCTGGACTGTGCAGAAGGACTATGATTGTTCATGCTGAAGACGAGGGACTATGACTTGAGGAAATTCTGTGATGAACAAGAAGGTCTATGATAAAGAAGGATTATGATGAGGGACTGTGATGAAGGAGAAGTAATAGGATGAAAAACTATGATAAATTAGAAGGACTAATATGAAATACTAGGTCCATGACTAAGGAGAAGTACTAGGACTCGGAACATATGACTAGAAGAAAGAATGGTAAGTGGACGGACGCATCAATTAGTAATTTGTGAAGCATCCCATGCATTCCAGTAGCATAGCCATTTACCACTTGCCATGCCAACTTAATATTCTTCTTCTCTCCATCCTTGTCTCTCACCTATCTTTTTTTTTTGTGGTGGGAGGCTGCACTGCAATGCCATCATATGTGCAAAATACAAAAATGATGAATACAAGCAATTCACAATGTGCCAATCTATTTGATCGAGGAACCAACAATATTCAGAAAAATGTAAAAAGTAGAAAAACACATAACTATAAACAGCTGATGGTTGGGAAACAATTATTAGCATATGGAATCAAATGTCTTCACTGTTGAAGAAAATGCAGTAATTTCTTTCTTTTTATAAAGTTATACCTGTTTATTTGTAAACAAGGAGGTCTAGAATCACACTACTCACCGTCCTGCTCTAAACGAAAGCCAGCCTTCATGTTGTTGTCAATAGAACAGCCAGAATTGCAATCTGGTAGCATTTAACCCAGCCCTAATCATAGCCCTAAGTCCTCACCTGCATCTTGAAGGGAGCATCCTTGCTGAGGGTTATTTTAAGGTTGTAGACTTCCAGTGTCACTGTCTTTGTGTAAGATACTGCACTGTTTCCACGGTTGTTGTTGAGTACCTTGACATTGAATGGGGTGAGTGTTGAATCATTGGAGCAAAGCCCAGCCAGCTGATAGATGCAGGTGCCCATGAAATCAAACTTAAGTCCATCAAAAGTGGTGTAGTGCGGGTCTCCAGATCCCACACATGTGCCAGGCGTTGTGACAGATGGAACGGGAAAGCAGCCTTGGATTCCATCCACAACTTTGCACTCAGTTTTGGGGCCACATGGGGCTATTATCTGGCACGTAACAATTCCATTTGCTTGACACTGACACTTCTGTTGGCAGAACTTGTCTACAAAGAACTCTTCTGTTTGCTTGTAGTACCTTCCCTTGTACACACATCCACAGCCCTTAATGGGTGCACACTCATCTCCACTTTGGATGAAGCCACTGTCACAGTAACATCCTTCACTACAAGGCAGAGAGCAGACAACCGGAGGTGAAAAGCTGTAACAGGTGGAGGGGCAGCTCACCCCACATTGCTCATAGTGGCTGTTATCTGGACAGGCAAGCGCTGAAAGTAAAACAGAAAAATAGGCCAGTCAACATGGCAAAAAGAAATGGAAAATGGAAAGTCACATGTCATTTTCGTGCTTGGATTTTCCCTCACCCCTTCTTCTTTTTGTATAGATTATTCCCTATTTTATGAAGGTGCCACTCATTTCAGAAAACTTGAACAAGGTTATGGCTGCCAGAATAAGCCACATCTCTGTTGATGTCTTTCCCAACAGAGGAGGCAGAGCCACCTGTTACTTCTCATCCAATTGGGTAACTATGTATATCTCAAAAGCCACCTACGTTAGGTGCCACGAAACATTACATTATTAAAGAGACAAAAGATATTTTAGCTTGCTATTCTGACAATCTTTATGTGACCCCCTAAGATAAAAAGTGTCTATAACACTAAACACATAGAGACACATTATTTTATAGTTATTGCAGTTACCTTGGTTGACTTGTTTTGTCGCCCCAAAAATGTTCAGTAATAAATAACCAAAAAACACTGACAGATCCAGTGCTTGGATGAACTTGAGCAACACACAATTGAAGCAGACAATGTGTACATTGAACAGTCAAAATAAATAGCAGACACATCACATTTACTTTTTTCATTTCCTAGGCATAGTAGAGTGCATTTAAATTCCAAAAGTGCAAAGAGGCGATGGTAGGGAGCCAATCTGTAAAGATTTGGAGGCTCACAGTCCCAAAGCGACCTATAAATTGCACAAGCACCTGTTTAACTAAAGTAATCAGATACCAGAATTAGTGAAGATACAGCAGATAAACATATTCTACCTTACCGCTAAGAGTGACATGACTGCAGCACCTTCCGGTGAGCCCTTTGAATTATAATTGTCCCCAAACATCAGGTGTTGTTAGGTTCCTGAAAACACTGTAAGGGTAGGGTTGATAAACCACTTTCTCTGCCATTATGCACGTATCCTCAGAAATCCCTTATTTGGCTTTTTGGATGCGTCAGAGGTTCAAAGGGGGTTGAGCAAACAGGAAATTAGGTGCACAATGTTATTTGGTCCTCACAAAGGGGTGAAATTTGAGTCAGTAGAAGCACATACAGGTCTGCAGAATATGTGCAAATATTGACTATGATGATCCCGGAAAAATCTCCACAAAACAAGGACACTGATTCACAAAATCTCTGACTATTTAATCACCACATTTTGGATTTGATGTGAAATAGGAGACTGTGGGCAGAGGGCAAAACATGGTGATACATTGGTAGCAGTGTCTTTAAGAGCTTAATTCCACACCATAAAATTCCATGTATCTAGTTAAAGTGGAGGATTCTGATCCTCCATTGTGCCTCCAAAAATCCTCAGATTCACTGCAGTGGAAATAACATTCATGGTAAATCCGACAAACTCCCCATGAAGTCCTATAGACTCCAAAAATGGACATTAACACTGATGTTACCCCACTCATAATACTGTAGTAAAACCGTGAGGCTGAGTGGCAGAAATCGTAAACAAGTTTGGTTGTAATTCTCATGGATTTACTGCCAAACTCGTAATGAGTCTCAGTGTTTTCTATATGGCAATGATCCATTGATATAATTTGGTGACTCAGAGCTTGAAAAGTCAATAGCCATAGGCATTGCATGGGAGTTTAAAAGAGAATCTGGCAAGAAAATCCCTTTGCTCATGCCACTGTAAACCCTTATCCAAGGGAAATGCAATGCCATGCCCAGGAATGGTCAGTTCTTGATTAAGATTGATGCCTTTGGCCATGATGGAAGTCTATTCTACGGGATGTAGAATCTTATCTTAACATGTTGAGCTGGTATTCTGAATGACTTGAAGAAATGTCAAGCATTGGGCCTGGCTCATACTTGTTAAGACAAATCACCCTATATAATATGTCCTTACTCCAGCACTAACATGTCCGAGAAAACATTCTCAATTGAATTGCCCACATGGAGCTCATGGAAACAGAAAAGGAGTCCAGAACCTCTGGTTTATAAGATTATTGTAAAGCACTAGGCGTGTTACAAATGCCATATCATATCGGGGAGTTTGTCTCCCAGATATATGTTTATATTAGATGGCAGTCTTGAGGCGGTTAAATATGACTCACAAAAAGGAGTCATTGGAATGAGGAAAGAATGTTGACTGTATGGGTCATGGTGACTTGCAACATACTTTGTATGGTGGTTTCTTAACACTGACCATTGTGTCTGGATGTGTGGTCAAAGTGAGGTGGGCTTATCAGAGGTGCATTTGCTTAAATGCTTCTTGTGTTGTGATGATGAGATATTGATGGTAAATTGAAAAGAGGAGGGGGGAGTCATGACATTCTGTTTCTAACATCAATTGGGAGTCCAGTTTGTATCGCAAGGCGTATACAGTTTCTTCCAGCTTTGGAAAGCCCTGACTGCACAGATACTGGGTTACTTGAACATCCCTAAATTTTGCCAAATTGAGACATATATAATTAGCATGTACATACAGTTATGACCTGCATCTACACTCTTCTGGGCAAGAGGGGATTTTTCATCAAAGCCCTGGGCAACATTAAAAGCGAAGAGGAATACTGACAGGCCCTCCAGGTGAAACAAGAAGCCATTATCCGCATTCAGCTGCAACTAATTCAGATTAAATTGATACAAATGCTGTTTTATTATTCTTTCGACATGGTCGATAATATGGACTGAAGAATGGACTGTTACTGGAAACTCCTTAGGCACACCTGCACCCTGACCTGAAAGCAGCAGTATTGGTGACAGATAATCAAGTAATCATACGTGGTCTTCTGTGGACAGAAGATCACAATCCTAAAAGGTCAGGTCATTCAGCGAATTTTAGAGTGAGATGGTGGTGATCTGTTACCCCAGAAGCCTTCTCGCCCTGAGATACAAAGTTCTAAAAGGTATATTAAAATAGCATGACGTGTTGAGAGATCTAACTTAGTTGGGAAATGGTGGGAAGGCACATATTAATTGCCTGTGAGAACACAGGAATTTTTTCATACCCTTTTTAAAAGGTCTGGATTAATTACCAGATGAACATGTACAAGAAAAGCAGTGTTTGAGCCGCCTGGACGGTGCTGTTTTTTTTATAGCTTTTTTGTGTGGCCTGTGACACTGTGTATTTAACTTTCACTGTTTTCTCACCTAGAATCCTGTGATTTTATTGTGGTTACCAATAGCACAGTATATTTAACTTATAGTGTTTGATTACCTAGGGCACTGTGGTCTCCCCTAAAACGCCTCTCATTGCACCTTCCCTGCAATGTACCTTCCTAACCGGATCCTTCTGATCCTTCACTTTTTGTTCTTTAACTTTCTCTCACATGGTTTTCATCCACCCACCTCACTTCTCTGCATTCCTCCACTCCCTCTACTCACCTCCCCATGTTTACCCATCCCCATTGTTCACACTTCTCAAAACAAAACTCAGACCATTACTCTATCCCACATCCCACCATCTCCAACCTCATGTTTCCTAACCCCTTCCATTCATCTACTCCAAGAACTCCCTCCTCTATCTCACCAGTCCCCTACTGACTTGCAATTGGGATTATGGAATGCCCACTACCTCTTGGAAAACACTCCTTTCTCAATAATCATTTATATTCTCAACATCCCAAACCTTTGGTGGTAGCTAGCGCTGAAAAATGTTTCCCCTCACAACACGGCCAACCCTTCATCACTTCAAAGTGACTTTGCATCATTTTTCCACTCCCCCATGTTGTTATAAAGTCAATGATATTGGTCTCATGATTAGCAAGAACAAAACATTGGCATTCCTTCCCTCCTCTGATTTTACACCCTCCTCCTTCGAGCATTTCTCTGTCCAAATGTACGCTCCCACCATTATTACTATCCTCTGCATCTAGTGCCTACTGGCACACTCATCCTCTTCTTCACTGTTATTGACTTCTTTCTCACAACTCTTCCAGACAATGTCCCTGCCAACGCTGTGGGTGACCTCAACTTATCCAATATATCTAAGGCCCATCCAACCTCTACTCTCACAGGCAATTTACTAGTCAGACTATATATATATATATATATATATATATATATATATATATATATATATATATATAGTTATAGCAGTGCACGGTGGTTGCGCCAGTTATGGTTGCTTAGCTTACCATAACTGACGAATTTCTGGGGGTTTTCGCTTTTACTTGTAACCATAACGTCCCTTTAACAAAGTTATTTCATTGAATTTGATAGGTTCTTAGTAGTACAACTTAATCATAACGTCCCTTTAACAAAGTTTTTTCATTGAATTTCATAGGTTTTTAGTAGTGCAACTTAACCATAATGTCCCTTTAAAAAGTTTCGTCAGTGAATTTCAGGGGTTTTTAACAGTGCATGCAATTTTCCTACAACTTAGTAATATCATACTTACCCAATATAGCAATATTTCTGTCCAATTTACAAAGTTTCACCTTAAAACTCTTCCATTTCGCATCTTCTAGCATCATTTGTAACACTTCTATACACTTTTTGCAACTTTCCCCAACAAATTTTGTGTCCATAAACGTCTGACCTTTCGTACAGTGCCACATGACCATACGCTTGCGCGTGGCATGATGACGTGTTCGCGAACGTGTCTGCACTTCGCGATCGGAACTGTGCTTTGAAGACAGTTGAGAACTGCATTTTCTACTGATCTAGGAACTTTCAACTTCAAAATTTCCCTTGCACAGCTCCTACACCTATTTGTACTCATTATCTATTAACAATCTAGTACACTGTACATACTTGGAAGAATTTTAGCAAAACTGCTATTTATCTTAAAAATGGTGCCAGTTATTAACATACCTCCTCCCTAAGAGCCAACACCACCACCAGCTGGAGGACCTTCACAACAAAAAAGTGCAGTACTTCCAAAGACAATGAAGAGGACCAAGAAAATGAGGTAGAGGAAGTCCCTACCTCTAGCACCCAGATAGAATCATGGGTGTAGCAGTTCCTTACGACTGTTGGGAGTGTATCAAAGGCTAAAGTTACTAAAGTGAAATGCACTGAGTGCAACAGTCGTGGACTAGCTGGACAGTACTCCCAAGGGACGATCTCCATGCGCCGCCACACCAAATCCAACAACCGCAATGCTCTCAGAAAGGTTGTTCATTTCTCAGCAAGTAGTGGGCTGTCTTCCTCCATCTCATCTTCCTCAACCAATACTGTAACCACACAGCCTACTTCTGTGGTACACAAAATCCCACCAGATACCTTGCAAGACATAAAAGAGAATGTTGATCCATGTCTTTGGAAGACAACAGTCATCTGTATATACTGCTACACACCACTCTGCAGGGGGAAGCAATTTCAACGTGCGTTTGAAGCTGTAATCAAGGAGCATGAGAAACACAGCCCACTACCTTAGAAGTAACACACGTTCAACACACTGTCCACCTACCCCTTCATATTAGTGCTCGGTGCATCTTCCCTCATTTCCCTCCTAACCTTACGTTCTGAGCTCTCCTGCAAAGATTTTTTTTTAAAACAACAAAAGAAAGGTTCCTTTAGTAACTACCTTTCACAGTGAAAAAATAGAGCCTTTCACAGTTAAAAAATAGAACTAAAAAAAATAAATTTTATAGACTACATCTACATTTCTCAGTAAAGTATATAGACTCAATACGTTCTTTCAACATTCCCATTAGCATTTTGCTTTATGCTAATGGGAATAATGTGACATTCACCCCAGTTCCAGGGACCGGAACAGGAGATAATAGCCCGGAAGCACAAGTTATCGGCCCAAGCGAAGTGTGTGTGTGCGCCCTGATGTCTGCAGGCTATGGTGCATTATAAATAAATAAAGAAAAAACGAGTGCTCCAGACCATCATCCTCCATTGCAGCCCCTGAAATGGGGGATAAGGGCCATTAGCACCCCTGGTTCCCAAAGCGGGAACCCAGGGTGCTGAAACATAGTTTTCTTCCTATAGCGGGACGCCTGCGACGTCCCGCTGTAGGAAGGAAAATCCTTTTCCAAGACAGCCAACATGGAAAGAGAAGGCGTGGCTCCGTACACAGCCCCTCTTCCCTTGCCATGGCAGCCTGCAGAACCCTATGAGCATATTACCACAAGCACATTTTCTTTCCCTTTGAAACCTATCCTATCTTCAAATAACTTTACCACATAGCCGGTCCCAGGTGGACATGGCCACAATAACACCATGTTTCATCCCTCGCGGTCATGGCCAGTAGCCAGATTGTCTGCGTCATGACCTTATACCATGACCCGGACAATCTGGCCACTGCACATGGCCACAGGCTATACCTCAGTCACTAAAGGTATCTCACTGTACCTACATTATGACACTTGTCCAAAAAAAAAACACAGGCTCATTTGCAAAACCATGCTTTAATGTCCTTGTCAATGCTCCTTACACGAGTTTCATATTTATTATCCCCCACTAGACAAAATCCATTCAGTCTTTACACAAACATTGAAGGTTGTGTCTGTAATCTTTCTGAAAACTTTCGTCCACATTCGTCTTTTGGCAAGAAAGTTATAAGCCATTTAAAAATGTTGAGACCCCCCTCTAATTTCGCCCCCTCTTGAGAAACTTTGCAAAATCATTTATATCTATATCCAAAATTGTTTTGCAAATTTGTGTGTAGATTCATCAAATAGCACCACATTAATAAGCCTTTACAATATTTTGGAACCCACCCTCTAATTTTGCCCCCTCTTGACAGAATCCCACCAAACTTTGCAAAAACATTTATATCTAGAACTATAATCATTTTCCCAACATAAGTGTAGGTTTGTCAAATGGCACCTCATTTATAAGCCTTTACAATATTTTGTGACCCCCCTTCTAATTTACAAACTCATTCAGAATCGGGTTACAAATATATTTGCAAAATTTCACTCACTTTCATTAAGTGGAACCAAATTTATAAGCCATCCAAGAACTACTTTTCACCAATCAGGTAATGCAGTGGTGTTCGCGAACCTCACAGGACTGTTCGTAGACTTTTATGGGGCAAAAAACAACTTTTTTTTGCTTCTTGCAGCCATATCCCATGCCATCCTCATCACCCTTCACCTCCCCAGAGATAATATAAGTTTGACAAGTGCAATGTTGTGTTTTTAAATGTTTTTACTGCAATGTCCGCGGACACTGGCCATTGTGGACATTTCCAAAAATCTGACGAACTTCATGCTTTTCACCATCCAATCAGTGGGTGCGTCCGATGTCCGCGGACAACACATTGCCTTCTAAGCCAATAAGAGTCCTGTCCGCAGACCAAACAGGGAACTGTGTCCGCAGAGCGGACATAGATATCACACATTTTCTGGACCTACTTTTTGGTTGTTTAAAAAAAAACTACGGGACGGATTTCCAACAAATTTACAAAAGCATGCTTTCTGGACCAAGCAGCCACTCCTGCTACAAATTTGGTGAAAATCCATCGAGCAGTTTGGGCTGTGGGCGTGAGCAAAGTTTTTTCTCCATTCAGTCAATGGGAAAAAAATACATTTTGGGACACCCTTATAACTTTGCCCCCCCTTGACCAAACTTTGCAAGGAAATTAAGTAGGCCATATACTTTTTTTGAAAAGTTTGTCGAGGATTGATCCAGGGGTTGCAAAGTTATAAGCCGCCTAAAAAGTACTGTTCCTATGGGTTTAGCAACTTAACCAAAACAGCCGGTCAAGTGGCACAGCGGGTAGAGCGCTCGCTTTGACATCCGTGCAGAGCCTGTTAACGCAGGTTCGAATCCCGGCAGGGTCAAACTCAGCCTTTCATCCTTCCGAGGTCGATAAATGAGCACCAAATACCTTGGGTAATAATAAGCAGCGCTCAGATACCTGAGGGTTCGTAGCACTATATAAATGCCTAATTATTATTATTATAACTATATGGCCGCTACCACGGCCATGTAATATGTATATTATTACATGGACACAGTAGTGTACATGTAGTTATGGTTAAGTTGGTGTTTCCATAGGAAGAGCATTTTTTGGGTGGCTTATAACTTCGCTCCCTTTGGACGAATCCTCACCAAACTTTGCAAAAAATGTATATGGTCCACTCTGAATTTTTTTGCAAAGGTTGGAGAGGTTTGGTCCAGGGGGGGCAAAGTTATAGGGGGAGTCCCAAAACTTTTCTTTTTTCCCATAGACACGCCTACAGCCCAAACCACTGGACGGATTTACACCAAATTTGGTGTAAATCCGTCCAGTAGTTTTTTTTAAAATGACCAAAATGTAAGGCAAAAAAATGTGTGATATCTCTGTTCGCGTCGCGGACAGACATCCCGGTTCGCTCCGCGGACAGTGCCCTGATTGGCCGAGCGGCTTGCGCCATGTCCGCGGACATCCGATGTGTTCCCTGATTGGACGGTGTGGGGCGTGGAGTGCGTCAGATTTTTGGTGGTGCCGACATCTTGCATTCGCGGATGACCGCGGACAGCGAGGTGAAACTTGGTTTAAAATTGTATTTAGTGGAGTGTGTTGGTGTGTAAGAGTGTTTGGGGAGGGTGGGGGAGTATGAGATAGGTGCAGTGTTGTATATTTTCTATGTGCTAGACGCTTTTGTTGTGTTCGATTTGTCTGCCGACAACACGACTGTTCTGAAATCTTCGTAAATAAGCAGAATGGATTTGGTGTCAAGTTGAAAGTGTTCTAAGAAGACTCGTGGGGTCCTGGAATGTTTGCAGGGGGTGTCCTGAAGACGTTGTCTGTATTGTTCGTTGTCAAGCTGAAAGTGTTCTAAGAACACTCGTGGTGTCCTGAAATGTGGGTGTCCTGAGGACGCCGTCCGTATCGTCCCCTGGCAAGTTGAATGTGTTCTAGGAACTTCCTTGTGTCAGCGGACATTTAAATGGTTGCAATGCTTGAATCTATGGGTGTGATATGCTGCGGTGGTTGTGGCCACATATGCCATGCACCCAAGAGTCTATGCTCTGGCCACAAGCACCGCTGCATATCACACTCATAGTGGCTTATAACTTTGGGTCAAAAACAAATTTATAAGGAACATTGTTATAAGCCAGTATGGGTGTGATATGCTGTGATGGTTGTATTTATCATGTTATACTTACTATTTGGTTTAGTATCGGGAGTCCATGTTTTTCTTGTTCATTTCTGTAATAAAAGAAAATAGCATGTTAGTATTAGTATTTTATAAAGACTTATTACATTGTACAATCAACATTTTCTTCTTTTTTTTACCCTCATATTTAGTGGATGACAAACCAGAGTACTGTGCAATTTGTTGCTAAAATCATTGGGTCTGTGGGATTAAAAAAAAACCTTTTTGGGTTATGCTACAGTTTATTTGTTTGTTTGTTTTCAGTGTTTACTTGTTGTTTCAGGCTAATGCTTTATACATTGGAATGTTCCAGTTTTTGGGAGCAGTAAGTTATTAGGTATTTGTTTGGATATTGTAAAATTTTGGAGCAGTTAAATACCAGTAGGCGTATTCTAACTGTATATTGTTTTATATAATTTCGTGGTATTGATTTATCTGTTTGGATATTTCAAAATTTTGGGACAGTTAGATACCAATTGGCGTATTATAACTGTCTGTTTTTTTCTCTATTTGAGTGGTATTAATTTATCTGATTAGTTGGTGTAGCATCTTTGGGCAGTTAGATAGATTTTGGAATATTGTGACAGTTTATATTTATTTACTACAAGTGTACTTAAGGTTTAAGTACCGTTTAGTTATCAAATTTTGGTTTTAAGAACATTAAATAAGTGTTTGTAACATTTGCTGGTAATGTTTGCTTTAGAGTAATGGTACTATCATTACATTCAAACCATCCACATTTCTTTTTTATATATGCAGTGTTGTGCCCTGAATTGGTTGTGGCTCCTGCGTGGTAGATTATACCTATTGTTGTGAAGGTTTTTCTTACAAAGTGATATTTGACCATGTGTGAATCCAGTTGTTTTTGGTACCATCTGCATTGTAACGTAGAAGCATTAGTATTACGTATTTAATATGTGTTTGTATTACTAACGTGGATCGATTATCTGAATTGCAGGTCGAACATAATCTACCATGGTTTGCATTTTGTACAAGTTGCTGAAATGGAACGGATTCACAATTAGGTACTGATATATACACAAAGCGTTCATTGGGGATTTGTTCTTGTGTCACATTATTGCAGAGAGTGCTTATATGTTTCCACATGTATGAAATCTGGAAGATTTCATGTATAGGTATATTTTTGTTTTCCAATACTAATAGTAAGTACATTAGTAATTCTTGTGGATCTTCCTGTGAGTTTATAGTGAATTTCACCATTCCAGCACAGTTGTCCAATTGTTGTCTTATTCCATAAACACTATACGTGTTGTCAGGATTGTTTGCTGCGTTTCTGTGAAGTACTAACATTTGCAAACACAATGGGTCTGTACTGTGTAAGTACATTTTCTCAACAATTGGTGGTAATTGAAATAAAATATTCATTGCTACATTTGCATAGCAACTTACATCAACTATATTTGAGAGTTTAAATGGACCAGGTAGTTTTGTATCTGACTGCTTTTTTTGGAGTTTATCTTCCTTCTTTGAAGAAGTACCTGGTTTACTTTCCCTAATTGATTCTTTTTTGCTTGTGGCACTTGATGAAGTATTACTTTCTTTTACTCTCTTTGGAGGATTTGCAGTGACATCCTGTTGCTTTTCTGTTTGATTTATTTTTCTTTTAAAATCTTTTACTTTTTTTGGACAGAATATGTGTTTAGATGGGGAGTGTATAGTGAACAAGGTCTATTGTATTCTAAAATGCAAGGAATATCAGCGTTTATTTTACTTGCATCAAAGTTGATTAGAAATAGACAGTCAAGTGTACGTAAGCGTGATAGTGCTACGTAGCTCATGCCTTCTTTAAAGACTGTGTTACCAATGTCTATAATTGCTTTGTCTAGGGTAAGACCTTGTGATTCATGAATGGTGACTGCGTATGCAAGAGTTAGAGAAAATTCTTCTTTGCGTACATACATGTCTTTGAAGAGAAGGAATCGAGCTGTTGAGCGCCCTATTCTTTTTACTTCTGAAAGTTTGTCAAAGAGAATAGTGCCAAACTGAATTCTGTTGTCATGTGGGTATGTTTGAAAGCCAAGAACTGTACCCAGTGCTCCATTTACTAGTCCTTGGTCCACGTCAAGGTTACGTTTGAGCATTACTCTGCAATTTAAGGTTAGTTTTAATATCTTTTCCAAGCCTGCTGTGTTTGAGATTGATTTTTCTAAACTATTTAGTCTTGTTGTGGCTTGGTCACACATGGGTAGTGTCATTCCATGTAAATCTAGCTTGTCTGTGGCGCTAATTTCCATTATTGGTTGCATTTCTTTACTTAACATTATTTCATTGAATTTGAAACAGCTTGCAAGTGTTGGCATTAAGGCCATACAATTGACATTTTTGTGGGTTAATTGTTCCATAACATCTGTAGCACATGCATTATCTTACCACATTAGAAGACTCAGGTTGATCGGTTGTAGGGAATATTGTGATCCAAGGTTTAATTTGGATTTAAATTCGCCCTCTTGTGAGGTACTTGGGATTGCTTCTTTTTGTTAAAAACTGCTTCATAGATGAAAAAGGATTTTTTTATTAAATTTCTCTATCCACAGGATGTAGGAACACATACATATATATGTATTTCTGTCGGATACTTGTGTTTGCTTTTCTTTGGAAGAATAGTATACGGATGTTTCCAAAATCTCTTAAAAATATAAATATTAATCCCCCATGTTATATCTTCTCTTCTGGTCTTTATATTATTTTTTATTTATTCATTTGGATCCAGAGCGAAAAATTACTGCTTTCCATCTTTATTCTCGGCGGGAGTCAGAAAAAGGGGGAATGAAATCCGACGAGTTTCAGAGAAAATGTCTGCTCGTCTGGATTTTTTCCTGGTAACAAAGCCACAAAGAGCCTACCGGTTTCAGTGGCACAGACAAGGTAGGGGCCACATTCATCAGGGCTGGGCGGACACTTAACATTTGCTCTGTCAACAGTCTGGTAGTTAGTAGGATAGTGCCAGGAGATCCCACCTGTAGATAAGGGGGGAAAGGTAAAGAGAAACGAAACAAAAATTCAGAAAGTACCATTGTAATTGGATACAAATAAAATACTCGATTTTATAAAGGTACTATCATATTAAAAACAGGGGCCAGATCTTACCTAGTTACAGGGGTTCCCACGGAAATCCGTGTAGATGGGAAGGTTAAATGAAGTACTTCCCGGGAAGACATGCAATATCTGTCATGCAAATCTGAAACAAAAACAAAAACGAAGTTTCTCATTTATGACATTTTTAGAGAAAGGGGGTGAACTACATGACAAAGTAATATGCCACTAGTTAGAAAGAAAATGCATAACTCACGAGGTCAATTCAAATGAGATTGACCCCTTACAATGTGTACTCAAAGGGAGCGCCAGCACTCAGCAACTAAATCAGTAAGTCAATAAATGAATGAGTAAACACCCCGCATCTAATATATACGGCGGGTGTTTGAAAAGGGCAATGTAAGTCCTTCTGTGTCTATGCTACAGGGAATGAAGCATTGTTCGAATTGTTACATACTGGACCACCAGGAGAGGGGAATATAGGTGAGCCCGGTCCTCCTGTGACCTCGGCTCCAGTGGGAAAATACGCTTGCGCCCCATTGTGTAGGTGGCAGCTCCAGGCTGTGCTTACCTACTGCGCCTTCGTCGGAGATTCCAAATGGGGTCGGCTCGCGAGTGATGCTGCCCGCGTATCAAGTGACTGGGTGATTGTGTATGTGCGTACGGCCGTATGTTATGATGTTTGTTCTGGACTTAGGTACAACGGCGTCCGGCGTCGCTAGAAACAAACGTAGGACTACTGCATGGTCCACGTCATCTTGTGTGTATTCAAGTAGGCGCTTGGAACAAGATCATTCTATTACTAAGGCACTCAAAAAGCCCTAGAGTCAATTGAGCTAGGTCTGTACGTATTATCATGAAGAGTGGGATGGTTGGCGGGGGCTGGAAAAGCTTACTCAAACTATGGCTCATTGTTGATGATGATATGCATAATCACACATTAAACATTTTAACAGAAATTGTCAACAAACAACAGAGTGACTAGAGGAATACGGGGACTAGGAGTTCTTATCACAAAGTCGCCAGGGTCTGCCAGCTGGTAAGTTCATTCAGACCGCATTGCATTATCACGATAAAGTGCATGAATGTGCCGGGTTTTAAATATTGCTTCTGCTTCTTTAGAAAGTATACCAACTCTGATACTTTTTAAGATGTTGGCATAAGTGAGATCTGCAGATTGGCACATGTTTTCTGTTAATTCTCTGTACATTTTAAATGTTGCCAAAGGTTGACATTTCCTATGCTGCCAACAGTTTTACGGCAGAGTTTGTGTCCTAATGTTTTAAAAATAGGATCACCTTTTACTGGTGTCAATTGAAGAAGATCTCTGAAAAAAATAATGTGTTTTCCTGCAAATAGCTCTTCATAGTTTGTTTTGTGTACTTCTTGTAATCTGAGGTGAATCAAAGCCAACATTAGGTTGGACACATTGCTCACGTCATCTATTAGTAGCATTTAGATTTGTTTCAATGCTCTGCGTAGTTCCATTGCAGCTTCTACAGAAAGTTTGTAATAATCTAATTTGTTTTGGTGTTCTACTGGCAGGAGTAGTAATCAGTGTAAAGTGACACCACCTATGTTGTAGGCAGCTAAACCTGTGGGGGCAGTGACAACAGCTGACAGTTTGTTGTTTGTCAATTGTTGAAGGAACTTATTGATGATTTTGATTAGGAATGCTTTGCCAGAACCAGCTTCACTACTGACATACAATAGTATAGGTTTGTAATTTTGACAGGTGTATTCTTTGTTTTCATGTTGTACACCATGTGCAATTTATTTTGTTACTTCTTGGAAATGCTATGTTGCTCATTGTTTAGCTTTGATTGTAGTGTAGTTAAGTCTTCTTTATCTTCATACCGACACATGGTGTTTTCTACTTCTATCATAGCTAATTCTGCTTCATTTGTTATTAGTGGGTCTCCCAGTGGTTCTTGGCTTCCTATGACAGAAGGTTGACTACTGTCAGGAGTGTCCTTATCTAGTTGGGCCTGGAGTTCTTCTTCGTGTTGCTGTTCATTGTGCAACATTGTTTTGTACTGTGCAAAGTTTACATCAGTTATACTGCTTTCATTTGCTTTGAAAGCGTCTTCATATGAGTCATAGTTATCTAGTATTTCTTCTTCTTTTCTCCATGGTTTAAAGAGTTTTAGCAGGGGCATGTAATATACTTCTTGATGTTGAGGAGTCTTTAATGACAATTTGATATGATTAATTAAAATTGGTTTGGTGAGTTTTACTAAGCTGCCTTCACAGTTTGTCACTTTGTATTTACGGTTTTGTTCATCAGGTTTTATATTATTTTTGTATGTGTAGTTTTGGGCTATGTGGTATAGACACATGGTTTCCAAAGTGGTACTCCTATTTGGGTAGTATGTGTCCAATAAATTGTTTTTTAAAATGTCTTGGTTGTTGGGATCATGTTTGGCTATTGTTTCTATATCTTCGTATGATTTTAGAACTCTTTTTCTAGATTTAGCTGGACCAAGAGTTAGTAATACTATATTTGCAGATTTACCATACAATGCAGTACCAGTTAATCGATCAGCTGTTTCATAGGATCCACATTCTCTATGGGACAGAATTTTTATGCCAAAGCTGTATAATTACTGAGAAAATGTTTTATCTGATGACAGTTCATTCCAGAGGTCTTGGAGCTCTGTCTTTTCTGATTTGGTTAAGTATGCTGTGACATATTGTGCAACTGCAGTAGAATTGTCTGTAATGTACTGCACATCTATGTTTGCATTCCATACGTGGGCAATGATTGCATTGTAATCATTGATATATTTTTCTTCTTCCTTTCTTTTTATGCAATATGTATTTTTAGGTGACTTACCTTTAACACTATGTCTAACTGAAGACATGAGGTTGTTCACTTGACCTGTATTTGTAACTGGTCTAGGGAAACCAAATCGGCATTTGGTGTAGTATTTCCCTTTGTTTTAGTATTTGTGACGACAATATTTGCCACATTTGGGTCTTTGGAATTGTAACATTTTTGCATGAAGATCACTATTTGTGGATTATGATGGAATTTCACAAGTGACATATTTTTCAATAAACTGTAAAACAGTGGCATCACTGTCTTGACCAAATTTAGCAGCATCTTTAATCCATAAAAGCATGTGGACATATGGTGCTCCTCTGGCTTGGTATTCTTTTCTCCAAAAGAAGTGTTGCACTTCTCCAAGGGGAGGAACAGTTTTATTACAAATAAAATGTAGCATAGCAATGAAGCAATGGTGAAAATATCTTGAAACATTAACAGGATCCTGAGAACAAAGTTCTCCGGAAGTTAGTATATCTATGTTTGTTTTGTTTTCATTTGATATGCGTAGGAAAGCATGTAAATCTTCCCATGCATATTCTGCACAACTTAATGTAACAAATCAAGTGGGTGGGCCAAGGTTTCTTATCATACAACTTACATCTCCATGACGTCAAAACCAGTACTCTTTAGTACCACGCATATTTGCTAATAGATTTGTAAGATTTGCTTGTAAAACCTCATCTTTTTGTTGAACTTTTTGTAATAACTGTGTAACTGTCATATTTTGAAAGTGTGATCCTGATTTTAATATGTGTGCAACTCCGTAACATAAAGTTGCCAGTTCACTTTCAAAGAGTAGGTGGAATATGTATTCCACATTTTGTCGAAATCTGGGATCTTCAGAATACATTCGTAATGAGCGATATTCTGATGCTGATATTTGAATAGGTCTATCATCGTATCTTCTTCCTTTGCCAGTCGGAAAGAGTAGAGGAAAAGCATGTGCTTCTATACTTTTTTCCCATATGCTGATTGGTGATCCTTTCGTTTGACGCATTTGGTACGTTTCCAGTGCATCTTCTATGGTGTCATTAGAGTGCAACGGATGAATTGTATAATGGTCTAAAGTGTTTGATATTGTAGTTTGATCTAGGAGCTCAAATTGCCCAGCTTCTTGTGTCTCTTGAATTATTTCAGTTGTATCTTTCAAGTTTTCTTCAAAATTAATTTCTTTGTAATATTCATTATTCTCTTTAAGATATTGCAGGGCTTCTCTAACTTTATGTAAATCTACCAGTTGTTGCCACATTTTTTTGTCTTTTGCAGGTACTCCATTTACCAAGATAATTAAAGATTGTTGTATTGGACGTTGCACTCCGAGAGTGTGCACATTTTCTTTTAGATCTAATGGTAAATACACTACTTTTCTACGAATACCTTTCACTAATACAGAGGGAGGTAATTTTGCAGTTTTTGGTTGAAGGCGTATTATTGCTTGAAATGGGTGCACTGTTTGAATTATGATGCTCTCATATAAATTAAGTTGTTGAAGGGGTTTTGGTAGTGGATATAATTCCAAGTTATTTGTGATAGCATGTGAAGGAGTTTGGTTGTTGTCAAGTTTTGTAGTGCAGTAACTGCAACGTATTATGGGGTCAGTTATTTCGTATTTGTTTTCTGCTATAAGGTAGAGAGCTAATTCAAACCGTTTACATTCTTCATTGTCTTCTATTTTGTATGATAGGTCTGCAGTTTTTGTGTTACTTTTATAAAAAGTTCTGCGGCAACATACACATACGTGGTTTGGTACTTCAGCTGAAGTACTTTCAAATTTTAGTATTTCTTTTTTGTATGTGTGTAGTGAAAGATTGCCATGTGCAGAATTGTTACGAAGTTGGTTTACAGCTAATTCATCTTGTAAGTGGGTTTCACTTCCAAAATATTTTGTCTGGATATAGTCGATTTCTTTTAGTAGGTATTTTGCTGTACCATGAAGAAGAATGTTATTTAAATTGGCTAGTGCTAAAGCAGGACTTTTAGCATAGTACAGTTTATAAACTAGATTTCTTATACTTGCATGATGTGTTGATATCCTTTTGATATCATGGAAGGTTGTTTTGCAAGTAGGTCCTGTAATGCAGGCCAATGAATGTCCTTGTAGTCCTGTGTACTTGCGTACTGGACAAGCATCCATATTTTGCAGTAGTTTAATTTTGATTTTGTCTTTGCTTTTCACATATTGATTGAGGAATTGGCGTAAAGACTTGAACATGTTTTGGGAATGTTACACATTGACGTGCATGGCCATTCGTACACTAGATGTTCTGATTCAGTTCAATGGAGGGGTAAATCTATGTTTTCAGGGCATATTATTGTAAGGAATACTTCTTGTTACATTATGGTATTATTAACTTTTTCATAACGTCGACCACTGCTATGTATGGCAATTGTGTTTGTTTGATTTATTTTGTACGCTTCTTCATTAAAGTATGGTTCTGTGCTTGAGTGTGACTCCAATCACCTCCACAGATATTTAAGAAGTTATTTCTGTTGACATTTCGTTTATTGAGAAGTCTTTTTTGTAATTTAGTTATTAGTTTTGTTAGTGGTTTTATTCTGTTTAACACTAAAATAAATAACTATCTTTTGAGAAGAATTGCACTATCAACGCTTCTAAGATGACTTTTCTATGATAGGTTTGAAGTGTTGAACCTGGTTTCTCTCCTATTTTCATAAGATTTTGAAGGACTTTGTGACGGAACATTTTGGTTAAAATACTTTTCTTGGTGTGCTTACTTTGTACTACATCAAGATTTATAGAAGAAGTTTTATTTGTAGTGATAGTTGATTTTCTGTTAATTATTTTTTGGTTTGTTTTACTTTTTGATAGAGGAGGAAAAGTTTTTGTACAAGAAACTTCTTCTGTTTCACTACATGACTGTATTAGCTGTTGTGTTTCAACTTTTTTTTACAAATTCTGCTATAGAGGGATGTTTATGTTGGAGAGCTTTCATTTCATTTGCTCTACTTCTGCGTTTCTTTCTACAGAGTTGCTTTTTGGTAGGCATTCTTTAGGGTCTGTTGAAAAAAAATACAGAAGGTATGCGTTGGGGTGTTCTGGAATGCATGTGTGTTGTGTGCACGAGTGTTTGAGTAAGATGATAAAGATGTATGTAATGGTGTGTGATTGTGCTTTGGGAAGTACAACTACTAGGGGGTATTCTTGAATTAATGTGTTACTAAACTGGGGTTCAGATGACAGAAAAAAGTAAGCCAGTGGTTTGGAGAAGTATAAATAGTATATCTAAAACTATACAATTAAAACAGTTGTTTGCTCTACAACATCTAAATTCTAGCGGCTGAGTTGGATAATTTGTGTGTTGAAAAATAGGAAGTTGTGGGCCATTCTGCCAGTAAATCATTGTTTAAGACGGGGGGATTTTTGGTCAGAATGTTGCAGAATCTCTATTTTTAGGCACAGATATAGCATGAATTAACCTTACAGTGTGCTTGAGTAATAATTCAAATATTATGGTAACATTTTACTTACTTTTTTTCTAAAATGAGTAGTCTGCTTCTTAGTTGTTCTTTGTACTTCAAATTCGGCTCCTTCTTTTCTGGAGAATGGTCTTCACTGCAATTGTAAAAGAAAGAAATTAGTAATTTGGTTTGTATATAGCACTGTTTTTAATTTAGACATAGATTTTTTAAATTGAAATGCTCAGCACCTTCCTCAAAACCATTAAAACTATCTTATGACTAACTGTAGGAAAGAAAATATCTTTACTATAGCTTGTGAAATTCATATTGTACCACTGTATACCACTATTCCTGTAACTAAGCTTATCCACGTAATAGTGAGTCAATGTCATAGCCTGCTTTTCCATGTAATAGTGAGTCAATGCCATAGCCTGCTTGTCCCATATAAATGTAAGTAATTATATAAATTGAAAAAATTAAAACCAATTATGTGTTTGTACAAATATTATTGTTTGAGATTTGATCATAGAGTGTGCATGTAATTTTGTTTGATTATATGTAGTCTATATATTTTATTTCAAAAATGTTGGTTTAAGATCATTTGCGTGTGTGTGTGTGTATGAAGAAATTAAACAGTATAAAGGTTTGTAAGTCACAGTTCATTAAAGGACAATGAAAAAATGATTTTAGATTCATTTTACAGATTATACAAGGTAAAAGTCGGTTAGAAAATGTGTTCATGTACTGTATAGAAAATATGCATACCTGTAGTTTGTGTTCATGCATATGGATATGGACGAAGCTGCAAGTAGAAATCTTGGAGACTTGTATAGTATTTCTCGAAGATCGTGCTTGCCAATGGTATGAGACTTGTACTCCGAGAGATTCACCGTACATTTGCAGTGCTGATCTATGATGATGCAGTTACATGTAGAGGTCTTGGATTTGATTGGCGGATGGTCATGTGATTTCTTAGCTACATCCAATGAGGGAATGGTACAGAGAGTGAAGTGGAAATGGTAGAAGGGCTGTCCATGTTACGATATGTTCGCGGACATGGCGGTAGTTCTAGGACACTGCATATTACATCCAGGAATTTGGGGTGGGGAGGCATGCAAATGAGATTGAATGTAGCAAGGGATTGGTCAGTAAAGTTTAGTGAGTGTTTGCTGAGAGAAGAACAGATCGCTATGGCTGAGTGTTTCAAAAAACAGATTTTGTGGATTTTGGGAGATTTTGTGGATTTTGGGAGACTCATGGATACATTGGTTGAAGGGGCATGCAGAAAGCTGTGGAGTATCTATGTATCTTGGATTCCCACATGTGGAAGTACACTGGCATGGAGTGCGTGGAATGAAGTGGTTGGACTTTTTTAGAAATACAGCATCCATTTTTAAGTAGGTGTTATGTATTTATAATTTTTGACATACAAACACCTCTCAAAGGCTCTTTTCAGAGACACCACTTGCTCCCAGAGAAAAATGCAATGGTTACAATAGGGTAGCACCCCCATTTTTTGTATGTTCGCGAACTGTCCACGGACTTTTAAGATATACAAAGGGCCCTGCTTTATTTATCTTCACTTCTATTTTTTAACTGTGAAAGGCGGCTCTGAAAAGAGCCTTATTTTTTTTTTTATTTTTGTTATTTTGTATTTATTTTGTTTTTTTATACACAACACACTAGGAGAGGAGGGGAAAGGAGGGTAAAGCGGGGGACACCAACCACAGGGATAAGAAAGGGTGAGCTTAGAGAGGAAGATCTAGAGTGGGTTTTATTTGGGTAGTGAGCAGGTCTTCTCGTGCTCTGAGACGATAGTCTCAAAAGCACTCCAAAGTCGTTCTTCCCTGCAGAGTATTGTGTCACAGTACATACATACAACTGTGACCCTCGAAAGGTAAGGGTCATCAGAATTCTGTATGGCCTGTGAGGCAGCTTGAGGAAGACGCTGTCCCACAGAGGTGTTCCTTGTGGTGACAGGATCAGAAACGGAGGATGAAGTAGAGGTAATCAACCTACTACGCACTTCGCAAGGTACAGCCTGGCCAATGGCCCCAGTGTGGAATGAGTTCAGGTGTCGCTTCATGGTCGTGGTCCCAAAGCTGTACGCACCATGCCTCCCGCGACTGTGACACGGTTCGCACAAGCCTTAGGAACATTCCCATGAACGGTAAACAACCGCCACACCCAAGAATCACGCCGAGGGTGGGTAGTAGGGATTTCCTCTACCTCATTCTCGTCATCCTCTTCTTCCTCCTCTGTATCCTCACTCCTGTTCCCCTCTTCAGGCCCTTGGGGAGATGGTGGTGGAGGGGGTGGGGGTGGTGCTGAGGCAGATGTAGCACCAGGTGGCAATAGTGGAGCCATGGATGTTAGCGTCTTGGAGGTGGAAATCTCAAAATCTGCAAAGTATGCAGCAAAATGCAGTGTGCTCTGTGGAATAGCCAGAAACACAATGAGAATGAGCTCTAGGGCGTGGTCTTTTATAAGGGGTGCTTGTACGCGGACATGCGCGCCATCCGCAAGACAGATCGAACACCAAAAAACGTTCAAAAAGTCACAAAAACTATGTGGAAATTTAGGATTAGTATGTGGGATTTGTGGTATGGTGAGTTTTTAATGAGAAATATTGTGGATTACTTGGAAATGTACTTTTAAACTGTTCGGGGATACGAATAGTGTCCGCATTCAGAACACGCGATCAGCGTGGGCGCGGTCACATGACTGCTTCGTGAGCATGTTCGCTAAGGAAGCGACCGTCCGCAGGACACCCAATGTACGGACATTGTTTTGCGCATGCGTGTTGATGTTCTACGGACAGTGTTCGGGTCCTGACCTAATTAAAAGTACGTCAACCGTAAAACTAACTGTTACGGACAGCCGTTTGTTCTTAGCACAGTTTAACTTACTTGCGAACAATACGGACAGACATAGAGTCCCCAGCACATCTACATTTTTGTTTATTTACGAACAATTCGGGACACCAGGATTGTTCTTAGAACAGTTTCAACTTGCTAGCGAACACTACGAACAGGCATAGTGTTCTTAAGGACACCTCCATTTTTGTTTATTTACGAACATTTCAGGACAGTACGAGTGTTCTTAGAACAGTTTCAACTTGCATGAGAACATTACGGACAGATATAGTGTCCTCAAGACACTTACATTTTTGTTTATTTACGAATATTTCCGAACAACCGCGCTGTCCGTGGACACCTAAATTGGTTTTAACACAAAGAACTGAAAGTAATTACAACACAATATAAAAAAGTAACTTTATTTGACATATATAAACAATTTATGACTGCGAAGGTGGGGCAGAAACAAAAACAGGAGAATTAGGGATTTCAACATAATTGGGATCAGGTGAAGAAGGGATGGAAATGTCATCAAAACGTTTTGGTCCATGGAGAGGGTTTGGGGTTAAATGAGCGGGGTATGGTGAGGGGGGACATGTACAGGTGGGACAATGGTATGTTGTTGGTAGTTTTAGGTGATCTTCCACAAAGTTCTTTAAATCGTTAAAATTTGCCATAAATTGGTCAATTTTTTGGTTAATGTGTTCAAGAGTGTTATCCACCGCTTCTTTTTCTGTGGTAGTGGCAATTTTTGTATGGTCTGTAAAAAAAAAAAATGTAAATGTTAAATGTATACAAAATAATATTTATTAATTGGTTCATATAGTAAAGTGTGTACCATTAGGTGCACTATCTTCTGACATTTTGTCTTGTGGGAAATGCTCCTCTAGCCACACCAGAGTACTACACATTTCTGTGAGAAAACAAAAAAGTAATATATGTTTTATCTAATACGGAAAGTTTATAAATATATGAGTAAAATGAAGTGCACTTACTATTTCAGGAAAGTATGTGATGAGTAGTCTGTACGTCTGGTCTTGCTCTTAGTTGTGGAGTGTCTGTGAGGTAATTATGTTGGAAGCCACTTTATCTTCTTTTGGTATATTCCATTTTAGAACATATTGTATTTAAATGAATGGTTAGTGTTTCACATATATGGGTTACATTTCTTAAGTATTACTACATATACTTTGTATGTGTGCTGCTTTGTGAAAGTGTTAAATGTTCCTATGTTATGATATAACAATTACACATACCACCCCAGAGTTTTTAGGTGGTGGTACTGTTGTTCGAACATGTGCGGGGACAGTCAAATTCAGTAGAAAGGGTTCAGTATGTTCCATATTACATGTACATTAAGTCAGTTATTATTGTTAAGTTGTGCTACTAAAAAACTATGAAATTCAGTAAAAAAACTTTGTTAAATGGACGTTATGGTTAAGTTGCGCTAATAAAAACCTATGAAATTCAATGAAAAAACTTTGTTAAAAGGGACGCTATGGTTAAGTTGCGCTACTAAAAACCTATCAAATTCAGTGAAAAAACTTTGTTAAAGGGACGTTATGGTTCAAAGTAAAACTGAAATTCGGCAGTTATGGTAAAATAAGCAACCATAACTCCCGCCACCGTGCACTGCTAACACTAACACCCAGGACATCAAAGATGACATAACAAATGTCATTGATGACATCACTGATGACATCACATGGCTGGCTCTCCCTTTGTTTCCTTTACTGACATATCTAAGCCACATAGTTTTCTTCAGTAACAGTCAGGAAGTAAAAATTGAAAAGGTACTATATTTGTAGACTTAGGGTCAAGTCATATCATATGAAACATATATATAGCGGAAGACACAAGCTTGAAAGAGAGCAATCCTTTCTGTGAATGAAGATAATCATTAGAGTATCAGCACTTTCTCATAGTTTTATTTGTATTACTATACCTTCCCTGTATATGCTCATATTTGTATACATTGTACTCGCACTCCTTTCCTTAGGGTTCACTGACATCATTTGATACACATACATACAGTAAGTAGCAGCTTTGAAACAGAGCAATCATTTCTCTGCATAAAGATAATCAGTTAGGTTATGAAATCTTTCTGCTACTACTTCTGCTTTTTTGCTTAATTCTCTGTCCCTGTACATACTCATATTTGTATGTGGTGTTGTCTCTTTGTGTTTTGTCTGTAATAATGTAATTATGTATTAAGTGGGTTTTATTAGCTACTTATTACATTTTTCACAGTATGCAAAACTCCAGTAAGAAAGCAGTTATCATTTCATTATTCTACATGGCAAGATTATGAATACTGCACCTTCATCATGTATACTGCACACACTGCCTATGTTTCTGCATGAGTTGCTTAGTATACTGGATAGAACTTCATAATAGAATGCTATTTATATCGATGCATTGCTTAATGCACTAATTAGCTCATGCTATTTATTCAAATGATCCTTGACACTTTTTGGTGAACATTATAAGAATCCCTCCTACAGAGTTTTCATGAAAAGTAAATGCACATGTGATATCATCAGTGATGTCATCAATGACATTTGTGATGTCATCTTTGAAGTCCTGGGTTTTAGTGTTAGCAGTGCACGGTGGCGCGAGTTATGGTTACTTATCTTACCATAACTGCCAAATTTCAGGGGTTTTTCGGTTTTACTTTGAACCATAACGTCCCTTTAACAAAGTTGTTTTACTGAATTTGATAGGTTTTTAGTAGCACAACTTAACCATAACGTCCCTTTTAACAAAGTTTTTTCATTGAATATATATATATATATATATATATATATATATATATATATATATATATATATCCATATGTTAGGCAGAATCCAGTGCAGTTCCATTAGGGAGCACTACACCAGATTAGGACTACAGGTGAGAGCAATAAATCCCCTTTGGTATCAGATCAGTCTGTACCACAAAGATTTAGTTGGTAGCTGTGGCTGAGCAGTCAGACTTATCTCAAGAGGGAGATGAGCAGTATTCAGGGTTTACACAATAGGTATCACAGTACTATGGAACAAGGAAACACTGACCAAAGCTTTGTATCAAAAAGAGAATAGATGTATTCTATACACATCTAGTTCAACACATAAATCACAGTTGATAAAGTAAGTTAAGTTTAGCCAAGGAAAAAGCATATACAACTACCTATTCAATTGTAGACAAGTTTGCGGTAGAGTGAAAACTGAGCAAATCAGCACAGTGAAAACCAACTACAAATGGCACTCTAACAATTTAAAGAAAGGGAGGGGAAGCACACGTTAAAACGAAATATCTTCAGACACCCCCTAGCAACACTTCCCTGAAGTTCTGTGAACAAGTAATGCACAGTGACACTTTAGCAGAAATATAAGTGAATGA
This sequence comes from Ambystoma mexicanum, assembly GCF_040938575.1. NCBI lineage: Eukaryota > Metazoa > Chordata > Amphibia > Caudata > Ambystomatidae > Ambystoma > Ambystoma mexicanum. The sequence continues at coordinate 1,185,202,184 of NC_090921.1, read as the reverse complement.
AAACTGAGCAAAATGGCACTCCACAAGTTAAAACAGAAGAGGGGTTTAGAAGATTTAGGGGCATCAACACATTTCTCATTAAAACCAATCTAGTGAGAGCAGATCTAACAATTCAGCCAGAGTCAATAGGCCTGAGCCAGAGTCAGTGGTACAGGACCAAGCGCTTAGGAGCAAAAATGTTCTTGTAGCTGCAGTCAAGTCTTTAGTAGAAAAATATTGAAGAGGTAGATGTGAGGCGAAAGACAATGTTAAGAGAGAGGGCGGCCAATCCAACAAGTAGAGATAGGATTTAAAACACCTTTAGGGCTACCACGGGAAAAGGGAGGCCTGGCGGAACAATGTACCTTAAACGTGAAGAAGTGGCTCCTGCGGTGGTGGTTGTTCCTTGTAGTTCCTGCAGTTTGAGGGGTCCAGCAGAGGAAGAGAGGCTCTCATTGTGGAGGAAGGTTCGAGTCACTGCACTACCCAGGGATGAAACCAGCCACGGTGCTGCCAAACGAAGTTTAAAAGGTATGCTCCTTTTAATCGCGGTTCGGGTCGATAGCTGCCTGGCTCTCCGGTCTCCAAGTGCGGGGCACTGTCGATTCGACCATGGCAGGTCCGGAGAAGCAATGGGTGAACTGGTTGTTCCCACCATCTCAAGGGAAGAAGTCTCTTTCGATAAAGATCGCCTCTCGTCGTGTGGAAGAAAAGTGGTGAGATGATCCGGCAGGGCTTCACCTTTGGTGCAGATGCTGAAGTTGTCTGTGGCTTCTCTCCCCTTCGGTTCCGTAGTTCCAGTGGCGACGTCTTGCTCTTCCAGTCCTCAGGACTCTGCTTTTATGCAGAAAGCGACCCATTCATACAGCCTAGCTGTCACTCACACAGTGGAGTGGTCTTCTTGGCGGGAGACCCTCCAGCCTATCAGGTTAGAGTGCGACCTGAGTTGCTGTGGCAACTCTGTCCAGGGGTTCTACTCCCCCTCCCAAACAACAGACCCACCCCAGACTCAGAGGCGCCGAAAGGAGGGCTTCTTGGCAGAAGCCCCCCAAAAGAGCGAACAAAGGATCCCCGACCTGGGTTAGGAGAATGGAGTAAGACTCGAGAAAGAAGTTATATTAAAGATCTGGCAAATAAAACCTACCGGAGTAAAGTTAATAATAAAATAAACTGGCGGTATGTTAGAGGCTGTCAGTAAAAGTATTAGCCTCGAACAATGGCAAAATCCCATAATAAAATATTTGCGGTTGAACATTTTTGGTAGTAACCACTGCCATCAGTCAGAAACTTTAAAGAGCGGGACTTTAAGGTACCCCCTCGTAAATGAACCTAAGGGAAATCTATTAACCCTTTTCAGTACCTCCATAGTAAGATAGGTTGTCCTGGTTAAGTTCGTAAGATTTGACTGGTAAAGTCAATGGAGACATTACATGCTCTGGGAGACAGTAGTCAGTCCCAGGGTATGGAGTCTATGTTTGGGGGTCGCTACAACACCCCTGTGTCACTGCATGGAGGGTGTTGTGTAACACATGTGCATAAAGATAGTTCCTATGGGTGAGAGAAAACCCCATAGGCATTAAACACAAAACAATAACCTAGAACACACATAGCAAAAATGTCTAAGAGTGGGAAAAAGAGTCTCACTCTTAGCAGGTAAAAAGAAACAAACCCTTCAAAAACTAATAAAGTCAATGGCAACTTTACATGTTCTGGGAGACAGTAGTCAGTCCCAGAAAATGGAGTTTGAAGTGGGAAGTATGAAAAAGACAACCCTGTGTCACTGCAGTGAGGGTGCTATGTAACACATAGTAAAAAGATGATGCCTATGGAGTAGGTGAAGCTCCACAGTCTATGAACACAAAAATTGTTAAAAAACACACAGCAAAACACATGTAGGAGTGGGAAAAAAGGCTCACACTCTTACCAGGTGAAAACAATAAAGAAATCCAGCAAAGCTGCTGAGGGACTCATTAGGTAAGGGAAATTAGCCATTCTGGAGAATTCTCCCTAACATGCCCCTACAACTCCTCATTCTACAGGCCTATCTCTGGCCTTAAAACTCTAAAATCATTGAGAGCGTTATCTTCAAACTCATATTCAAGTATCTTGAGGTCCACTCACTTACTGGATCTCTCCAATGTGTGTTCTGGTCTAAAGATTCAATTGGGACTGTTCTCATCTACTGCACCAATGCTTTTATCACAACCTACCACTCTCACCTGCCTTCCATTTTCATCCTCCAAGACCACCCTTTTGCATTAAAGCTGTTGATCATCCCTCTCTCCTTCAATTCTCAATCTCATTGGAGTCCAGCACCTTTTCACATGCAACCTTCCCAGTGGGCTTTTGTCAAGGATTAGTTCTAGGAGCACGTCTCTTCATCCGATGCACATCCTTCCTTGGAAAACTCTTTTCCTCCTTTGGCATCAACTATCACCTCTTTGCTGAGGATACCACCACTGGAGGGCTAAATTCTGCCTCATGCTAACCTCCTTAAGTACATAAGCCATCTTTCTCCATGGCTCCAACACCAAGCCCAATCTCTCGTCTCTCAAATCTTTCCTCTTGACCTCCTCTCCATCTCACTAAAGGCTTGCATCTTTGAGGTTCCCTTTGACAGCAACCTGAAACTCTTCCAGTTGATCACAGACACTACAACCACTGCCAGTCCCAACCTCCTAGACATTACAAAAATCAGCCTACACCCCAAGCACCACTCACCTAAAACACATGTCTCAACTGTGTGTGTAGCAAACTGGGCTACTACTTAAGCCTTCTTCCTAATCTACCCTAAACGAAGTTCACAACATTCTGACATGCACACTTTTCAACATACACAGATCATTCTCCTCTTCTACCTACCATCACCATGATGGATGGCTCTGTATGGAAAATCGTTTTGTTGTTGAGTTTTTGCTACTCGTCTATTAGACCATCTGGCGACTAATACATTTTACTCCTGCTCTCAATATCCCTGTTCGTTGTCTCTTCACAACCCATCAGTCTCCTACTCCCGGTACATCCAACCACACTCCCTCCTTTTCTCGCTTTGCCATACCCCACTTCAGTGCTCACTCCATAGCCTCCAAATCAATCTCTGCAGTGCAACTCTTACGAACGTGTCTCAACTCCACTTGCTAGCAAAGGAAGATGTCTCTCCAAACCCTTCCATCCTCACCCGACCCTCCTATCCTGAATTCTGACCTTATGACCTCTATGTAATGTGTAAATTTGTTCTTAATGTAAAATCCAAATTGTGTTACATTTCTAAGTGTAAATATTCTGCCCAAAGGCTGTGAAAGGTAACAGTGCTATGCCCTACAGTCCCTGCCCCTTGTGCGTGTTCCCGTTCTTATACCTCTTCACAAGCCTGCATGGATAACTCAATCAAACAATGCTCTTATGGAAAGGCACCTTCCCGTGGTAATTCTTATTTGAAATGGAACCCTGTTGTTAAAAAATATGAGATTCAATAAGCACACTTAGGCAATATAATCTGAGTAGGGGGCATTACCAGTAGGGTAATGCCCCCTGCCCAAAATTCAAAGCTGAAGCGAAACAATGGCTTTTACGAAGCCCCGGGGGCATTATCCTACTGGCATTGCTCCCCGTTTGAGGGTTATATTGCCCGTAGTACAACGGCACGTCGTACCAGGGTACTAAGAGCAATTTTTCTTGAGTTGAGAAACGGTTCTGCAACCGTTTCTTGACTCGAGAAGAAAAAACAATACAATGGCCGGCAGGGATTGGGGAGAAGGGACTACACATAGTTCTTTCTCCCTTTCCAAGGTGGCCATTAAAATGAGTGAAGAAAAAGTAAAGAAACAAAATGGCCACGATGTAATCCCTTCTCCCCTTCCATGGCGGCCACTTGTAGGAAAGAATTCCGGGACGTGGCAGTGTCTGAACCTTGTCAGGCAGGTAAGGCCTGGGTGAGGGCCATGGGCCAATGAACTTGCTTTTAACAAATTAATTGACCTTCGGCGGACACTAATTCTAAATAATAATTAGTGCCAAAGCTGGATAGGACATTAACGTGTGGCCCATGAATTCATCAGTGATATGCTTTGCGCTTTTCAATGATTAAATAATGATTGTTCCTGTTTTTAAAATGAACTGTTGTGAGCATGGGCCTTTAAAGAACATTCTTCCACCTGTTGATTGCATTCGACTTTTTCAAAAGCATTATAGGATGTGCCTCTACACCAAATTCGTACAGTATAGTATAGAGTAAATTACAAGTTGGTGACTTATAAGAGAATGTGTGGTATAATTGTACACACTATAAACTCCCTACACCATGTCCGTTTTGCATTTTGTACTTTGCTGCTATTATTTTAAAGACCAGAAAGGAGGAGTCACCATGAACCAAGAAAACTGAACATTGTAAAAAAACATAATGTAAGGTGAAGAGATATAATTTTTATTAACATTAATAAATAATATTGAAACATACATTGCAGGTTATTCTGTCTTTGTGCACGAGAACCTTGGCTTTCAATGCCATCCCTTATACTTGCAAGATCACAGCCTTATCATGCAGTTGATAGATATTTAAGGTAATGTGAGAATATACTTTCACATGTTAATCTGATTGATCCTAATTAAAGAGAATGTGATTGTTTTCAGTACTTACGGCAGAAGGATCCTGTCCTCCACGCTTGGATCTGGATACCCTTGGCTTGGCACGCGCTGGCATAGACAGTGATGGAATCACAGAGGACAGAGGAGAGACCATTGTATTGGCAGGTGTCAAAAACACAATCTTCGAAGAAGGGTGTTGGGTCGATGGTTGTAAAGCAAGCACTGAACGGCCCATTGGGCGAGTTGATGATGCCGCAGAAATTGTTGCCCACATACTTCTTCTTGTCAGCATCATTGCAGACAGGACAGTTCCCAACACACTCTGGTGAACATCCTGGGATATCTCGCACTTTCCAGCTGTCCCCAAACTGAACAGCACTGGTCACCAGGATTCCGCCCTTCGCAGTCAAATCGTCATTAATCCTCTGGTTATAGTTTCCACAGAGGCCAAAGACTGCACCAATGTATGTGCTGGGCAGGGTCACTGAGAATATGCTGTCCCAGTCAAACACCACAACCAGGCCAAAGTCTGTCTTAATTATCCCATTTATGCCACTTCTGAATGCCACAATATTGCTGGTCTGGAAGTAGAATGGTAGGCTCACGAAAATGTCATCCACCTGATAAAAAAACATTTGGAAGGAGATTAGAGTTTTGCTAGGCTTGAAGCGATCTTTCTAATGCACAGTTGAGTCTACAATCTACAACATCCCACAGGCCCCTTAGTCGGAATGACGAAGCAAAGACAGATTCACTTTCATTTTGGATGCAGTACTCCACATTAATCCCAGCAGCTTCTCAGTTTGATCCCCACCACAGACACTCGCCAACCATCTAGGAGGAATTCTTTCATTTAAATAAACAAAGCAGATCCTGCCAGTGCCTCCAGTTACTAGCACCCTGCAACTCCCTCTCTCTATGCTTAGTTCTCCTTCCATGCATGACAAGGCAAACAGCGTGTTTCACCTTCTAACAGGTAAGACAAATGAGACAGAAGTATTCGTTTTCCAGGTTTGAGCCATTCATGCACGCTATTGTATGTTTCCACAGTGGATGAAATACTTCAGTAAATAGTGAAGAGCCCCAAATCTAATTCTTCTAGATTTCGAAGACAGATCTCTGTTCAGAGCTAGCCCACCTGGTGACCATTTCGAGAACAACTGAACCTGATCGATTGTGTTTTAGAAGAATCACACACGAGATTTTACACGTGCCTTGTGGTAAGAAAGTCAGGACACTTCCTGTTCAAAATATAAAATTGTGGGTTTCTTTTTCCACACGCCATAAGAGGGGAGCATCGTCATATTACCTAATACTGCAGCATTATACTAGGTTAGGTGGGTGCGGGGCGGCAGAAATCACTTTAAAACAATTAAGTGAGCGCTGGAAGTAAAAAAGCTGCCCCCACGGGATTTGCAACCATTTTTTATATGAGGATTCTACTGTTAATAATTGCTCTAAGACTGGTGACATGAAACCCATTAACTAACAGACTCATACATCTGCCACAATGGTAACCTATGTTTTGAGCCAGCAATGATTACCTCGGTCTTGTCCAGGTTAAGCCTACTCAGCTGTTCTCCACCCTCTGATTGACTTCCAAACACAATCAAACAAGGCCAATTTATCTTGTATGCAGAAGTAAATTACATCTGAAAATGGTCATCAGGGAATGGATGACAGGACGTTGCAACACTGAAATCTGATAGATGGGAGAGCTCTGAATTAATCATTTTCACTGGCAATTGGTCCACTTAGTTTTTCAAAACGTCGTTTTTCAGCCTGGTTTGTTTAATGTAGAAGGACCAATTTTTTTCTAATCAGGCATTGTCTCAGCCCAAGCCGATTTGCTATGACACATCACTTAACGCGAGACCACACGCAATTTCGGATATGTTTCGGTATCATTGGACATCACCTGTGAGGAATAACGTGGGACGCTAGTTACAGAAACTCAGAGCCCATACCTTTGCAAACCCATGCCACGTAAGACAACTTTGCAATACTGAAGTGCAATGGATGAAAGGCTTGCATTATTTATAACCATGGGCAATTGCTCTGAGCCACCTTTGAAACCATTGTTTATCTTCCTTCTATAACACGGCATACCATGGTTACAAATAGTGCTTGTTCAAGGCTTTTCATATCCATTAAATAAAGCCATGAAGAGTGACTTACCAGGTCATGCCCAGATTGCTGTAACCAAAAAATACCCACTGTTCCCCTCCCAGTCCTTACACTACGCGGCATCCTGCCTCAGGGGCAGCCGCACTGTTGCAAACAATCAAATCAAAGAAAGAATTGATCTGGCCCATTGACCTAGCCAATGTAAGTGTGGGATAAAAAATGGACCAAGAGGCAAAACCCTGCTGTCAATACCAATGCAGTTATATAGTGCAATATCCACCCTGGAATGAGGGACAAGTTGTAGGCCTGGGAGGAGGAAGAGGATGATCCAGTGTGATGGGATTATCAGCAAGGAATCTGGGCACTGCTCCTTTGTCTCTTCCGTGTTCCATTCCTAACACTACAACAAGGGTTTGGAGACAGTCCAACAGATAATGCGGCAGGATAAAACTGACCATGTTGCAGTGCATTCATGATATTTGGTTTTCAATAACAGAAATAATCATAAACGCAATCCAAGAAAGTCAACAAGAACGACAGGCAAGGTGGTGCCACATACAGAATGGGAGATTAATGTATATGGGAAGGACCAGGTAACTACCTGGACACATGTTTTTCAAGAGAACACACTTGAAATGTTATGAAGAAGACAGCACTGTCATAGTAGAGTGTTCCAGGACTCTCAGGGAATCCTCCAGATTCCAGAAGACCAATTTAACAGTGCACCTGATTCACCTGCACACTGTTTCAGTGGTGATTTCTTCCCCGCATGAGTTGGCCCAAAGGAGACAAAAAGGATATCCCTTTGGTGGGCTAAACCAGTGCAGTATAGGTACACACTTACCACTCTGCCTACATCCAGCCGGTGAGGGGAAGTGGAGGCACTGTTACCATAATCCGACCTGGGAAGGTAGAACTAGGCCCTCATCCTGGTGAAAATAAGATACATCAGGGAGGACACATAGAACAGGTACAGTATCGGGATGGGCTTGCAGGTAAGGGAGTCAAGATGTATGTTCCCTCACAGCTGTTAGAAAAGGACTTCCAATGCTGAGCATAGGAAGCTAGGGTTGCATGTATCCTGATACCATGTATGATGGGCATGAGAGCTGGGGATAGTACCCCTTGTTTTAGGCCTAACTACTCAGGAGCCATGGCATCGAACAGAGCCAGGGGAGGGCTGGAGTGTAGGAACTAATACTTGGTTAGATTTCTGGGGCCAAGCATGATGCGCTAGGTCCACTAAGTCCTGATCCTGGGATGGAGCTTTTGAATGATGGGGGATGGAAAGAAAGTGTGTAGGCATGTTTGGGGCCAGGCAAATGAGAGAACGTCTCTGAGTCCCAGGATTGGCAGAAGTTGAGAGTAGAGTGTTCATCCGAGATGCTGGTAGTTCCAAGTGGAGAGTTCTCTTCCTGGAGAGACAATGTGAAACATCTGGAGGAACAGAGTGTACCGATTTGTGGATGGGAAGTTTGCAGCAAGAGAATTCTCTTTGACGTTCAAGGCGACTGGAATGTAAGCCTTGCTATGAATGGGATTGTCCGCTGCCCAATCCATAATCTTTGACACCAGCCTCTCCAGAAGAGAAGAATATGTTCACCCTAGAGGTTGGTATATATCATTGGGACCTGGTTTCCTGTGTAGACAAGGCCAGACCTCTCACTGAAGTGGGGGAAGAAGACTTCAGAGGCATACCAGATTGAATATAGCTCATTTCAGTTTCAGGATCTGTTGATGACTTCTATTGGCCATCTCCCATAGACTGAGAGGTGTTACAGGGTGCCTTCCCAACCTGTCTTACTGGCAATTAGAGTCAGGGTGGTTGGGTATGGAAACCCACCATTACATATTTCTGTACAAAGACACTGTCATGTTTACCAATTAGCTGCAAATCCTTAAGGTGGTGTCGCAGTTCTGGAATAAATGACTCACAATGGGCCGAGGTGGTGTATTACCTAAAGGCGAACAATGACTGTGGCTGCTAGATCCAGCAGAACTGGCAGTGCTCTGTCACCAGAAGAGAGGAGATTCGTGATCTGAGCTTGACAGCTGTGGGCGTTGAGGGGTATGTTATCCCATTCCTTGCATAACGACTGCCTGAGTATTTGGTAGTGTTTCTGCGTATTCAGGAGCCATTCAAAATATTATAGCGTGACACATACAAGGTTGATGGTACAAGTAGCTTTTTCAAGGTGGGAGTCGTCGATCATCCAGTCCCCACTAAGGCTTTCAATACTTCAGAGAAGGCTCTTAGAACATATTGAAGTTTGAATTTGAGGACCTGAAAGCAGAACTTATTCTTCTCTTCTTTCCTCCTTCGAATATCACGTTTCTTCTTTTTCTTGACTTACCCCTGTCACTTTTGTGGTTATTTATCACTCTCCTGGGTCGTCTCCTCATTCTGTGATGACCTTGATGCTCTCTTATCTGTTCTTCTTCCTTGTACCTCTCCTTTCCACTAATCTACTTCCCATTCCTCTATTTCATTATTGTCTATTCATAATTTATTTTCATTATTCGCAACGTCATACTTCACCATCTCATTCTTCTGGCTCCTCGATAGATATCCTTTTTTATTTCTATTCTGGTGTCGTATTCTGTTTCTGCTCTCCCACTCTACTCTTCTTTTAATTTTCTTCTCTCCTTTTCAATCATTCTCCCTCCTTCTCCTCCTACTCTCCACTCCTCTTCCATTTTCTCTGCTGCAATCTCTGCTGTTTTCAAGTTTCCTCCTTTTCCTAAGCCTTCTCTTCTCTTCTCTTCTCTTCTCTTCTCTTCTCTTCTCTTCTCTTCTCTTCTCTTCATGTCCTTTCCTCTCTATCTGTTTACTCTGCATCTGCTCTTCTGTCTTCAAGATTTGTGGACACCCTTGATCTTCTCCAGCCGGCATCCTCTTCCTCTTCACCACGTAAACCTCAACCTTGGATGACCCCCCCTCCTACCTGCTGCTTGTTGCGTCGGGCTGATCAGTGTTGGTGTAAATCCAAGGTACTTTCTGATCTTCATCTATTGTCTTCTCTTCATTCCCTTTATGACTCAATGCTACTTTCTGCCCAACAAACATATTTAAATGACTTATTCACCTTCCTTTCTGCCTACCCACAAAGTCTCTTTCAGAAACTCAACTGCATTCTCTCCCCCCTTTGCCTGGCCTTGCTTCCTTTTCTCCCTTATCTCCTTCCGACTTTGCTAATTACATTTCTTCTAAAAAGTTTCTTTTCAGTTTTTCTTTTTCCCAATCTTCACTTGACAACCTTCTTCCATCCTCTCATTCTCAAGTGCTCATGAATTCATTTTCCTCCTCCTGACTTGGAACTCTTACTTTTCCTTTACTATGCCTATCCTACCTCTGTACCTATAGACCCTTCTCTCTGTTCTGCCACCTTTCCTTCTATGTTCAAACATACCTCTATCCCTCCAATCTACAAGAAACCCTCCCTTGATGTGTCCCCCCGCTCAAACCTCTGCCTCCAATTTCCATACTCCCCTTTCTGTCTGGACTACTTGAGCATATCGTCCACTCACAGGTCTCTAATTGTGTTTAATGGACTCTCTTCTGCCCCTTGTCAATCTGTCTTTCGTGTTCAGCAATCCACCGAAAATTTCCTTCTTGCTGTCTCAAACACTCTTCTCTCAACTTGTTACACCAAATTGTCCTAACTGATGGTTCTTCACAACCTATTAGCCACCTTCGATGCGGTTGATCATGCTATTCTTCTCTCTTCTCTTAAATATCTTGGATTCCTTTCCTCTGTGCTTCACTGGTTTCGCTCTTGCCTTTCTAATCACACCTAATCAATTTCCTGGGCTGGCCACTCCTCTCCCATTTTCCCTCTCTCACAGTGTCCCCCAAGGGCTCTTTTTTGGGACGTATTCTCTTTCCCCGATAAACTATTCCTCTTATTTTATTTCTTTCTTCGGCCTTACCTACCATCTTTAAGCTGATGACACTCAGCTTCTTCTCTCCTTGTCGTCATTCATTGTCACAATTCACTCTTCTCTTTCTGTATTCTCGCCATCCAAGCTTGAATGTCTTCTATCGTCATCTGAATCCTTCCAAAATAGAAGTCCTATTTTCCCCTGCCACTACAGTTCCCCCTCATCTTTCTCCACTTTCTAGCTCCTATCGTCCGTCCAATATTCCCATCTCTGCCTCTATCTGTAACCTAGGCATTTTCTTTAACACTGCCCTCTTGTTCACTTCCCATATTGCTTCTATCACAATGTCATTTTGAGGTTTTTATTATCTGCAAGGACTGCCATTTTCTTACTTTTGAGGCTACCAAGCTCCTCATTTGTTCTCCCGAATGCTATTGCTCTAGTCATTTCCTTGGTCTTCCTGCGTACTACCTTGCTCCTCTCTGCTCAATTTATCCTGCCTCTATATGTGGTCTGTTTGTTCTTTTGCCTGATGACTTTATCTCTGTTTCTCTACAACAGATTCAAAGCCTTTCCTTTAAGGATCGTCTTCTATTCAACTTCCTTTGCACTGTCTTTCAATCTCTACATGGTCTTGTCCTCCCTATCTCTCCTCTGTTATCCCTTCCGATATCCCCTCTTGTTCTATCCGCTCCCAATCTCTTTTTCTCTTCTCTGCCTCTCTTAATCCTTGAGCCACTTTCCATTTCTGTTCTTTCACTCTTCTAACTCCTAAACATTGGAACTCTCTCCCTCCCTCATTTCGTTCTTTTTCCTCCTTTCCTTCTTTTGAAGCCCGGCTCAAAAATCACTTTCTTTCTTCTGTTCAATTTTCATGTACCTTCATTTACCACTTTTTATTGTACCATTGTTATTCTTTGTATAGGTGTCAGGCACTATATAAATAAAAAATAAAATACAAAATACATATATAGAACTGTATGCCCTCCACCACAAACCCCAAGAATCATATCTGACACGGGTGGATTGGGAGGTGGAAGTATGCATTCTCCAGGTTGACAAATGTCAGTAAGTATCCTAGAGACACAACTGGTATTGTAAATTAGAGAGTTTCTGTCTTCAAGGAAAGGTCTTTATGAACATGTTGTTCTCCTTAAGATTGATCATTTGTCTTGAAGCACCCAAAGTCTATATAAATAAAATGGAGTAAATTCAATTTCCTTATTCCATCAGAGTCAGTGGAGTTATGGCCCTCTTGTCCAGAAATCTTGAATACCGTCTTTCAGGAATGCATTGTTCCAGTGGTTACTGATCCATGGTGTTACTATCAGACCTCAATCAAGGGGGAGGAAAGGAATGATATGACTTCCATCAAAACATCCTGTCCCCAGACACCCTATTCCTCCACCTCCCAGATACTGTAAATGTTCTGGAGGCACCCCCCTTACTCTCTTAGGTTCTTGGGGAGGCAGAAGGGGTACAGGGGTGACCAGGCATCAGTAAGAAGGAGCCAGGGCGAGTTTTCCCTTAGTATCTATGAGCTTTATAGTACTTATCCCTTGGTATCATCCTATCAGTGACCCTCTCATAGGGATGTTGAGGTGTCTGACTGGTATCTGAAGACACCTCTATAGAGGGCAGTATGCTTAAGTTTGAAAGGCATGCACATGGTCCTTATCCTCAGACTCCTTCACCAGTAACCCATGATTATAGCCAAACACTTTCTAACCTAAGAAAGGAAGTCTTAAAAAAGATAGTTCTGTGGGGCACCTCACCCTTCCATGCTCTCAAGCAGAAGCAGTGGCTGGTGGAGACTTCAGAAATCTTCTGGAGGGCACTAGCCCTGGGATGTTATGGGAGATGTCAGAGCACAGCGTTATCTCCTTCATGATCTCAAGAGCATTTCTACAGTCTGCCCTCTCCTTCCGGAGTGAGCTGAGCATTTCAAAGGAATTGAGTGGAGTAGGTGTATAGCTTGCATACAAAAGGGTTAATTAACCAGACCAATCAGCATCTTAGAGGGTCTCCTCCACTCGCCTATCCACCCGGTCTGTTTGTGCTGCATTCATATTCGCCACTGTGGTGTGGCCTGAAAAGCAAGGGAGCAGGGGAAGATCTTGGTCCAGCCTCTGGGAATTATTGCCTTCCCAAGTGTTTTTCACTCCTTGTTGATGATATTCCTTATTCTCTGAAGAAGAGGAAGATCTTAATGAGATTGCGAAACTGTGGTATTTACCATATCTGTGGAACAGATCCATCGTTTGAATAGGGTGCCCAGTCTAGCTTGGCCTGGTCTGTTTGGTCCTACTATGATGGGCGTGTGCTGCCCAGTTGTATATTGTTGCCCTGCTTCCCTGACAAGGTTTGCCAGCTCTCACATATGTATATAACGTACATAGTTTTATGTTAAGACCTGCTTAACTAGACTAACCTGATAATGGCTTGTCTGGTCTTACTCTGGTGAGCATTTATCAAGAGTGGGACCCACTATAACCAAACGCAAGGCAAGAGACCTGCTGCCGGCGAAAGTAAAACTAAAAAGAGCAAGCAGAGTCAAAATGGTGCCAGGACGCAAGGCGCTCTTATCTCCTGTCAATCCACCCTGAATGAATACCTGAATCAGATGGCAGGGAACATTGAGGAATGAATTTAGCACTGAGAGGGCAACTGAAGTAGCCTCAACCCACACAGGTGACCTGGAAGGCATATTAACTGTTTCATCACGCCGCAAATCTAGTACTCATTCCTCCCCCACCTGTATACATATTTGTGGCCCACCTGTTGGGGCTGGAGTAGACCCTTTGTTAAATTATGCACTGTCCGACCCTGCCCTAAATAACGGTAACCCTGCAGAGAGGGGTAATGAGAGCAGAGGCTTGCCACATTCATTGCTTTCACAGGGGGACAATAGTATGGTTTCAGTACTATCCTAGATGATCTTATTAGTGGGATGAAGAATGACATCTTGGATCTCAAACAGGTGGTTTGCACTTGTAGCGTGGCCATTGGCAGGGGTTTGGCCCCAGGACTGGCTATTGAGGCATAGTCCAAAGCCCAATCAATATCCTAGGGAAGTGCAAGACCAGCAGATCCTCCGCTCATTCCCCAGAATAGTGCTGAAACAACCATGAGGCAATAGTTTCCAAAGAACTAAAGCAACATAACATTTGCAAACCGGCTGCACATTTTGGCTCGGCAACGCTGCAGGCAAATCGAGCTGTTATTGACCTCCCGCCTGAAGCCGTACCACTGGTTTTGGCAAAAGGAGCAGACAACAATCCCATTAATAAATAAAACAACACATTGGATCTACACCCATTTATCTGGCATGAAGATCAATTCACTGGGAATCTTGATGGCCAGACGAGCCTTATGGGTGGGTAACAAAGTTAAACAGGGAGAGGGTGACTGTGTGATTGTTACAGCAGTAACCACAGCCATGCTGAATTATTTAGTCTCTGTCTTTGGCCCCAGTCGACATAATATGAAGAGTGTAAACAATGTGAGAAAATGTATTCCCTTGGCTGCCTTCTATCCCCCTGCATATTAGTCGTCTGAGCTTACAGCAGGACAATTGGGAGGTGGTAAGAGAGCGGGCAGGGGCCAGCTGCCCACCTAGCAGCGGTATAAGGGGGGCTTTCAAATGGTGGTGGGGCAGTTATTACATCAAACTGTTTTGACACCCTGTCAGGTATTGCAGAACCGGACTGACTAGGGGCTTATTATCTAGGAACTCAAACCCCTTGAGGTCCGAGGCAGCTCCTCACCTTGCTAGGGAACTGCCTGCCCATTCCTCAGAGGATATGGTCACCATTCTTAGCTGGAATAAAGCGGGGGTTTTGTCTAAACGTGAGAGAATGAAAGTAGTGGCAGACATGAATCTATATGACATCATTTTTTTACAACAAATGTGGGCTCTAGAACCATTACGGATGGATGGATTTGTTTCACTTGCAATCCCGGTGCATAAGAACAAAATAGGATATTGTTATGGTGAGGGGTGGCGATTTTGAATAAATCATCCATGATCTACCATATCAGGTTAAGGGAAGCTAACATCTCAGTATGTCACTGCGATCCCTGAGCGGGGAGACAAATTACTCTTGGTTAACTTCTATAACAGCCTCCACTCCGTAGATGCCAATCAGCTGAGGGCACTGAAAGATCTGCTCGAGTGTTCTATTATGGACCGCCTGGATGAGCGCATGGTTTTGGTTTTGGGGGGGGGGGGGTTTAATGTCCAACTGGGCAACAGGATTCCAACTGAACTCATTGACTCGGCATTCCGAATTGCATGCCCGCAGATGTCTGATGACCGGGTCTGTCCTAGCGCCCCACAAGTGAGCATGTGGCTCATGGAATGGGGAATGCGCTCTCTGAATGAACGCACGCCTTCTGATGGTCCTGGCAAGATGACATTCACAAAGGGCCAGGGGTCATCAACCATTGACTACTTATGTATACATGTCCAACATTGGAAGTTAATAGTGGAGTTCATGGTTGTACAGCAGATTTTTAGTGACCATTTCCCGCTGAGGCTGGTGTTAAGACAGGACTGCCCTAATTTGCCTGTTGTTGTCCTCCCACAGTTGGACTTATGTGAAATTAAACCACATTGCAAACACAGAGTAAAATTGGCAAAGTGCAACCCCATCATAACCCAAAACAAAGCAACAAGGTCTGGGCTAGGGGAGAGGTCATTAGGGCTAGGGTCATTTACACAAGGTCATTGGAACTCAGCAAAGATGTTTTGGAGAACGGAGCATGGGAAGAACATCTGCTAGCCGTCTCCAACAAAGACTCCAAGAAATATCTAGACTTTGTTACAGGAGGCCCGCCCTACAAGAGAGTGAAGACACATAGGGAAAATCATGTGGGAGCTATATGTTGGTTTGACCACTATTTGTCCCTATATCAGGGCCAGGTGACTAGGTACGGGGTCGGAGACCGATGTTCCTCAAAATGGCTGACTTTGAAGGTGGTGGAGAAAGCAGTTAATAAGCAATTGGACAATCATGCTCCAGGTCCAGGTGCAGTTCCAGCAGATGCATATAAGGGTGAACCAGAATTGTGGGCCCCACTTTTGACAATTTGTTTTCATTACTTCCTGGAAACAGGTGTTTACCCACAATCCTGGAAAGGCGCAATTATCCACCCTATATTTAAAAAGAGTGACCCTGGAAGCCCTCTGGCTTACAGGCCAATTTCATTGTTGGACACCTTCTTCAAGGTCTTTCTACGTGTCATGCTACAACACCTAGAGGACTGGATCCTGCATAGCCAAGTCCTTTTGGTGATTCAATATGGTTTTAGGCCAGGTTTGGGCACAATCGATCATGCACTTAATTTGTACTTGGTAGGAGCATCCTCTGTCTTTGGAAAGGGTGAAACGGTTTATCTAGCTTTCATGGACCTGAGCACCACATTTTACAAGGTGGACAGGGCCCGGTTGTGGCAGATGGCTGGGTCCATGGGCTGCCAGGCCGAGCTACTTAAAGTGCTACAAATAATTCACGAGGATAGTAGGGCTTGTGTTCGCTTTAGAGAACAGGGGCAATGTACAGGTTATTTTGAGGTAGCATCGGGAGTCTATCATGGCTGTGTTCTCGCTCCAGTATTGTTTACTCTTTATATTAACGGCAAGTACAGGGCCCTAGTGGACTCTAGGGCCTATTATCCCTGTGTGGGTGTGAAAGCACTCCCAGTGTTGGTGCATGCAGACAATATGGTCTTAATTGCTCAGACCCTGAACGCCTTCCAGAAGCCAATAGATGTTTGCACTGATTTTATGTCCAATTTGAAGATAACAGTAAATACTAGCAAGTCAGCAGTTGTGGCATGCAGGTCCAGGAGAGGTAAAAAAGTCAAAATGTGCAACATGGTAAGCAATGCTGCCATCATCCCACAGGTGACAGGATAGAAGTCCAAGTATCCGGGTACCCGTTGAATACAATATTGGATAGATTATTAGGGCCGGGGCTTGTGAGGAACTAATCTTTGGAATGATTTCCAAGATTGAGAATCGGTCCACCGTGAGAGACCACTTACTATCTACTGTAATAGGTGTGCAGGCGGATTATCAACCACTCCCATATGATCGGTGAATACAGTACCAAAATGAGATACCCATTGATCTTGTGAGACTGATGATATTTTGTATTCTGTGCCAAAGGCTCACATGAGGTAGTGTGTCATGTCAAACTCCTCCTGGGTTTAATCAATACAAGTGCGCCACCTAACAGAGGAGCAATAGCGAGTAAGAAAATAGCACTAAAATTCAACACTTCCTGGTTTGATGCCAAGTATAGAAGTAAAAAAAGGACACTACATATGGCCATAAAGGGGTGACCTGTGAATGTAGGACAACTTTTTGCTATGAAAAGAGCTTACAGAAACCTCCTCAAAATAAAGAAGTGACAATATATCGACTCACTAGGGGTCAGGCTTGATCAGGCAATCAGGGAAAAAAATGAAAACCTTTTAGAAGTTGATCGGAAGGGGTTTTGACAAAGCTGAGGAGGGCGATGTGGGGTCAATCCACCCAGAAATCTGGATATCCCACTTCAAAGGGTTGTTCTTTGATGCAGGGATTAACATTTGATTGAGCTCTAGAAAGGCGAGTAAGGGCCAAGACAACATTGTTTTCACTGAGGATGAAATTGCTATTCAGCTGAAGAATTTAAAAACAGGTCAAAGCTTAAGTTGTTCATATGGTCACAAGACTGGTGCTTACCAGTCTTGAACTGGGTCTTTGATTCAATTGAGCATGTCCAAACATTCCCACTCTCCTGGAAAAGAAGTCTGCTTATCCTACCGTTCAAAAAAGATGCTGTGACAGATCCTCATTGTTAACGCCCAAATGCTTTCCTAGATGTATCCAATACAATGTTTGCAGCATGTCAGGTGGTGAGACTGGAAGAATGGGTTTCAAAAACATCGACTCCTCCCTGATATTCAACCTGGCTTCTGAAAAGGCTTCTCCAATATGGACCAATATTTTCTCCTGAATATTAATGTGGAGAAATATACTAGATGGAGAATCAACCAAGTCGAGGACCAATCAAAAGCCTTTGACTCTATAAATCGAAACTTGTTATGGGGTAAGTGTAACGCTTATCTGGACTCCACAGGAGAATACTGATTTCCAAGCCTGTTGATCTGCTAAAACTGAAGCTTTAACGGTTGTTCCCGTCAGAAAAGAAATAGAACAAGAAGGGAGGAACTGTGATTGGTAATAATGTTAAATGTTAAATGTTAAAGGTATTTGTACCGTGCACCGTCACCAACGGAATTGGTCCCCAGGCGCTCAGGCGGATCTGTAAATGATAAAGGTGGGAAGGGTTAGTAAGGTGAAGAAGGGAGTAGGATAGTGAGAGGAGTGGTTTTCTGTTGGCAACTTCAACTCAGTATACACCGGGTGCTGAGCTTTGGTGCGAGTATCGGATCGGAGTCAGTCCGCGTGTGCTGTTGTTCCGGCTTATGTGTTGTTGCAGTGTTCTGAAGTGCGTGTGGCTTGTTGTGCGAGAGATGGTTGTGTGAGCTTTTTGAGTGAGATACGTATGCAGAGTTTGAGCTTATATTGGTTAGTGGGTTACATGACCTTTACCATGCCAACATTCACAGTTCCATCCGAGTGCAGCACCCACTGGCTCCCACACTCCCATCTAGACACGGTGCAGGCCAATGTCCAGGACCCCATACAGGTGTGGTCATGCCAACATTCACACTATTATCTAGATGTGGCGCAGGCTAGTGTTTAGAGACTCGTCCAGGTGTGGGCATGTCAACATTCACAACTCCATCTGAGCGCCACACAGGCTGGTGTTCAAAACTCTAGGTGTGGCACATGTTAGCATTCACGTTTTTCTAGGCGCGGGAATGCTATCCTTCAATCGATCCTATCCAGATGTGACGCGGGCCAGTGTCTATCTAGATGTGTCTGCCGGTCTGGATATGTTCGTCCGGTACATATGAGTGGGAGAGTCACTTGAGGCTTTCGTCTGGGTCTAGGTATGTGGTCAGTCTCTGCATGGTCGATGTTACAAAGGCCTTGTAATAAATGTGTCTATATTTTTCATATAACACCTGTCTGGAGTAATTTGTAAGCGTCCTTGCTTTGTGTGCTCATTGCAGGCTTTCAGTCACTCTCACCCCTCTTGAGACCTAGTCTTGACCGCCGACATTGCTACCCTGATTGGTCTGGCTTGTCCAGAGGTTACCCTGTTCCAAGAAGCTAGGCTGGCCTTCTGAACCTCTGCCCCTCCAGGTCAGAGTTCAGGAATCCATGTTAACACTTATCTCAAGAGTAAAGTGAGCAGTATCACAAGTTACACAAAGGACACCAATTGCTATGGTTCAAACAAACACTGACTCAAGGTTTCTGAGTAAAACAATATACATTTATTTACACCATCATTTGTAAAACAGTTCACTAATATAAAGCAGCAGAAAATCACAATCTTAATACACTACACAACACCCAATCAATTCTGGACAAGTTAAGCTCAAATTTAAGTGTGAGCAAAATGGCACTCCAGCAATTTACAAAGGGAGGGAAAGACAAGGTTATTCAAAATCAAACAGCACCAACAAGTAAGTAGGCAGGGCAATCTAGGAAAGGCTTACTACGACTATGATCAAATCAATAGGCCTGGGCCAATGTTAATGGTTCAGAGTCTTTGGAGAGGATTACACAGTTCGGAGTAGTTCGCGGTTAAGTCTTTGCCAAGAGTTTGAAACAAGTAGAGAAGGACAAGCCCTCGGATTGGCAAAAGATTTAAAATACTTTCACCGTGGTCAGACGGAACGAACAACCGGGTTTGAACAGTACCTTAGAAGAAGAAGAATGCTGTAGCTGGGGCAGAAGTTCCTGGCAGGTCCTGCAGGCTCACGGTTACTGAAGCGACTGTTGGACTGACAAGAAGGAGGAAGATTGGAGGGTCCCGCACTGCCCAGGGATGAAACCAGCAGCAGAGCAAAGCAACGAATAAAAGGTGCGCTCCTTAAAACCCAAACACGGTCAGGTCCTCCTGGCTATCCGATTCACTGGAGCTGTGAACAGCAAATTTGACCAGGGGAGGGTGGCCTTGCTTGGTGTTTGGCGAACTGGTTGGTCCCACCAGCTCAAGGGAAGAAGATTCCTTACAGATATTCTCTGTCATCAAAGTTTAGGCGATTCGGACCCACAGCAGGGCTTCACCGGGAGGTTCAGTAGTTGCAGCAGTCCTCTTCCTTCAGCTTCTCTTCGGTTCTCTAAATCCAGTGGCGACTCTGCCTTCCAAGTCCCAGAGACCTGGTTTTTATGCAGTTTTCCCCCATTCGCACAGTCTGGCTATCAATCACACAGCAGGGTGGCTGTCAAGGCAGGACAGTCACCTAGCCAATCAAACAAGAGTGCGACTTGGGTCTCCAAGGAGACCCTTTGCAGGGGGCCTAAACCCCTCCCTCACATCCTGTCTACCTAGACTCTCAGGCGCCTAAGGAGGGCTTCTGTGCAGAAGCCCGCCAAAGGAAGGCGAACAAAGGACCTTTACAAAAGAAATGGCAAATAAATCCAGCCAGAACCAATTAAAAGTAAATAGGGTCCAGCGGATTTAAGTTCGAGGCTACTAACATATCCTAAAACAGTACCAAGGCTATTTTCATAGACTGCGGTAGGATAAATATGGTAGATACCACTGCCACCAGCCAAATCTTAAAGAAAGGGGAACAAAATAATGTTTCATGAGAGACAGACAAAAAGGTATAACTATTAAGCCTTTCCAGTACTCTATGTAAGATAGTTGATACTGGGTTTGTGAATTTAAAAAGACTAATAAAGTCAATGGCAACTTTACATGTTCTGGGAGACAGTAGTCAGTCCCAGAAAATGAAGTTTAAAGTGGGAAGTCTGAAAAAGACAACCCTGTGTCACTGCACTAAAGGTGCTGTGTGAAACACAGTAAAAAGATGATGCCTATGGACTAGGTGGGGCTCCACAGTCTATGAACACAAAAATGTAAAATACAAAGCAAAACACATGTAAGAGTGGCAAAAAAGGCTCACCCTCTTACCAGGTGAAAAAAATGTTAGAAATCCAGCAAAGCTGCTGAAGGACTCAGTAGGTATGGAAAATTAGCCATTCTGGAGAATTCTCCCTAACAACCACTATTGTACCAAACCCCTAAATCCACGCGAGCGAAGCCACAGGCAACAGCTAGTACAAAACAAATGAGGAAGGATGTCTGAGAGAAGTAGACACAAAGGGTGTAGTGCCCTTTTTATTGGCACAGACTCAGAAACCCAGGAACTCAAAGGTGATTGGGTAGTGGGAAAAGGTACATATAATGGAGAAAAGAAACACAAGAAATTCTTGTTATAAAACTATTATTTCCATACTAATGTTCCTATAAATCACACAAATTGTTCTTTTAGAGAGACCAATTGTCAACCAAATGAGTCGCTCATTTGGATGTTAATTCGTACATTAGTATCACATATTATCACTTTTTGTTTACTTTAAGAGCATGTCATATTAAAGTATTAGGTCATATTTTTTGTTGTATCATGGTTCATTTTAAGATAATTTTGTTCAGAGTATGCTGCTAGAGCATTTAGTAAGCATTGGAGCCCTATTGCAGTGCCATCCAGAATCACAATAGCATCTGCATGCCCTAACCAATGGAAATGCAAATTATTGACTTTCAGAGGAAAACGGCGAACAGTCTTTAATATCTGATCCAAGTCTGCAAGCCAGAGATTGAACACTAGGGGCACCAAAACACACCCACGCTTCAATATATTGTAAGGGTGGATAGGATAGGAAAGCTCTCTCAGTCGATTGATCCTGATATAAACAATGGGATCACTGTACAGCTGCTTAATGAAATCTAGAAGATGCTCAGGAAGTCCCTGTTCACTCAATTTCTGTCTCAGCAGTCCCCTTTTAACCGTATCAAATGCTGCAGTGAATTCAACAAATACTATGTATAAAGACGAGTTTTAGGAATACTGAGTGTTTTTCATAATAAATTGGAGGGTCCAGATATTATGTAAGGTGTTGAATACAGGATAAAAGCCTGCTTGAAAGGGAGGTCATAATTATGTTTCCCCTGCCCAACGTCTGATCTCTTTTAAAATAAGATTGCAGTAAACTTTGCTGGATGCAGCCAGCATGGCTAATAATTTGTAGTTATTTGGATCTTGACTGGGCACTTTTGTTGTGGATTGGAATGATATGCACATTTTTATTTTTGTTTTTCTCCAGGGTTCCGGAATGATCACTGTTGAGGCAATCTGAGCAAATAACTTGTTTAACAATATGGCCTATAATATGGGATCCCCTTGGATGACCTTGTTTGATAGGCCATCAGGGTCACGTGCACCCCAAGAATGCAGTGCTATGATGCAATTGTGAATATCCCCCTCTGTATGCAAATAGTTATACGTCATTACTGAGTATTCAGAGGTATGTAAGTCTGTTTTGTCAAGAGTCATATATTTCAGTAATATGCTCCTTCCACTGGTTTTATGTTAGTGGGTTAATTTCCTGCTTGGTCTGGTGATCTTTACATATCTTCAGCATATGGCAGAATTATTTTGAATCAGGCTGTTGTACGTGCATAAGTTGACATTGCACCTTGTATATGGAATTTTCATGGAAATGCAACACATGTTTTTACTCTCTATATAGTTTTTAAAATGTTTAGTATGCTGACATTTTTCTTCCTCTGTTATAATTTGATAACCAGAAAAAGTATGAATATTCAGCCTTAATTCACGCTTTCTCTTAGCTATATATGATAATTTTAAATGCCGAAATTAGAAAAGGTAGTATGAGCCATCAATTTCTTTGGGAAGTTTCCAACTTTATTAACTAATTGATTAAAACACTCTCTATAATCATATTTCCATCTAATTCGTGATAGTTGTTTTGTGATATAAAATCGTTACGGATGAGATTATTACATTTATTCACATTACTCTGAGGCGATATTATTCTGCTCCTCTGTGCATTCACTTCATAATGCCCTGTTAATGTTTGAGGATTCATTGGATTATATGTTTTAATCATGATGTGGATGCATGAATGATCGCTCCAAGAATGAAGGACGACAGCTGCAATGCATATCCCAAATTGCTATGCGTGTTGGTACCATGCCACATATGTCCAAGTGTACAATTCCTTTGTAAAATGTGTTCACTATGATTAAGCCCAAATTGGTAATGAAGTTTAGCCATTTGATTTCCCTTATGATAAGCTTATGATGATGTTGCCGAACTTGGTTGCATCTGAGGACCCATGCTTCCATCCCCTGAAATATCACAGTAAGCATCACAATCTCCACAAACAAGGAGATTGCTTTCAGGATTACTCAAAGCCCATTTGGTAGATCGACTTGATATGTGCAACAGAATTGATTGGGTTGATTCTCCGCCTGGCGGATCATATACAGTGATGATGAGTATTTTAGTGAAAGTGTTCTTAATATAAAGTGAAATAAAGTTAAATACCTGAGCGAATTGAGTTAGAACCTATATGTGACGCCGAAACATATAGGGATTTAACCCAGACTTGCGGCTACTGTAATATCACATCAATAACACTATTTAAAGTTAAAAGATACACGTTATAGGATTTGCGTTCGTTTGAATCTTTGTCAACAAATTGGGGCTATCTATTTAGGAACAGACAATTCATATTTTCTACTTTTCTCCAAGCGGAACTAGAGCATGGACCTCGAATATTGATAGCCCCACCTTGAGGACAACCCAGAGGGGGTGGAAACACCTGTCGGCTGTGCAACTTTGCTAATGGGACAATTAAAACACGATTGATAACATCTTACCTTGCTGACAGCTGTATTTAATCTGAAACCTTTGTTGTACTCAGAATTTTTATTTCTTTGTTGCGAGAGAATCATCGGGGTTGAGCGCTGACAACCAACACCCAAATTCTGTCCTACACTTTGTCACATACTATAGGCCTTACGGGTGGTATATGGGTCTTTGGTGCATGCGGCCTCCCGTTTCAAATATGTACTTTAGAGCTCTAGCGCCTTCCATTTGAGGATTGTACCCGCAGTTACCATCCCTGTTCTTAATATAAAACTTCATGACTGACTGAACTTCATTACCCGACAAAATACATTGTGATTTGAATATTTAGTGAATAATGAACCTTTTGATTTTGCATCAATAATTAGTCTGCATTTAGGGAGGACCTTAGGACCCCTTAAGGCCTTGTGCAAAATGCAGGTACATCCATCCATATAAAAAGCAGATTGTACCCAAGTTTCTTGTAGGGCAAATAAGTCCAACTTTGCTAATAATTATAAAGGCATTCTTGTCTGTATCTGTTTTACAGACACCTTTTCTCTTGGGGTGTCCGATCGTATGACAGATCTATGTTTATTATAACAGTTCTACTGGCGAGAACAGGCCATGGCAAGATGCATGTTCTATATACATTAATTCATGGATTGATCCATCAAACAGTCGTTCAATACCCCTGTCATCCCTTCGTGTTCTGGGGCGGTGAGGCAATAATGGTGAAAACTACTAGGAATCTATGTCTGTCTTCTACCTAGAAATAACTCTGCTCTATTTCTAAGACCCACACTCTCCTCACCTGTGTTTTGTGTTTCGGGAGCTCTCCATACTGCTATCACACAGCAGCACGTTGATGTTGAGGCTCTGAAGGCTAGGATGCTCTAGAACTCAAGACGACTGTGGAGGCAAGTGCCTTCAAATTTAAATGAGTCTCCTGACAGAACCAAGGAAAAAAGACTGTGGTCTCTGAAGAATGAAAGTTTTCTAAGTTGGAGAGATCTCTCTTGCTATCTAATTAATTCTTCTTTCTTTTTGCAGATTCTCAGAGGAAAAAGGCTTTAACAGAAGAGTTTGAAGTGTCAAGGAAAAGAATATAAAAACCTTTTCTTGTGGAAAGTTTGCAGACTTGCTACAAATGGAGCACGCACAACCTGAAGGGGTTTTCGGAATCCTGACAAGGAGTTTTGACTGAGGAAGGTTTGCGCGCATAATCAGGAAGAAAACAACGCTGCACAGCGTATGTTCGTCTTGCAAGAAACACTACAACCTTCTACTGTGAAGCACGGTTAACAACTTTGAGGAAAAACTCTGTGGAGCTTCAGGTACATATGCGTGTAGGAATTATCTTCACTCTTAACGCTATAATGTTCATTTTATAACTAAGGTACCTTTGTGTTGCAGGTCTTCGGATATGAAGAAAAATACTATGAATGCGCTACGGCTGCGAACGAAGACTGATGACTGAAGAGGAACTGTGACAAAAGAAAATTATTCTACTGGAAGACTGTGGCAGAAACTTCAGTCAGGTAATTCTTGTCTGTGGTCAATAGATATTCTGCAAGCTATTCCAAGTATTAATATTACTTTTCTTTGATTTCACAGGTTCTATGAGCAGATGTGCCGGTAGCATTACACTGCTGTTCGGGACCAAACGTGAAGCGCGTGTTACTGCAGAGGCGAGGCTTAAGTAGCCCTCAATGTCCAATGACTAGATCTCTGCTGAAACTTGTCCATGACCCACTGGGCAGCCATCTTATGGGTATTGAAAAGCTATTGAATCCCTATGGGAGTCTATGGTTATGTAATGCTGTGAATTGTGAGAATGCCATGTGTGCCAAGCTAAAACCCACATTAAACCTACTGAGCTATACAAGGAATCTCACCTGGCCTGAACTCCTGTATCAAGCCTATGAACCCTGGATGTGGTCATAACAGTAAGCTTGATCGGATTGTGGCTCCAGCAGGGTTCTTCAATAAATTCAATTGATGTATGAGGACACATCAGCTGCGTTCAGGGGCCCAAGGGGGCACAGGTATCCAAGGGATTTCAACACAAATAGGGGCGTGAAGTAGGTGTGTCCCCCAGCCCCTCTTATTTTCTTTATTTTTATACAATTTTAATACTCACAATGCCTTATGAAAGCTAATTCCCCACTTTAAAATCGAATCAATTCAGTTCCTTGCTTTATGCTGAGGATACAGTCTTAATCAACCTCATACCAGGAGGGCTACAGCAGAGTTTAAGCTATGCCAATTCCTTTTTCAACAAACACGGGCTAAAACTGAATTTGTCTAAAATAATGATTTTGGTTTTTGGTCAAGGAAATATGAAAGCAAGGTGGTCTCTCAATAACACAAAAAATAGAAGTCGCCAATGACTATAACTATGTTGGCCTGACCTTCTCCTAAAAAGGTGTCTGGCAGAGCCATATAAAAACAGAGTCCAAACAAGTTAATTTAGGATTTAGATGGCTGTTGCACCTTTACTATCGCTATGGCGTTAAAAGGCTTGACAGATGTCTCCTAGTGATGGAGATGACATTCCACACAACTGTTCTTTATCTGTTCTTTATTCAGATCTGGGAAGGCTACAACATGCCTTGAGATAGTACAGAATTCCTTCCTTCGGATGATTTCTGGTCTCCCACTGAGCTCACCAGGAGATGTTTTAAGGTGCAAACTTGGCATTCTTAGCAAGACCTGCCAGGCCCAAATTAGGTTTTGGGAGTTTGTCCTAAGGGTCCACCTTAACTCCTCAGGAAACCCAAATTTGGTTAAAGCAATGGCAAATTCAATCTAGTTCCTTATTGAGGATCCTTTAAGCTGGCTTACAAGCGGGATTGCGTTGCTGAAAAGCTGAGGTGTGGGGGACCGAGTTGCCCTGAGAAAACCTTTGAGCGTTCTCTGCAAGGCCCTTATCAAGCCAAGGGCACCGTATGATCCAGCGACACTGACTTTTGTAGATAAAATCAAATTTGCGGAATGTCGCAGGGTTTTTTTGATGGTCAGGCTTAATGTCCTTCTATGGAGAGTAAGGATGAGCTGGTTGAGCCTTGATAGGGTATGTCTATGTGGTCTGGGTAGAGAGGAAGACGTAATACATTTCTTAATATGTTGTAGGTTTTCTATTGATTTTAGGAAAAAATGCCTCATGCCATATTTTATTCAAAATAATATTAGAACATTCTCAGATACAATGGTGAGGTGTATGTCATGTAGTGATGCCGATTTCCTATACAAGGGCTGCACTTAGAGGAAGGCCCGTGAAGAAGATAGTACACATATAATGCAGACATATACAATGTTCCACATTATGTAAAGATTGTATTTAGTTTAACATGTAATGAAGTGTGAATTTTATTTAAAATCATTCTGTCTTATTTTAGATGTGTAGGAAATTCATATTAATGGATAGGATCAGAATAAACATTAACTAACTAACCTATTATGGTAATTGTGATCAAAGTGTGGAAATAAGTGCTAAACTCACAGACCACATTTTTGTGGATCTCAGGTTTATCATAGGTTCCCATATCTAAGGACTTACAAGTTGGCATGATAAGTGCACAGGTACATGTTAACAGGGGGTGGGGTGGGCGCTTGAAAACCTATTTTGAGTTGTAAATGGACTTTCAACCTGTGCAGGAAGGAATGTATATTTTCTTCCACCACTGGTTTTCCTAGGCACACTTCTGCATACTTGGGCACATGTGGTACTGGTCCAGCTGCAAGGACAGTAATAGAAAAATCCATAAGGGTCAAACATGAGTCTTCTGGCATTGACCAGGTCTGCTAAGGTCTCTCTTTAACCCATATTCATATTTCAGATTCAAATCTGTCAGACATAATTATTGTCTATTTGTCATGATATAACCCTTAGCAGAACAGTGAGACAACTACAAAGCACCCAGGAAAGGGATCTCTGATTGTTCTACTTGCAGACAGAATGTTCTTTTACATGGAAAAATTTCATATGCACACGGAAATGATGTACTAGCTTTGCACATGAGGAGGTCAGAGAGGGAGAGCTTTTGTATCTCCTGATTGTTACTGTCCATGTCAGACAGGTAATAATCCCAGTAAAATATTATTTCCGGTGCATATTCAAATGTATTACATCCTTCTCACCGTCCCCTCTTCCCCATGTGCCTCTTTCCGTTTCCGCTCCTTTCAGCTCCTAGCCCCCCTGCACTGGAACTCCCTCCCTCTCTCTATCCGCTCCATCGCCACCTTTTCCTCCTTCCATACTTCCATGAAATCTCTCCTTCTACATCCCCCGCCCTGATACCCTTACCCCCTCTCACTTCTCTCTCTCCTCCCTCACATCTTCCCCTACTCACCTTCCCTATCCGCTCCTTTCCCTTACCTCTCCCTCCTTACATCCTCACCCTAATGCCCTTTCTGTCTCCCTCCTCCTTCCCTTTCTAATCCCCCTCCTTCCCTTACTTACCCTCACAGGTCAATTGCTCTACCTACTGTTTTATTGGTTTGATTCATGTCTTGTAAGCTGCTTCTACTGTTATATTTTTCTATGTAACTTGCTGTTATAATGTCAAGAGCTTTGGATTAAAGCGCTATATAAACAAAATAAATACAATACAATACATCCCAGGGTGATGGCAATTTCAGCGGCCCCTCCAATCTGGCTTTGGAGCAGACACTTCATGGACACAACTCTCACCCATGTAAACAACTTCCTCATAAGTCATTGTCATGTCCCATCTCTTTTCAACTTTTGAGGTCTCTGTGCTGCATTTGACAATGTTGCCCATACCTCCCTACTCTTCAATCTCTCTCAAGGATGCATTAAATGCACTGCCCAAAAATGTATCAGCTCCTAGCTTGCTGACCTTCATTTCTTGGAAAACAAGCACTTCCACTCCCAATACATTTCATGTAGAGGTTCTCCAAGTTCTTGCCCTTGGCCCTCACTTATCAACACTTAACACATATTTTACCTGAAAGTGCAATTCATACTTTGGCTAATGTTATCATCTCTTTGACAATGATACACAAATCTTGTTCTCCTTACAGTCCTTCACCCCATTGATGAGGGAGGAAACCTTAGGGGCAATATGTTTGTCTTGGAAGCAGGACACTGCAATTCAACACAGGTTCAAATCCCAATCCTGCTCTTAGAAACCAATCTCTGGTATTAAACCTGTTATAAAAGGACAATTATAATTATATGAATTGCGTGTCACAGACTGACCCTTTGACATTCATCACTGTGTAGCACAACACTGCATAATTTCTAAATGTAAATCACCTAAAGTGATCTTCTCCCCACCCTACGCCTATTTATAATCCCCTTTTCTACTTCCCTATTTCCATTCACCTTGATATTCCTCCCACACCCACAGAGCTTGCAACCAATGGGTCAACTTTGACAACAATCTTAAACACCTTCAATGAATTACCTCTTCCTTTACAGGTACATGGGTCAAACTTTCTAGCATCACGATAATCAGTCACCGCCTCAATTGCCATGCTGCCAAAACTCTAAACTCTACTCCAGCCGTTATCATACTGGGCTACTATTACAACCTCCTATCAGGGCTCACTCTCCATTCCTTTGCCCCCTCAACAAAATGTTGAACATTTTCACTGGCATGTTATCCATTATGCCTTAATCCTATCACACCTCTACTTCAATTCCATGCAGGTTCACTCCCCATTCACACCACCTCCCTTATCCATTTCCTTCTTCGGTTCTTTCATTCTAAATGCAGACATGCCGCTGATATCTTCATGGCTATCTCCTGCTATTCTATCTCATCCACACACTCATATCACAGGGTTATCTCAACCATATCAACTTTCACTTCCCTGTAATGCCTCTTGCTTGCACTCATATCCCCTTCCTGGCCCCTCCACCGGAACCCCCTACGCCCTACAATTTTGAACATTTCAGCAGTGGCAAACTTCAACATCATCCTCTAGATGCGCCTGCACTCTCTGTGTGGATTCCCTGCCGCTGCAGTGTCATTATCCCCCATCACAATGCTCTTTGAACCCAACTGTAACTATGTACATGCTGTGTTTTCCGTTAGTCTTACATTGTACCTTGCATCTGTCTGTATAGTTCCCTCTCAATGATCCAAATCTCTTCTATGCCACCAACTGGTTTCTGTCTCATTCATCATACTTTAGTACCATTTTTGTAAACTTCCCACTAGGGGGATAGCTACTGCTGCCAATATTACCTTTTATTCAGTGTTCAACCCACTTCACCACTTCTATTAAAAGCAAATCGGAAGATCCATCTTGGCCTTTGAAATGTGAGGGTCTCCATTGCCTGTTTCACTGAGCTGGTAGGAGCCAGATTCCCAAAGTGAACGCTCAATTCTCTTCTGAAATGAGGAAGTGGCAGTGGGGGGTTATTAACATCTGAATTCGGAGTACTATGGTGTGACAATTGGTCAATTAATCTCTTAGGACAAATCTCAATTTTCAGGATGAGAGACCTAAACTTGGAGCTTTTAGAGTATCTGACCTCTTTTGTGGTCATAGGGAATTCTCCGATGTGCTCCTGCCATTACAAACCTTTTTTAGGATCTGGACATATGGTAGCTCATTTGGTTCGTAGGATAGGGGTGCTTTTTATTAATACATTGGTATTGTTGAAGAGACTGGTGGCAACTGCAATTTAGTTTTGGTTTCACCTGGAGAGCAGCCTGCTTTGACACATTAGTATAGCAATGTACCTTTTTTGTAGCCATTATGACACTAAAGTATTTTCTTAAGACCTGTTATGGAAGGAGTTTCCTTTGATTGGGGAATTAGAAAGTATGCCTAAAATGGTAGTTTTACAAACATGGTGCCGCTATGATCCCAACCCTTTAGCCTCTATTGTGGTTTTGACGACTTTGGGCTGTGACCCTAGCCATAGAAAAGCCGATAAACAGACTGCATGGGTGGACCAGGGAGTTTGGTGGTTTTTAGGGCAAAGCTGACTGGCTGGCCACCAAAGCCTTTGTGTGAGTGTCCTTGTGTGTGATTGGAGGGCTGGCCTAGGCCCTGCCATGAGTGTTTAGGTATATCTATCGGTGACGCTAACCCTGCCTCAATTGTGTAGGGATTTTGGTAGATTGCTTAGCTACCTGCTAGAGGATTTGCACCTGGAAGCCATGCGGCTGCAATTTTATGATAATTTCAGGCCATGCAGTCATTTGTCCTTACACTTAGTTACATTTTTTTTTTGGATACTGGACAAACTCCCTGCACTGTCCTCATCCCCCTCATGGTCCTTTTTACTGGCTGGATGGAGAATCTGGTTTTGAGACACTTTCTGGCCTGTTTTTCAACCATCCTCAAAAATTACCTGCTTGGTCTGCGAGAGCAAGCCTCTATCAATATTATGGTGGGGAGAAACCACCACACAGCTTCTGTTGGACATCTGGGCTATCCTGGGAGACCTACATCATTGTTTATTTGTTTCCTTCTTGGGGCCAGTTATTGTTGACAGGGGAGGCCGCACATCTCGCAACAAGGCTGGTGGGTCCTGGGAAGATCCTTGTTCTTCATTCGAGTCATAGAGGACTCCTTGATCCTGGATTCATGTCCTGGATGACTGGATTTATCTTGACCTGAAAGAGAATGCTTTTACTCATGTCTTGTTTTACAGTTCATTAGACGTGTTTCTTGGGAGCTGCCAGAGTGAATGCTTATCTCTGGCTCCTAGGGTGGTAGTCTATTCTTGATACTTTCCTTTAGGGGCCTGTGGTCATGGTTTTCTGACACTTGCCTTCTACCACATTTTGCCAAAGACTTCTATTGGCACTACTGTAAATTCTTCCTTCATGAGACTCCTTGCACTCAAAGGAAATCGGAACACCAATAGCACACCCTATTTCAAATATTCTGTAATCATAAAGTTCAGGTAAGTAATAGGGCTCAATTATTTTATTTCATAAGATGAGTTTAAGGTGCAGAGGAGAGAACGACAACCTTGACATCTATGTTATACTACATGAAAGGAGAAAGAAGATTTACCTGAATTGCTTTCACAGAGGGAGTTACTGTGGATACACAGACTGGATGCTATGTCCCCACTAGGACTCAATGAGGACTTTTACTTGGGTCCATTTATTTAAAATAAACACACACACTTTCCGTATCTACATTCTTCTATGTCTTCTCTAAAATCTTTTAATATCTTTGACCACCTTTTTTGGGTGCTTTAGACATAGTACTGTCATAAGAGTGGGCACCCCACGGGAGCAGGTAGATTTGCGAACCAAATGTTAAACATAGTTTGGTTTGTTATTTCACATGTGTTTGTCTGTGGATCTAAAAATGTGTATGAGAGTCTAAACACCTTTATTTTTTAGTATTTGTTTTCATATAGATATGACTTATTAAGTTAGCTCCCATCAGGCATAGTATGACCATGAGAATGGGAACCCATCGTGGGGCAGACCATTGTCCGTACTATTGTCCGTACTGTTTGTCAATTTGGATCTGAAAGCTATTCCACATGGGATTGGGTATACATATAAAGATGAGTACTGGAGACTTTCAACATGCTTTAGAAACTACCATTAAGATGTACCTTCCACTTTAAAGAAGCCCACTAGGTGTTACAATGAGCATAGGGTACACACGGTAATCTAAATAATGTATAATTGGTTTGGCTGGAATAGTATATACATTGTAGTTCCGGTAGGACTATATTTCATTAATTGCAGCATAGTATGACAAGCGGCTTCACCAATCCAAAGAATACCCTCTACCCCATTGCATAGGTAGGCTGTTGGCATTCATGTCTTGAACATATTTGATCAGTGGTCTATGTATCTATATAGGGTCACAACGACTTCATGTCCTGTAGATTCTCCCCTGTCCTTACTTGGGATTTGCTTCATAATTCTGCATAATACAGCAGCCTTTCCTTCATTTGATTTCCACATACTGAAGAATCCCCTAACTGCTCTCGAATATCTACCAACATTAAGGACGCAACATTAAGGACGTCTTCTCTTACTAGATGGTCATCTCATATCAATTATTCCCCTATTGGTGAAATTGATACTTAAGACAGTTTCCTCTGAGAGCCCTCTCTAACACTACTTACCAGGAGGCTAGTAAAACTTTTGTATGCCACGCGCATAGCCGCACATCTGATAATGGACACCAATTAACTTCCATCTATTTTTGCCACTATGGATCCCATTGGAACACATTATGGGAGGTTAGACTAATATTAGTATATATTGGGTCTTAATACTTTTTGGTCTAATCAGCGTTTTTACCGAGGGAAGTTAAGAATTACTTACCGTCCCTTTGTTTACACATGACGTCATCCGCGCATGCGTGGGATGACGTAATCGTCAAAATTTGTATAAAAATAATGCCAACCTCAAAATGGCATCAAGCACCCCCTCGAGAACGGCAAATCTTACAGCGCTTTTTTGACGGTAAGGCAGTTTTGTCTGAGAAACCCCCACTTTTTTTGAGTGGCATGCACTAGCATATTACATAGCTAGATGACTATTTTACTCCTTTACTGGCTGGGTAAATAAACAATGCCCCGTTCTTTTGCTCCTTTAGATTCTTCATAATTCTGCATAATACAGCAGCCTTTCCTTCATGTGATTTCCACATACTGAAGAATCCCCTAACTGCTTTGGAATATCTACCACCATTAAGGACGTCTGCTCTTACTCCACTGTAAGTGTCTTTTACTCTCGATTAGGCATGTCGAACATCCCCATATTAATACAGTCTTTTAGTTTACTTCACAGGATACTATCTCCAGTAGTGGTGATAGAGGCTATGTCGCTCTCACTTTCTATTGGGCATAGTAACTTTCTCAACCTTCCCCATAGTAACAATGCTATTTTGGTTTACTACACAGGTTACTTGTTTCAGGAGTCGGACTACAGGATATCTTCTTTTTCAGAAAGATTTACATGAATTGCAGCTAACAGAGTATTCCAAAATGGGACTGACCGACTACCAGCCTTTCTTTTATTTACCAAAGTATCACAAGGTTAGATTTTCTACATGACATATACTCCTTCTTGAAGTAGAGTTCCCTGCATAGCAATTAAGATTATAGGGCTACCGCATATGCAAATGCTATATATGTTATGGTTTTGGATGATGCTGCTGATTACACTTGTTGTTAATTTATGCTCCGAGTAATAGATGTAGAACAACAGTCTATATAACCTTAAGAACTATGGTCAAAAGCATAATCATTAAATAGCTAATGGTTTAGTCCAAGTAAACCCTTGTTCTTGAGCACTATTCTATATCCATGAATCCTAACAGAATACTATATATAATATATATAATATACTATATATATTTTTTTCATAGAAATTCAAATGCCCCTGATGAAGAGTGTGAACCACTCGAAAAGCGTTGGACCCCCCTGCTTTGATCATCATGAATAAAATGAAGATATTTCTTGTGACTTAATCTGTTTGTACTAGAATTCTTGATAAATTGCTCCACAACCACTATATGTATTTCATATTACTGTTTTGAATGACTACCATTGAATGAACGTTAATTTTTGGTCTGGTTTTCCAGATAATAGATAGTGTGCAGAAGATGTGAGTTCCCGAATCTGGGAACATGTTCTTACTCCTTGCACTCAAACCTGGGACTTCATGAGGGTCTGTTCTGGGATCCCCCTGGTTCAGGTTGCTGACTTTGCCACACCTTTCGGGAAAAACTCATGACTTCCCTGACCTTTCCCCATAACCGTGGAAATGCTTTCGTAAATGTTAGTGTTTATTCCTACAAGGATCTTTTGAACTCCTTTGAAACTCTTTTAAAGTGACTTGGACATGTCCATCTACCTGTACATGGACATTTTCATTGGGCCTCTTTAGGTCCTTGAAGTTTTGGAGAACTGGATTGTTTGCATGTGCTGCTGATTTTAAATGCATGTTCGGTTCTTCATCACACTCCTGTTTATAGAAATGTCATGCTACTATGTTTCACTGTGGTTATTTTTGCATCAGTGTATCTCTATAATTCTAGGGGTGCAATGAGACCTTACTGATCTGGCACTATCAGCCTAGCCGCATGTAAACGTGCGGTGGCCCTTGCGGGCTTGGTTTTTAAAAGTATTAAGCACCCCCACCCCCTCAATATGCTATATTTAATGCACGGTGTGTATTTGTTTTATCAATTATGTTACTATGTACTAGAGGTAAAGGATTATTTTGTTTTTCATGTGGCATTTTGGGGCCCGATGTTGAATGTATAAATATACGTTTTTATTGCCTAGGATTCCCTTTTTCCTTGCATTCTGCCTACCACCGTGTAGTGGGAGCCGATTTAGTTTAGGCGTGGACTGTGTCTTAACTAACCATCACTGTTATCAGACACTGGCCCTCATTACGAGTTTGGCGGTAACCATGCCGCTATTGGCGGCATGGCTGCCGCTGAAATCGCGTTGGGGTCCGGGTCCTCGGAATGAGGATTTACCGGGCCATTCCGAGTTCGGAAGGCCCGGTAATTCCTCCCTCCAAGGACCAGGACACGGTCCTTCCCCGTTCCCATTTCAGCCCCCATAGGGCTGAATGGGAATGGGAGAGGGAGCAAGCAACGGGCCATCCAGTATACCTTTTGTTTGGAGCACTGATAGGCCATTGGGTTCGATGGTTTCACACCCCTCAATAGAGGGCTGTGGAAAACTCTCCCTCGGTAGATTCAGCAACCGAGATGCTAAGTACACTTAATTATTTTTTCTTTAGATAGAAGCTGAAAATCAGAACGAGAAACGGGCATCATCAGAGCATCCTACTGTGCCATATTTGAAATGTTTGCACCACAGACATTGGCTTGGTGGAGTTTACATCTCTCAATCTATTGCATTAAATTATACTAATGCATTGATGTTTAAATTTATTTATGATGGTTGTGTAAAAGGTTTCTAAATAACAAAACCAAGACGTATACAGATAACATTTTAAAAAATGTCATTACATTCCAATGTTTCTACCCAATCCATTGCAAGATTCCTTTAACCCCTTTTCTGGGTTCTAAAGTGGGAGACTTGATGATCAAGTGCACCCGCTAATATTATGCATATAGTGTGGCGGATGGGATACGGGCACTCTGGCGCTTGTTTGGATCAAGGGTGTTCTTGCAAAGCAAATTTGATGTTGCAATGTTTAAAAGGGATAGGTTGCAGGTTGTCTGTCAGTCTTAGTGAACACGAGTGTTGAAGTTCTTGGGAGTTGGAGACCAGTTGGCAAGCCCCTGAAGAAGACGGGCGGGAATACCCGTGAAGGGGATCTGTGAAGCTTCCCCAAAGCAATTCTACTGATCGTGAACTCCAATTCCATAACCGAAATACACAAACATGCAGTAAAACAAAGTAGGCAAGTTGGCACAAAACAGAACAATGCTCTTTGCGGGGCAATCACACTGGAGAAAGACATTTCTTTACTGTTTTTGAGGAATTGAGGGTTCATCATTGACCATCAATCACTTGGATACGGGCAAGTACTGCAAGCAGGATCATCTGGTGTTGCAAAATAATTGATTTTATGATCACAACAAACTCCCACAAAATGAAGGATTTTTTCATCTTGGACACAATCTCCTTTGGCATCCATTTCCCTGAAGTACTTAATACTTTGTGTTAAGTAAAACACCTTTCAAGGGAATAGGGATATCCCATTGTTTGGTTAATTATCTTTAAACCTACTGTGACCATATAGACTGCTGTCTACTCGTGTACCGTGCCTGTATTTGTAGCTGGAATCTTACAGGCCTTTTTTTGATGCATACATTTTTGCATTACGAACCCCATGAAACAGATCACTCCCTCAGGCCAAGGCCTCCATTTCCTTTTCACAGCCTTTATCCTGGAAGTATTATATGCACTACCTCTCAATCTTATACATTCAATACGTGATACGTTTGCTTTTCCTCATCAGTTTAATCGTGTGCACGCTTCCCCCCGATTACACTTTGAACAAATTAATTGTTTTGGTATATGCTAATGTGTGTGGGCAGGAGGTGGAGGTGGTTTGCGATGGTGGTTGGGGATGTGGGCTAAAGTGGTGGTTTCGGGGGACCCCCCCATTTAAAAACGAAAAGTCAAAGTCACATCAAGGAAACGTGCCACAAACAAAGTGCACACGATTAAATGGGGAAAAGCAAACATAGAACCCTTTATTTATTACCTCTCTATAAAATGTTTCTTTGATCTTCCACCCAGGTCCATGGAAAGAAAGCTAACTGGAAGACGTGCAATGCTGTTTACATCATTCGTTTATATGCCTTCAACAGGAAATTAGTGAACCAAGATAAAATAAGCTTATGCGAACCCACAGAACCCCAGCACTATGTTGCATTTGAACACTCTTCTCTGGCTGATGTCTCCCATACCCTTGAAAGCACATCACATACATGCCCATACCTTGATCTTCCGGGGAGCATCCTTGCTCATACTCAGTGTCAGGCCGTAAACCTCAACATTCACCATCTTTGTATAGGAGACTGCTTTGTTGCCTCGGTTGTTGTTCTGCACTGTGACGTTGAATGGAACAAGGCTCGGGTTACCAGGAGTGACGCCGACTAGCTGATAGACACAGGTCCCCATGAAATTAAAATGTTGACCATCAAATGTGGTGTAGTGTGGATCACCATATGCTCTACATATGCCGTAGCCAACAGGATGGCATCCTTGGACACCGTCCACCACTTTGCATTCTGTATTAACACCACACATAGCCTTCTGGCATGTCACGGCTCCGCTGATTCCACATTGACACCTCTCTTGGCACAAAATGTCCGAGTAGAATGACTGGCCTTGCTTATAATACAGCTCTTTGTACACACAGCCGCAATCTTTTAAGGCGATACACTCTTCTCCGCTTAGGACGAAGCCGCTGTCACAGTAGCATCCTTCCCTGCAGGGCAAGGAGCAGTTGGCTGTCGATGCAGGATTGTAACAGGTAGTGGGACAGCCGACTCCACACAGCTCGTAGTGGCTGTTCTGTGGGCACACGGGTGCTAAAAAAGATTAAATCAAATCAATGTGACATCAATATTTATATTTTGCATTTGGAAATTTCCTGAGCCATGTACTCAAGAGATCAATTGACCTGTATCTTTGAACCAAGGTGATGGTGCTGGCGTGCTACAGTCTTACCTGCTGTTCTCGAGGCATGCGTTGCATCTAATGCAAATTGCAAAGGCATTTTTAGGTAGCTGAAAGTGGAAGGTGGCAGTGACCATCACAAGAAAAGAAATGTGGATCTTTACCAGGAATGGTAACTGCTAAAAAGGACTATTTAAAGACCCTCCTTGTCAACAAGATTTATTGAATGAGGACAATAAAAAAAAACATTATAAAGCAAATGAAAACACTGTGAAAAGTTAAAAAAATTGTAACTTTAAGGAAGGACAACAGGTAGCAGGTGGAAAGCAGAGGATCAAAGTGAGTAGCAGGGGTTGCCATCAGAGAAAAAAGAAACAAGCTTCCAAACAAATTCAGGAGACCTGTTTCACAAAGACGATTATCAAAAATTCCTTTTTACATAGAAGTGCAAGAACTCATATTGCAGAAAGACAACATACCCAGCTGCATGCCCTGCAGATAGCAGTTGTCTCCCACAATGTATTAAACTCACCAATGCACATGTGTACCCCTTTCCTTTGTGTCTCTTTATACAAATCTAGGCGCCCTGTCACACTCCAAGTCCATCCTATTGCTTGCCATTCGAACGCATTGAAGCACATTTTAATGATCAATGTGAATGTCTGTAAACTTGGGTTGCCAAACATTAGACTTTACACAAGCTGGTGTGGGCATAATGCACCCACCTAATTAGTGGAGTATCTTTTCTGAAAATGTTTAGGGGGCATGTCATCTAAAGGAAAGTGGCCCCTGCCAAATGACTGGGACAAAATGGTGTGCCACAAAAGTTGGTGGGACAAACGCCATTGCCCTCCCTAAAATTACGCCCATGGGCACCTTGGCAACTGCAGTCCATTCTCAATGATAACGTCTCCCTCACCTTCTCTCACTACATGCATGCATGGCATTCTTTGTTGTTTATCATCTTGTTTCAAGTACTGTGGCGGTGAACCCTAATGAAACCCATCCCCTCAATAGCATTTGTCCAGAGAAGGCTGTGTCCTTTTCATCCTGGAATGCCACATAATATATTTATTATTTATTTTTAAATTTTTATAGCACGCAAACAGTCTGTTGGCATCAAGGTGCTGTTACTTGTGAGGACCTTAGTTACACATGTGAGGGTAGCAGGTTATACATTTATACTTTCTGTACAGCAGACTACATATGTTGTGGCCTAGCTAGAAATATAACAGGATGTGGGGGCGAAGTGATTAGATGAAGAGCAACATTTTCACTGCTTTTCGGAATGCCATGTGTGGCTGTTCTGCACTTAGGGGTGGTGATCGGGCATACCTCCTGTGTCACATGTAACCCACATCTAGCACCTGCAGTAGGTGTTTTATGTGTGTTTCTTTTACTTGTGACCGCACTCCAAGACCATTTCATCTGTGATCATACTCCTAGTGGCCCTACAGCCATTCTGGGTCTTTTCCATGATTTGCTTCTTCTTGTATCTCCCTGCGCTCCTTCACTTGGCTATAGTGCCCCTGTTTGCCTCTACTCTACTCTCCACATATATTCCTTCTCTGTATTCTTTTGTCGTGTTTTCATTAGGCTGTGTCTGTCACTGTGTATTATAAGGACGAAAATACACCCTTTTGTATTGTACATCGTGTCAGTGTTCCGTGACCTTATAAAGTAACACAGCTTTCATCCTCATTCCTCTATTTGGTCACGGGACTCCTCTGTGACTGGCAATATCTTTATGGCATATGGAATGGAGGGAACAAGTTACTTACCTATAACTGTTGTTCTCCAGCATGGGTCTGGCATGGATTCACATGCTCATGAATAGTCCCAATCGTCAGGCTGGGAATCCTCAGTAAAGAAAAAATCAGTTTCCGTTTCGTTTCTGAAATGTCTTTCTCCTAATAACCAATCACTGGTCTCTGGGTGATACTGCCCCCAGCCAATGACTGCCCTCTACCTAAGCCCCTCCTCTGGCAGCCATCTTCATATTTGGTAGCATGTAAAGTGGCAGTATGACCAAGTGAAGAGCCGCAGAGGGGTAGGAGGGAGGGTTCGCATGTGAATCCATGCCAGACCCATCCTGGAGAACAACAGTTACAGGTAAGTAACTTGTTCCTTCTCCAGCATGGGGTCTGGCATGGATTCACATGCTCATGAATACAAGAATACATAGCAGTACACACATGCACAACCACGGGAGGTGGCAAGGCTCAACATTAAGCATTTCATTAACTCAACATTAAGCATCTCTTACCTCCTCACCAGGCCCACCTTCCGGCGAACAGGTTGTGCAGCCCTACCTGCGGACTCTGGACTCCTCCCTGGAATCCCGGTTGACGCAGTAGAATCTCGTGAAGGTGTGCGTCGACCTCCACGTAGCAGCCCTGCAGATGTCCAGCAGGAGCACACCAGACTGGAACGCTGTGGTAGCAGTGATCGCTCTGGTCTAATGAGCTCTCGGACGGCCGGATAAGGGTCAGTTTGCCAACCGGTGACAGTGCATAATGCAACCAGAGAGCCATCTGGAAATGGAAGCCTTCGGGAGGGCCTTCCCTTGGTTCACAGGTCCAAAGTTCACAAACGGCTGTGATGTCTTCCGCAGGCTCTTTGTGCGGTCTACGTAGAACTTCAGCGCTGTAGGCACATCTAGCGAGTGCAAAGTCCTCTCGGCCGGCGACGAAGGCGACGGGAAGAAAACAGGTAACACCAAGGGCTCGTTGAGATGGAAGTCCGACAACACCTTCAGCAGGAAGGAGGGGTGCATCCTCAGCACCACCCTTGTCTCGTGGAATGTCAGGTATGGAGGTTTACAGGAAAGGGCCTGGATCTCTCCCACTCGTTGTGCGGAGGTGATGACCACAAGAAACGCTGTCTTCCACGACAGGAACTTCAACGGTGCTGAATGCAGCGGCTCGAATGGTGGCCCCATGAGCCTGGTCAGCATCACATTGAGTTCCCACACCGGGGCCAGGGCCTTCACCGGCAGGAACGATCGGAACAGTCCTTTCATGAACTCGTTCATCAGGCGATGGGACCACAGAGATAATCGCCCCGGAGTTCTGGTGTAGCGGGAGATAGCTGCCAGATGGATCTTGATGTAGGCATGAAGCAGCCCCGCCTTGGCCAGCGATAGCAAGTATGGCAGCACTTGAGGGGCCTAATCCGCAGAGGGTTAATCTTCTGTGCGCGGCACCAGACAGAGAACCTCTTCCATTTGTGTCCATAGCACTTGAGAGGCGAGGACGCACTGGCCTTTGCAAGCACCTCCTTGCAGTCTGCCGGGATATCGTACCCTCTGAACTCTAGTGCTGCAGGAGCCTTGCATGGAGGTTCAGTGACCCCGGGTCGTGGTGGAGGATGGCACCTCCTTCTCTGGCCAGAAGATCCGCGTCTGTCGGCAGTTTGACTGGGGGGTTCGCTGACATGTCCAGAAGGTCTGGGAACCAAATCTGCCTCGGCCACGCCGGTGCGACGAGGATCATCCTGCACCAGGACCGTCTGAGTTGACTGATGAGTCGCAGTAGCAACGTCAACGGTGGGAACGCATACAGGAACAGGCCGTCCCAGGGGAATGAGAAGGCATCGCCCATGCTCCCCGGCTGGGGAAACCTGCTGGTGAACCTTCGGCACTTAGTGTTCATCGCCGTCGCGAATAGGTCGATCTGGGGATTGCACCATCGTCGGAATAGGAGATCCAATTGATTCTGCCGCAGCTCCCACTCGTGGCACGAGTGCAGCTCCCTGCTGAGTGAGTCGGCGATGGTGTTCTTGATTCCTGCCAGATGGAAAGGTACCAGAAACATCCCTTGGGCGATGGCCCAGTGCCACAGATCCTGCGCTTCCTTGGATAGGGCTGGGGATCTGGTGCCCCCATGCTTCCGGATGTAGAACATTGTGGTGGTGTTGTCGGTGAAGCCCCTCACCACCTTGCCCTTGAGGGATGGAAGGAACAACCTGAGGGCCCAGAACACGGCTTCGAGCTCCAGGACATTGATGTGTAGTGACCTCTCCTCAGGGAGCCAAAGGCCTCTTGTGTGAAGGTCTCCAGTGTGCGCTCCCCATCCCTCCAGGGAAGCGTCCGTCGTCTCCTGATGTGCCGGAGTCTGGAAGTCCATGCCTGCCGCAAGATGTGCGCAGGTACCCCACCACCGGATCACTTGGCAGAAAGCCTCGTTGAGTGAGATCCTGTCTTCGAAGCTTCCCGCCACTTGCATCCAACGGGCGCCAAGGAACTCTTGCAGTGGTCGCATCCGCAGCCTGCATAGGTGCATGAGGTAGATGCACGAGGACATCATGCCGAGTAGGGACTGGATGGACCTCACCCTGGCCGCGACCATGGTCAACAGCTGTTTATACCTTGCCCAGGATGGCCTTCGTCCTTTCCTCCGATGGTGCAGCCAATCGCGCCACTGTCTCGAGTCTGGATCCCAGGAACAGGGCGACTTGCCACGGTACCAAGTGGGATTTCGGGAAGTTGATCAAGAATCCCAGATCCGTGAGCAGTTGGGCGGTCTTCGCTGTGTGATCGACGGTGAGTTCCCTTGACTTTGCTCGGATGAGCCAATCGTCCTGGTAGGGGTAGATGTGGATCCCGTGCAGGCGCAGCCGCGCTGCCACTGGTGCCAGGCACTTGGTGAACACCCTGGACGAAGGGCCTTGAACTGATAGTGCCGCCCCTGGACCACGAATCGTAGGAATTTGCGATGTCCCTTTAGAATGGGATGTGGAAGTAGGCATCCTCCAAGTCCAGCGACAATAGGAAATCGCCTTCCTCCAGCTGTCCCAGCACGTGCTGGAGGGTGACCATCCGGAATTTCTGAGGCTTGATGTACTTGTTTAGAAAACAAAGGTGCAGGATGGGTCGTCAACCGCCGGTCTTCTTCCGGACAAGGAAGTACAGCGAGTATACTCCGGAGCCTTTTTGGGACGAGTTCCATGGCTCCTTTTTTTAGCATTGCTCGTACCTCCAGAAGTAGTTGCGGGACATGATTTTCCTTCCTGGCCACGGGTGGTATACGGGGGCACCTTCTCTGTAATTCCAGAGTGTGCCCGCGGACCAGGGCATCCAGCACCCAACGGTCGGTGGAGATGAACTCCCACACGCTGATGAATTTCACCAGCCCGCCTCCCACCGGGGTACTCGGTTGGGGGCCTGACGCCACAGCCGGTTCAGTCCTGTTTTGTCGCGGCCTTGCCGTCTTGGCCTCCTTGGCGACGTCGACGCAATCCCCCTGTCTTGCCGCGTCCTCTGTAGGCTTCCTGCGATGAGGAGCGGGCCGCTTGGCGGTACGAAGAGGAACCGCCGCCGAATCCTTTGGAGGCACGTAGCTTGCCTCCGGAGTTCCGAAAGGACGGCCGTCGTTGTTGAAGAACACCCAAGGCCCGGGCCGTCTCAGTGTCTGCCTTGATGGCCTGCCGTGACTCGTCCACTGTCTTGCCTAACAGGTTGTTTCCATCAAAGGGCATGTCCAGAACCCTGGTCTGCACGTCCTGGCGGAAGTCAGTGGCCCTGAGCCAACCGCGCCAGTGAAGGCAAACGCTGTTGCCCATCTGACGAAATCCAGTTTCGGTGATGTCCGTGGCCACCATAATGGTGTGGTCGAAAGCCACCTCGCCTTCCTGTAGCATCTCCAGGGCCTCAGCGTCTTGTCGTCCGGGAGGAAATCAAGCAGGGGAGCAATCTTGAACCACAGCTCCCTATCGTAGCGTGCCACGATCGTGAGGGCCTTGCCACTTTAATCGTCGTCGCCGCCGACGAGATGACCCGTCGTCCCATGGCGTCCAGCTTCTTCCCCTCATCGTCTGACGGGGACATTGAAGTTGAAGCCATCGCCCCCACCGCTTTCTTCTTGGCCGCCGCGGAGACCACTGAATCAGGGACGGCTGTGCCCTGAGGCACATAGGGGCGGAGTCCGGGACCCGGTACTTCTTCTCATACCGGTCTCTCTTAGCAGGAGCCGTGGACGGGTTTTTTCAGGAGCACCAGCCCTTCGTCCCAGATGTTGCCCATTAGCGGGACTGTGAGGACAGTCTTCCTCTTGGCCTCCCGCCGTTGGTATAGGATGCCCTCCTTCTGTTCTTCAGGGCAGAGCTGGAAGAGCTCAGATGCCCTGGCGATCATGGCATGGAAGGAGCCAATTTCGTCAGGGGGGAGGCCCGAGCTGGTGGTGATGGGAGGTCCATTCCGTCGTCACCACCGTCGTCATCCGTCCCCATCGTCGCCATCTCCATTCCCGTCTCATCCCTCGGTGGAGGGGAAGGAGGTGAAGGCTGAGAAGGCTGTGAAGGCTGGAAAGGAGGAGGGGGATGACATTTTTTCCCCTCTTCCCCTCTGCTGGATCGTCTGCTGGGTGTAAGGGCAAACTTGTCTTTGTCTCCATACACAAGGCCTGAATAGCCATCGAGATCGCTCCTGAGTTGTCTTGTGGCACAGGCACCG
Organism: Ambystoma mexicanum; assembly: GCF_040938575.1. NCBI lineage: Eukaryota > Metazoa > Chordata > Amphibia > Caudata > Ambystomatidae > Ambystoma > Ambystoma mexicanum. The sequence continues at coordinate 1,185,158,274 of NC_090921.1, read as the reverse complement.
GTTGCGATGGGAGCGACGGTTGGGGAGTAGGATCCTCCATCTCCTCCACGGCCTGCGGCTCCTCATCGGTACCACTGTCGTTTTCTTCGTCCGCATCGTCGGGATCCCTCCCGCAGGACCGGACCTCCTCAAACTTCTTATCCAGAATCTTTGAGACACCAGCCAGCTCATCTTCAGAGGTGGTATCTGTGTCCGTAATGGCTACTGGGACCCCCCCTCTTTCTCTCCCTGGGGTTTCACGGGGGACTTATGGATAGGCTGAAAAGAGGATTCCCTCAGTGGTGGCAGGGGAACTCTAGGCCCGGAGGTCGACTCCACTGGGATAGCCTCAGCAGGCTTCGCCAGGGCCGCCGCGACTCCCTCGATTGAGGCCTGAGCTGGGTGAATCAGGGCCTTCGCGACTCTGGGCGCGCCTGAGTCCTTCACCTTGGGGGCACAGTTGCTGCCTCGCTCCCCCTCGGCTTCTGCCGTCAGGATCGGCCGGGACTTCTCCCAAAGCTTACCCGGGTACTCCGACTTCCTTTTCCCCGAACCAAAGCGTTGGCTCGTGGTTGATGGCATCAGTGACATCGCGCCCTGCCTGGCAGCCAGAGAGCCCGACCCATTGGCGCTCCCTGTGCCCATGGACTCGCAGTGCTTTGCCTTCTGTTGGGCCCCCGCCGCCGGAGCGCCCTCAGATGTCTTAGAAGACTACTCATACTTCTTCCTCTTCTCACCTGCTGCTGGGCTCTTACCCTCCAGCCAGTTGGTGAGTCGAGAACAACGATCCTTCATTTTCCGTTCGGACATATTCTTACAAAACGCACAGTCCTTCTCCACGTGCAATTTGTTGTCATGAACGCAGTAGAGGCACCAAGAGTGCTCATCCTCCTTGAAGACATTTTGTAATCCGCAACCAGGGCAGCTACTGAAATGCTTGGATCCGGGCGTTGTATTTCCTTTGTTCTGGGCCATGTCCACGCGGGGTAGGCCTCAAAGATCTTCCGGAATCCTCCAAGAAGCGAAACTCGATGAAAACTCACCCTTGAGGGGCATAGAAAACTCTGAAACGGGTCCCCGTTGATCGGAGGTAGAATCGGTAGAACTTGAGGCTCGATTGACCGAAAAATGAGAGTAAACTCCTTGAAAAAAATCACAAAACGCAGTAAAAGCTCGAGAGCTATAACACGAGGACTCCCAACACTTGAACGTGCAGTAAAAATCTGAAGATGGCTGCCAGAGTAGGGGCTTAGGTAGAGGGCAGACATTGGCTGGGGGCAGTGTGACCCAGGACCAGTGATTGGTTATTAGGAGAAAGACAGTTCAGAAACGAAACTGAAATTGATTTTTTCTTGTCGAGGATTCCCAGCCTGACGGCGGGGAATATTCATGAGCATGTGAATCCATGCCAGACCCCATGCTGGAGAAACTTTATCCCATATATAATACAGCCTGTATCAGCCATATGAAAGCCTGGAAATTACTTTTCGTAGCACTCTAGCTGTGACATCACAGCTGACCTGTAGTGAAATAATTGCATCACAATTATTCTGTCATCAGCGATTACACATCAGTCGTGGTGTCACAATGCCCCGCAGCTTGAGCCAGCAGAGATCATAATTCTAACTGTCAATGCAACACTTAATTAAAGCAGTGACAAGCTTTTTCATATTCCTTGCAGGTAAAATAGTTTTCTTTTACACTTGCCAACTATTAATTGATAAAGAACTGTTCATGGTAGAACGTTTCATTTGTGCACTGCTGCAGTTTAACATATGTGAGCAAGAACCTGCATGTTATTACTTATTTTAAAGCACAAACAAGAAATGTTTCTTCAATGCGTTCTTTTATTAAACTGCTTTAGCTATTTTTCTGCAACGCATCAGGAGCTGTATATAAGCTTTTTCAAATACAAACAGATTTTACATTGAATATGTGGATTAGCAAATGGAAGATCTCTTACTTTAGATTCAACACTGCAGCGTTTTGGGACGGAAAAAAAAAACGACCATGAAAATGGCTGCCGCCATGGAAAGGGAAAACGGAGTCCGTTTTCCCTTTCCATGGCAGCCATCGCGAGCGGACGTGCACGTCTGCTCCCGAAAAAGAATTAAAAAAAAGGTAAGTGACGTTGGGAGGGCGGGAGTGGGACGGGGAAAAAGAAAAAAAAAAAAGCACCTGCGTCCCCAGCGGGGGACGAGGGAAGCCCCCAGCCGTATGGAGGCGCAGAGCGGGGATGGCCGCACTCCAATTCTCCACACGGCTGGAGGCTTCCCTCGTCCCCCGCCGGGGACGCAGGATCAAGAAGGTAAGTTGGGGGGGCGGGTGGAACGGAGGGGAGGGAAGGAAAAAAAAAAGACTTACCCGAGTCCCTGGCAGGGGGCAAAGGCAGCCTCTCAGCCGCGGGGAGGCTCGGAGCGGGGATGGCCCCGCTTCGAGCCTCCTCATTGGCTGAGGGGCTGCCACGCCCCCCCGCTGGAGACAAAGGCTGTGGAATCCCGACGGAGGGATACCCGGCCCGGTAGGGATCTGGCGAGAGCCAATCAGAATGCTTGTTGCATTCTGATTGTCTCTCGCTGGGGTACTAATAAGAAACAAACGTAGTAACATTTAAAAAAGCAGCCATTTTACAATGTTAGTACAATTACACTATTTATTTTTGTGTTGTTGGTAATAGCGGATTCTGCAAAAGAATGCAGCCCTTCTTCCTCACGAAAGCTGAGTTTTTTTGTTTGTTCACACAGTGGGAAGTAGATGGGATGCCACGGCCAAATGTTCACTTGGCAAGGTGACTCTAAACCCTATACAGACAGACAGAGGCATAGAGTGAGACCGAGAAACACAGAACGACAGAGAGAGAGAAAGATACAAAGGCATGGAGGGACAGAGGTTGAGAGAGAAGGAGAGAGACATAGAGACAATGTGCTAAAATCTCTGGACTGAACATTAGAACCAGGCGATTGTATTATTCTATTGGGAGACTACCCTCCGCCAGATTGCTGTCAACCAAAAATACATGGCACTTAATTGCTTTCTTTTGCCAATGACTTTTTATGCAGGGTGCATCATGTACCGTTTTTAAATAAAAGAAAATCAAGCGTGTAAATCCATGGACAGAACTAGTCTTAAGGGGGAAAAATGTCTTCCCTATACAACTAACCATGTCTACATAATATCTCATCCCTACATAAATAAACAAGAGAAACTTACCACAGAATGTTACTTGTCTCCAGTCGAGTATTTGTATGCCTGCAGCTTGGCATGCAGACACATAGGCAGTAATAGCATCACAAAGGGCAATCTGGTGACCCATGTACAGGCAGGTGTCAAAAACACAGTCAGTGAAGAAGGGCAGGGGGTCAATGGTTGCCTGGCATCTACTGAATGGCCCAGTGGTTTTGATAATGATTCCACAGTAATCATCGAGTTTGTACGGCTGTGCTTGCACATCAGTGCAGAAGGGGCATGTTCCTGTGCACTCCGCGGTGCATCCCGGGACATCAGCTACCTTCCATTGGTTCCCAAAGGTCACAGCATTGCTTGTTATGCTTCCATCACTCAAGGTCAGATCATCACCGGCCTTGCCATTGAAGTTGCCGCAGAGACCACAAACGGAACCACTGTATGTGCCGGGCAGGGTCACCACCACTATGCTGTTCCAGTCATATGCTAACATAAGACCGAAATCCATCCTGACAACACCATTAAACCCGCTGATAGAGGCCCTGATCTTGCTGGTCTGGAAAAAGAAAGGCAGGCCAACGAAAATCCCATCGACCTAAAAAAAAAAATAGATATAAATTTAAATTATTCATTCAAATGTTTCTCCTGTATTTCGCTTTTTGGGTATCTCGTGCTTCTGAGGGAGGTTGCAATGGTGCAAACACAATCTGAACAGTTCAAAGTAACGTGTTCATTTCTAATGGGACTGGATTCGAGATAAAAACAGAAGTAAATTTCAGATGAGGTTCGTCTCTACCCTACCCAAAAGCAAAATAATCTAAATTTCCCTTGAGCCCTCAAAATCACATAACATCAGGTATCATAAAAAGTTAAATTACAAACTTACAATCATACATATGTTAAAAATAGTACACCTTTAGAACAGAATTTTGAACCCAATCCAAATGAGCATGTGATTTAAAAATCAAATTCATTTTCATATAATTTACAAAGATGACAATAACTAAGCAAAGCTGTCACTTCTCCTTTTGGCCTATTATGTTCTTAAGTAGCTTACTGTGGCCAATTCCACACAAAGTCTACTATTGAGGCGATACAAATGGAAGGCTTCCTGAACTCGATGGAGTTCGGTACATCCTAAAATACAGTTAATCGATCATTATTGGGGCCATTCAAAAATTGGGATGGAGAGCAGCACTTTCTTTTGCAATCATACAATGGCTACTATTTTCAGAAATTGACTGGGTGTAAGAAGATGTGTAAGAAGATGTGTAACCAGCAAGTAGATTCAAAATTTTAAAAAGTGGACTTTTAGCAGAAAGAATTATACTTGAAAAAGATTTTCTTTGAAACATTTGAAAATTATAACATTCTGGTATACCAAAACTAATTCCTTGCCATAGCATTGTGACAATACACTATCTTTCACCCATTGGTGGTAGGCAAGTTTAGTAATCTCTTACGTATGTTGATGTATGTCTTGCAACCACTGATTTGTTAAACAAACTTAAAATTAAATATCCATGGTATATTTACAACTCCATGAGAATTAAATACATCAAGATGGGCTTGCCTATATTAAATCAATGATGGGGTAGACCAAATCCTAATCTAGAACATGATGGGTTTAATTGTATATTCATACTCAATGTCGCCAATTGCCCACTTCTTGGAGCATCAGTACTGTCAGTGTCAGGTTTAGTAGCGAGAGCAAACGTTCAATAAAACAATTTTCAATAACAGATAGTTTTCTCAGTCTATCAAAACCGTATAGGCCATTTCCATACAATTCATCCAAACAGGTTTGCATTTTGTTTCTCGCAAAGCAGATACAAGGGCATCACCATAAACGTTAGGGAATTGCAGAGTGGCTCTTGCTCTTCGGTTCAAAGTTACACCACTTTTTCAGTTTGCTGATGTCATTGGCCAATTTACTGAAAACGAATCCTAAGGTAATCAGAAGTAGAGACCTTCTCTATTTTAGTTGCTGGAATAACACTTTGCACTAATAAGGTGCCCCTGGTGACAAAACATGTACTTAGTCTAATACTTTATGTGGTTTGAATAGCTGCTGGAAAATATACAATTGACTAAGGAGTCCCATATATATATATATATGACTTTTATTGCTTTATTTCGACAACATAGTCATAAAAGCAGTTCACAGAAAAGTTCAAAAACACGTTAGTTACATTGTCACAATCGCTTAGCTTATAATTACTCCACTAAAATCACATCATCAGTGCTTTAACGTAAAACCAAATAAAAATATGTCAACATTATACAGACAACAGCAGCTTGTGCAGAAAGATGTCTTTACCCCATAGCACTGTTCAGCAACGTAGCCTTCCTCATACACATTTCTTGCCCAGCTCAGATTACTTGCAGTGGCAAGCACAGCCTCCGTATCCGAGGCGTCCAGGCAAATTGCCATAGCACAGGCTTCAGGGAGCGCTTCCTCAGAGGCTTGGTGGCTGGACAGAGTAACAAATGGTGTTGTACCATCTCTTCAGACTCACCACAAATGATACATGACACGGAAACAGCAATATTCCATCTATGCCGAAATACAGCAGTCAGCAAATTTCCAATACAGAACTTTAAATATAATGCTCTTTCCCACCTGGGCGAGACATACTCCAGGTATTCTTCGCAGCCCGTCTGCGTCTTTATTGAAAGATATCCGGCCAGCTGCTCAGAAGCCGTGGATCTTACCTGGATGTCCTCCCTGTCACGCCACTTACCTGGAGACCGGGATCCTCTATGCCAGTCCGCTCCGCTCCCTCTTGGCGGCTCTATCCGCGCTTTCGCACCTGGGGGTCTACTGCCGGGAGAGTATCGGGGTCCGAGCTGGTGTGTCTCTGCGCATGCGCGGACGACCATGCTCCCGGCTCCGAGCATGCGCAGTAGACTGGGCCCTCGCTACTGCTGCAGCTTGCGTTCCAAGCCTCGTTTTGGGCTCGTCAGTACCAGGCAACGAGACGGCTTGCGCCTCAAGCCTCTCGGTTACTGACGGCCCATAAGAGGAGTCGAGAGCGAGGGTTAGTTGCGTCTCAACGCGGTTTGTTTATCGCGTTGCTCGCTCGACTCCCGAGCGTCCTGCTCAGTTTCCTGTTCCTTGCCTTGTTCTTGCTTGGGTCCTGGTTGTTGTCCTGGTTGTCTTCCTTGCTGCTACCTTGTGGGGTTCCCTGGTCTACCTCCTTGGCCTTCCCCCCGGGGTTCCCCTTCCTCAGTTCCCTTGGGTCTCGCTCTTGGGCTCTCCTAGGGTTCTCCTCTCCTGTGTGTTTTCCCTCCTGCCGGTTTTCCCTCTTCCTGTGTCAGTTCCGCGCCCTCTTGCTTGTCAGCCTGTACCCCTTGGAACCTCGTCTGGCTGCCTTACTTGGCCTGACCTTACCTCTTCAGCTACGTTGCCTTGGTCTTCGTTGGAACAACGACCATTCCCAGCATCAGTTCTGTTGTTTCCTGGACTTGCTCTGCTGAATATCCCACTCCGGCAATCAACCTCATCGGACATTCAACTACACTGAACATCTGCCTCTCCTGTCAGTGCTTGCACTGTCCTGACGTCACGCTAATCAGGAGAGAGCACCCCGTGACGTTGGGAGTCGGTCCATCTTTCACCCAGTACCATTTTGGGTGGTGGAAGGGTCGGTTCCTTGCGTCATACGTCTGTCTGGAGACAGTTGTCAGTCTGGCTGCCACATCAAGATCTACAACCAAACCAACAGGTACTTGAGTTTCTCTTGATAAACACCATAACACTCCCACGCCTATGCCCCTGCTGCACCCTTGATTGATTCCTATGCAACCAGTGTGATGATTGAGGGATTTGACCAGTAGTCCTCCAAAACCGGCAAACCCAGATATCCTTTCACATATGTATATATATGTATTACATGGCCACGGTAGTGGCCATGTAGTTATGGTTAAGTTGGTGTTTCCATAGGAAGAGCACTTTTTGGGTGGCTTATAACTTCGCTTCCCCTGGACGAATCCTCACCAAACTTTGCAAAAAAAGTATATGGCCCACTCTGATTTTTTTTTGCAAAGTTTGGTGAGCATTCGTCAAGCGGGGGAAAGTTATGGGGGGGTCGCAAAACTTTTGTTTTTTCCCATAGACATAATGGGAAAAAACTTTGCTCATGCCTACAGCCCAAACCACTGGACGGATTTACACCAACTTTGGTGTAAATCCGTCCAGTAGTTTTAAACAAAATGACAAAAATGTAAGTGAAAAAAATTAGTGATATCTGTGTTGGCTTCGCGGACACACTTCCCTGTTCGCTCCGCGGATAGGACGGTGATTGGGCAAGCAGCTTGCGTGATGTCCGCGGACATCTGACATGCTCTCTCATTGGATGCGGTGAAAGTGTGCAATGCGTCTGGCTTCAGAGACGCCCGCCATCTTTGTTCCTCGCATGAGAGGCTTTGTCAGCAGGAGAGGGATCTGCTGCCTGCACAGTAAGTCCGCCCGTGTCTGTCTGCTATTCCTCCCACCCCCGCTCATGCCCCATGTGTCCTTCTTTTCCCCCTCACCCCCACTCATGCTCCGATTCTCCCCTGTTCCTCCAGCCCCCCGCTCACGCCATCGGCACACGGTGCCGAGGAGCGAGATCTGCCGCCTGCACACGAACGCTGTGTGTCTCTCCCTCCCCCCACCCCCCGCTCATGCCCCGTGTGTCTCTCTCCCTCCCCCCACCCCATGCTCATGCCCCGTGTCTCTCTCCCTCCCCCCACCCCCGCTCATACCCCGTGAGTCTCTCCCCCTCCCGCCCACCCCCCGCTCATGCCCCGTGTCTCTTCCCCTCCCGCCCACCCCCGTGTGTCTCTCCCCCTCCCGCCCACCCCCGGCTCATGCCCCATGTGTCTCTCCCTCCCCCCCACCCCCGCTCATGCCCTGTGTGCGTGTGTCTCCCCCTTCCCGCCCACCCCCCGCTCATGCCCCGTTTGTCTCTCCCCCTCCCGCCCACCCCCGTTCATGCCACGTGTGTCTCTCCCCCTCCTTCCCACCCCCGCTCATGCCCCGTGTGTCTCTCCCCCTCCCCCACTCATGCCCCGTGTGTCTCTCCCCCTCCCACCCACCCCCCGCTCATGCTCCGTGTGTCTCTCTCCCTCCCGCTCATGCCCCGTGTGTCTAAAACCCCCCCGCTCATTCCCCGTGTGTCTATCCCTCCCACTGCCCACCCCCCTGCTCATGCCCGTGTGTCTATCCCTCCCGCCGCCCACCCCACCGCTCATGCCCCGTGTGTCTATCCCTCCTGCCGCCCACCCCCGCTCATGCCCCGTGCCTCTATCCCTCCCGCCGCCCACCCCCCGCTCATGCCCCATGTCTCTATCCCTACCGCCGCTCATGCCCCGTGTGCCTAACCCTCACGCCGGCCACCCCCCGCTCATACCCCGTGTCTCTATCCTTCCCGCCGCCCACTCCCGCTCATGCCCCGTGTGTCTATCCCTCCCACCGCCCACCCCCGCTCATGCCCCGTGTGTCTATCCCTCCCGCCGCCCACCCCCTGCTCATGCCCCGTGTGTCTCTCTCACTCCCGCTCATGCCCCATGTCTCTCCCGCTCCCGCCCACCCCTGGCTCATGCCCTATGTGTCTCTCTCCCTCCTGCTCATGCCCCGCCCACCCCCCGCTCATGCCCCGTGTGTCTCTATCCCTCCCGCTGCCCACCCCCCGCTCATGCCCTGTGTGTCTCTCCCCTCCCCCCCAGCTCATGCCCCGTGTGTCTCTCCCCTCCCACCCACCCCCTGACCCCCTGCACTTGCCCCGTGTGTCTATCCCTCCTGCGGCCCACCCCCCGCTCATGCCCCGTGTGTCTATCCCTCCCGCCTCCCACCCCCCACTCATGCCCTGTGTGTCTATTCCTCCTTCCCACCCCCGTTCATGCCCCGTGTCTCTATCCCTCCTCCTCTCATGCTCCGTGTCTCTATCCCTCCCGCCGCCCACCCCCCGCTCTTGCCCCATGTCTCTATCCCTCCCTCCGCCCACCCTCCGCTCATGCCCCGTGTCTCTATCCCTCCCTCCCAACCATCCCCGCTCATTCCCCGTGTCTCTATCCCTCCCGCCACCCACCCCCCACTCATGCGCCGTGTGTCTATCCCTCCCTCCCACCCACCCCCTGCTCATTTCCCGTGTGTCTATCCCTCCCGCTGCCCACCCCCCACTCATGCCCCGTGTGTCTATCCCTCCCGCCACCCACCCCCCGCTCATGCCCCATGTGTCTAGCCCTCCCGCCCACCCCCCGCTCATGCCCCATGTGCCTACCGCTACCGCCGCCCACCCCCCGCTCATGCCCCGTGTGTCTATCCCTCCCGTCGCCCACCCCCCGCTCATGCCCCGTGTGTCTATCCCTCCCGCCGCCCACCCCCTGCTCATGCCCCGTGTGTCTCTCTCACTCCCGCTCATGCCCCATGTCTCTCCCGCTCCCGCCCACCCCTGGCTCATGTCCTATGTGTCTCTCTCCCTCCTGCTCATGCCCCGCCCACCCCCCGCTCATGCCCCGTGTGTCTCTATCCCCTCCCCCCACCCACCGACCCCCCGCTCATGCCCCATGTCTCTATCCCTCCCGCTGCCCACCCCCAGCTCATGCCCTGTGTGTCTCTCCCCTCCCCCTCAGCTCATGCCCCGTGTGTCTCTCCCCTCCCACCCACCCCCCGACCGCCTGCACTTGCCCCGTGTATCTATCCCTCCTGCGGCCCACCCCCCGCTCATGCCCCGTGTGTCTATCCCTCCCGCCTCCCACCCCCTGCTCATGCCCTGTGTGTCTATTCCTCCTTCCCACCCCCGTTCATGCCCCGTGTCTCTATCCCTCCCCCTCTCATGCCCCGTGTCTCTATCCCTCCCGCCGCCCACCCCCCGCTCTTGCCCCATGTCTCTATCCCTCCCTCCGCCCACCCCCCGCTCATGCCCCGTGTCTCTATCCCTCCCTCCCAACCATCCCCGCTCATTCCCGCTCATTCCCCGTGTCTCTATCCCTCCCGCCGCCCACCCCCCACTCATGCCCCGTGTGTCTATCCCTCCCTCCCACCCACCCCCTGCTCATTTCCTGTGTGTCTATCCCTCCCGCTGCCCACCCCCCACTCATGCCCCGTGTGTCTATCCCTCCCGCCGCCCACCCCCCGCTCATGCCCCATGTGTCTATCCCTCCCGCCCACCCCCCGCTCATGCCCCATGTGTCTATCGCTACCGCCGCCCACCCCCCGCTCATGCCCTGTGTGTCTATCCCTCCCACTGCCCACCCCCCGCTCACGCCCCATGTGTCTATCCCTCCCGCCGCCCATCCCCCGCTCATGCCCCATGTCTCCATCCCACCCCCTGCTCATGCCCTGTGTCTCTATCCGTCCCGTCGCCCACCCCCGTTCATGCCCCATGTCTCTACCCCTCGCGCCGCCCACCCCCTGCTCATGCCCCGTGTGCCTCTCCCCTACCCCCCACCCCCTCACCCCCCGCTCATGCCCCGTGTGTCTATCCCTCCGCCCATGCCCTGTGTGTCTATCCCCCCTCCTCCCGATCCCCACTCATGCCCCATGTGTCTATCCCTCCTGCCGCCCACCCCCAGCTCATGCCCCGTGTGTCTAACCCTCCCGCCGCCCACCCCCCGCTCATGCCCCGTGTGTCTATTCCTCTCGCTGCCCACCCCCCGCTCATGCCCCGTGTGTCTATCCTACCCGCCGCCCACCCCCCCGCTCATGCCCCGTGTGTCTATCCCTCCCCCACTCATGCCCCGTGTGTCTATCCCTCCCGCCGCCCACCCACGCTCATGCCCCGTGTGTCTATCCCTCCCGCCGCCCACCCTCCGCTCATGCCCCATGTCTCCATCCCACCCCCTGCTCATGCCCTGTGTCTCTATCCGTCCCGTCGCCCACCCCCGTTCATGCCCCATGTCTCTATCCCTCGCGCCGCCCACCCCCTGCTCATGCCCCGTGTGTCTCTCCCCTACCCCCCACCCCCTCACCCCCCGCTCATGCCCCGTGTGTCTATCCCTCCGCCCATGCCCTGTGTGTCTATCCCCCCTCCTCCCGATCCCCACTCATGCCCCATGTGTCTATCCCTCCTGCCGCCCACCCCCAGCTCATGCCCCGTGTGTCTATCCCTCCCGCCGCCCACCCCCCGCTCATGCCCCGTGTGTCTATTCCTCTCGCTGCCCACCCCCCGCTCATGCCCCGTGTGTCTATCCTACCCGCCGCCCACCCCCCCGCTCATGCCCCGTGTGTCTATCCCTCCCCCGCTCATGCCCCGTGTGTCTATCCCTCCCGCCGCCCACCCACGCTCATGCCCCGTGTGTCTATCCCTCCCGCCGCCCACCCTCCGCTCATGCCCCGTGTGTCTATCCCCCTTCCTCCCGACCCCCACTCATGCCCCGTGTGTCTATCCCTCCCGCCGCCCACCCCCAGCTCATGCCCCGTGTGTCTATCCCTCCCGCCGCCCACCCCCCGCTCATGCCCCATGTGTCTATTGCTCCCGCCGCCCACCCCCCACTCATGCCCCTTGTGTCTATCCCTCCCGCCGCCCACCCCCCCGCTCATGCCCCGTGTGTCTATCCCTCCCGCCGCCCACCCCCGCTCATGCCCCGTGTCTCTATCCCTCCCGCTGCCCACCCCCCCGCTCATGCCCCGTGTGTCTATCCCTCCCGCCGCCCACCCCCCTGCTCATGCCCCGTGTGCCTATCCCTCCCCCGCTCATGCCCCGTGTGTCTATCCCTCCCACCGCCCACCCGCCGCTCATGCCCCGTGTCTCTATCCCTCCCGCCGCCCACCCCCCGCTCATGCCCCGTGTGTCTCTCCCCTCCCCCACCCCCTGACCCCACGCTCATGCCCCGTGTGTCTATCCCTCCCGCCGCCCATCCCCCGTGTATCTATCCCTCCCGCCGCCCACCCCTTGCTCATGCCCTGTGTGTCTATCCCTCCCGCTCACCCCCCGCTCATGCCCCGTGTGTCTATCCCTCCCGCTGCCCACCCCCTGCTCATGCCCCGCGTGTCTATCCCTCCCGCCGCCCACCCCCCGCTCATGCCCCGTGTGTCTATTATCCCTCCCGCCGCCCACCCCCCGCACATGCCCCGTGTGTCTATCCATCCCGCTGCCCACCCCCCGCTCATGCCCCATGTGTCTATCCCTCCCGCCGCCCACCCCCGCTCATGTCCCGTGTGTCTATCCCTCCCCCGCTCATGCCCCGTGTGTCTATCCCTCCCGCCGCCCACCCCCCGCTCACGCCCCGTGTGTCTATCCCTTCCCCGTTCATGCCCTGTGTCTCTATCCCTCCCGCCGCCCACCCCCCACTCATGCCCCGTGTGTCTCTCCCCTCCCCCCACCCTCTGACCCCCCGCTCATGCCCCGTGTGTCTATCCCTCCCGCCGCCCACACCCCGCTCATGCTCCATGTGTCTCTCCCCTCCCTTCACCCATGCGTCTATCCCTCCCGCCGCTCACCCCCCGCTCATGCCCCATGTGTCTATCCCTCCCGCCGCCCACCCCCCGCTCATGCCCCATGTGTCTATCCCTCCCGCTCACCCCCCCGCTCATGCCCCGTGTTTCTATCCCTCCCGCCGCCCACCCCCCGCTCATGCCCCGTGTGTCTATCCCTCCCGCCGCCCACCCCCCGCTCATGCCCCGTGTGTCTATCCCTCCCGACGCCCACCCCCGCTCATGCCCCGTGTCTCTAACCCTCCCGCCGCCTACGCCCCGTATCTCTATCCCTCCCACCGCCCACCCCCCGCTCATGCCCCGTGTCTCTATCCCTCCCGCCACCCACCCCCCGCTCATGCCCCAAGTGTCTCTTCCCTCCCCCATCCCCTGACCCCCCGCTCATGCCCCGTCTCTATCCCTCCCGCAGCCCACGCCCCGTGTCTCTATCCCTCCCGCCGCCCATCCCCTGCTCATGCCCCGTGTCTCTATCCCTCCCGCCGGCCCACCCCTGCTCATGCCCCGTGTCTCTATCCCTCCCGCCGCCCACCCCCTGCTCATGCCCCGTGTCTCTATCCCTCCCGCCGCCCACGCCCTCTCATGCCCCATGTCTCTATCCCCAACGCCGCCCACCCCCCGCGTCTCTATTCCTCCCGACGCCCACCCCCCGCTCAACCCCCGTGTCTCTATCCCTCCCGCCGCCCACCCCCCGCTCATGCCCCGTGTCTCTATCCCTCCCGCCACCCACCCCCCGCTCATGCCCCAAGTGTCTCTTCCCTCCCCCATCCCCTGACCCCCCGCTCATGCCCCGTGTGTCTATCCCTCCCGCAGCCCACCCCCGCTCATGCCCGGTGTCTCTATCCCTCCCCCCGCTCATGCCCCGTGTCTCTATCCCTCCCGCCGCCCACGCCCCGTGTCTCTATCCCTCCCGCTGCCCATCCCCTGCTCATGCCCCGTGTCTCTATCCCTCCCGCCGGCCCACCCCTGCTCATGCCCCGTGTCTCTAACCCTCCCGCCGCCCACCCCCCGCTCATGCCCCGTGTCTCTATCCCTCCCGCCGCCCACGCCCTCTCATGCCCCATGTCTCTATCCCTCCTGCCGCCCACCCCCCGCTCATGCCCCGTGTCTCTATTCCTCCCGACACCCACCCCCCGCTCAACCCCCGTGTCTCTATCCCTCCCGCCGCCCACCCCCGCTCATGCCCTGTGTCTCTATCCCTCCCGCCACCCACCCCCCGCTCATGCCCCGTGTCTCTATCCCTCCCTCCCGCCCACCCCCCTCTCATGCCCGTGTCTGTCTTCTGTTTCCCCCCACCTGCTCATGACCCGTGTCTGTCTCCTGTTTCCCCCCACCTGCTCATGCCCCGTGTCTGTCTCCTGTTCCCCCCACCCGCTCATGCCCCGTCGGTACACCCCGTTTCGGCGTTGCCAGTTCGGCGACAGGATGTTTTGGCGCGCCGCACACCAGTGCACATCGCCTGCTGTTTAGGGAAACATTCAGTGCCGTGCACTGAAAATGCGAGTTTCAACTTCACCCCACACTATTTTAAATTGAAACTGTTCTAGAATAGTGTGGGATGAAGTTGAAACTCACACTTTCAGTGCACTGCACTGAACGTTTCCCTAAACAGCAGGCGATGTGCACTGGGGTGCGGCGCACAGAGCAGAATTGATCTGCCGGGCTCACAAGGGTGGGGGCTGTGCTGCTCGGAGCAGACTCACCGAGCAGCACAGCCCCCACCTTCGCGGGCCCGGCTGTGTACTCTGCATGGCTGTGGTGCCTGCATGAAGAACTCGCAGGACATTTATGTGCGGCCAGTTCAGTGCGAGCTGCCGTGCTGTGCTGAACCGGCCACGCCAAATCGTCCCGCGCCGAACCGGCCGCCCCGAAATGTCCTGCTCCGTGCCCCGTGTCGCTCTCCTGTTGCCCCTCATCCCCCGCTCATGTCCCGTGTCTGTCTCCTGTACCCCCCACCCCCCGATCATGCCCCGTGTCTGTCTCCTGTTCCCCCCACCCCCCCGCTCATGCCCCGTGTCTGTCTCCTGTGAGCTCATGCCCCGTGTCTCTCTCCTGTTGCCCCCCACATCCCCTGCTCATGCCCAGTGTCTGTCTCCTGTTCCCCCCACCCCCGCTCATGCCCCGTGTCTGTCTCCTGTTCCCCCCAACCCCCGCTCATGCCCCGTGTCTGTCTCCTGTTCTCCCCACCCCCTGGTCATGCCCCGTGTCTGTCTCCTGTACCCCCCCACCCCCGCTCATGCCCTGTGTATTCCTCCTGTTCCCCCCACCCACTGCTCATTCCCTGTGTCTTCCTCTTGTAACCCCCTCCTATGATGCCCCTTGTTGACCTCTTGTTCCCCCCACTCATGCCCCGTGTCGCCCTTCTTTCCCCCCAACCCCCACTCATGCCCCCTGTCTCCCTTCTTTCCCTCCCCACACCCCCCGCTCATGCCCGTGTCTGCACTGTTGGAACAGTGGAACAGGCCAGACACCGGGCATGAGCGGGGGTGGGGGCCCCACCTTGCCCTGCCCCCGCTCATGCCACGTGTCTCTCCTGTTCACCCCCGCTCATGCTCCATGTCTGTCTCCCTCCTTTTCCCCCCGCTCACGGGGCCCGTGTCTCCCCTGTTCACCCCCACCCCACGCTCATGCCCCATGTCGCCCTTCTTTCCCGCTCCTGCCCGTGTCCCCCTTCTTTCCACCCCCTGCTCATGCCCCGTGTCTCCCTCGTGTTACCCCCCACTCATGCCCCGTGTCTCTCTCCTGGTCTTCCCGATGCCCTGTTGTGTTCTCTTTATACACCCTGCCTTCCCTTTCCCTGGTGTCCATCTTGGTAAAAGATTTTCCTTCCTACACCGGGACGCCTGCCTGCGGTGTCCTGGTTTGGGAAGAAAAATCTTTTTTTTACCACTTTGTTCCCACTTTGAGAACCTAGGATGCTAGTGGTCTTCCTCCATTGAAAAGGATGTTATGGTTGTGTTGCACTAATAAAAAACTATGAAATTCAGCAAAAAGAAATGTGTTAAAGTGACTTTATGGTTAAGTTGCACTAATAAAAACCAATGAAATTCAGTAAAAAAAACTGTGTTAAAGGGACGTTGTGGTTAAGTTGCGCTACTAAAAACCTATGAAATTCAGTGAAAAAACTTTGTTAAAGGGACGTTATGGTTCAAAGTAAAACCGAAAAACCCCTGAAATTCGTCAGTTATGGTAAGATAAACAACCATAACTCGCGCCACCGTGCATTGCTAACACTAACACCCAGGACATCAAAGATGACATCACAAATGTCATTGATGACATCACTGATGACATCACATGTGCATTTACTTTTCATGAAAACTCTGTACAAGGGATTCTTATAATGCTGACCAAAAACTGTCAAGGATCATTGGGGATAAATATCATGAGCTAATAAGCAATGCATTGATATAAATAGCATTCTATTATGAAGTTCTATCCAGGATACTAAGCTACTCATGCAGAAACATATGCAGTGTGTGCAGCATACATGATGAAGGTGCAATATTCATAATCTTGGCATGTTGAATAGTGAAATGATAACTGCTTTCTTATTAGAGTTTTGTGTACTGTGAAACATGTAATAAGTAGATAATAAAACCCACTTAATACATAATGATTACAGACAAAACACAAAGAGACAACAACACATACAAATATGAGTATATGAGGGGACAGTGAAGTAAACAAAAAAGCAGAAGTAGTAGCAGAAAGAGTTCATAACCTAACTGATTGTCTTTATGCAGAGAAATTATTGCTCTGTTTCAAAGCTGCTACTTACCATATGTATGTGTATCACATGATGTGACTGCACCCTAAGGAAAGGAGAGTGAGTACAATGTATACAGATTTGAGCATATACAGGGAAGGTAGAGTAATAAAAATAAAACTATGAGAAAGTGCTCATAACCCTAATGATTATCTTCATGCACAGAAAGGATTGCTCTCTTTCAAGCCTGTGTCTTCCGCTATGTATATGTTTCATATGATGTGACTTGACCCTAAGTCTACAAATATAGTACCTTTTCAATTTTTACTTCCTGACTGTTACTGACAAAAACTATGTGGCCTAGATATGTCAGTAAACGGAAAAAAGGGAGAGCCAGACATGTGATGTCATCAGTGATGTCATCAATGACATTTGTGATGTCATCTTTGATGTCCTGGGTGTTAGTGTTAGCAGTGCACGATGGCGCGAGATATGGTTGCTTATCTTACAATAACTGCCGAATTTCAGGGGTTTTTCAGTTTTACTTTGAACCATAACGTCCCTTTAACAAAGTTTTTTCACTGAATTTGATAGGTTTTTAGTAGCGCAACTTAACCATAGCGTCCCTTTTAACAAAGTTTTTTCATTGAATTTCATAGGTTTTTATTAGCGCAACTTAACCATAACGTCCATTTAACAAAGCTTTTTTACTGAATTTCATAGGTTTTTAGTAGCGCAACTGAACCATAACGTCCCTTTAACAACGTTTTTTTACTGAATATATATATATTACACTGAGCCCGGTAGCGGCTGTGTAGTTATGGTTAAGTTGCTAAACCCATAAAAGATCACTTTTTCGGCGGCTTATAACTTCGCTCCCCCTGGAGGAATCATCAGCAAACTTTGCAAAAAAAGTATATGGCCCGCTCTGAATTTTCTCAGCAAGTTTGGTGAGGTGTCATGGAGAGGGGGCGGAGGGAGTTACAGGGAGGTCCCAAACATTTCTTTCTCCATAGACTGAATTGGCAAACAATTTGCGCATGGCTACAGCCCGAACAGCTGGATGGATTTGCACCAAATTTGCGGCAGGAGCGTGGGCATGGTTCAGAAAGTGTGCTTGTGTGTGTTTGGTGAAAATCCGACCAGTACTTTTGTTGCAAAGAACTGAAATGTACGTCTCAAAAAATGTGTGAGATCTGGCTTCGCTCCGTGGACCTATTTCCCTGTTTGCTCTGCAGACAGAAGTCTCATTGACTTGCAGTACGTCGTTTTGGCAGTGAACTTTGAATGCGGCCGGTGGTTGGCTGAAGGGAAGCGTACTGTGTGTCAACGTTTTTGGGAAATGCTGCCATGGTGTATCGGAGGACAGTGCTGCACTGAAAGGGACTGACAAACACTATATACGTCATGTGGTGGTGGGAAGAGGGGACGGAAAGGGGGGGAGAGAAGTGGGTCATCTGAGAGGTGTATTTATTAAGTGGAAAAAGATGGCGGTGTGCATGCAGTATTCGTGCATACTGCACCAATTCGCCTGCACCTGCGACTACAATGTGTGGTGAATGCAGGCAGCCTAATCTATGACAAGATAGCTTGTGCCGCGACCCCTTACCATGCTAACTAGCAAAACATATATTATGCCATGTGGTGGTGAAAGGATGGCATAGAAAGGGTGGAGGAGTGAAAAGTAATTCATCTGAGATATGTCAATGGGTGGGTGAAGACATTGATGTGCCTGCAGTATCCGTGCGTACAGCACCAATTCGAGGGTCTCTGCAGAGCTGACTGTCATGTGTGCTGAATGCTGGCAGGTTGCGTTACAGCACGATAGCTGGTGCGGAGACCTCTTTCTGTGGTGACTGGTGGGAGCTCAATTGGAGAAGGGGAATGTATTGCAACTGACATGCACATTGTAAGATAGCGTGTACTCTGGTGTGTTGCATGTGGTAAGCCTATAGCCCATTCGATGCACGGATGGAGGACTTGCTGTGACAATTTGGGTTTCACGTTCTTGGCTTCTGTGTGTGGTTCGTCAGCATTGCATACATTGTTCATTCCATGGGTGTGGTGTTTCTTAGCACATCCTACACTACTTACTCCATGGATGCAGCTAATGGCTCTGAAACACTCGGGTACGAGCGCGATACAAATAAAATATCATATTATATCATGGAGTGAACAGTTCTGCAGTGTGTGCACTGAGTGCAGTGTTGGAATACTGTCAAAATAGAAGAAGGTAGGGTTAAAGTGCATCTTCTATGTGCATGGATACTGCATTGTGTGAAGTGGGTGCAGTATTAAGCAGTATGTGCATAGAAGTGGATAAGGGCAAACTGCATAGCACAGAGGATTGCATAGTATCCATTGTGCAGAGTACTGACTACTCTACTGCACTATGAGGTATTGCTTTTGTGTACCGAATAGAGTGCTTGGAGCAGGGCCACTGTTGCAAACATTTCTTTGATTTGGTTGGCAGTAACACCATACTATGTGAGTGAAAGTGGGTATGGGTGCTGGAGGCTGTGGTATGTTTGTAGATTCTGCTAACTGTTGCTTGTTTCCAGGCATAGCTGTATTGTGGTGCGGAGGTTGGGCAGCAGTGGTGGTGGCTGTGGTACGTGTGTGGAGTGTGGTACTTGGTCACATGTTGACATGCAAGGCTGCACTACGTTGCGGTGGGTTGGGCAAGGCCTAGACTATTGAGTGCATGGCCGAAGGCCGTAAGCCATGCACCCAATATTCTAGGCCTTGCCCACACCCACTGCATCAATTCTGTTTAGACTGCATGTGTCAGAGGGTGCTCACCTTTACAGAATGGTTGTGGAGCACATTTTAGACTTGCTACAGCTGACGCTGACATGCATATACTGTTGGTTGGGTCATTTGGCAGTAACACCATCGTATGTGAATGCAAGTGGGTAGGGGTGCAAGAAGCTGTGTTAAGTTTGTAGATTCTGTGAAAAGGTGCATCGTTCTATGCATAGCTGTATAGCAGTGCAGAAGTTGGGTAGGAGTGCCACTGGCTGTGGTACATGTGTGGATTGTGGTACCTGGTGTCATGTTGCCATGCATAGCTGGATTATGTTGTGGTGGGTATGGCCAAGGCCTACACTATTGGGTGCATGGCCAAAGGCCATAGGCCGTAGACCATGCACTCAAAAGCCAAGGCCTTCACCACATCCACTGCAGAAATACAGTTTAGACTGCATCTCTCAGAGGGTGGTCGCCTTTGCAGAATGGTTGAGGAGCACATTGTACTCTTCATAGAGCCTAAGAAGTGCGCTGACATGCACATTTTGCTGGCTCCATGGGTGTGGTTATTGTTCGAACATCCTATGGT
Source organism: Ambystoma mexicanum (assembly GCF_040938575.1). Classification (NCBI taxonomy): domain Eukaryota; kingdom Metazoa; phylum Chordata; class Amphibia; order Caudata; family Ambystomatidae; genus Ambystoma; species Ambystoma mexicanum. The sequence goes on along the minus strand of NC_090921.1, from coordinate 1,185,138,648 downwards.
ATTCGGTGTATGGCTGGAGATTGTGCAGTGAAAAATCTAGCAGTGTGCCCACTGGGTGCAGTGTTTCAACACTGTCAGTATAGAAGAGGGTAGGGTTGATGTGAATCTCCTATGTGCTTGGATATTCTGGTTTGTGTAGCTTCCTTGGAGTAGGCCCAATGTTGTGAAGATTGTGTGGTTTGATTGCCAGTGACATAATATTTTGTGAATGGAAGGGGTAGGGGTGACGGAAGCAGTAGTATGTTTGTGGAATCTGCTAACTGTTACATGTTTCCATGTATTGCTGTGTTATGGTGCTGGGGTTGGGTAGAAGTGCCGGTGAGTAAGTTACGTTTGTGGATTGTGGTTTCTAGCCACATGTTCGCATGCATGGCTACATTATGTTGTGCTGGCTGTGGGCAAGCAGTAGACTCTTGTGTGCATGGTCAAAGGTGTGATGGGTGCCACTCTGGATGATTTTGGATGTTGAAATCGTGGATCTTTTTGCAGACCTTTGTACTGAAGGTGATTTTGGAGCACACACAACGTGTACTCGGAGTGTTGAATGGTAAATATGCGGTGCTGTACAGAAATTATAGTGTTGGATGCAGAGTTCTTGGCTGTGATTGCTGCATGCATGTGTGAATATTTCACAGTACTCAATGAGGGACTGTTGGAAGAATAACAGTGCAGAGGGGAGAAGGACTGTGTCTGCTTTACTGGGGTGTAGCCCTCACTGTAGCTGGGAATGCGCACACGTCACATCCTGCCATTCTCAGCACGGTGGGCATGCGATTGGAACTGTGGGGATTATGGAATCAGGTGTGAAGGGTGTGGTTCCCAGGAAGGGGCAGTACCACTTTTCCCCAATACTCTCTATGTAATGAGGTTGGTGGACATGGACAGATGCACAGTGATGATCTTGGGTGATACATTTGTGCAAGATCTGCACAGGTATGCCGTGCAAAGAGGTTTTGCTGCAAATTTCGGGTTGGAAGGAGTGGACGCTTTGTGCGCCTTTGCAGATATGTGGCCTCCTTTCTTACTGTTGAAGTTATGGTGGTGCATTATGGAGGTTTACATTTGGGTTATATGTCATGTGGACATTTGCTCCGTCACCTGAAGAAGTTGAAGAATGCAGTGATGCAGATTTTTCCCACTGCTAAGGTCGTTTTCTCAACCATTCCACCAAGAGGAGCATGGACCATGCCGGTGTAATTTGTCCCCAGCCAAAGCTCGGAAGGGGTCTCATAAACAGAAGCATGTCTGCATTTATGTCCACTGATGGGATGTTCTCCACGCACTATGAGACCGTGAAGTTGCAAAATATACAGTGCTTTCATGCAAATGGCATTTCTTTGAACGCCAATGGCAATAACATTTTCTTTTACACTGTGCAAGAAGCGTTGACCATAATTCGGTAAAAAAAGGAGGAGCAGCAAACAGAAAGTCATACAAAGACAAAAGGCAAAAAAGGTTGTTGGAGTGCATGTACTAAAGACCCAATCCCCTACCAGGTTTCACACTCTCCCCCCCTCCCTTCCTAGCGCGAAAACTCAGAAGATTCTGCAGTAGTTTCGTGATTAAACATGCAACATCCAGACATTTTTAGGATGGCAGCCATAGAAATGGGACTGCAGAGCGATAGACATTGTCAATAAGATTTGTGGTTGTTGTGTGTACACAAAAACTGTAGCAGAAGGTCTCTTTGCACAAAGAAGTGCAGGTAGCTATGGTGGAAGTGTGCAAGGTAAGGGGCAGGCATCCGGTTTGTATGCATGAACTGTATGTACATGTTTGAAGTTGGTAGCATGCATTCAGTCCTGCTTTTGTGCGAATATTTATGAAAGGTTTTTACTAAGTGGAGTACGGCAGAAACAAAAAAAGCCTGTGAAGTGTACAAGGTAAGTGGCAGGCATCCTGTTGTAATGAATGCAATGTGTGTATGAAATCATATGATATGGCATTCATAATGCGCCTATACACACGTTTTGCAAGGCGCAACAAGGCAAGGGAGAGGGAACAGAGGGGAGACAGAGATAACAAACCTACTAGGCCAGGTGTCACTCGGACTGCCCAAGTGCATGGGTAGGAGGAGGGGAAAGTGCAGTACGTGGGAAGAAGAACAAATGACAGTAACTAGAAATACGGCCCGATTGTGCTAAGTGCAAGGATAAGTGCAGACATCAGGTAGTGGTGGAACTGTTAGGGATACAGAACTCTTGTGGATGAGTTGCAGAGGGCAGAGAGTAGAAGCGGGCACATTTAAAAAGAGCCTGTTGCAATAGTTCAGCCTAGAGAGAGGCACAGCTGTGCCCACAGTGACCTTTAGGGAACTTGCTTTAGGTTGGTAAGATACATTCACTGCTGCTTTTGATGGCATATTTTTACGATTTATGTAGGAGATGGGTTAGTGGGGAAAACAAATTGTAGCATTGTCGGAAGGAAAGCAGAGAGTTCCTGTTTCGATATTACAATGTATGATGTTAGGGGATAGGAAATAAAACAGTATGCTTTTTAAGAAAGTAATGGACACTTAGTGCCATATACTGCGCGCAGAGGCACTTATAACAGAGTTGTAAACATACTGCGGGAAAATTTAGCATACCTCCATTTTGTGATGATGGGTGCTCATGTGGATGAATGTAGCTGCAAAAATCTTTCAATCTTTTACTAAACTTTCTACTGGACATGCTTTCGAATGACAGGACACTTGCAGGCTGATTTTTTAACGGTACATATGACATGTTGTACAAAACTGAAAGTGTTAGATGCTAACGTCTTGTATGGCATTGGTGGATACCTGTGTGACTGTTTACCGGTACCCAATGAGGTAGTGGTGGACAGAAAGTAGTGGAAAGGGAAGAAGGACTGCTCCTGCTTTACTGGGGTGTGGCCCTTGCTGTACTTTGGGAACCGCACGTGCCACATTATTCGCTTCACACCATGCGGCCCAATGAAATGGGACTGTGGGGATTATCCAATCAGGATATCAAATGGGACTGTGGGGATTATCCAATACTGATGCTGTGGTTCACTGAAAGGGGCGGTCATACAGTGTTACATCACTGTGCATAGTGAGGGTGGCTGACATGGCGAAACGCATTGTGTTGAATTTGGGTGATGCCTTTGTGTTAGATCTACACAAGTATGCCTTGGAAAGACACTCTGATGGCAATTTCGGTTTGCAAGGAGTGGACTCATTGTGGAACGCTGTCTATGACCAAAGTTTTGCTGATATGCATGCACTTTGCAGATACCTGGCCACTTTTGTGACTGTCGATGTTGTAGCCGTGCACTAAGGTGGTATACATATGGGTTACATGGCTTGTTGAGGTTTGTTCCGTTGACTCAGGAAGTTGCTGAATGCAGTGCGCCACATTTTTCACAGTGCTCAGGTGCTTTTCTCATCCATAACACCAAGAAGAGTATGGGACAATGTTAATGTGTGTTGTTCCGAGCCAGACACTGGGAGGTGTCTCATCAACAGAAGCCTGTCTGATTGTTTTTCCGCACGTGGGATGTTCTTCTGCAACAATTACCTCATTAGTTGTGGAAATGCAGAGTTTTTCCATGCAAATGGCATTTCGCTGTTTTGTTTGCCAATCTACAGGGTGCGTTGAAGAGTTTACTGTAACAATGTGACCACAAGAACACACAAAATCAAATAAAAACCGATAAAAGGTGTTTCACTAGAAGCACCTAAAACAATAAAGAATTGCTCTTTTCAGAGCCGCCCCTAAAAATGAACTCCCCTATCCTGGTTGCAATTTATTCCCCGATGCCAGCACGCAGCACGAAATCCACATCTGGGGATTTTGAGGATGGCCATGGAAATGGAACTGTGCAGGCTGAGGTATTGCGCAATACTGTTTTTGGGAGTGATGTGTACGCAGAGGACTGGTATACAGAACTGATACTGTTATATGGAGAGCTCTTCAATGTGATTGGTGGATGCATGTGGAACATTTTAACAGTACCCAATGACCATGTGCTGGAAAGCAGGAAGAGGAAAGGGAAGAGGAATTTTTCTGCTTTATTGGGGCACGGCCCTCGCCGTACTTGGGGAAATGCACATGCCACACACTACCGTTTTCAGTATGCTACCCATGGGAATGGAACAGTAGGGACTATCGAAAATGAGGGTGTGGTTCACAGGAAGGGCTGTTAATACTTTTCTCCATTACTGTGCATAGTGAGCCAGGCTGACATGGTTGCTATTACTTGCAAAGGCAGTGTAGCACAACACATTCGGTCCAACATCAATTCTAGGGCAAACCTATGTGGCCTGCTACTGTGTTCTGAAAAGCTACAAACAGATTGCGGAGCAGCTCCGGGGTGTGCCCTTTTGAAGCGCTGCTGTGGAGAACTTGCACCCAGAAAACAGGCCTACATTGTTCTAAAACATACATACATGTGCAAAGGCACATTCTGGTGTGTTGCAAGAGTGTACTTTCCAAGAAGCACTCTGTCCATTGCACAACACTGTACTTTAATGCTGTCCGAGGGTCCAGATCGTGTCCTAGAAATAAGGGCTCACGCGCAAGTGGGTGCGCTCGCCTGGTGACATCGCCACTGTTCCTCTTTGGCACGGCTGTCTGCATGACGTGTTTTGGGCGGAATACGTTGTGCGCATGATCATAAGTGTCTGATGCACACCGTTACCACTTGTGTACTGAATAATAGCGTGACACACATGTGCCGACCATTTTGGGAGATGCTAGGTGCTTACAGGGTATAGCAGGTGGGATGTTTATCTGTATAGCTACCTGTATGACGTGGGGGGGTGCCTCAAGCTAATTAAAGTTGGTTCTCATATGCTGCACAGTGGCAGTGTTACCAGGACACACAGGAACACATACACATGCGTCTACTTGCACAACGAACAAACGTCCGCTCCCACACGTAATTATAGGTGGTACACAACATGCAGACATGCAGATCGTGCTGCATTGGTATGGATGCCTCCATTGTCATTGTCATTGCGGATAGGCCGGGCGGGTGTGGTGTGTACCATTTCCTTAATTGCGGTTATTCCTAAGAGGACTGTGTGCCGCAGAATCATAACTGCATTTTAAAAAACAAACAATACCACATATACACTCAGCAATAATTTAAATATCAACGTTTACTTGCACACATTGATACACATCATTTGGAAAGGGACAGGGTAACAGAAGTGGATACTTATTTTGGGGATTTGGGGATTTCCACAAGTTGGTTGTGAGGGGAGGAGAAGATTGAGGTATCACCTCCCATCATACGGATTTTGAGGGGATGACGGGCTTTGACATCGGGAAGGGGTACATGTGCAGGTCTGGCATTGCTGTTTTATTTAGTTCATAATATACCCTTGTATGCAATTTTTTAAGGCGCCACAATTGTTCAACAAATCTTCCATTTTGGCTTCCAGGCTGTCCATTTTGCTATTTACAGAGTTTCTTTCGTTTCGTATGCCCGTATGCTGTTGTGGAAGGGGTGCCATTTGTGCTGCCTTGCTTTCCTTTCCAATATATTCTCTTACAGAAATGAAAATGTGTTAAGTATACATGAAGCAATATATTCTACATAATTTATGTTTCATAATAACTACCCCCATACTAACCCCATTGGTACTGCGAGTACCAATGCGGTTAGTATCTTAAGTCATTGCGGCATGAGGGACATTTTCTTCCAGCCACTATAAGGTGCTTCCAATTGCTACATACCAAAACAAAACGTTATTCTTCTGTACTACTATATACTGCACCACCTGCGCAATTATCAGACACAAGGTAGTGTGCTTGCTACGTTGCAGTGATGTTATGGTCTTAGTACTTTCCCGTCCTTACTCTGGCCATTCGTTCTTTGTTCCCATGCACAGTAGCAGTGAGGTAAGATTGTTGAAGGGGGATGCCCTTTCTGTTGGTGCATTCATTATGGTGGAGTATGCCTTTGTACTGTTTGCTTCATAAGTACACAGTTTGTAAACCTACTCTGTCTTACTTTGCAATTCATGTTCATGGTGCTGCTTGCATATTTTTCTATTTATTTATTTGGATTTATAAAGCGCCAGCGGCCCAAGGGCATTGTGGCACTGTTACATGGATACTTGGCTTGTGAAGAGGATACAATTTACATTTACAGTGATATGTACATTACAGCATAAGCATGCACCCACGGCATAGGGTATTAGCCAATGCAGGGGATACTTTTACATAGAAGGTATTATAAACATTACAGCATGGATAGGTAAGGAACATACATAGGGGCAAGATGAATCTATCAGGCGCGGTTGTTATAGGGTCTAGCTGCAAGATAGGTTAAGCATCTATAAGTCTTTATTGGAAGAGTTACATTTTGAGTACCTTACGGAAAGAGGAGATTGAGGGTTCTTTCCTGAGAGAGGGTGGTAATGCATTCCAAATCTTGGGGGCTAGTACTGCAAAGCTGGATCCTCCAGCTTTGAGTCTTTTATAAATTGGAACTGTGAGTTTGTTGCAGTGTTGGGTCCGTTTGGGTCTGGTGGAGCTGTCTCTATGGATAACTTCTGAAAGGTATGGCGGAGCTTTTTGGGATAGGCATACATGCATGATGGAGAGAGATTTGAAAAGAATGTGCGCTCTTACTGGGTGCCAGTGAGCGTTTTGTCTTGCTTGGGATATGTGATTCCTCTTGGGAATGCGGAGGGCTGCCCTTAGTGCATTATTTTGTGTAGTTTGAAGGTTTCTTTAGGTTTCTGGAGGATAGGCCTAGGAACAGGATGTTGCAGTAGTCTAGCTTGGCTCCCACTGTGGTTCTTGCATTGGCTGGGCAGTTTTTTGGGGAGAGGTAAGGTTTGACAGCATTAATGGTCTTGGTAGATAGTGCCGCTGCTGAGGGTGCGATCACATTTACTTGGTGTGACATGGAGAGTGAGGCATCTAGATAGACCCCCAGGGTTCTTGCAGAGGCTGCAGTGGTAATGGTCATGTTGTCGATGTTAAAGGAAGCGTACTTGCTATCCAGTATGTTGAGGACTTGTTTGGGTCCTACTAGGAGTATTTCTGTCTTTTCTCCATTGAGACATTTGATGCCATGCAAGCCTGGATGATGGTGTAGACTTTGCTGAGGATGGCTGCATCCTGTTCATAGCAGCCAGTGAGAGGGAGGAGGACTTGAGTATAATCGGCATAGTTGGTGTGTGCTATGTTGTGATCATCAAGGTCGTTGAAGAGGGGAGGGCGGATATGTTGTAGAGGGTGGGTGACGTGTAGGATCCTTGTGGCACTCCGCAATGGATGGGAGTAGGGGATGCACAGTCCTGATTGGAGAAGACTCTCATAAGCCTAGCTTCGAGGAAGGATCTGATGTGATGGATATGTTCCCTATGTTTGCTGAATGGTACCACTATGTAAGAGTGCCCCTGCCTTTCTCAGCAGGTTGGATACCATCCGATGTCCAGGACCAGACGCATTCTCCGAGACTGCTGCGCACATTAACATGGTGCCCACAGGTTCAGTATGTTGTACAGTACATCTTCAGGGTATCCTGCTAGAAACCTATGCAATTCACTGAAAAAATGTTGCAGGAGGATCGTTATGCTTAAGTTGCACTAGTAAAAACCTATGAAATTCACTGACAAAAAACGTTGTTAAAGGGACGTTATGGTTAAGTTGCACTAGTAAAAACCTAGGCAATTCACTCACAGGAAACATTGTTAAAGGGACATTATGGGTAAGTTGCACTACTACAAAACTATGTAAATCACTGACGAAAAACCTATCAAATTCAGTGCAACAAGTACTTGAAAGGAACATTACACTTACTGTGCACTAATAACAACCTATCCATCTTATGGTTACAGGTAAAACCAAAAAACCCCAGAAATTCGCTGGTTAAGGTAACCTAAGCAACCATAACTTGCGCCACCACTGTGCACTGCTAAGACTAACACCCAGGACATCAAAGATGACATCATAAATGTCCTTCACTCCTGTCTCCCCTGAAGAAGTCAACAGAGTTGTTAACTCCATGAAGGTCTCTTCCAAACAGGTTGCCCCTTGCTATTCCAGAACCATCAAGGAAAACAGCTCCTCTCGCGCCCATGCTCTTGCTGATCTCTGCTACCACTCCTTTGCTACTGGTTCTTTTCCATCCTCCCTGAAGCACTTCCTTGTGGGATCCCCTCTTTAAACAACCTCTGTAGACCCTTCCTGCCTAGTCAACTACTGATCCTTTTCCATCACCCCCTTCATGGGGAAATTGCCCTCCCTCACTCAACTCTCATACCAAACTTGTTTGTGGTCTACACGACCAGTCTGCATTCTGAGCATTCAGAGGCACGGAAACTGCTCTTCTGAACAAACGTGAAGAACTGCTTGCATCCCTTGACTCCAACTCCCCTGCTGTCCTCATCCTCCTTGCTCTCCCTTCGCCATTTGACACATGAACCATTCCATCCTCATAAAAAGGTTCCATGATAACAATGGCATCTTGGATCGGGCACTGACTGGCTCACCTCCTTCCTTACTGACTGGTCCTCAAAACTATTCTGGGCCCTTTCTCCTCCCCTACTTCCTCCTCCACCTGTGGCGACCCCCAGGGCTCCATTCTCTTGGCTGGCTTTTTAACTTATACCTTTCTCTGCTAGCACGGCTCATTTCCTCCTTCTTCCCTAACTTCCAGTGCTACGCTGAAGACACACACCTCTTCTTCAAACTTCCCACTGATGCTCTTGCACCTTCATTCATCCCTATCTTCCTCTCTGCCATCTAGGCCTGGTTCACTGCTAATGACCTCTGCATCAATGCTAGCAAAACGAAGATTCTCCCTATTGGGTCCTATTTCATCCACACACTCTGGCCTTCCTCCATGGGCTCCCTCCCTATCCCCTCCTCTGAAGCCAGGAATCATCGATCCCTCCCTCTCATTCATCCCTCATATTCAGGATTCTGTCAAAAGAGTCCCACTTTCAGCTCTTCCTTCTCAAAGGAACTTTACCCTTCCTCACCTTACCCCAGAGACGCAATGTTACCCATGCTATGGTTCTCTCCAGGCTAGACTATTGCAATAGCCTCCTCCTTAATCTTCCTGCATCCACCCTCCGACCCCTCCATCTAACCCAGAATAGGGCAGCAACACTTATCCTTGGCCGCAAGCCCAGGGACCACATCTATCCTGCCCTACAAAGCCTTCACTGGCTCCAGTTCTCAGCACAGATTACATTCAAATCATCCACAAGGTTATCTGGGGCCAGAGTCCACTCTATCTTCAACACCTCCTGACAAAATACTCCCCTTCTACACTCTTTCGTTGCTTTGGCACCAACTCCCTGTGTGTGGTGCGGTTTGTGAAACAGAGAGTTGCTGGTCGATCACTTTCCTCAGTGGGCTCTCTCCTGTGGAACACCCTCCCTCTTCCTCTTCGTCTTGAGCAGGACCTCCTTACGTTCTGGAAAAAGCCTCAAGACCTTTCTCTTTACCTCTTCCTTCTCTTCCTCACTTCCCTGCTAATTATACAGTAGTGTGACTGATGTGCAGGGCTATTATATATCCTTGGGCCCTGACCCTCCCATATCTCTCATCCCGGCCACTGTCTATTTACTGCACTTACTTTGCTCACCCTCCCCACGGGAGATTGCACTTACTTTCTTCTCTTCCTAGCACTTCACCACAAGGACTTCTCCATAAGCACCACAGCACCTATCCTTTACCCCCTCTCATCTGCACTTGCATGTTCTGAACCCTCACAGGGCAGAGTAGGTTCATCTCTCCTGCCTGTTAGTCTCACCATTTGTTTGTACTATTAATTCAACTATTTATCATTATGTATTAACGGTCTACCTCCCCTGTCCCATCCTGTCACCCTGTGGGCGCTTTGAGACAGTTTTTTCTAATTGTATAAGAGCCTAACAAATGACCAATAAATGAAATAAATGTGCAAAAAAAAGTATATGGCCCTGTCAGATCGATCCTGCGAAATGTGGTGAGATTTCATCAAAGGGGGGCAAATTTATACGGGGTCCCAAAATATGTGGTTTTTCCCATAGACGCAATGGAAAATAAAATTTGCTCATGCTTACAGCCCAAACTGCTGGATGGATTTTCACCAAATGTGTGGCAGTAGCGACGGCTTCGTCCCGAAAGTGTGCTTTTGTAAATTTGGTTTAAATTTGTCCAGTACTTTTTTTAAAAAAAACAACCAAACAGTAGGTAAAGAACAATGTGTGATATCTGGGTTCAGTCCGCAGACAGATTGGTCCAGAGGGCGGCATGAGGTCCGTGGACATCAGATGCGCCCACTTATTGGATGGTGAAAAGCGTGAGGTGCGTAACATTTTTGGTAAACTCCCGCCATGTTGGATTCGCAGACAGCACCAGTTGTCCATGAACATTGCGGTAAAAACATGTTAAAAAACACAATATTGCACTTGCACTAATGCACTAATGAAAATATGTCTGAGAGGGTGAGGGGTGATGAGGATTGGATGGGATTATGGCCTTAAAAGGCCAAAAAAACAGGTTTGTTTCTTATTCATTGGCTGCAAACCGCTTCGGGCAAGCCTGTAATTTTCGCGAACATCAAAGATGTTCGGGGGCATCTATGCTTATTTGTGCATTATGTTGTTGGTGAAAAGCAGTTTTTGGATGGCTCATAACTTTGGCGCCACTCAATGAAACTGCCTAACATTTTGAAATTTAATTCTATAACTCGTACTGAATGGTTTTGCAGATTGTGGTGCTGTTTTGTCAAGAGGCAACAAAATTAGAAGAGGGGGTGAACAATTATTGCAAAGGCTTATAAATATGCTGAAATTTGACGAATCTGCATAAAAATTTTAGATCTAGATATAAATGTGCTTTAAAAGTTTGGTGGGATTTTGTCAAGAGGGGGCAAAATTAGAGAGGGCGTCTCAACATTTTTAGCTGGCTATAACTTTGTTGTCATGTGACGAGTTGGAACAAAAGTTTTCAGAAATATTATTGACCCAACCTTGAATGCCTGTGCCATGTCTGAATGGATTTTGTCAAGCGGGGGCTAAGTTATATGACAATTGTATGTACGTGCATTTTGACAATTTTGACCAAATAAAACGGGAGGATTTCCAGCAAACTCGTGTAAGGAGCAGTGCTAAGGACCTGAAAGCATGGTTTTGCAAATGTGTCCATGTTTTATTTTTTGATAAGTGTCATAATGTAGGTGCAAAGAATAATGATATACCTTTTGGTGACTGAGGTATAGCTTGTGGCCATGGGCAGTGGCCAGATGGTTCGGGGCATGGCGACATGACCATGCGGGACCAGCAATGGATTTGGAGACTGGATCTGGTTGCAAGCCATGAGCACTGGCCTTGGATTACATTATTACGGTAGAGTGGACACTAAACGAGGATGCAGGGTAGGTGTAGTGAATAATTTGGGTGGTTTGGTTCAGATGGTTTTATAGCACCTTTTAAACTTTGGAAATTCTTGTTGTTTTATTTTGTTAGAATGTTTTGTATTTTTGATTATGTTTAATATAAATTGGTTAGCTTTTTAATAAATTTAATAATACAGTGGGCCTCATTACGAGTCCGGAGGTACCATTCCACTTCCGCGATTGCCAGAATCACCGGGGCATTACAATCCCCTTGACACAGCAATTCCGGAGGTGGAATTCTGTAAATCCCAATTCCCATGGAGTCCAATAAGACTCCATGGGGATGGGGATCATGGAAACACTGGTTCCTTCTATGACAGAGCTGTGTTTCCATGTCTGCCTGCAGGCGGGTTGTCTCAATCCCAGCAGGTCAGACCTGGCAGGAGTGCCACCTCCCACCTACAGGGCTCTGAATCAGCCGGTCTGGAGACAACAGTGGCGGTGGTTTAACCGCCACCATTGTTTCCGGACCGGCAGGGTCGTAATGAGGCCGAATGTTACATGAATGAAGTGGTTTATAGTTGCAATGTGTGTACAAAAAAATTAAAAAACTATCCTAATCATGTCAGTAAACATAAACAAGTTGCAAAGATATGTGATGTCATCAATGACATTTGTGATGTTAACTTTGATGTCCTGGGTGTTAGTCTTAGCAATGCATGGGTGTGGTGTGAGTTATAGTTGCTTAGCCTACCATAACTGGCAAATTTCTTACATTTTTCAGTTTTCTATAACGTCCCCTTAAAGTTCTTTCAGTGAATACATCAATGAAAATACTTTGTTAAAGGGATATTATGGTTAAGTTGCACTAACAAAAACCCAGGAAATGTAGTGAAAAAATGATGGGCAAATTCGCCCCCTGCTCCCCCTCCTATAAGGTACATGACACAAAAAAGGCCAGGAGATACTGTGAACATCCACACTATTTTTGACCAATTCCTAGTGCTCCAATGATCGATAAGTATGTCGAAAGGTACCTTTCTCAGCCAGCCCTAAAGGCAAGGTGCGGTACAAGTCTAACCCACAGTGGAGGAGGAGCCCAAGGCTGAAACTAAAGAGACCTCAATTGACAGTATTGACTAAAGCACTGAGAAGCCCTGTTACTGACGTTGTTAGAGACACCACGACTTAACATCGTTAGACATGAAGCACACGTGCCATCCGCACATTGGGACACACACACCCGAATACATGAAGAACATGAGATACCAGTTCTATAGGTAGAAGGCAGATACATATACATACTGCCACTGCTTTATTATTTTGTCATTAGCTGAACGTAGCAAGGCAGAAACCGCAAGACATCTTGAGTAAAGCCTGCAGATGCTTATATGCAAATAACCTTATGCCACTGCAGGAGCACCTATGGAACCTGACAGAGCCAAGTGTGACTAACATATGGAGAATACAGAATAGCATGGAAACTGCACAAACTACATAATAATTTAGGAAAATTGCAGCAGGCCACGAGCTGATCTAAATTCAGGCTGGACAAGAGCAAACGTGCGAGACAGGACCCGCTGCCAAGGCCACTAGATACGAGTGACATTCCATTCCCTGAACTACAGTAACACCAGCTGCAATAAATGTGAATAACTTCAAAATTCAGAGCTGCAGAGCTCCAAATCATGGTCTCCGAACATGTGACCTGGCCGACTCGGACAATAGACATAAACCAGCAGTGGGAAAGGGAGTTGATCTCACGCCGCCAGACAGAAGCTTGCAACAAAGATGTTACAATGTGAGACAAGTGTTGCACAAGATGAAAAAGCGCTCTCATAGTCTAAGTTGGTTGCAATGCAGACACATAGTTGTTCGTTTTAACTTGAGAAGGTACACCAAGAGCTGAGAACCATTGCAGATCCCAGGGTTGGGGATGTCAGCTCTAGCCAACCACAGTTCAGTATCCTAGGGATGGGTAGCAACGGGCAGGAACCAGTGGTAAGACCCTCACACTGCATCATTGTTAGAGATAGTAATTTGGAGATGGACCAGGCCAGCAACCTGACAGCAACCTGACATGCGAGAGCCAGAAGAACAACTCATATAGAGGATTATATAGGTTATTAGGCTCTTGGCGACCAATCTAGTAGTGCAATAGTTTTTCTGGAGAGGGGCCCAGGTTGTGATGCCATTCTGACATAATTTTAGGAAAAAAATGACCTATGAACCAGGAGATGTTGAGAAGTCTGTGGATTTCTTCTATCCTGTACTGATCCCTCTTGGTTTTGGTTGTAATACACTGCAGTTTGAACTTGCTGTCTGACTGGGTCTGCATTCCTTTTTGGGGGAAGGTGTTTAGGCCTTCCAAGAGTCTGTGAACTCCTAGTGCCCCTCCAGTCTACCTTGGAGTTTGTCCTTACAAGTTGGTAGCCAGAGGATGGTTGGCTGCGCCAGCCTAGCATTAGCTTGACACCTTCGCCGCTGAACCTGAGAGTCTGCAGAACCCTTGCATATTTCAAGAGAGATGGAAAAACACGTGCCTGTTTAAAGGTTGTCAGGAGGCCCTTCGAAATCATCCTGACCGAGACCAGCATGTTGTCCAAGCAGACCAGGACGGGGAGGTGAGCGCCTTGATAGGGAGCTGACAGCCGAGCAGCGCCAGCACAGCACGGAACGTAAGTATTGATCCAGAACAAAGACAACTGTGGGTGTGAGAGAGGGTATTGAGTATTGTGGAGCATTGTTTAGTATTGCTGAGTATTGGTGAAGTATTGTCTAGTAGTGGTGAAGTATTAATTAGTAATGTTATAGTGAGTAGGGACAGGAGCGGAGTTAGGAGTTCCTATTCTATGTTTAGGGCACATTTGATCTTAGAGGTAAAAGGTTCTGGTGAATAACCTAGACTATTGACTTGAGGGCTTGGATGACAAGAGTTATGTAAATAAGGTATTCCTGTGGGTTGGGAGTTTTAGCTCGGGTCATACATGATGGTGCCCCTGTGAGGGTTAGCAAGGGAGATAGCCTATATTGCGGAAGGTGAGTCGGCTGGTTAAGACTCCAGGAGAGAGGCGTTTCACAAATTAGACAACGGGTGCAGTTTGATCATAAGAGAATGGTGGTATACTCTGCCTGGAGAGCAGGAAGACAGCTGTGGGGTTTTTGTGTGGGTTTGGGAGTAACAGGTTGTTACCGTGTTCGCACAATATTTCATTACCTATATTGTTTTGATAGCTTGGTGACATCACCCTTAGGGTTGTGTATAGGACTCAGAGAATTTGAGAAGGTGAGGAGCTAGTATTGAGGACTAGGTATTGACAGACGAGGTGAACCAGTGGCGGTGCGCGGAACACGCCTGATAAGTTATTGAGCCGGAGGGGCTCATAGAAACTGGAAAGTATTATAATTACATTATAACTTATCAACGAACAGCGGATTATCGAAATCCTTGAGGTCAGGTAAAAGGTATTGATATGTATCAAGATAACAGTGAGGGGATTAGTCCCCTTCAGCATTTGTATAATACACTTCCACCTTACAAGGAGAAAATATACAAATATAGCATAGACAGAAAACATGGCCACCTTCAGGAAGTTTCTCCAAAGACATGCAGCAATTGCTATTGACACACATACAGGGTGCCTATAAGGAGAAGAAATTGGCCAAACGCATGGTCATATTCGAGTTGTGGAACATTTTTCAGGAGGGAGAGGGGGATGCCGAGAGGTGTCAGTGGATGCTAAACAAACAGGGGGTGAAAGACCAAGCGACCCAGCCCTCGGGACCTCCCTCTGCCCCTCCATGTGTAGTATCTGTCGATACAGATGATGAACAGGGAATGTTTCCAATGAGTGAACTAAGGGCAGCAGGGGGGTATTGAAACCCGACAAATAAGCCACCACATACACTAAAGAAGATAAGCAGAAAGGCACAGGACAGCCAGCTAGTGATGTAGGGGTGAGCAGTAAGGCACAGCAGCGCGCAAAGGAGGAGTTCAAGGGAATAAGCATGAACAAATGGATAGCAGTGCAGGTACTCTTAAAACTTCAAGAGAAGACAAATGGAAAGGCAGAAAGGACTACTGAGGCAATAGAAAGCATAAAGCGGGACAGTGACACGACGGACTGGGCAGAACAGATGGATGAAGACAGTAGAGAAAATGACAGGGAAGTGAGACTAGGGCGCAATGTCAGAGAGAGAAGGAGAGAAGAGAAACTGGAGTGAAAAGACAGGGAACGAAGAAGGGAAGATGAGAAGGAACACTTGGAAAGGGAATGGGAAGAAAGAATAGAAAGGGATCTGAAGGAAAGGAAGAGAGTGGAAAGGGATATGAGGAAGAAAAGAGAGCAAGAACTGGAGAAGACAGAGAGATGGAGAGAGAGATAGCAGAGAAAGAAAAATGCAAGTTAGCAGAGAGGGACCAGAAGAGGCAATTGGTCAAAATGGCAAGAGGATGAGCATGCAGGGAGGAAGATGAATAAGCAATAAAGGCAGTGAGAATGCAGGCAGTATTGGCTAGGGAAAAGAAAAGGCATGAGGAGGACAGACAAGCTGAGCCAGATTGCACAAACTCACGCGGCAGGAGCACAACAGAAGGAAGTGGAGCAGGCCTTAAGAAGTCTTCCAAGTTAAGGCTGTAAGGATAGGGAATGTTTTGCCTATCTCTACTTTATTCAACCACACATTTTCTTGTTTTACACAGCACATTAGCAACACCCTGTGACACACAAATATATAGATTATGGACTCCCGTCAACAATCTGAATCTAATAGGAAGCAAATGCTTCTTTTCTACGTAAGCCAGGTAAATAAGGACTCCTGGCCAGGGGAGGCAGTAGAACATGTATATTTCAACATCCAATGTAGCTGCAATTAGAGAGATTTAGAAGCATACTTATTTCCTAAAATTGATTTTTTTTTTTACTTTGCAGATCAGGAAGACTGGAAAGTTCTGGAATATTGATTGAACAATGATTGAATAGTGTTCATCTGGGTCCCAAAATGAGTAGAGCTCTAACTTTTGATATTTTATAATTAAAATACAAGTTTAGACAAATAGTAGACTACATTAATTCATACAGAACTCATATACTGGGTGCCAACTTTTCTCCTCATTCCATCAATGCCATGGAATTGCAAAACTCCCCTGATATAAAAGATCAGTAACTGTGGTACAAAGCTACCATTAGGTTAGATGTTGTAAGAGGATTCAAGTCAACACTACAGCTAAGTCAATGCCTAGTCTGGGATACTGAATGGAAACCCTTATTGATATATCTTTATGTCCAGTTCACGCGTTCTGGATGACTACCCCTATATAACACCCCTCTCTTGGAATCCCCCTGGCCCCACTGAGCCAAGAAGTAGTTCTGTTTTGCAAGTTAAAAGGTTTATTTGAGAATTTAAACAATATATATATATATCACACTTTATAATAAATTAATAATTGAATATCACACTTAATCTGATATGATAAAGATTAACAACGGAGAATCTGGCACTAGCCCACTTCTTTATAATCACTAAGGAGTTGACATGAAATGGATAAGGTAGCGCACTGGTAAATAGGGACAGAAGAATAATGTGGTAGAGAGTGCTTTATAGGGTTCAAGGAAATGCAAGGTTGAATGAATGAAATGCAGTATAGAAGATAAACTGAGATGGTTTCACAAAAGAGAAGGTAATCACTTTCCCTTTGTGGCAATTCACCCCCCCCCCTATACAATGTAAGGAGATGGAAGGAAGAGCACACGGTTCAGGTATACAATCACAATGTAATACAGAGTTCCAGTTTCCCAGCAAGCTTAGAGGAGAATAGATATGAGTTTTACACAGGCTCAAAATGCTTTAAAATGTGATAGCAATATATTGGAAAATGTGCTAAAATGATTTTAATTCCCTCTGGAGGTTCAGGTTGAGGATTAGTTGGTTTAAATAAGTTCAGGCTTACTTTAGCAATGTTCTAGGAATGGTTGGCAGGTTAAACAAATTTTTGGCAAATGAAAGCAAGGAAGCTGCTGTTTTCACACGTGGAGAAATTTGCAAATCGCGGTAAAATTTGCGAGTGCGTTTTTCGCGATTGTGGCAAAAGTATAGGGAATAGGAATGCGGTTCTAGGTTCGTTGAAAAGCCAAGATTCCCAGCTTTCAGAGGAAAGTTACTGCAAGTCTCTAAATGGTCACAGAGATATGAGCGATATGGTAAAGGTCGTTATTCAGATTTGAAATTTTAAAAGTTCAAAGTGACAAGTTACAGCTAGCAACTAGAAATGACAGGTGACAGCTTTGCAAATGACAGGTGACAGTTAGGAGACCGTTCTGGTTAGATTAAAATAGATTGAATTATATTATTTTAACTAGGAGATTGGTTCTGCACAGTTCTGCTAGGTACTCACAATATATTTAGAAATAGAATGGGCCTCGCCACGGATCTGGTCAACAGGTTTTCTTCACTCGCCACGGACGGTTTCTGCGCACAGCATCTGGGTCAGCTCTCTAGTTCTGCGAACAGCGGTCTGGGTCAGCTCTGCTCTGCCTCTGGTTCTGGATACTGCTCTGCTTTCTCTGGGTACAGCACTGATTCTGGATATTTCTGCACAGCTTTCTCTGGACCCAGCTCTGATCTGCACGGCTCCTGGATGCTGCTATTGCTGTTAGGTTTGCTGGATGCTGAGGCCCACTGGGAAGAGTTCTCAGTTTGTGGGTTTAGGCCCTTGCTTTGAGTTCTGAATCAAGTTCTTTGGAGTTTTAAAGTCTAAGTGTTGAATCTAGTCTCTTCTGGATGTTGTGTGGTCCGACAGAGCGCGTTGCAGCAAATGGAATTGAATCCCCCTATCTGTCCTGACTGTCTGCTTTTATGTGTTTTGAAAGTGGGTGGAGAGGCTAGCTTTCTAGACCCTACCCCTCTCCACTTGTCATTGGCCACTTCATCCTCTTCCCTTTGATTGGGGGAATGAAATGTAGTGTCATCATGATGAGGTCTGTTTATGATACGGAGAACCCACCCCTGTCAAATTACACACAATCTATATTTTGACCCAAAAGACATATTTGCACAGGTACACATTTGTTTAAAATTACATGCACCCATCACATATCACAGGAGGTATACCCTGTCCAAATCTGCCCTTCCTGAGAGCTTGCATTGAGAAATGGCAACTTTTTGCGCTTTTGGTCGGGTTACCAATATCAGATTCTTACTCAAATTTACCCAAATGTGTGCAAGGCATGCAGGCATTAATTGATGAAGTATCAGACTCTTCAAATGCAGACATTTTAAGTAATACCCTCTTAACGGCTAGTTTGCCCCCAGATCATGCCACCGGTTCTAAAAACCTCTTAAAATGTGGGCAGAAAAATCACAAGAATTATGGTATCATTTAAATAATTATGACAAGTCCGTACTATGAGTTATTCATCTTTTTCTAAAACCATATTCTGGCTACAGGGGTGTGTCTTTTCATGTCACATGGTACAGAAACCAGTCTTTCCACTTTCTTCAAGCTCAGCCTCTGTCTCCAGTTTCTCCCCCTCCCAGATTTTTGGTAATTTTAAATCCAGTTTCAGTTTAAGCCGCTGCAGACCTGCAGAGCTCAGCCAGTCTTGTTATAAACCTTCAAGTCACTTCAGAATATAACTTTACATTGTATCCTCCTCTCAGTAAGTCTTTCTTTGGCCTGCTTTGGGTTCATTTATTCAGTTTTACACAAAGTCTGGTGGTTTTAAAACGCCGGCTTTCTGATAGTTGTGAGTACTGGTAATGCAACCATTTTTGGGATTTTTCTTGGATTAATGCATTCCAAACAGGAATGGTTCTTACATGGTAGTAAATCCTTGCTTAACATTGTTTTGATGGGGCTCCTTACAGTAAAATGGTTATGTGGAACCCCACAAAAGGGTTGAATCTTTAAAGTGGTCCGGTGAGCCACGATTTCAGCAACTTTTTGACATCAATAACAGTGGATTTTGTTAACAAAGATCTTTCTTTACACTGGTGGGTGGCAAGTGAGGTAACCATTTTGGTGTGCGCACAAACTGCGTGGTTCTCCTGGATTCTGGCGCACTTGTGGGCTTTTTGGCCATCTTGGATTTTCTAAGCCCACAGCACCAAATGTTGCAGCATGATAGCTCAAACGTGGGTCAGGACACCCAACAAATCCCCCCACGTGACTGCCCTTTGAATTTGAGTCGATGGGGAGTCGGGTGCACAAGGGTTTTGACCCACGCACTGGTCTGTCCGCATAATCTTCTTCCAATTCTGCAAATGGCACAGTTCAGCATCTTTTCCTCCATCCGGTCCTGATCGATCGGTTCTCCTCGCCGGTCCTGATGAGAATATTGGGCGGTACCCTGGGCCCCTTGGGTCTCTGCTCCCGGTCTCCGGATCTTCCTCCTTGGCCAGTCTCAAGGTTTTCTTTCTCCTAGGACGACAAAGGAAGAGCGGCAATACCTATTCATAGACATTTTCCCCCCACCATTGATATAGTGGGGTGGCATATAAATTTATAGTCAAAACATATGAACATGCACATTTCTTTTTGCATCCAAAAACGGAAACACCCACATTGAGAAACTCAGAATTTGATAGGCGATATGTAGGATATTTTAAGTTAGAACTGAATTAATCTGCGACAGTATCCTCTAGGATTCCAGAGGATTCCTCCAGTTGTTGCAGAGTGTGCCTGGGATGGCAACACTTCAACTGGTTAATGTTGACCCACTTGTCTTCCCCCTCTGCCAAACCGCCTTTGGGGATGCGGATCTTGTAGGCCACAGGGGAGATCTTGTCTATAATCTCATAGGGTCCCTTCCATGTACGCAAACATTTTCGCTGCTTGGCCTGGTTCGTTTGGAAATTGTATAGATAGACCCGGTCCCCCACCTAATATTCCTTCCTGGATGTTTTCAGGTCATAGTGGGTCTTCATACTCTCAGCTGATCTTTCTAGATTCCGCTGAGCATAGGCAAAAGCATGCTGAAGGTGTTTCCTTAAATTCTCCACATACTCATGAGTTGTGGAGGCATTTATCAACATTTGCTCTTGGGTTCTGTAGAGCAAATGCTGAGGAAGCACCATCTTGCGTCCAGTCATCAACTCAAATGGTGACATTTTGGTTGCAGATGAAGGGGTAGATCTGATGGCCATTAGGACCAGAGGTAATCGGATATCCCAACTTGGCCCAGAATCTGCCACAAACTTCTTTAATATGCTCACAATGGTTCGGTTATATCTCTATACTGCCCCAGAAGAAGCTGGCCGGTAAGCAATATGCAACTTCCTTTTGACCCCCAGTATCTCCCACATCTTTGTCATTACTTCACTGGTGAAGTGGCTACCTCTGTCTGACTCAATCCTTTGAGGTAGACCAAAACGGAAAAAGATGTGGTTAATCATCAGGGCAGCTGCTGTTTCTGCCTTGCAATTTGGGGCTGGGAGACATTCCACCCACTTGGTAAACAAGCATGTAACGGTCAACAATTACTTGTTTCCTCTAGTCGAGCGAATCACAGGGCCTATGAATTCGATTTGTAAATCTGACCATGGCAGTGTCATCCCCCTCTTTTGGAGAGGCGCACGGTGCGTGAGGGATGATGGCTGAAATTGTGCACACACAAGACACCCCTTCAAGTATTGGTCAAGGTCCTGCCCCATGTGTGGCCAGTATGCAACCTCTCTTAAGATTTCCAGTGTTGTGTGAAACCCCCTATGACCGGCGGTGGCCGCATCATGGGCGTGACTTAACATCAGGCTTCGGAATGAGGTAGGAACCACCCACTGATCGTGGCCAGCTTTGGATTTCCTTACCAACAAACCGTCTTGGATTCGGAACATTTTTGGACATTTCATCAACACTCTTAGGTCCTCTTTCCCAATGTAATCGGTATCCGTCAGGGGAAAGTTCTCAGGGTCCTCAAGGTGCTGGTAAAATTTACCAATTATTGGTACCCCTTCTGAGCTGTAATCAAATCAGCATCAGGGGTCTCCTTGCTCCATTGGGCAGTTGAAAGGTCATTGTGAGCATTTGTCTGGGACCTAGTGATAGCAGTGACCTGGATTTCCCCCAACAGGGACTCAATCTCAATTAGATCCCCTTGGATGGCCCCGGTTTTGGCCAGCTGATCAGCTAAGTCATTTCCAGTTTTGTCTGGTCCCTCTACTTTGGAATGACCCTTGATCTTTTTCCAATAGATGGTCATCTCATTCGAGGTGACCAGATCATCAATGTTTTGGATCAACTTCCCATGTTTCAAGGGTTTGTTGTTAGCACATAACATGCCTCTGGTTTTCCAATTAACCAGGTGCTCCACGAAGCCGTTCCGTACATAATAAGAATCTGTGATTATGACCAGTTCGTGGAGTTGATGTTGGACAGCAGTGAGGATGGCTTGATGCACAGCCATCAATTCTGCCACCTGACTACTTCGGGGACCAATTTTGTATCCAGCGGAGGGTTCTGGGGACTCATTCACCCATGCATTCCCTACGCCCTACGCCGGCCACCAGTTCTTTCTCCCCGTTGTTGTCAACATGGTAAGAGCATCCATCCACATAGACAGTGGGCATTCCCTCACACTTGTCCTCTTCAAAGACTTTGTGTGGGGAATTAAGGTATGCCTCCGTGTTGTCCTTGATTTTTAGACTTTCGTCCTCGAGACAGTTTTCTCTGGCACAATCATGCAAGTCAGCCAGACCTTGCGCGAGGGGACTCTTCTTGTTTTGGCCATATCTGACCTCCACAGGAAAGCCTTGCATTGACAGAATCCAGGAAGTAATTCGGGAATTACTCACATTTCCGGCCCGGTTTCTGTCACTTTGGAGATATTGCAGAGGCTGGTGTGGAGTCTCCACTATGATGTGTTCCCCATGGATAAACGGGCGGTAATTCTTCAATGCCCACACCGTTGCCAGAAGTGCCTTCTCACAATCGTTGAATTTGTCCTCCACAGAGGATAAAGTTTTGCTTGCATAGGAGATTACTTTATTGACCTTGTCATGCTTTTGGTATAATACTTCTGTCAAGCACGTATTAGAGAACCCCGTCTCCAGGAAGAACTCTTTGTTTCTGACAGGGTAAGCTAGGCAAGGTGCTTGTGAGAGGCTTCTTTTGAGTTGTTTTACCGCCTCGGCTTGTTCTGGACCCCATTCCCACTTGACCCCCCCCTTCAGGAGATGAATCAGGGGTCTGGTGATCTCTGCGTAGCCCTCAATGAACTTTCTGCTGTAATTAATCAGTCCAAGGAGGCTCCTTAGATCCCGCAGAGTTGTGGGGTCTTTCAGTTTTTGGAGTGCTTCCACCTTCTTTTCCTGGGGACAGAGACCCTGAGGAGTAATCTCATGCCCCAAGAAATTAACACGGGTTGTACACCACTGTGCTTTCTGAAAGGAAAGTTTTGCTCCGGCGGTCCTCAACTGCATCAGAACATAACGGATCTCCGCTATGTGTTCCTCCACAGATGAACTTTTGATGAGGACATCATCTACATAAGCCAGGTTACCCCTTGCACCCAGGTCGGGCATGGCCTTGTGTAGGAAAATGTTGAATTCATTGTCGGAGTTGATGTATCCGAAGGGAGTCCGGGTTCATGTGTACTGCTGGCCCCCAAAGGTAAAAGCCAGATTGTATAGGTCCTCCCTACTCACAGGCACAGTCCAGTATCCATTGGTCAGGTCTATTGCAGTGAATACCTGTGACCCCTGGATCTGGGCCAGCCCTTGGTCAATGTAGGGCAGAGGCCATCGGGAAGTATGGACCCGTTTGTTGAGCTCCCTGAGGTCGGCGCAGAGTCTCCACTGGCCGTTTGGCTTCAATATTCCCAGCACTGGATTATTGAAGGTGCTGTGAACTGGACGGATTATTCCCCGGGACTCAAGGTTCTTAATTATTTCAGTAAGGGACTCCATGGATGCGAGAGGCAAACGATATTGCTTCACAAACACTGGAGTCATGCCAGGGTCCGTGGGGATTGTTGTTGTGTGGATGTCGGTGCGGCCACAGTCATATGAGTCTACCGCAAAGAGATCTTGGAAATCCAAGAAAACTTGTTTCAACTTTTGCTTTTGTTCCAGAGTCACACAGGCATCAGCTAGGTTGACTCTCTCTTCCACCATCTGCCTGAAGCCTGGAAAGACTTCTGGTTTGGCTATTTCAGCAGCCTCCTCCAGCTCGGTGGAGAAGTCCCTGGTCAGAGTGCTGATTTGGACTGGGGGCTTCAGGTGGGAAAGGCAGCCCTCATGGACTTGGAAAATCACCTCATCCCTCCTGAAGTCACAAGTCACATCTTCCTTACCATAAGGGCAAGAAGTGTACACCAGGAAGTTCCCCCCATGCCGGGTAAAAATCCTGTCTGGTGTTGTATTGTCATCATTGTCACTGTCAAAGCAGTCCTTGGGGATTGGCCCTAACAGTTCATTACCTAAATCAATGGAAAAATGTCGGTCATCAACAGCCATTCCAATAATGGTGCCTGAGGCTAGAGTAATACTCTTCAAGTCGCTGTTATCCACCTCTATTAGAATGGTGTCATGTTCTATGTTGACTAATGGAGTTGGGTTTACCCCCAACCCTTGCTGTTGGAGAGAAGCGTTTAGATGTATGTAAGCATCAGGGTTTTGCAAATATTGTCCTCTTTTAACTTTCACTTCCAGGGAGAATTGTCGGGTCCTTTCTGGGATGGTGACTTCCTCTTTGATCTGAATTTCAACTGCATAAGGTAGCAATAGAGCTGACCTAAATGCTTTTTCTGGATCATCAAAGCCCATGGGATTATCCGCTAATCGGGACCAAGCTTTGAAGTTTATTAGGTCCAAACTAATGGCAAAGCGATTGAGAATGTCACTGCCTAAGTAAAAGGCGGCAGTGACGTCTCGCATGACCCAACAATTATGGACTATGCTCTTGTTGCCAATGGAGATTTTGATCATACACCTGCTTGGCAGGAGATGTTTGGAATTGGGTGCTTCCAGGTCCATTTCCCATTTGTCTATCAGTTTGAATGTGGGAATGGCTGGATCTTTTGGGAGTTGGCGGAACATGGCTTCGCTGATGAAGCTCTTACCATTGTTCACGCACACTCGAGCGAGAACAGAGTCCTTCCCATCTTTTAACTGAACAGGGATGAACAACTGCTCTCCAATTTGCTGAATATCAGCCATGCTCTGAGCTGATTTCACATCTTTCTGGACTATAGGAGGGGGAGTTTCTGATTGTGGATTAGTATAGAATTTCAGAGTGTTTCCTTCCAGCGTGGAATACCACTTTAGACTGGAAGGAAGGTTGATTTTCAGAAATAGAGAGGACCCCCCATCACCAGTCTGTTGTCCTACTGCTATTACTGTCACGTCTGGAATTTGGTTATTCTGGAAGTTGAATTCTACCTGGTCAGATTTTTGTTCAACCATGTGGCATGTGCCGTTTAAACTAACATGGTTGACACTCTGTTTTAATTTTATGGGTCAGCTAGTCTGGGTCCAGAGGACCTTGTTTACGCAATCTATTAGGGGTGACAACATTCTCAGGAGGTCATTCCCTAGTAAACAAGGGGTGCCCTCTGGAGTCACAACTATGACCGGGTGTTTCAACTTGTGTCGCCCAATTTTAATGTCCAAATCTGCCGTCCCCTCGACGGGAATTTCCTTCCCGTCAAAGTTCTGGAGTTATCCAGGAAGTGAGGTGAGAGGAATTTGGTAATTACCTCCCCTTCCTGCATTCAGTTCATCAAAGGCCCTTCTGGACAGAAGGGTAGCTTGAGATCCCGTGTCCACCAGCTCTGAAATCGTACCCTGCCCCTGTACTTGTACCGGGGCATAATATCTTCCCTCCTTCTCCTCAAGGGGGCACAGATAATGCACATTTTTGGACAACTGGTGGGCTAACTTTCTGGTTTTGGACATTGCAAGAGAAGAAATTTGGGCAGAATTCTGTGAAGAGCCTTGGGAATCTGAAAGAAAAAGTTGGCAACTGGAGATCAGAGCCATTGGGGGTTCCCCTGGTTCCGGTTCTGGGCCGCCCCCCCTTTTTGGAGGCAGTCATCAGGATGGGTTTGAACCAGGGGATTTTGGTATTGTTGGTTCTGGGATGAGATGATGGGCGGCGGTAGCTCAGTCTCCATATCTCCCCAGTCTGAATTGGCATCCCTTGGGACCCATTTTTCCTTGGGAGGAGTTCCCCCATCTCTGAAGGAGGAGATCCTTTCCCCAGGATCCTCTGAGGATCCCTCTCCCTCAAATTGGAAGACCTGTACCTCCTCCACAAAGTGGGTCTGTTTGGGTCCTTTGTTTCTCCTACCCCCCCTCTGCTCCTTGGGAGGCAGGCTTTCAGGGGCAGGAGATTTTGTTTCTGGTTCCTGGTTTTCCAAGGGCTGTTTACAAGTTGGGAAGGAAGCTTCCTCTAAGGCTTTACACCCCCTTCCCTTGTGCCTCCTCCCTAGGAACCGGTGTGTTATCGGGGTGCAGCCCCGTCATTGTTCTGGAGCACCAGGTCCCGAGTTTGGGGCATTCTGTGGTGGCATGCTCATCTGAGGGTTCTGTTGAGCCCTCAGTATGTGACCCAGATCTCGTGCCATATTTTGGACCTGGCGCTCAAGTTGTGAAACCCGCTCAGGCTGATACGGGGCTCTATTTTCTCCCCTGGGCTGATCCCGGGAAGGGTAGCTATCCCTTCTCTGGTAATATCCCGGATTGGGAAGATTTGGGTACCCCTCCACCCTTGGCCTCCCCTCTCCCGGATTAGGTTGTCTGGGCTCAGGGAATTGGGGAAAGAAGGATGGATGATTTTGGGGTTGGAAGTTGGGTGGATACCTGGGGAAAAAGTTCTGCCCAGGATTTGGAGAATTTCTGCCCTCCGGTGGTAAGTTAGGAGGGAAGTTCCCTGGGTTAGGTGCTTGGCTGGATCCCCCCCCTTGGGCTGAAGGAGTCCACACATAACCCATGATGGGTCGATTTCCCTTGTAACGGGGACTTACATAGTCAGGAGAGCGAGGGACCCCATTTGTGGGACTACCTCCTTGACTCCCTGTTTGTGACTGGCCCAAGGACCTTCTGGGCCTAGCATTATTAGGTGCAGGTAGGTTTTTAGGCCCCCCCAACTCCAAATCCAAAACGGGGGCAACCTTTACCTCTGCCACCTTGGCAGCAGCAGGGGTGCTGTTAGTTTTGGGGTTTTTGGGCTGGTTTTTGTTTTCCACTGGTTTCTGCACCTCGTAGATGCGGGTGGCTTGTTCAATGACCCATTCTAAAGATCTTTTCTCATGAAAATCTCTCACGAGCTGGGTCATTATATATTTGGGCAAGGCATGGAAAAATGTATTGACAAATTCTCTGCTGTCTGTGCGCACCCTTCTGGTGGTCTGCGCAAAGGCACGTTTCAGTTCTTGCACAAATTCTTGTGGGGCCTGATCCTCCCCACATTGCAAATTGTAGGCTGCCTTGCGAGCCTCTTGAGGATTTCTGTGAACAGAAAAATGTTTCAAGATGGCCGCCTTATAGGTGGACCATCTTAAATGATTTTGGTCCTCCAGCCCCGCAAAGAAACT
This sequence comes from Ambystoma mexicanum, assembly GCF_040938575.1. Taxonomy (NCBI): domain Eukaryota; kingdom Metazoa; phylum Chordata; class Amphibia; order Caudata; family Ambystomatidae; genus Ambystoma; species Ambystoma mexicanum. Next base: position 1,185,111,820 of record NC_090921.1, on the reverse strand, counting down.
GGAGTATTCTGGGGAGAATGTCCATTTGACGTACTGGATGCAGCTACTGCTGTCCTTCAAATGGAAAGTCTCCATCATTTGCTCATAGAGCTCCAAGTGTTCCCAAACAGAGTACTTGCCGTTCTTATGATAAGGCGTGATGACACTCCTGATTGCCTTAATCTGTTTCAATGGGCCCTTAAGCAAGGTCCTTTTTGCCTTATTGGCCTTTTTGGTTCGGGTAACCCTTGTCCATTCATCCTCTGACTCAGAGGCACTGCTCCCAGAGGTTCCTGTCTGATCTTCCAGGTTTTCCCGGATTCTGCGAGCCGGGGAATGGCTGGCAGAATGTGGGGACCTGGTCTCCTGTGTCCTGTACCGTTCAGAGGAGTCTTCAGATTCCTCTTTGCTGCCAGGATTTGATGGGTACCCCCCCCACTGACCTAACTGGGCAGAGGTTTTCAGGATGCCCTTAATGGGCCTACTCTCCTGGGGTTCCCCACTAAATTGCACTGTGCTTGGGTGCCCATACCCGGATGCCCGCCCATCCATTCCTGGGAGGTACTGGCCTATGAGCCCCCTGCTTCTGGCTGGATAGTAATCTGCCATCCCTGTGGCCCGGTGCTCATGTGCGGCAGGGGACATGGGGGTGGCAGAGTCCAGGGACTGAGAGAGATAAAGGCCTCTGGTACTAGGGCTCCTGAGGTTATGCTCAGGAGTTTCCCTTTCCCAGCGAACCTGGTCTCTATCCGCTCCTGCTCCCTGTTGCAATGCAAGAGCCTGCGCCTTCAGTTCCTCAGTTAAGGCCTTAATAGACTATCAGTCTCTCCTGCATCGCTACCTGTTGTTGGAGCCTATCATTGTGCTGGCAGAGAGCCTCATTCTCTCTCTGCGTTTCCTGATTGGTCCTGGAGCACTGGGCCAGTCTTTGCTGCAGGAGGGTTACCTCCTGAGCTGTGTCCCTATTGGCCTGCTCCTGTCTTGCCAGAGCAGCCTCCACCCTCCTGGTGTGCTCTAGCAAGTCCTGGTGTTCTTTTTGGAGGTCACCCAGTCCCTGGTGGGCCAGGTGATTTTCTTCCATTTTTCTTCTTAAGTGACAGACTTCCTGACCTAAGGTGTCCCTTTCCTGACCAAGAGCTTGAATTTGTGACGCCAGGTCGTCCCTATGCCTTTGGAAGGCACCAGCTTTCTGGCGCTCCTGATCAAACTCTGCCTGGGTATCCAGGTCTTTCAGGATCAGTTTATTGCTCTCCTCTTTCTCTCTGTCTAGTTGGATTTGCAGGGTGGCTACCTGCTCTGTGCATGCCCTGTTGAAATTGATCTGTTGCTCCAGCTTTTTCTGGCTCTGCAGTAGGGAGTCCAAACTGTCTTGGTGTTCCTTCTGCAAAGCCAGAATTCTGGTATCCTGGTCTGTCTTTTCCTGTTGCAGTATATCCATATCCTCTTTTATTTTAATGATATACTGCCTACTATAATTTTCTGACTCCTGGCTCCCCTGCAGCCTCTGCTCAGAAGAGACCAGGTCAGATTGGACCTTCTCTAACGCCATCTGTCGCTTATTCGCCAGATATTGGCTTTCAGTACATTTATCCTGCATATCTCCCATATATAGGTACAGGTATGCCGCTATCCTAACCATCTTGTCTTGTTCATCCTTAGCTTTAGGAGCCATGTATAGTTCACTCAGGGCCACATGTAGGGGACCCTGATCTCCCCATATATCTGACCCTGTTTCAGTGACCTGTTGCGCGATTGCCTGCAACCTGACCGTCTGGTCCTGATGAGTCCATTCACCTCTCACAAATAGCTTATGTAAGAAGTGCTCTCTGGCTATTTTCATATATACCAAGGTCGTCATTCTGGAATTTGAGTTCCTTCCTGACTTACAGAAGTTTGTATTTTATTTTTGCAAAACAGACCTTTTCCTTAGAGCGTTCCTTTGAGGAGTGCTTTACAGCGTAACACAGCGTGGTGATCCGACCGGATATGTGTATCTGGTCAGCTGGCACACTGTATTAATCTGCACAAGTGATAGATCTAATCCGGAATCCCCGGCTACGAGCCCCCAATTTGTAAGAGGATTCAATTCAACACTACAGCTAAGTCAATGCCTAGTCTGGGATACTGAATGGAAACCCTTATTGATATATCTTTATGTCCAGTTCATGCGTTCTGGATGACTACCCCTATATAACACCCCTCTCTTGGAATCCCCCTGACCCCACTGAGCCAAGAAGTAGTTCTGTTTTGCAAGTTAAAAGGTTTATTTGAGAATTTAAACATATATATATATATATATATATATCACACTTTATAATAAATTAATAATTGAATATCACACTTAATCTGATATGATAAAGATTAACAACGGAGAATCTGGCACTAGCCCACTTCTTTATAATCACTAAGGAGTTGACATGAAATGGATAAGGTAGCGCACTGGTAAATAGGGACAGAAGAATAATGTGGTAGAGAGTGCTTTATAGGGTTCACGGAAATGCAAGGTTGAATGAATGAAATGCAGTATAGAAGATAAACTGAGATGGTTTCACAAAAGACAAGGTAATCACTTTCCCTTTGTGGCAATTCACCCCCCCCTATACAATGTAAGGAGATGGAAGGAAGAGCACACGGTTCAGGTATACAATCACAATGTAATACAGAGTTCCAGTTTCCCAGCAAGCTTAGAGGAGAATAGATATGAGTTTTACACAGGCTCAAAATGCTTTAAAATGTGATAGCAATATATTGGAAAATGTGCTAAAATGATTTTAATTCCCTCTGGAGGTTCAGGTTGAGGATTAGTTGGTTTAAATAAGTTCAGGCTTACTTTAGCAATGTTCTAGGAATGATTGGCAGGTTAAACGAATTTTTGGCAAATGAAAGCAAGGAAGCTGCTGTTTTCACACGTGGAGAAATTTGCAAATCTCGGTAAAATTCGCGAGTGCGTTTTTTGCGATTGCGGAAAAAGTATAGGGAATAGGAATGCGGTTCTAGGTTTGTTGAAAAGCCAAGATTCCCAGCTTTCAGAGGAAAGTTACTGCAAGTCTCTAAGACAAACGGTCACAGAGATATGAGCAATATGGTAAAGGTCGTTTTTCAGATTTGAAATTTTAAAAGTTCAAAGTGACAAGTTACAGCTAGCAACTAGAAATGACAGGTGACAGTTAGGAGACAGTTCTGGTTAGATTAAAATAGATTGAATTATATTATTTTAACTAAGAGATTGGTTCTGCACAGTTCTGCTAGGTACTCACAATATATTTAGAAATAGAATGGGCCTCGCCACGGATCTGGTCAACAGGTTTTCTTCACTCGCCACGGACGGTTTCTGCACACAGCGTCTGGGTCAGCTCTCTAGTTCTGCGAACAGCGGTCTGGGCCAGCTCTGCTCTGCCTCTGGTTCTGGATACTGCTCTGCTTTCTCTGGGTACAGCACTGCTTCTGGATCTTTCTGCAGAGCTTTCTCTGGACCCAGCGCTGATCTGCACGGCTCCTGGATGCTGCTATCGCTGTTAGGTTTGCTGGATGCTGAGGCCCACTGAGAAGAGTTCTCAGTTTGTGGGTTTAGGCCCTTGCTTTGAGTTCTGAATCAAGTTCTTTGGAGTTTTAAAGTTTAAGTGTTGAATCTAGTATCTTCTGGATGTTGTGTGGTCCGGCAGAGCGCGTTGCAGCAAATGGAATTGAATCCCCCTATCTGTCCTGACTGTCTGCTTTTATGTGTTTTGAAAGTGGGTGGAGAGGCTAGCTTTCTAGACCCTACCCCTCTCCACTTGTCATTGGCCACTTCATCCTCTTCCCCTTGATTGGGGAAATGAAATGAAGTCATCATGATGAGGTCTGTTTATGATACAGAGAACCCACCCCTGTCAAATTACACACAATCTATATTTTGACCCAAAAGACATATTTGCACAGGTACACATTTGTTTAAAATTACATGCACCCATCACATATCACAGGAGGTATACCCTGTCCAAATCTGCTCTTCCTGAGAGCTTGCATTGAGAAATGGAAACTTTTTGCGCTTTTAGTCGGGTTACCAATATCAGATTCTTACTCAAATTTACCCAAATGTGTGCAAGGCATGCAGGCATTAATTGATGAAGTATCAGACTCTTCAAATGCAGACATTTTAAGTAATACCCTCTTAACTGCTAGTTTGCCCCCAGATCATGCCACCGGTTCTAAAAACCTCTTAAAATGTGGGCAGAAAAATCACAAGAATTATGGTATCATTTAAGTCTGTACTATGAGTTATTCATCTTTTTCTAAAACCATATTCCGGCTACAGGGGTGTGTCTTTTCAGGTCACATGGTACAGAAACCAGTCTTTCCACTTTCTTCAAGCTCAGCCTCTGTCTCCAGTTTCTCCCCCTCCCAGTTTCTGCCAAGAGGAAGCCATTTTTATGACACCCCCAATAAAACATTTGCCTGAGTCAGGACAGGGCTTTGTTCAATTTCCTGCAGAGCCCAGGTAATTCAATCAGAGAAGTGTCATATCCCTTTTGGTGGGAGCAGCAAAAGGCAGCTAGGCCTGGGAACACAGCTTTTGTGCAAGTCTCAACTCCTGTCGGGGGTAGTTGGTGGGCAGAATTCAGTTCATTAAGCCAGGTTTCAGATAAAATGTCACTTTTTGTTCCCCAGTTTAAGTCAAGACAATTTTTACCTATGCAGCTAGAATGCTAATTCTAAGTTCAAAACTATGACATTTTAACAGTGACCAACTATGTGGCAGTCACAAGTCTGTCCCTCAGTTTATTTACACATTTCGATTTTTGGTAATTTTAAATCCAGTTTCAGTTTAAGCCGCTGCAGACCTGCAGAGCTCAGCCAGTCTTGTTATAAACCTTCAAGTCACTTCAGAATATAACTTTACATTGTATCCACCTCTCAGTAAGTCTTTCTTTGGCGTGCTTTGGGTTCATTTATTCAGTTTTACACAAAGTCTGGTGGTTTTAAAACGCCGGCTTTCTGATAGTTGTGAGTACTGGTAATGCAACCATTTTTGGGATTTTTCTTGGATTAATGCATTCCAAACAGGAATGGTTCTTACATGGTAGTAAATCCTTGCTTAACATTGTTTTGATGGGGCTCCTTACAGTAAAATGGTTATGTGGAACGCCACAAAAGGGTTGAATCTTTAAAGTGGTCCGGTGAGCCACGATTTCAGAAACTTTTTGACATCAATAACAGTGAATTTTGTTAACAAAGATCTTTCTTTACACTGGTGGGTGGCAAGTGAGGTAACCATTTTGGTGTGCGCACAAACTGCGTGGTTCTCCTGGATTCTGGCGCACTTGTGGGCTTTTTGGCCATCTTGGATTTCCTAAGCCCACAGCACCAACTGTTGCAGCATGATAGCTCAAACATGGGTCAGGACACCCAACAATGTGCCAGATCACAGATAGTCAATTTTAAACGCCACTCTAGGAAGCTGTCAGTTTTGTTATTTCTTTTATCAGCCTCACAGATGACTTACAGCTTTCGAACTGTTCAATGCATGCAGCCCTACATCTAACAAAGCAGAGGGCATTTTTGTTACAATCAGAAAGGCGGATTTGAAAGGATGTGTGTGGAATGGGGAAAATTCTGCAATTGTAAAATGAATTATGTAAAAGGGCCAATACCTTGGTTTAAATTAGGCCGATTATAAAAAGCAATTGGCCTTACACCTGGGGGACAGCGAATGAAAATTGATGCCAACATCAGGGAACTGCAAGTGGTTTCTGTACTGAGCACTATCACAAAAGACCTGCTGACAAGTTTGATATGGAATGGCCATTTGTGTGGTGTTTTCACCTTCCTGTGGGGAATACATTGACCACATGCAATAACCATAGTTGAAATACATATTGGCAAATTTGAGTGCCTCGAGAGTTCACGCAATAGCGCAGAGTGTTCAACATTTGTTGTAGAGTTCTCTGTTCATATCCCAGATCACAATATCAATTTCCAGCAAGGCTCACCCAGCCTTCCCGGTCTCTGAGGTCGATAAAGGTTCATATCTTGGTGAGAGTAACAAAACAATGTACCTGCAGTGTATATAGCATTCCTATGGTGCGTGTCTACAATTCAGTTACTACAGGCGAGGGTTGTAAAAGCTAGGCAGCACCCACAGCAACAAGCATAAAATGTTAGGAGTGGCGATTAGGTTGCCAAATTCTACCTTTGGAGTCAAAGCTCATATTCAGACTAGGCTGCCAAATGGTACAATGACCCTAGACACATCAGGGCCTTTCTAAATCGTTTGTACTCTCTTCTCTCTGCAACTCATCCAGAACAGGACTGCAAGAAGTGTCATTGGCCTCAAGCCCAGGGATCTCTTTGCAGGATTGACATCTCTGCACTGGCTCCCAGTGGCTGTGAGGATTAAGTTCAAAACCCTCTGCATTGTCCACAAGGCCTTCTGGGGCCTGTGGCCTAAATACTTCAACTCTAAATACCATCCTTTTCGAGATCTTTGCTCATACACCTCCAGCTCCCTCAGGGTCAGTTGCTTCCCCAAGCAACGAGTTGGTAGTAGATCTCTATCTTCCGCTTGGGCTTCCCTCTGGAACAGCCTCCCTGCCTCCCTGAAACTTGAGGAGAATCATCTCCAGTTCTGGAAGCACCTCAAGACCTTCCTCTTTGCTTCTCCTCCTCTCCTGCTGAACTCCTGACTGAAACTGCACTGGTCACATGGCTTCCCTCCGATCTCAGGCCCAGCTCCCCTCCCTCGCCAGTTGCACGCCTGCACTGCCTCCCTGGCAACCCATGCACTTGGTGGCTGTTTCTGTATCCCTACAGTCCCCTACCTGCTCCTTACACTTGATGTCTGCACTTACCCCTGCACTTGCCACAAGCTAGGTGCACTTTCTACCTACTGTTTTATTTTTTTTTATTTTCTTACTATTGATCCTATGTATTGCACTGCCCCTCCTCCTTCCCCCCGCACTTTTCCCTCTGTCCCATCCCCTGCACTTGTGTGATCTCAATGTCACCTGGCCCAGTAAGATCGCTCTCTGAGTCTTCCCTCTGTTTTTCCTCCCTTGCCTCGTTGCGTCTTGAACACTTGTGCATAGGCAGTTTTGTAAATGCCATATCATATCATATCCTGTCTCACTGTATTCCTGACAGCCAAAAGCGGACCACATGCCACAGCCTCCAAATCTTATTTACGGTTTACTTTTTTGTCTAGTTTTAAGTGTTCTGCACATCATTAACAATGATATACAAAGCTATGTGTTGGGTTATTAAAAGCTTTAAAATAAAGTAGTAAAACTCGGACACAATTTGTTTAGGCTCTCACCAACTAATATACTGGTACTTCTTTGGTTACCTTGATGATAAGAAAATAAGACTAAACGCATTCTCTCTTTGCATACCATGATTCTGTAAAGTGTTTTGTTAAATATTGTTGGGTATGTGAGTTGCGTACTTTCCAAATTAGGATTACAAAACAGCATATTAGTTTAGTACATGAAAACATTTGCAAATATATGCACCTCGCAGTACGACAAGAGCTGGGAAATAATGTGGTCATGTGCAAAAATGGCAGACCGGGCTCAGATTCCAGCTTAACCTTTTAACCAAAGTGTGTGTAGTTCCGCAGCAAATGCAGTCTATGACTGACCTATCAAATCTGTCGTTCCCTAAATATTTCAAACTTGTGTGCCTATAGGAGTGATTAAGTTGTCAGGGAATGCTCTTCAAAAACAGATTACTCATGGTTTTAGTGACTGATTCATATATAATAATGCCCACTGATGTATTGCACACCCAAAATATTATGTTGTTACTCACTAACAGCAAAACCCATTGAAAACCTTGGCCCTAATGTCTATCGCTGGTTACATGTGCCTTCCAGCTAGCTCCTAGACCCTATCCACTGTCTATGCTATGGCATGTGTACCTTTCACAATGCTTACAATTAGTCTCAAACCTGCAGCGAATCGAGGACCCCGCTTGCCTAATGTAGAAATGCCACACACAGATCCCTGTGCAGGCTTAGGGGGCTGTTTCAGCATAACAGAGCAACATTTCCCTAGATCACAATAAATGGTATGCTTTGTGAACGTGGAAGGCTCCAGGGGGGAGGTTGTGCGATTTGTACTGTGATAACGCCTTAAAGACGTTTTGTGGTGTGCAGTCTCAACATGCGGGTAAATGATTATATGGGCAGATGAAGTTTGGGATGATATCTGAGTACCTCAATTGCCATTCACTTCATGTACCCTGAGTGTTTACTATTTTTCTTTAAAAACCTAATGGAGATTGCAGAGGGAAATCACCACCTATTGACTTCAGGTAAGGCTTTTCCTCGAGGGCTCTCTAAAGGGACATGTCCTGTAGGAATACTGAGGAAGCACCTTTGGAGGCTCATGGAGTAACTGGCCACCCAGCTGCCATCTTTGGATCAGAACGGTGCATACCGGTTAAAACAATAGAGCCTTATTCCTCACCGAAACTACTTAAGTGGGTGGTGGCTCCATGTCCCCTGTGGAGGTGGGCACTGAACATCGTCAGACTAGAGCAACCGACCACATGGAAACGATGGAAACAGAACACAGACACTGGAAAATCGCAATGAATGTACTTGTTAGGTTTTGGAATTGGGAAAGGTCAAACGGAAGTAACATGTATTGCAAGGGGCCTGCCCGAGAGGGAATATAAGGGGTAGGCACATTGGAATTGGCAGCAGGTTGGGTTGGTTTGGGTGGTGGGTGTGTAGAGCTGCTGCCCATTTGCAGACAGAGAGAGACAGAGAGAGAGAGAGAGAGAGAGAGAGAGAGACAGAGACAGAGAGAGAGAGAGAATATGCTGGTTGAATGGAGAGGATCAGAATCTAAGATAGATGAAGCAATACAGAAGAAGAGAGCAAGGGAGACTCTGATTGACAGAGACAATTTGCCTGTGGGGCAGTCCGACTAGGACAGAGGACTAAGAAAAAGGAGAATAACTAATTTGAAGGAGAGTGACTATGATGTTCTATGAAAAAGGAGAAGGAGAAGGCACAGAAAAAAGGAGAAGTGATATGATCAAAGTCTATCATAATCCATTATGATGGAGGACTTCGAAGAAGTAGAATTTGTATCAAGATTTTCTGACCCCATTCTGAGGACTTTCCGAACACACTATATTTACTGTGGTGGCCATGTAGTAATGGTTAACTTGCTAAACTCATAGGAAGAGCACTTTTTGGGTGGCTTATATCTCCGCTCCCCGTGGACAAATCCTCATTAAACGTTGCAAAAAAAGTATATGGCCCGCTCTGAATCTATCCAGCAAGTTTAGTGTGGTTTTATCAAGGGGGTTAGGGAGGCCAAAGTTATAAGGGGGGTGCTGAATGGAAAAATTTGCACTCGCCTACAGCCCAAACCGCTGGATGGACTTTCACCAGATTTGCGCTAGGAGCGGCGGCATCATGGTCCTGAATGCATGCTTTTGTGAAATTTTCTGGAAATCCGTCCAGTCATTTCTTTTCAAACGACCAAAAAGTAGGTCCAAAAGAATAAGTGATATCTGGGTTTGGTCTGTGGACCCATAATCCCTGTTCGGTCCGCGGACAGGCATCCGATTGGCCTACAGGGTGACGTGATGTACGCAGAGATGCCCACTGATTTGATGGTGAAAACCGTTAAGTGCATCAGATTTTTGGAAACGCCCACCATGTTGGATTCACAGACAACAGCCTGGGGGCTCCACGTTAAACACATATAAAAAAAACACAACATTTCACTTGTCTAACTTATCAAACAATCTCTGGGGAGTAAAGCGGTGATGAGCATGATATGGGATATGGCCATAAGAAGCCAAAAAACAGGTGTTTCTTTGTCCCCAAAGTCCAAGAACAGTCCTGATGTTCGGGGACAGTCCTATGTTTGCAAACTCTTCAGATGTTTGGGAACATCTGAGCCTAGTTCTGCATTACAGCTTTGTTGAAAAGCAGTTCTTGGATGGCTTATAACTTTGGCGCCACTCAATGAAACTTCAATTTTTGGAATTCTATTCTAGACCTGATTCTGAAAGGTTTTGCAAAGTTTGGTGGGATTTTGTAAAGAAGGTGCAAAATTAGATGGGGCTTCCAAAATATTGTAAGTTCTTATAAACATGGTGCCATTTGACGAATATGCACAAAAGTGTGCAAAGCAATTTTAAATCTCGATATAGATGTTTTTGCAGCAATTGGTGGGATGCTGTCAAGAGGGGGCAAAATTAGAGGGGGCTCCCAAAATATTGTAAAGGATTTTAAATGTGATGCCATTTGACGAATCTGCACAAAAGTTTGTAAAACGATTTTAAATCTAGATAAAAATGTTATTTTTAAAGTTTGGTAGGATTTTCTCAACATTAGAGGGGGTCTCAACATTTTTAGATCTCTTATAACTTTGTTCCATTTAACAAATGTGGACAAAAGTTTTCAGAAAGATTATAGATCCATGTTTGTGTAAAGTCTGAAAGGATTTTGTCAAGTTGGGCGCTAAGTTATATGACTATTGAATGTACATGCGCCTCTTTTTTATTTTTTGACAGGTGTCATAATGTAGGTACAAAAAATAATGATATACCTTTGGTGACTGAGGTAAAGCCTGTGGCCATGGGCAGTGGCGAGATTGTCTGGGTCATGGTATAAGGTCATGAACCGGACAATCTGGCTACTGGCTATGATCGCGAGGGACGTAAAATGGGTTAAAGTGGCCATGTCAACCTGGGACCGGCTATTTGGCAGTTATTCGAAAGTGGGATAGGTTTGAAAGGGAAAAAATGTGCTCGTGCTAATAGGGTCATAGGGTGCTGTCTTTGTCCTGGAACGCGCTCCCTCCCCCTGCCGTGCCTGGACCCAAGATGGCGCCCCACACAGCTTAGCGGGGCCTCCGTGCGGAGTACCCCCACCAGCACACTCGGCTGGGAACACTGAGGGGGAGTATCACAGCAGTGCTGGCCTCCTCGCAACATCCGACTGTGATCGGCACCAGACCCTCGCCCTTCTCCCCCCTCACCACGCCGGACGGCTCCGGTCGACACTACGTGCCGGAACCTCGCACAGCGAGAGCCGCTGTATCCCCGGAGCTCCACTGCCGCACAACACACATCCCGGAGACGGCGGAGAGGGTCTCCACGTAACATCCGACCACAGCCCACACCAGAATCTCGTTCTTCCTCCCCTCCGCCGGCGACCTACATAAAAGCACGGCACACATCCCGAGGACGGGATCACGTGGAGGCACCACCAGCCTCTGCCCCCCGGGCCCACATCCAACTGCAACGAGGCCGCCGCCGGGAAGCAGAGCCAGAGGAGCAACAGCCGCTGGGTCACTGCGATCCGCCGCCTTATCCAAAGGATCGGATTCCGGCTCAGAAACCAGAAACGACTCGGAAAGCTGCGACGGCGGAGCCCTGGGAGACGAGGTGCGTCAAACCACGGAACAACTGTGAGTGCGGCCCCTGTTGCTCCCCCCAGCTACAGCCTGCATTAACTCTGCGGCTGGGCCACCCAATAAGACTCACACACCAAGGGTTGACAACTCCTGCCCTCTGGTTGCGGCACACGGCTGAGCCCTAAGAGCTCCAACACTAGATATAGGCGCCAAGGTAGCGGATAAAGCATCCAAACGCACAGTGGAATACAGTGGAATACATAACTCCAGAGAGCTGCGCCCCGGACAGCTCCTAACCACTGACAATATTATACTTTTGGGGCACAGCCCACTCTAGAACTCCATTCCAGGCCACATAAGCGAGTGGCCCTGACTCCCACCCCACCAGTTTCAGAGCTCCAGGGCAACCGCTATTGCGCCTCTAACATGGCCGCTAAAAACAAAACCAGAGCTGCCACCATGGACTCCTTCGTCTCAGCCCGGGCAAAGACTCCCACCCAAGCCAGGGCTGGCTCCACCGAAATAATTCGCTCGCATGTGACGGAGCCCAATGATAATCACTCCCAGATAATGGACGCTATTGCCTCATTAAAGACTCATATAGACTCCAAGATAGACGAGTTCAAAATAGACATACAACTCATTCGCCAAGATGCCCGCAACTTAACGGAGAGGGTGACGGCCATGGAGAAATTTACAGAGGAAAAGTCCGGGGCCACAGCAGCCCTACAATCCGAAGTCTCGAACCTGAAAAGGAAGGTCGCATTCCTAGAAGAAAGGGCAGAGGAAGCCGAAGGTCGGGCTAGACGGGGGAACATCAGGATCCTGGGTATCCCGGAGGGAAATGAAGGCCTGAATACTACTTCCTATGTCGAAACCCTGCTGCTACAGGAGATTGGGGCCGGCAAGTTGACTCAGGGATTTGCGGTGGAGAGGGCCCACAGGTCCCTCCAGAAACGACCTCCCCCCGGCTCGCATCCACGGCCAATAATAGCCAAGATACTATATTTCCAAGACAGAGAAACTATATTAAGATACTCCAGGGAAACAGGCCCTATCGTACAGGGCGACTCTAAGATTTCCATATACCCTGACTATACCCAGAAAGTGCAGAGGGAGAGCAACTCGTTTGTTCCGATTAAAGCAAGGCTTCGCCAACTGAACCTTAAATATAGGTTGCTGTACCCGTCCCGCCTGAAAGTCATCCACAAAGGGCGAGCAATATTTCTCGAAAACCCGGAAGCAGCCAACATGTGGCTAGAGGACAATAACCTCGCCGACGGTGGGGATAACCTAGGGGAGGAAGACTGAACCCCGGGGGAGGAACACTGGACCCCAGGGACCCTCCGCACCACCCACACATGAAGCATAAACAGCCGGACCCAAGAAGGTAATCCAATTAACAGTATATCGTATGGAAACGACCCTCGTTCGGCCTCGCCGCCTCACAGCAGCCCGCCCCCAGCGAAAAATCCAACCGGGCTAGTTCGGTCTTTTTTGCCCGACCCAACTCGCGCCCGATTCCCGGATGGGTTTAGACGGCGCGGGAGCGCCTGAGCACCGCGACAGTGTTGTAGTCGCTGGGCGCACCAGTTTGAGTTATGTTATTAGTTTAGTTAGTTTTACAGTCTTCGCCCCATTGATGCTTGAAAAAATCGAGATGGTCACAAGATACGCTCCAGGAATTGACGAATCAGAGGTCCATCGCCTACAGCCTACCAACCACGCCTTGATGCCGCACCAGGCCATCGTGATTGTGCCTCACGCCAAACCCAGAACACTGAACCAATGACATCACAACTCAACGTGATGACATGGAACGTAAGGGGAATGGGCTCGTACCTCAGGAGGAACCGCATACAGTCTTATCTTAGGAGGAAGAAAGTCTCGATTGCGATGCTACAGGAGACGCACCTCACCGAGGACGCTCTGTCCAAATTGGCAGACCGATGGGATGGGACTGTGAGAGGATCCCCATACTCCAAATACGCGAGGGGTGTGCTAATATGGGTAAACCCGAATGTGCCTTTCCAGTTACACGGATGTGAATCTGATAAGGACGGAAGATACATAATCATGTGGGGAACTATAGAACAGACCCCGATCTGCTTGGCTAACACATACTTCCCACAACATGGAATCCCGTCTTACCTCAGTACACTGAGCCCCAAGCTGGCACACCACCGAGGCCAAACCTTCATATGGGGAGGAGACTTTAATTGTGTCATGGATACAGCTATGGACAGATCACTCCCTCCCCCCCAACCGAGCAATCCCGCAACCCGTACTATGGCGGAGACACTAGACCAACTCAATCTAGTGGACATCTGGAGGATACAACACCCAGCTGACAGGATCTACTCACATTACTCAGTCCCACACAGCGTCTACACAAGAATAGATTATTTGTTCATTGATCGGGACCAGGTCCCGCTGGCGATAGCCACAGAGTACCTGGGGAGATCTATCTCCGACCACTCTCCGTTAACCATGCAATGGCGGCAGAGGGGACCCAGACCCCCGATCCCCATGTGGAGAATGCCTTCCGTGACACTAGAGGACTCACAGTTCAGAGAAGACCTTGCCGAGAGACTAGAGGAGTACGTCGAAATCAACAAAGGATCCGTGTCCACCTGGAGCACACTGTGGGAAGCCATGAAGGTGGTTACCAGAGGAGAAATCATATCAAGAGCTGGTGGCACCCGCAGGCAACTAAAGACGTCACTTGAGGCCCAAGAATCAGAGATCACTCGTCTGGAGTCCACTTCTGACGCCTCCCCAGAGGTCAAAATGAAACTGAAAGCAGCCCGAGAAAAATGTCAGCTCTCCTGGGACAGGCTGGAAAAATTCGACTTTGCCACGTACATCGCCCAATCCCAAAGGGAATCAGACAAACCAGGTAGGCTGTTGGCCTAGTTGTGCAGAAGAGAGCACCCTAAACACCTACCAACGGAAATAATAGACACAGAAGGTGTATGCCACAGGACACAGATGGGGATCAACAAAGCATTTGCTAAGTTCTACTCAAAACTATACGCTCATGAAGCCCAGATCCCCACCACAGAAATAATAGATACCCTGGAAGAGATTGGTCTACCCCAAATATCCAGCGAACAGAGAACTGAACTGAACATGGAAATCACTCTCGACGATGTAAGATGGGCCATCAGGTCGCTTGCTACCAGCAAGACCCCTGGCAGCGACGGACTTACGCCGGAATTTTATAAAGCATACAAGCCCATCCTCACCCCCATCCTACACGAAGTCTACCAGGAAGCTTACGCAAACGGGATCCTCCCCAACACCATGAGAGAAACTATAATCATCCCCATGCTTAAGCCCCACAAACCGCCCACTGATTGTGACTCATACCGACCCCTGGCCATGCTCAACTACGATAGCAAGATCCTCACCTCAATACTGGCCGGCAGACTTGCTAGAGTGGTAGGGTCTATAATTCACGAAGATCAGAACGGATTTGTTCCAGGGCGCAACACCACAGCTAATTTGAGGAGGCTTCAACACATCATGGCCGAAACTCACGATTCTGTGGAAGACCTAGCGATATTGTCGCTTGACGCCATCAAGGCCTTCGACTCCATCTACTGGGAGTGGCTAGTGGAGGCCTTGCAGGCTTTTGGCTTCGGAAATGGCTTCATCAGATGGGTCCAGGTTCTCTACAACTCTCCAGTGGCCAGGGTCAAGACAGGCGGAATAGTCTCGGAACCTTGGGAAATACAGAGAGGCACGAGACAAGGATGCCCACTTTCGCCCATGCTGTACATACTGGGACTGGAACCGATTGCCATATACTTCCGTCAACAGCTCTTCGACGCCGGCATTAAGGTGGGCAACGTTTATAACATAATATCATTGTACGCAGATGACGTTCTCCTGTATTTAAAAGACCCCGAGATCAACGCACCGACAACACTGGAGGTACTCGACAATTACGCGAGATACTCTGGAATCCACTTCAGCAGACACAAATCCTCAGCATTCCCCCTAGCCGGATTGAGAGACGTTTTAGCAGAAGACCTCCCAAATATAGGGATAAAATGGCAACCCGAGAAGTTCAGGTATTTGGGGATTGATGTCAGCCACACCCCACAGCTCACACATGAGCACAACACAGAAGTCACTATCACCAACCTCCGGCGATCTATAAAATTCTGGTCCAAACTCCCACTGGCAATGGTGGGGAGAGCGGCGATTGTCAAGATGATAATCCTCCCCCGTTTCTTGTATTTCTTTGTGAACATTTGCCACTACGTACGGCCTTCCTTCTTCAAGAAATTGGAGGCCATCATTAAGGACTTTTTGTGGGGGCCCCACAGGCACAAACTGTCACTAGCTACGTTAACCCTGCCGCATAAAGAAGGTGGAATAAAACTTCCAGATCTCCAGCTCTATTACCTGGCTGCCCCGCTCAGTCACATCATGAAGTGGCAGTCAGACGAACCTTCAGCTGAACTGGGGCTACTGAAGCAACCTCACACCAACCTAATTCCTAAAGAAACCCTATGGAACCCCCCTTGCCGCTCCCCGGAAACCCCTTTAGTTGTGGAGCTTGGCAGACAGATATGGGCCAGGACTTGCTACATTAGGAAGGTGCAACACCCGTACTCTCCAGACCATCCCATAATGGTAGACGTGTGCAAAACGGAGGCAGACCTTCCCATAGCAAGGAGGTGGGAGGAAGCTGCTATATATACATGGGGAGACTTGTTTGAAGGTGGAGTGTTCAGGGACTTTGAGTCGATACAAGTTATCGAAGGACTATCCAAAGGCCAGTTTCTCTGGTACCATAGGCTCAAACAAACCGCCAAGAAGCAGTGGCACTCCTGGCCAGAGGAACCCACCTCTGACCCTCTACTACAGGAAATGTAGGACCTCTCCGATGGATGGAGACCGGTCTCCAGGTTGTACAACAAGCTCATCGACAAACCTAACCCTAAGGGAGCGGCGCTGAGGGCAAAATGGGAAGCAGACCTCGTAGCCCCACTCACGGATAAGGAATGGGAAAGAGCATTAATATTCCCCAAGAAAGTGTCAAGAAATTCCAGATTTGGCCAAATACAGCTGAATGTCCTTTACCGAACCTACATGACTCCCCACAGAGTTGCCTCGTTCAACGCGAAGGTCCCACCGGTGTGCCCATGGTGCGGGAACGACAGGGCAGACATGATTCACATGTTCTGGGCCTGCACTAAAGCGATGACACTCTGGTCAAAAGCCAAGCAGTCCTGCAGAGACGCCGGAATGGAGAGATACGAATGGTCACCCGGAGAATGCCTACTGGGTACATACCCCAGACCAAGCAAATTCAAACACCTTGTGAAGCTAATGGACATTTCATGTATACTTGTTAAAAGGACCATAGCGATGGCCTGGAAGACACCCGCAGGCCCCAGGCACGAACGTTGGTTAAACGAAATGGCGAGATGGACAGCTGCAGAAACCAGAGCCTGGCAGGAAGGAACTACATCCAGTGGGGACACCACAAGCGGCACCCTGGTCGCCTGGAAGGCTCTTCTGATGGATATGCACTTTGACGCAGACCATAAGCCCCCCTGAGCACCTGTAGTGTTTTGTAGTAACAGGTTCCTTGCATTAACACAATGCACATGTCCCCTGAAACTGTTCCCCTCCACTTCCTGTGAAGTCATAACCTGGACTGAACCACCATCTCGAACCCTACATGTTACATCACACGAAGACTATTGTTGTTTAAGTTGTTTTTCTCTTTGTTTGCTTTAATCCATAAGTTTGTATTGTCTCACTTTTATCACAAAACCAATAAAATACTTTGAAAAAAAAAATAGGGTTCTGTCTTTGCCTTCTGCAGACTGCCATGGAAAGGGAGGAGGGGCCCTGTACGGAGCCCGGCCTTCCCTTTGCATGGTGGCCATATTGGAAAACGATATTCCTTCCTACAGCGGGATGCCGCCGATAACCCACTGTAGGAGTGACAGTCCATTTTGTAGCACCCAGGTTCCCACTTTGGGAACCAGAGGTGCTAATGGCCTTTATCCCCCATCACCGGGCCTGGAATGGAGGAAAATGGAGCCCTTGCTATTTATTTATTTATAACGTGCTGAATTCTGCAGACATCAGGGCGCACACAGACACACTTTGCTTGGGCTGATAACTTGGCATGCCAGGTTGTTATCCCCCGTTCCAGTCGCTGGAACGGGGGGTGAACGCCACATTATTCCCATTAGCATAACACAAAATGCTAATGGAAATGTTGGAAAAACGTATTGAGTCTATGTACTTTACTGAGAAATGTAAAGTAGATGGAGTCTACAATATGTATTTTTAGTTCTATTTATTTCTTTTGTTGTTTTAAAAAAAAATGTTTGCAGGAGAGGTTAGAACGTAAGGTGGGAAGGGAAATGAGGGAAGAGGCACCAAGCACTAATATGGAGGTGGCAGGTGGACCGGGGAAGATGTTGCGCGTGTGTTACTTCTAAGGCAGTGGGAAGTGTTTCTCATGCTGCTTGATTACAGACCCCTGCAGAGTGATGTGTTGCACTACATAGAGAGGACTGTGATATGGATCAACGGTTTATAGTGATTGTTTCGACTACCATATTTTCGAATGGCAAAGTATTGACTACAAATGTGTCGAAAAAATGCTTTTTTAAATTTTTTTAATGGGGGTCCCCCCAACCCCTGTTTTTTTACCTCTTAACACCAATTTTAGTGTAAAAAAAACCTTTAGCTACAAAAAAATGCATTTTTTCGATGTATTTTTGGTGAAACTTTTGGCATTCAAAACTATTTTTTCGAAACAATGCCTGGATACCGGATCAACAGCCTCTTTTATTGCTTGCAAGGTAGCTTGTGAGATTTTTTTGCCCCAAGAAGTAGGCTGTGTGGTCACAGTATTGGTTGAGGAAGCTGATGAGGAGGAAGACAGCCTACCACTTTCTAAGACAGAAACAATCTTTCTGAGAGCATTGCAGTGGTTGGATTTGGTGTTGTGGCGCATGTAGGTGGTCCCGTCGGAGTAATGTCCAGGTAGTCTGCAACTTTGCACTCACTCATTTCACTTTAGTAGCTTAAGCCTTTGGTACATTCCCAACAGTGGTAAATAACTGCCACACCCATGATTCTCTTTGGGTGCTAGAGGTAGGCACGTCCTCTACCTCATTGTCTTGGTCCTCTTCATTGTCTTTGGAAGTACTGCGCTTTTTTGTTCTGTGGGTCCTCCAGCTGGTGGTGGTTCTTGGAGAGGAGGGATAGCAATAGCTGATGCCATTTTTAAGATAAATAGCAGTTTTGCTACTATTCTTCCAAGTATGTGTTTTGTACTAGATTGTTAATGGATAATGAGTAAGCATAGGTGTAAGAGCTGTGCAAGGGTACATTTGGAGCTTGAAAGTTCCTAGATCAGTAAAAAATGCAGTTCCGAACTGTCCTTGAAGCAAGGACCCGAACACGATGTGGATAGATAGCCACATAGATAGATTGTCTCGGGAGGATAGCTTAGCTGGTAACGTGCTCGCCTTGGAAGCAAGACGACATGAAACAACACAGGTTTGATCCCCGGGTCCGTGCTTAGAAACCTCTGGGTATTAAGTGCGTTATAAATAACCTATCATATCATATCATATCATATCAAGGGTGTTCATGGACACGTTATCAGGCCGCGTGCAAGCACATCGTCACGTGCCATTGTCCGGAAGGTCTGCGATGACGTCAGACTTCCACGGATGTTGACATCTGCAAAAACAGTGGAAAAAGTTACAGAAATTTGTATAGAAGTATTAAAAATGATGCTAGAAGGTGGGAAATGGCAGATTTGTAAAGTGACACTTTGTAAATTAGACAAAAAATGTTGCTATGTTGGGGTAGGCATGATATTAGTAAGTTGTAGGAAAACAGCATGCACGGGTAAAAACCCATGAAATTCAATGAAAAATCTTTTTTTAAAGGGACATTATGGTTAAGTTGCACTAATAAAAACCTATGAAATTAATTGAAAAAACTTAGTTGATTCAATGAAAACAAGTTGTTACAGGGACATTATGGTTACAAGTAAAACCGAAAAACCTCAGAAATTCTCCAGTTATGGTAAGATAAGCAACCATAGCTCTCGACATCACTGTGCACTGCTAAGACTAACACCCAGGACACCCAGGACATAACTGGTATATTTCTGATTTTTTTGGTTTTACTTGTAAACCTAACGTCCGTGTAACAACTTGTTTTCATTGAATTTCATAGGTTTTTATTAGTGCAACTTAACCATAACGTTCTTATGACAACATTTTTTAATTGAATATATATTTATGGTTGTATTACAAAAACTTTGCTAAAGGGACTTCATGGTCAAGTTGCACTAATAAAAACCTATGAAATTCATTAAAAAAACTGTTAAAGGAATGTTATGGTTACAAGTAAAACCGAAAAACCTCTGAAATTTGCGAGTTATGGTAAGCTAAGCAACCATAACTCATGCCACCACCGTGCACTGCTAAGACTAACACTCAGGACATGAAATATGACATCAGCAACGTTTTGTCATTGAATTTCATAGGTTTTTATTACTGCAACTTAACCATAATATCACTTTAACAAAGTTTTTGCATTGCATGCCATAGGTTTTGATTAGTGCAACTTAACCATAAGGTCCGTTTAAGATAGTTCTTTCATTGAACTGCATAGATTTTCATTAGTGCAACTGAACCATAACCTCCCTGTAACAAAGTTTTTTCAGTGAATTTCATGGATTTTCACCAGTGCATGATATTTTCCAACAACTTAGCAATATCATACTTACCCAAAGTAGCAATATTTGCATCCAATGTACAAAGTTTCAACCTAAAGCTCTGCCATTTCACACCTTGTAGAATCATTTTCAAAACTTCTATACACTTTTTGCAATTTATCAACTGATGTTGCGTCTTTACACGTCCACAAGCATCTGACTTCATCACAAACCTTACAGACATTGGCACGTGAGCATACGCTAGTGGGCAGCATGATGATGTGTCTGAGAAAGTGTCTGCAGTTCGCAATCAGATCTGTGCTTCGCACACAGTTTGCAACTGCATTCTCTACTGATGTAGGAACTTTCAACTTCAAAATGTTCCCTTGCACAGCACCTACACCTATTCTTACTCATTATCCATTAACAATCTAGTGCACAGTACATACTTGAAAAAACTTTGGCGAAACTGCGTTTTATCTTAAAAATGGCATCAGCTATTGCCATCCTTCCTCCCCAAGAGCCACCAGCACCACCAGCTGGAGGACCTTCACATCAAAAAAGTTCAGTACTCCTAAAGACAATGAAGAGGACCAAGAGGATGAGGTACACTAAGTGCCTACTTCTACCATGCAGAGAGAATCATGGGCATGGCAGTTCTTTACCACTGTTGGGAAGGTACCAAAGGCTAAAGCTGTCAGGATGAAATGCACTGAGTGCAACTGTGTACTCAGTCGCACACTGCCCGGACAGTACTCTTACGGGACTACCTGCATGTGCTGCCACGCCAAAACATTAGAAGTAACAAATGTGCAGCATCTTCCCCTCTCAAGCTGCCCCTCCATACTAATGCTGGGTGCCTCGTCCCTCTTTTTCCTCTCCACCTTTCGTACTAAGCTCTCCTGCCAAAAAAAGTAAATACATCAAAAAGCAAGAAAAGAAATTTTGCTTTGGAAACCACCTTCCGTTGTTAAAAAATAGAACTAAAAAAAACCCTATGCACTCCATCTACTTTACATTTCTCAGAGGCAATAATATTTTGCAACATTTCCATTAGCATTTAGTGCTATGCTAATGGGAATATTGTGGCGTTCATCCCCTCTTGCAGGGTCTGGAACAGTGGATACCAGCCTGGCAGTGCAAGTTATCCACCCAAGGGAAGCAAGGGTGAATAACAAGGTCTCCGGGCCATTATCCCCCAATTCCAGCCACTGCAATGGAAGCAGAAGGCCATTAGCACCCCCGGTTCCCAAAGTGGGAACCCGAGGTTCTAAAAAAAATTGGATTTTCCAGGATGGCCACCATGGAGAGGGAAAGCAGGGTTTCATACAGGGACCTTCTTCACTTTCCGTGGCAGGCTGCAGAAGGCGAAGAAAGAACCGCATGACCACATTACCACAAGCACATTGTTCTTCCCTTTCAAACCTATCCCATTTTCAACTAACTTTACCACAAAGCCATTCCCAGGTGGACATGGCCACTTGAACCCCATGTGCTGTTCCTCGTAGTCATAGCTAGTAGACAGATTATCCATATCATAACTTTATTGCATGACCCAGACAATGTGGCTGCTGGCCATGGCCACAGGCTTCACCTCAGTCATCAAAGGTATTTCACTATTTTTTGTTCCTACATTATAACACTTCTCAAAAAATAAAACACGGCCACATTTCCAACACCTTGCTTTAAAGTCTTTCCCAATGCTCTTTGCAGAAGTTTGCTGTAAATGGACCCATATACATTTTTTTGAAAACTGGCACATGTATGCACATACAATAGTCAAATAATTTAGCCCCCACTTGACAAAATGGATTCAGACTTCACAAAAAACAATTCTATCTACATCTAAGATTTTATTTGCAAACGTTTGTGTACATTCCTCAAATGGTACCACATGTGTAAGCTTTTACAATATTTTAGTACCCCCCTCTAATGTTGTCCCCCTTGAGGAAACCTCACCAAACTTTCCAAAATAATTCACAGTGGGCCATACATTTTCATGCAAAGTTGGGTGAGGATTCGTCCAGGGGGAGCGAAGTTATAAACCAGCCAAAAGGTGCTCTTTGTATGAGTTCAGCAATGAACCATAAATACGTGGCCGCTACCACAGGCCATGTAATGTATATAGAGAGAGACAGAGAGAGAGATAGAGAGAGGGCAAGCTAGCTAGTTTGCATACCCACAATGCCTTGCTGTTGTGGCTCAGAACAGGACGTGAACTTACAGCAATGGCTAATAGGTGGCATAGTGGAATGTGTGACTTGGTTCAAATGGACTTTCCTATTTATACATATATAATAAGTGGCAGTTATGGTAGGCTAAGCAACCATAACTCTGGCCACCAGTGTGCACTGCAAGAACGAACACCCATGACATTAAAGATGCCATCACTATTCTCATTGATAACATGCCATGTGCATTTAGTTTTCATGGAAAGCCTCCGCAAGGGATTGTTATTGTAATGGTGGCAGAAAACTATCAAGCATCATTGAACAACTATCATGAGATAAGTAGTTCACCCAGCTACACATTGCCAGACACACCATTCTATTAAAAACCTCCTTACAGTACATGAACCAACTCATGTGGACACGTAGCCATTGGGTGCACTATGCCCCATATAAGAGTAATCGTACATTCTTGCCATGTGACATACTGAAATCATGAATGTATTCGTTTTAGAGTTTTGCGTACTGTGCAACTTCTAATAGGTCGATACCATTGCCATAACAAGTTCATCATTTCACTACTGCACAAAAAAACATTATGACACCACAATGCATACAAATATTAGCATATAAAGAGAATTTAAAGTAGGCAAACAAAAAGCAATATTACCAGAAAGTGTTCATAATGTAACTGATTACCTTCAAACACAGAAATTATTGGTGTATTTTACGCTTTCTTCTTCCCCTATATGTATATATATCCTATGATATGAGTGAACCCTGAGGAAACTAGTGCAACAACATATGATAAGGGTGTTGCACACAAAGATATACCCTTTTGATTTGTTACTTCCTGACTGGTAGTGAAGAAAAGCATATGACCTACTTATATCAGTTAACAAGAAAGGGGGAGTCACACATGCCAAGTCATCAGTGATTTGATCAACAAGATTTCTGATGGCATCTTTGATTTCATGAGTGTTAGTCCTTGCACTGCACACTGGTGGCGCGGGTTCCGGTTGCGTAGCCTACCATAATTGCCGAATTTCGAGGGTGTTTCAGTTTGACCTCCAACCATAAGGTCCCTCCACGTTTTTCCATTCAATAGGATGGGTTTTTGCCAGTACAACTTAATGATAATGTCCCTGTAAGAACGTATTTTGCTAGTGAATTGCATGTATTGGTAGTAGGGCACTGTAAACATAACGCAGCTTGTGCATAGTGCATTTAGAAATGATGTTACGTTTGTACTACCGCACCTTCACCATAACGTCCCTTTAGGAATATTTTGAATGCCTAATTATAACATAAATTTTGTTTCAGAGTGTCACAATGTAAGTGGCAATGAAGGATGGCAGTGTGACGCGCCTCTTATACCCTCTACACAATTATGTGGTAAATGGAAGGAACCGTGGTACTGTGGAAAACACTGCATTGGCATCTGGTGGAAATGGGTGGCTGTTCAAACAGATGGTTGTGCATGTTGCAGTGCGTTTGCAAGAGCGCAAGTGTGTGACAGGAAGCACAAACATTATTGCTATACTTGCAAAAACCGCAGCAAGGCAAGGGGCCTCATTACGACCCTGGCGGTAAGTGAAAAACGATGCCGGTAAAGGATTACCGGCATCGCTTACCGCTAGGTCCGATTACGATCCTAGTAAGTGCAATTAGCGGCACTGTAGTTAACGTTGCCGCTAACAGCACCAAGGGCGCGGGCACGCGACCACCCATGCCGGAAATAGCGGCATGGCGCAATTTGGGGAACATCACGAGTCAAGCGGATATGCTCTTAACACCCTTGCGAAGGCCGTAAAGTACCTTACCGCCATGGTGCAAATACCGCCATCGCGGACCAAACCGTAAATGGCCATGTGCAGTGTTC
The DNA here is from genome assembly GCF_040938575.1 of Ambystoma mexicanum. Lineage (NCBI taxonomy): Eukaryota > Metazoa > Chordata > Amphibia > Caudata > Ambystomatidae > Ambystoma > Ambystoma mexicanum. The sequence continues at coordinate 1,185,087,712 of NC_090921.1, read as the reverse complement.
CCAGCTGCCACAGGTGCACACAATCAGCACAGGTGGAGGCAATACAGACTCACCAAATACAAAAAGAGCACACCCCACCCCTTCCCACACCCAGTCACACTCCACAATGATTCCAATAGGACTAGCAATGTTGGGGCTGGGGTCTTGATTGCAATGCAAGTGCTACAAAAACAACAACAACAACAACAACAACAGGCAGCACAGAGGAGACGCAGGAGGGCAAGGCAGGGCCAGCAAGCCCCACCAGCACAGCCAATGCCACCACGCCGGCAGCCCCCAATCCCATGCATCAGAGCCAGTCCATTCAACCTAACCCCTGAGCAGATCCACACCCTGTACCGTCTGGACCGGGACACCATCACCACCATCGTGGACATGATACACAACGACATCGTCAGCATGACAGAAACACCCACCGCCACCCCCCCCCTACTGAAGGTAGTGTCCGTGCTCCACTTCCTGGCCACAGGCACCTACCAGCACACAGTGGGGCACTTGCATGGCATTTCACAACCATTATTCTCACGTACGCTGATCCAAGTGCTCGATGCCCTCCTCAAGCACACAGGCGACCACATTTCCTTACCATGGTCTGCCCAGGAGATTGCAAACACCAAAGTGGGTTTCCATGCACTCGCCGGCATACCTGGTTGCATTGGTACCATCGATTGCACCCATGTGGAATTGGTGGTCCCACATGCCATTGAGGTAGCGTACCGCAACCGTAAGTATTCCACTCAATCAATGTGCAAATGGTATGTGACTCCAACAGGATCATCACACATTGTTGTGCCCGATTCCCCAGATCAACCCATGATTCAATGGTCCTGTGTAACTCCACAATACCACGCTACATGGAGCGACATGCAGGGCAGAGATCCTGGCTTCTCGGTGAGTTGCATGTTAGGCTCATGAAAATGCAATGTGGGTAGGTGATTGGGGGAGAGAAGCATACTTTACCTGGCTGAAAGGGGGGGTGCATACTTTACCTGGCTGAAAGGGGGGGAGATGCATACTTTACCTGGCTGCGAGTACCATAGGCAATGGAGCCAGCTCATACCCTGAAGTAGCCCAAACTTTAGATGACATCTGAACACATAATGCCCGATGTAAGCAGCCCTACCATGTGAATGAAGGTGTGTCCCAACCATGACACAACCATCTGCAAGTGCACTGTACTGAATCGGACGGCATCCACCTCAAAGAAATGCACCTACATGCAATGACTTCAGCCAATACACGGCACCAAACACCATCAACTGAAAGGCCAATCCCCCATAACTGCGCACAAAGGAGGCACATGACGGACATAAACATCAATACACCACTACACAGACACAGAGGCCAAAATAAATTGCATAACAACATTTGTAGTGCTCAGTGAGGTCATCATGAGGCTGACAACAATGTTGCCATGATGAGAGCATTGATATCACTGGACATCTGCCAGATCACCAAGTACAACGGCTATGGACTAACACAGTGGATGGGCACTCACAAGGCACTGGACCCCCCTGCATACACTGGTTGATGGCCTGCAAAACAGTCCATGAGAGGAATACACATATACCGGTCACATAGTGTGACTCCATTCGTGCATGTAAATGTGGTACAAAGTAAGAGATGAATGCATGCCATGCTGGCACGTCATGATTTGAAGTTTGTCATGACTGACATATACAATGTTGCCCACATACAGGTGATGCAGGCTATCCCTTGAAGAGGTGGCTCCTTACCCCAGTCCGGAACCCACAGAACCAGCACGAGGAGGACTATAATCGTGCACATACACGAACCCGTGTGGTGATTGAGCAGACATTTCGCCTCTTGAAACACGGTTTCGCTACCTCAGCAGGTCTGATGGGGCACTCCTGTACCGACATGAGAAGGTGGCGAAGATCGTCATGGCATGTGTAATGCTACACAATATGTGCATTAGACGAAATGTGCCCCTGACGCTGAACTGCAACCACCTGACAATGAAGATGAGGAGGGTGCAGATGGGGCAGCACCTCAGGGAGGAGGCGATGCACAGGAGGGACGTGCCATGCGTCAAACTCTCATTAACCAATGCTTCTAGCACACACGGATGGCGTGTGTCACATGGAGATGGCACTTGGGGCACTGTGTGTGTCTGGGACATGCACACTGTGGGCTGTTCACCAATAAAGCACACATACGCAATGAGCAATGTCCACACATGTGATTTGTGCACAAGCAAAAAGTGTATTGAAAATGTGATTTGAATTAACACACCCACTCCCCCCTCCCAACCTCCTCCCTCAACTCCCCGCGAAAGTGTGTGGATGCCTGTGGTGACGTGCATAATGTGTGATTGTTCCACTGGGCGGCCTCTATTGGCAGCCCCCTCTCCTGGCCCCAGGGGAACCCCTGCCTGAACTCCGCAGGTTCCTGCCCGATCTGCGGACGGGGCTGCTTGGGGTCGAACTGGCAGCAGAGGAGGTACTTGACTGTTCACGAGGACGCATGTCCCTCATGGTTTGAACGAGCTCCGAGAGCACGTGCCGCACCGCGGCGAGTTCTGCACAGATATCTTTGGTGGAGGATGGTATGGCTGCCTTCACAGTATCTGCACATTGGTGCATTTCCGCCCTTGCACCTCCACATTCGGCCACATGCTGAGTCAGGAGTGAGGACAGTTGGTGTTGGCGTGTGATGATTTGGTCCAGCGACTCTTGGTTTTTTTGGGCAATGGATATTGCCAGTGGCGTGTCGATAGTGCTGCTCCCCTCCTGCACATCTTCCACTGGGCATGGAGTGGCTGGCCATGAGACATCAGGGGATTGCCCCTGTGTGCCATCATCATGCTGGCTGCATGGGGACAGGTAGGGGGAATGAGGGTGGGCAGTGGGGGGACATACTACAACATCAGCATCCTCCACATCACTATCCGAGCTAGCTGCAATGGCAGCAGTCTCCCCAATCGTGCTGCTTCCTGCAGACACAGTCCCTTCAGTGGGCACCAGTTGATGGATGGCTGTTGCTGGTGGTACCGTGGTGCTTGCCTTGGTGATTATCAGTGCCCTGGCCTGTGTTGTGCCCGCAGATTTTGGCTGCTGTGGGAGTTTGTTTTGTACAGCAGAGGTGGAGGGTTGGTGTGGTGGTACTTCGGGCCTGGCCTTCTTGGCAGGTGTGGTGCCAGTGTCTTCATCGCCAAGGTCTGAATGAGAGCCTGTGGTGGAGCAAAGGAGGGAAAGTGTTATTGGTGGGTCTGCGGACATTGAGCAGGCATTGTGATGGCTGCCATCATTTTGATAACTAGATGGTGCACATTGGAGGCAGTGACATACAGGTTGTCTCCCTTTTGGGTGGAAGAAGCATGGGTGCCTACAGTAAGGGTGTGCATACTGCATGTGTACAGGGTGGAGGTTAAAAATACCTGTAGGCAGTCTTCTGCTGATGTGTTGCGTTAACCCTATTAGGCAACATTGCGCTTCACATAATTCTGGACTTCAGTAAGTTTGGCATGGCTTGATTTAAGGCACCTACCTGCGTCACCTGATGTCGGGGCTCCTCTCTCCATTTATCCGACCCCCTCAATGCTCTCGATGCCAATGGTTGTGGCACATATCTCCTCCCACGGCTGCAATTTTATTGGTGACTCTGCTCGTCCACCAGTTGCCATGCCCAGGTTTCTGTTAGCAGACAGTATACTCCTTACGCGGAGCAGCAGATCGTCCCACCTTTTCCGGCACTGTCTTGCGTTGCGGGGTGTTGTGCCAACTGCACTGACCCGCTGTGCTTCAATGGCCCACATGGCCTTCTTCCGTGCTATCGCCGGTCTGGTCATCTCTATTGAGAATACGACATCGGCGTTTTCCTGTAGGGTTTCGGCCAACATGTTGAGCTCCTCCCTAGTGAAGCGCTCCTGCCGCAGCCGATCGCAACTTTTTTTAACAACTTTCGGCATTCTGACGATGGGTGGATGTAGGTGAAGGTATGTGGCGAGTCTGGGGGTCAGATGTCCACTGGTTGCGGAGGATGGCAATGGATTGTGTTTTTAAAGATGGCCGCCGTGCTCTTTCCCGTTCCGTTGCGATGACGCAACTTCCGGATCCGCTTATTTACGTTCACCGCTAATAGCTGTCACCGCTATTTGCGGTCACCGCTATTTGCGGTGATCGCTAATATCGGTGGGAGGAGTGGCGGTAGTGCACCTTGCACGGCATACTATGCCGGTAGGTGCCGTTTTGGGACGTTCCCGGCATGGCGCTGATTACATTACCGCATGGTGCAATGCACGTGCCCGAGAGGTCGTAATGTACCGCTTTTAACGGTTTCTGGCCAGCACGGACACGTTAGTTGCACCATGCCAGTAATGTCCATTACTTACCGCTCGGGTCGTAATGAGGCCCAATGTGTACACCATTCGGAAATGCAGTAATATCAAGTAGAATGCTACTTGTGGGAAACACTGTTTGTGCTGTGAAACCATACATTCCCATTTGTACAGTATGGCAATGGCACAAGTTGTACAAATACAGAAATACACTTCTTCACTATGTACCGCGTTTCTGCATTTCCAGGCCACATAAAAATTATGTGTCTGCATGGGTGTCTGCATATTGGGCTACAAAATTAAACAGGAGTTTGCAAACATAAGCATTACTTGGCCTACTGCCTCCCTTCGCACAAAGGCCAGTGAAAATCATGTTGCATAGTATGCATTTGTCCCTCCACAACCAACAGCAATAATATCGTCAGGATGGAGCGTCACCAAAGTCGCATACAAACAAACAAAAAACAATGACTTCATTGTAAATACTCCATACGTGTAATTACCCACATCATTCACTATAGACATAACTCCCACCAGACTCTGCTTTCCATTAACTCTCAAGCAATGTATGTGCAATTCTCCTACAAAGCATATACTGTCGCTGGTACAACACGCACCCATAAGCTCATGCTCTGTAGGTAGGTCGACAAATGTACTGTATTGCACAGTCTGTGCGTCCACTCCATACCCAGAAAGATTGTTGCGCAATCTTGTGTCCTCCACAGTTCCAAATATCAGATGTCCATGTGCAAAAGGGGCGTATGTTACATGTAAAACCCTGCAAGTGTCGCAATGACAGCCAACCTTTGCAGGTGTGTGCACGTGAGTAGGGGAATACATTTCAACCAGGGTCAGGGATGTCATTTGTAGTGGTGGCTCTTAAAAGAGCAATTTTCTTTTTTTTTCTTTTCTTTTTTTATTTGATTTAGTTGAAACAAATCAACCTTTCAAATACAAGTATAAAATACATATACATACAAAACTTTATACAATTTTACACAAGTAATAAAATAATAAAGTTAAATACCAAAAAAAGGAACATACGAGATTATTAATCCTAGTCTTTGTCTTTAGACACCATTTTAAAACAAGCAGTGACAAAATGAACCATAGGAAAACCTCAGAGGTTGTCGATTAGAAGAAAAGTTCAGCAATGGTGACAGCCATTATTGAATCTCTAATTTTAGGCTTGAAAGAAAGTTTACAGTAGCAATCTGTAATGGTAAATAACCAGAGCCTAGAATTAGAGACCAGGTCAAGTCATAAGTGGCGAGACGTAAATAATTAGTGTCGCGCAAAATGAATTTCTCGCATAGAACGTAGAACTGTGCATTCTGTGATGAGGTGCATCAAGGTCTCCCGAGTGTCGCTCGAATCGCAAAAGCGGCAATAATTACTCAGCAGTCTCCTTTTGACTTGTAACTCTCTGGTGACCCACAGATTGAGTCGTAATCTTAAGATATTGTTCCGATATTTGGGAGATGGACAGCGAATTAAGTAGGTTGGTAATGTTCGCATTTTTTTATGTGGAAATCGAAATTCATCAGCATCTTGATATTCCAGACATACAGTTCTAGTAAAAATCCAGTCTGTGATGTATATTTTAAGTTCTGCTTTGTCTGGATTTTGCAGTAGTAGATCTAATGATATATCCGCCAGGATGAGCACACGATAGACACTCGTCAACCAAGATTTGATAAACAACTGTTTTGATGAGAAAATGTATGATGAAACATGTTTTAATAGAACTTGAGATGTTGTTGACAGCAAACATTTTCTAAAAAAGGAACATTTGCGCCAATTGAAAATTGCCTGTACTGAGACTAAACCAAGTTCGTATCTTATCCAGGCAACTGGGATGCAATTCGAGAGATGTAGTATTCGGCGCCAATATTTTGCTTCCCATTTTGCCAATTGTGAGGAGGGTATTTCTTGAAAAGTTTCCAGCCCATATAGTAGAGCTGGAACGGTTTTCGTGATCCAAAAATGCCATGATGGCAAGATCGAGAATTTACCATATTTATACATTAGAATAGTGGCTTGTGATATGAATGATGTTAACCTTGATTCCAGCCTCATTAAATGGCCTGTTGGATGAATTAAATTCTCAAAGACAATGCCGAGATAATTTTCTTTTAAACAGCTGACACCGTAACTCTTTTTTGCAGGCTTTTACATTTGTATATAGTTGTTGCATGGTGCCTCACATTCCAACAGTAGCATCTTCAGTGCAGCCTGTCGATTGGAAAATCAGATGTCATTGCCGCTGGGCAACAATGCATTGCCATTTACATTGAGACACTGGACATATCGCTAACCAATGTTGTCATTGTCACAGTACATCCCAGCAGAACGCAGAAAGTTACACATGCTTTTGCTGATAAGACGCCTTCCCACCTCTGGCTGCCAACAGCATTCATTGGACTACTTATAAGCTGGATGTGGTGGTATACATGGGAAAAGCACCTTTGCAGTGGGAAACATGTGCTGCACTTATTTCATCATCTTTTTCAGTTGACGGTACACACTTGCACAAGCTATGGAACCCACAAGCAAAGCTCCAAGTGCACTACCACAACATGTACAATACCTAAAGTGGTCACTCGTCCACATTCTGCAAGCAAATGGTCGGATATACGGACCGGGACACCGCACCACAAAGCCTCCACTTCATCCAAATTCAAATTGCCATTAAGTCCTCTTTCCAAGGCATACTGGAGAAATTGTACCACAAAGCGATCCCCCACTATAATAACTGTCCGTCTCGCCATCTCCGGCAGCCGCAGGACACAAACCAATGAAAGAAAATATGGCTGCCCTTTCGTGTGACACACTCTCTAACCGCCTGATTGATCCATTGCAACAATCGCTTTCCCATTGGGCAGTATGTACAGAAGCGCACAATTTAGCATGTGCACCTTGCTAAGTATCGTGAGAGCAGTGCCTCAGTGAATCATGAACAGTCCTTCTTCCCTTTCCAATATCCTCTTCCCAGCACACCCTTATTACGTATTGTTAAGTACTCATACGCATCGACCAATGCCCTCTTTTTACAGAGACACAGAGAGAGGGTTTTCGGTGAATGGAGGAATATGGAGGGAGATGGGAGGATGGTATAGTTTCATAAGACGTAACACAGATAGCATGTACACGACATCATGTACCAATGTCACAGTGAAAGAACACACAGTGACTGGGGACAGAACAAGAGATGCGTACACAGACTTCCAGGCACTGTTGAGATTTGAAAATGCTTATTTGACAGAAACGAGTGAATGCTTAATGTAACCATAGAGATTTATGTACGTCATTGAATAGAATATCCAGGGGTGAGGGTTTGGGAGGAATGTGAATGTTAGCATGTGCCACACTTTGACAAAATTCTTAGCCTTAGCTTGCATCACATCTAGATATAAATGTGAATGTTGGCATGTGCCACACTTAAACAGAATTCTTAGCCTTAGCTTGCATCACATCCAGGCAGGATTATAAATGTTAGCATGTGCCACACTTAGACAGAATTCTTAGCCTTAGCTTGCATCACATCTAGATAGAAATGTAAATGTTGGCATGTGCCACATTTAGACGGGATTCTTGGCCTTAGACTTCATCACATCTAGATAGAAATGTGAATATTGGCATGTGCCTCACTTGGATGGAGTTTTTAATCTTGGCCTCCATCGCATCTATACAAAACGTGAATGTTAGAACACTTAAATGAAACTGTGAATGATGACAAGTGCAACACTGGAATGGAATTGTGATTACTGGCCTGTCTCACATCTAGACAGAATATTGAAAGTTAGCAAGCACCACACTCCGACGTAATAGTGAATGATAGTAGGCATCACACCTAGACATAATTGCAAGGACAGCAATGCCAACTAACCAAACCACTAACAATTTCATCTCTCTGCATACTCCTCTCAAACTCTAACCAAACACAACCACAAGCCTAACACGTAGCAAATCGCACAAACTTCACTACACAGCAACAACAAAGAAAACCGCACATAGACTTGCACAACAGTACACAACGACTATCGACCGTATAACACCCCAAGCCCAGCCAACGGACCCACCGGGCTGAGGCTGCCAACAGCACATCACTGTTATCTAGCACTTTTCCAGCTCATTCCCACTATCCCACCCCCCCTCTCCACCGTGCCGCTCCCTCTTTCAGAGCCACCAGAGCGCCAGGGGACCACTCCGGTGGTGATAGTGTGCGGTACAAATATCCTTTTACATTAACATTAACGTTATGGTATTAGGGTATGTTTGTGTGTCCATAGCATAGTAACTTAGCAGAACACAGTGCACATTCGCCCTGAGATACATGAGCAGGGGGGGTCAGATTGCACCACCCCCCTTCAAGGTAGATTTGTTTTCAGTCTAACACTCTAGAACCCTCACAGTCCAGGAACCACTTCATGTCTACACTTATCCTTGCACTTGCCAGCTCAGGCTGTAGGTGGAAGCATTTCTATTTTGTATTGTTCGTATGTACTGCACTCTGCCCTCCCCTTCCCATTCACTTGCACACTCTCAATGTGAGCTGGCCCACAGGAATGAATGTGTCTGTGTGGCTTCCGTTCCGCCTCCCTTTAATCAGCGCTGCCATCACACACCTGCATGTAGGTGCTACACAAATTGCACGAAATACCATAGCTCATCCTATTATAGATTGCACACACTGCATGCGTTACAACATGATGGCTGCCACGTACCTTGTGCACTCCACAATATTGTCTTCCCATTATTATACATGCACTACAAATATCAGAAAAGTAATCCTAACAAAAGCAACAAGGAATATATATTATGAACGGTAAGCAACTGCATGCAGTGAGTGGACACAAGCAGGGTGCATGCTCCTTACCTTGCACACTGCCACCATAGCATCCTACCTTTAACTGAACAAACAGATCTTATTTCAGTGTTTTCGATACACACGACACCCAACAGCCACATTGCCCATTGACTTAGCCTGTACAGTGTCAATGCTCTACCTGTCTTTGTAAAAACAGACGGATGTGCCACATGTACTCAGCAAAATTGTGCGGAATCTGCGGCAGTACCGTGCAGCAGAGTGGAAGGGGTTCACTGGTTGTTGGGGGGGGGGGCTGTAACACAGGGGTGGGGATTGCTTCTTGAGTATTGTCTCTAAAAACATTGTTCTTTTTTTTGTGATTTTTTTAATTTTGTCATGTTTATGTTATGCATTCATACATTTTTCTGTTTGTTTTCCTATCTTTTGCTCACTGTCTGTTTGCTGCTCCTCCTGACATTTTTCTCAATCGAAGATGAACCCTTATCTTACATGTCTACAGAATTCTCTCCAACGCTTCGTGCAGACTGGCAAACACAACAGCATTGCCAATTGAAGTAAAAAAAATGCCATTTCCTGGTAACCATTGGAAATCTTTCTAGTTATTAAAGCTTTCATAGTCAGTGCAGAACATCCCAGCCCTGCACATAAAGTAGCACATGGTCCTATTAATCCAGCATCTTGTGACCTCTGCCTGTGGACTACATGCACCGGCCTGCTCCCATTTTCCTCTCGGTGTCATTGAGGAGAAAATCACCTTTGCAGTAGGAATTAGTTGCATCACAGCTGTCATTAACTTCTGTCAGTTAGCAAGCAAACGTTAGCATGGCATGTTCCCCAAAAGTAGTTCTCCGAAATGCACTACCACCTCATCTGCAGTACCAACAGAGGCGAACCTTTTGCAAAGCAGATCCATGCACACAAAACCCCACTCGTAAACTGTGCCCCAAAAAGCCTGCACTCCTTCCAACTGAAAGTCAGTATCGAAGCCTCTTTTTACAGCATATTTGTGTAGATCATGCACAAAAGTATCACCGACTATAAGCACGTACCATCTGTCCATCCCTGCCAACCTCACAGCATGCAATTTTCGGTCAATTTGGCATTGCCCCTTCCGGTGAACCACACCCTTCAATTCTCATTGGAAAATCCCCACGCTTCCATTCACGAAGGCTCCATGATCAGAAGGCCATGATGTGGCACTTGCACTTGGCCAGGTATAGCTAGGGTCACGCCCCAATAAAGCAGACCCAATAGTTGTATCCTTTGAACTGCTGGAAATTGCAACAAGCATTACTGCCGTCTACGTCCTACAGTCATAGCCTTCTGACTGCATGGCCTATAGCCTACGGCCTTTGGCCATTGACCCAACAGTGTACATCGTCAGCACTCTGAGTGAAGTTGCTGTAAAAAGGTTGCGGCAGAAGCTATCGGGCCGACACTTCTCACCTCTCCAGTTATCTGCAAATTGATGTTGTACGCACGTAAACTGCTGGCACTCCTCTCTGTGTTCTTTCACTTACCTACATATTTCACATGAAACACTTCTGAATCCCCCACTCGTTATCTCCTTTCTTGCCACTAACACATGCCGTACAGTACATTTTCCAGACCTTTCCTGATACACCATGGCAGCGTTTCCTTACTGGTACCGCGCACCAGTAACACATCGGTCTGCAGAGCGAACAGGGATATCACACATTTTTTGGGATGTACATTTCAGTACTTTGCAACAAAAGTACTGATCCGATTTACACCAAACACACAAAAGCCTGTTTACTGGCACAGGGCCTCACTCCTGCTGCAAATTTGGTGAAAATCCGTCCAGCCTTTCGGGCTGTAGCCGTGTGCAAAGTTTTTCCCCATCAGTCTATGATAAAAATAATGTGGGACTGTAGGATTGTTTAGCTTGTTTTGGGAGCACAGAGCACAGCACCACTGCACAGGATCAATGTATAGCATGTTTTTGAAGTGCAGCACCACTGCATGGGTTTGGTGCATTGCTATAAGGTGGTGCAGCAAGGCATGTGTTGCCAGTGTAACATGACCATGTAAATGAAAACAGGCTATGCAGTCAAAAACGATTTATACATATAAAATGCAAATAATTTTTTTTCACAGTTAAAAGCATATATTTTTTTTACTTGAAATTCCTCTGTTGCAGGAGACACATTTGAGGATTAATGAACTAACCTCATTAACAAAAAACGAACATGCTAACTCATTAATAAAATAATGTGTTCTCCAGTGCAAAATGGATGGAAAAGACAGGCTCTGAAAGTCATTTTAAACGCGCATCCAGATTTTTTATTTTCTTTTTGCTGCTCTGTCCACAGTATTTGCAGGAAGCAAAGACTCGAATAGCAGGAAATCAGTTTTGTTACAGTTGCTTACTGTAAAAGATTTCTATTGTGTGCAGGAGGAGGATAGAACATGAGGGATTCTTATTGGACAAGCATCATATTAGAGGCTGTAACCAAGTTTTCTTGTAGAATCTGGGGGAAGGAGAGAGGCAGAATACATTTTAGACAGATCGTAGAAAGACCTGACCGATAGCTGTGGAGTTCCTGATTGAAAAAGCAGATCCCAGCTGCACTGCTGCAGAGACTGGGGATCCCAGACAATAATCCCCGGTTTGAGTAACGGCTGATGCCTGTTCTCACTGGGGGTGCTTGAAGAGGGAATTGCCACATCCAGAAGGCGACCAGCCGAAGAATTTCTCATGCTGAACAGATTAGGTAATTATACATTGCAAAGTACGGGGGCAGTGTGCGTGAATGCGAAACTATTCAGTCAGTGTAGAAGAAAGAATTCCAGTGTCTTATCAACAGGTTTAATGCTGTGACTGCTCTCGTCACCCTCTTCTCATTTTGTTACAGATAATGTTGACTGTGCTATTTCATTTATTTCTGTAAAAAGAGTAAGATCGTGTTTAAATGCAACTTTTATAATACACAAAAATATCTGAAAGCAGACGGGTAGTGTGTTTTATTTTCTCTTTCCTTTGTGCATTTACCATTACAGTGCTGATGATGTGGGGAGATGTTTAGACAGTGCAATTGTTATTTTTAAGGTAGCTAAAAATAAGACTTGGCTGCAGCTGTGTGCACGATTTCATTCAGTATGAGCAATTATAAATAACTGTGTGTGTGAAATAGCCTGAAGGTAAATGAGTCAGCAGAAATAGAGACCTGGGACATAGTATATAAAATAGTGAGTGTACCACATGTTAGCTCGCTGTTGTAAATAATTCAGTGAGAATTGCCCATGGTGGCACACTAAAAATGAAAATGTATTTCTGAAATGTAGGCCTGAGGTCTCTCTAGTGATCACACGAACAATCTAAACAAAAATAAGGGGTTCTGGATATTGGGGCTACAAATAAAACAAAGGAATTGTGCTCACCAAAAATAACACCAACCACGCATACCAACCACGCATACCAACCGCACATACCAACAAATGTATACCATCTAAATATGTCTGTGTACTGAAATAATGCATATCCACTGTACTATTATTATACATAACCCAATCTGAATACAAGTAGTGATTGTTGCTAAATTATTTTTTCGGCGGTAAGAAAATACCGCCAGGCCCCAAATCTACACAAAATACCCAGCATATTTATGGTGCGTTGCAGGCTGGGAAAGTGATCATAGAGCACCTACCGGGCGTGGCAAGCGTGTCTCACACTGCCATCTGTACATTAGAGGGAACCCATTTCATAATAGCAGTGTCCCACTAACAACGAATTTCAGAATGTCTCAAATGGAAGCCACATTCTGAGAGCTAGTGCAATATTTAGAGGCAAAGTTGTTTGCACATGGGACGTGGTCATCGAACAATGCCACAGAATGGCATGACCGCATTAATGGTGAAGTGCAGAAAGAAAAACTAGACAGTATTTTTGCAGCAGGCAGCATAATTCAGGTCTGCCTTCAGAGATTATTAAATGCAGCTGACAAACATGCAGAAAAAGACTGTTTAATACGGCTATGTGCAAAAATATGGTTTATTTTGAATAGGTCGCTGCGAATGCAAGAAAATGATACCTAGCTAATTAACAGGTTAAAGACTGACTTAGATGGGGCAAGTAAAAAAGAGGAGATGCTAATAACAGAATTAGAAGGATGTCAGAAAGACATGCAATTAAAATGCAGAGAATTTGATATTCAGTTGTCCAAAAGCAAGAAACAGTTTGAAGACAGTGAGCAAGAATTGGTACACTTAAAAGCCTTAGTGGATCACATTAGACAGGATAAAAATGAGATTGTTTCAGAAATGCAGATTTTACAAAAAGAACATTTTGAAAAAGAAAGTGATCTCCAAGGTGCAGAGCAATAAATGGTTAAAATGATTCAAGAAAAAGACAAGAGAAACAAAGAATTCAATGAATGCCAAATGCAAATGTGCGACATGCAGGAGGTAATAAATAAAATGAGTGATGAAAACAACTATCTGCAAAATGAAACACGCAGGCTCCTTAAAAAGTGCAAAGACTTAGAACAACAAATGTGCATTCCCAGGTCCCAGGAGAGGCGGCAGGGTACTACATTCAATGGAGTGGAGGTGAATTCTAGTTCTGCCCAAAGAGCTAGTGCTCCAGTGACTGGGCCGGTGACTGAACTTTGTTGCAGCGCCCTTGGGGGATTTGATACTCCCATTGGGGGCAGCCACCAATCCCATACACCTGGAACCAGGATGCATTGCAACAAGTAGCCCCATAATGAAATCTATTAAAGCTCTGATCAAACCATTTAAAAAAGGAAGGGAATGCTGCATTGAGGATCACTTGGAAGCGGTTCATGACATTTTTAAAGCACTCCAAATACTTAAGTAACAGTACAGACAATATTTTCATTTAACTTTAGATGCTCCGACGGCCAGCATCATAAGGGGATTAAATGAACAGCAGAATATGACATGGGTGGAGTTTGAAAAAGAAATTATGCGTCATTTTTCTCCTTTTCAGTCATTGGAGGAGGCAAAGAAAGTCGCTTACACAATCACTGCTGGGCCTAACACATCCCCTCGCCAATTTTTACAGGACTTAAAAGGGGCATTTTCTCGCTTTGATGTATCTTTTGACCCCAATTCCAATGGGTTTAAAACTGCCTACTTTTATGGGCTACAGAAAGACATCATATCACAATTGGTCCGTGAATTTGACTGTGACAAGTCTCTTGAATGGATTGTACATCAAAGCACAAAACTATATGAGGTACTCTATTGTCAGGGTAGAGAAAGTGATAAAATGAAAGATATTAGACCTAAATCTAAAGAACCCTCAGCCACAGTGATGGAAATCAGGTCAGCCAAAATGTCCCTTGAGTCTGCTCAAAGTCCAGGTAAAAATAATGTGACACCTGAACAAAGGGTTAATCAACAAAGGTCATCACACTCTGCACCAATGTTTCAATCACATGATCCTAGTAATAGGGAGAACTACATCAGTCCTAGGTATTTAGGAGATAGGCCCCGGGCAGGCTATCGGCCTGATATGTCAGGTATGAACTATAATCAGAGACAAAATCAAGATCAAAGAAATGATGGTCCCTCCCAGACATTGGGGACACAGAGCAGATTTGATCCCAACACCATGATATATGGTAATCAGGATAGACCCTGATATGTGGATCGATTTGCTGATAATGGGAATCAACATAGGGGTCAGTACCCACAACATGAGAGACAGGACATGAGACAGAACATGAATTACACTCCATGTCAGTACAATGATTCCCCACCAGGGGACTACAACCAAAGGATGGGTGCACCTCGCTCCCCTCCACAAATGAATCAAGAGTTCAGGTACCATCCCAATAGAAATCACTCACCTGAGAGGTATCAGGATAGATCCAATCAGGGGGAAAACAACCAATATCGACCTAGGCCACAGAAAGAGGATTCTAGAGAGATGGAAAGGTTCCAGTGCCTCGAGGCCCAAGTGAAAATGTTAGCTGAGCAAATGGGGAAGCTCTATAAAGCGCAAAAACAACCATCCAAAGAGGGGGCTGATGGCCATAGCAATGACCGGGGGCTTCTTCTGAAAAGTGACTAAGTACTCATGATACCTACAGCGCCGAAAAGACAGATTGCTCTGATGTAATTTTGCATAATGACTCTGAGATGTCTAATGATTTAAAACTGAAAAATGCCAGTAAATGAACATGTAACAGAAAGTGCAAATAATTCTAAAAAAGAGGTACGGTTTAACCTAGAGCTAAATCAAACATTGAAGGTTTGTGCAAATGAAAAAGAAACACCTGAAATTCCAAAAGAACAAAGGGACAGAATGAAGAAAAATGACTCATGCATGGGGAATACCAGTGAACAGGGAGTAAGTGGGGATGCTATAGCTCCTTCCCTGGACAGTCAAAACGGTGAACAAACACAGACAGAAAAAGGAAATACTCAAAAGGAGGGTACAAATCAATCACCTGAAGAATTCTTTGAGCCACACATTTTTGAAGAGGCTGAAAGGGCTGGTACCACACTAAATGATCACAAATGCACAGAATTAAACAATGACAAATTACTAAATGATGTTGTTACACATGTTCAGTTGGAAGGTTGTAATGTGGTCCCTGATGATACCAGATGGATGGGCGAACAGTGGCCACACTCCAAAAAACCTCTGAACATGGAGAAATGAATAAAGTCTCTCGCGCAGAAATGGGTAAAAAGGAGGGAAAAATGTCTTTCCATTTACCAATGTGCTTAGCCAAAAGTGAAAAAGGCCTGAGAAAGGTGAGTCCTGAAATCAGTATGAATTCACACTTCTTATGTGTATTAGAGGAAGTTGAGGACAGGTATTATGCTCCCATCACTGTAGAAGAAACATGCCAAACATTTGCAATGATTGACACTGGCGCACAGGCCACAAGTATGTCCAAGGAGCTGGTAAAGAGTATCAATGAAGGGAGACCCCCACAGAATCAGATCACAGTGAAGGAAAATCAAAGTCCAGTGCATAACTTTAATGGGGAGGAGGTGCCCATCATAGGTGTAACTGAGGTTGACATAAAAATAGGAAAGCACAGAATGAAACAAGAGGTATTGATCACATCTATTTGTGAAATTCCATTTCTGATAAGGACAGATTGCCTGAAAAGATTGTCTCTTCTCATAGATGGGGTGAATGGAGTGCTGTGGTCCTTAACCAAAAAACCATTGAGACCTAAGAAACTAAAATCACAAAACAGCAACATAAATGAATGTCACACCGTTGCCAAAACAAATGATGCTGTGGAGATATATCTCCAGAATAGTTGCATACCTAGTGTCACTGTTATATTAATGTGTCAAGACAAAATGCAGGGCCACAATGAAAGACTACCTGTACAAATATACTTGGACCCAAGGAAAAATTGGCAGACTGCCATAGATGAGCACACATTACGTTTTTATTTAAAAGAGAAAACATTCAAACAGAATATTGCTCCTAAAACAGATTCAGAAAAACACATTTCCACTCTTGCTGAAATACACATGGAAGATGAGCAATCATGGGTTCATGTTGGTATAAATGACGGTTTTAAAACAATAAAAGCCACTTTAGCGCTTGAACAGGAAAGGAGTTTCATTAATGAGAAATTATTGCAAAAAATAATGGAGAGGGAGGAGATCCCGAAATTTAGAATTAAAAACCAATATGTTTCTGGGTTGGACAGTCCAGACTTTGAAAACCGAATTGCAGGCAGATGCATGCTTAAAATTAGCATTGGGCAGAAAACAATTTACCATAATGTATGGATAGTGAGTGGAGCACAAAATGATTTTTACATGGGCAATGACATCATGCACAGAATATGTATGCTGTTAGATTTCCTTAATCAAAAATATGGTCACGCCTAGGTGGGCCTGCACCTGAATTTGAAGTCAAAAGAAGGGCTTATCATTGTGCACAACTGGTTCCTTATGCAATCGAATTACAAATGAGGAAAGATACTATTATTCCTGCATTTACAAAACAGTTTGCAATAACACTGAAATGCAAAAATGGACAGCAGATGAAAGACTCTGATGCATTTGTATGCCTGAATGAATCCATAAAACAGCAAAGCCTGGATTATGAATACATTCCATTGGTAGATATTGGTGAAGGGCCTGTAAGAATTATGGTAAATAATAAGGGTTGTCAAGATATTCATTTAGAGGAAAACTCCCCATTAGGAATGGCCATACACAAATCACATTATACTGCAGATCTAAATAACATGGTGATTGGAAATATCCCTGAAAAGTATGTAGATGTCAAGGGTGAGTTACCAGAATACCTGGACTCTCAGCCCAAAGGAATATTTAAAATTCATTCTGTGTACCCTTATGATTCAAATGAGACAGTGTGCTGCCATCAAGAGAATTGCATAACATTTAATTTAAATGAAAATGAAACAGAAAATCAGCCCATTGAAGTGGAAGCTGATATGCCAAAATATTTAAAAGTGGCAGCTTTACAAAAAGACACAGCCACACAGTTAGAGGAAAGCACCGAGATTCCCTTACCAGAAGATTTTCCAGAATTTTCCAAAATGGTAGAAGAGCAGATTTTATCAGCGGATGCATGTGACAACGATGAGGATAGAAACAATCTGAGGGAGATATTTATGGAGTTTAAGGATGTATTTGCAAAAGATGCTTATGATTGCGGTTTAACTGATTTACATGTGGCCACACTACCAGAAGGGTGTAGCAGAAGTCCAGTATTTGTACGCCAGTATAGACTACCGCTGGCATGTTTAGAATCATTAGCAGAGATTATAAAAAATTTAGAAGCTCGGGGAATCATCAGGCCCATTTATAGCACATCCAATACACCTATTTCAGGTGTGTTAAAGCCAAATGGTCAATAGCGGCTATGTGCAGACCTGAGGGAGTTAAATAAAAGAGTACCAGTATCCAGATGGCCACTGCCATTCATTGATCAGGGCCTAGCTCAGGTACATGGTTCAAAAGTGTTTACCACATTAGATCTCACCTCTGGATATTGGTGCGTGCCATTGGCAGAGGAGATACAGAATTTATTTTCCTTTACATTTGACAGGACTCAATACGCATGGGTTAGAACTCCGTTCGGGTACGTTAATAGTGGGAGTGAATTTGGCATATTTTTGAGAAAGGCCATGCCAGATGCAG
Organism: Ambystoma mexicanum; assembly: GCF_040938575.1. Lineage (NCBI taxonomy): Eukaryota > Metazoa > Chordata > Amphibia > Caudata > Ambystomatidae > Ambystoma > Ambystoma mexicanum. Next base: position 1,185,069,443 of record NC_090921.1, on the reverse strand, counting down.
CGGAAAGAGGAACCATAGTTTATGTGGATGATGTCCTAATAAAATACGAAAGCCTGAAAAGCCATTTTGATGAAATAAGACAGGTGCTTGGTCAATTGCACAAAGCAGGCGCCAAAGTATCTTTACAAAAAGTGCAATGGTGCAAGAAAAAAGTAAACTTTCTAGGCCATGAAGTGACTGAACATGGGCTAAATCCACAAAAGAAGAACATAGAGGCCATACAAAAACTAAAGGACCCTAAAAATGTGAAAGGGGTAAAAAGTTTATTAGGGATGACAGGCTATAATAGAAAGTTCATTGAAAATTATGCTGAAATCACTCAACCATTGACTAAACTGCTTGAACTGAATACACCCTGGATATGGGAAAAAGAGCAGTCTGAGGCAGTGGCTAATTGAAGGAATGTCTTATAAAGGCACCATGTTTAGCATATCCCATAAAGGGTAGGGATTTCTTTATAGAAATAGGTTTCTCTGAACAATGTATGTCAGCAGTGTTATCACAAAAACACGATTTGAATCACAAAACCATTGCCTATGCAAGTAAGGCATTTTCCCAAGTTGAAATGAAATTCAATGAATGTGAAAAGGCCGTATTAACCACTGTGTGGGCGCTACAACATTTCCGCCCTACTGTTCAGGGAGAAAAGGTGATTATTGAAACAAATCATCAACCTTTGCAGTTTTTAGAGAGTAAAAGAATTAGGTCAGGTAATCTAGCACAGTCCAGAATCACTTCACGGACACTGGCATTACAAGGTTTTCCTGTAGAAGTGAGATATGGACAAAAAATAAATAAAAAGAGCCCAATTGCTCAAGTGTTAGCTGACTTACAACTCTGTGCAGCTGAACAAGTATCAAACGAAATGGAAGTGGAACCTAGTTTGCAGGAATTTGAACAATCACCACACAAAGCTTTTGATGAAAAAACATGCAAGGATTTGCCAACTGTATATGTGGATGGTTGTGCTTTTCACATTGAAAATGACAGTAATAAACAATTAGTGTCAGGAATAGGGAATGTCTGGTTGAAATGTGAAGGCGTCCCCAGTATAGGGATGAGGATTGGAGCTAGAAGCAGTCAAGTGGCGGAATTGGCAGCCATTTATAAAGCAATTTCTACTGCAGTTGATAATAAATTCAGTGAAATTGTCCTGGTGACTGATTCTGACTATGCACGAAATAGCTTCGTGGAGTATTTACCTGGCTGGAAAGCAAGAGGCATGATTACATACAACAAAACGTCACTTAAACATGGAAAAATGATACAAGCCATAAACAAATTGGTGTCAGAGAATGATTTGACAATATCGTGGAGAAAAATTTGTGGGCATTTAAAAACACCCAGAGAGGATAAGGAGGGAAATGATAAGGCAGAGCACCTGGCTAAAATTGGGGCTGTGATGGGAGAATTGCTACCTATTGAACATTTACTGGGTGAAAAACAAATTGATGCAGTAACACGTTCTAAAGCCCCAAAGGAGGTAGATCAACCAGTGGTACAGTGGGGTCATGATACGCCAGACCAAAACTTGATTGAGTCACAAAAGAATGATCGAATTTTGGGAAACTATTATAATCATTTGATAGATCCTGAACAAAACCCTTTAACAGAAAATGATTTTATGGGAAAAGAAGAGTTGAGGGTACTATAAAAGAATAAAAAACAAATTAGACTGCAGGATGGACTCATGATTAGAGAGTCCATAACAGGACAAATACAGTGGGTGGTACCCTTTCATTCAGAGGGCTAATGCTACACCATGCACATGATGCCATAACTGCAGGCCACAGAGGTTCACAAAAAACATTGGAAATACTAAAAGATTATGCTTACTGGCCACATATGTCCCAAGATGTGGAATTATATACTAGAGGATGTCTAGTATGCGCCCAATTTAAACCTGCTTCACCAATGCATAGAGCCCCATTGATGAAAAGAGGCCTAACTCTTCCATGGTCAGATTTGCAAATAGACTATGTAGGCACTTTAAAAAGGTCGATCAGAGGAAACCGTTATATTTTAAATGTGATATGTTTGATGTCGAAGTGGATTGAATATATTCCTGCACCAGATTGTAGTGCGCAAACAGCAGCCACATTGCTGGTGAACCATGTGTTCTCAAGGTTTGGGTTGCCACAAAGAATTGAGTCAGACAGAGGAAGTCATTTCACAAGTGCTCTAATGAGTAAGGTATGGCAAATACTGGGTGTGAAAAGGAAACTACATATCGCATATCGGGCAGCGTCTTCAGGTGGAGTTAAACGGAGCAATAGGTCTGTTGTGGACATTTTAAAGAAATTTGTGGCAGAAGCAGGTTCCAGCTGGGATTTACGTTTACCGTTGGTTTTGATGGCAATCAGATCAACTCCTGCCAAAGCAACAGGTATTAGCCCACATGAGGTCTTAACAGGTAGGAAAATGGTGTTACCACAACACCTGCTATACAGAACACATGAGCAGACACTTGTGAGTGCATCCACAGTTCATGAGTACATTGATGAACTGAGGAAGCATTTGCAACATGCATTTGCTTTTGTGCAGAGCAATCTGGAAAGGGCTGCTGACAGCGCCAAGACATACTACGATAAAAGAACATCAGTGAGAGAATACAGTGTAGGGGATCAGGTGTATAAGTTTCATTTTGGAAAAAGTAAACAGAAAAATTCTAAATTTCTAGCAGCCTGGCCGGGGCCATTTGGAATTATAGATAAGGTCTCTCCTGTAGTTTATAAAATGTTGAAGAATGAAGGTGAAACAATAATAGAGCAGTTTGTCCATGTAAACCAAATCAAGCCATGTCATCCAAGACATGAGATAAAAAATCTGGAGCGTGTAGAAACAGATAAAGTCCCTTGAACACAAAAAGGTAAAATAAATGGGTACAGTCAGGAGGCAGTGACAGAGAAGTTAAATAAAGATGGTTGATTATAATGGAACATAAACACTGTAATATATGTAAATATATATAATATAAAAAAAGCTGATGTTTATGGAGTCGGTGTGCAGAATGAAAATGCATTAAATATTGAATGTTGTTTTTATGTATGCTTGTGCTCTATGACCTGTGTTTAATTTCAGAAGGCGAGAGAAAAAGGGCAAAATGTTTTACAAAGCATGTTTTATTTTTGGCAAAAGGGTGAAGTTAGTATTGTGCTATATACTTAATATGTTTCTTTTCTATTTGATTTAGAATATTAACATATTTGTACCGGAGGTCACGGGAGACGATGGAGTCCTGGAGTCCCCTGGATGAAGATCGAATGGTGCCTGCCTCCGGGTGGAGGTGAAGACAAAGTAACCGCAATTCCAAGGAAAAGATGACTTCTATAGAAAAGGATCCAAGAATGCCAAGATGAAAGAGTACCCGAATGAACCAAAAGAGGCAGACAAGTGTCCTGGCATATGGAGTTCCACGTATTTCTTATTTTAATTAATTGTTTTAATCTGTTATGTTAATTATTTGTTTTAGTTAGTTGTTTTATTTTATTGTTTTCAATTGACTTCAAGTATAAAATTGAAACACTGAACTATGAACACTTCCATTGGGAAGGCAAATGTAGAACATTTTAAAAGAACTGATAGACTCAGAAGAATTTTTATACATGTTGAGCAGTGGTTTTCAACTTTTTCATTTATGCACGTGAATATTCATTGTATGGGATTGCTACACTTTGGAAAAAAGAAGCAAATAGTTTTTTTTCCAATTGGCTTGGATCGTAGCCAAGTTAAAAAAAAAGGAGGGGATATGTTGGATTGTTTAGCGTGTTTTGGGAGCACAGAGCACAGCACCACTGCACAGGATCAATGTATAGCATGTTTTTGAAGTGCAGCACGACTGCATGGGTTTGGTGCATTGCTATAAGGTGGTACAGACAAGGCATGTGTTGCCAGTGTAACATGGACATGTAAATGAAAACAGGCTATGCAGTCAAAAACGATTTATACATATAAAATGCAAATAATTTTTTTTCACAGTTAAAAGCATATATTTTTTTTACCTGAAATTTCTCTGTTGCAGGAGACACATTTGAGGATTAATGAACTAACCTCATTAACAAAAAACTAACATGCTAACTCATTAATAAAATAATGTGTTCTCCAGTGCAAAATGGATGGAAAAGACAGGCTCTGAAAGTCATCTTAAACGCACATCCAGATTTTTTTTTTCTTTTTGCTGCTCTGTGCTGCTCTGTCCACACTATTTGCAGGAAGCAAAGTCTCGAATAGCAGGAAATCAGTTTTGTTACAGTTGCTTACTGTAAAAGATTTCTATTGTTTGCTGGAGGAGGATAGAACATGAGGGATTCTTATTGGACAAGCATCATATTAGAGGCTGTAACCAAGTTTTCTTGTAGAATCTGGGGGAAGGAGAGAGGCAGAAAACATTTTAGACTGATCGGAGAAAGACCTGACCAGTAGCTGTGCAGTTCCTGATTTAAAAAGCAGATCCCAGCTGCACTGCTGCAGAGACTGGGGATCCCAGACAATAAACCCCGGTTTGAGTAACGGCTGATGCCTGTTCTCACTGGGGGTGCTTGAAGAGGGAATTGCCACATCCAGAAGGCGACCAGCCGAAGAATTTCACATGCTGAACAGATTAGGTAATAATACATTGCAAAGTACGGGGGCAGTGTGCGTGAATGCGAAACTATTCAGTCAGTGTAGAAGAAAGAATTCCAGTGTCTTATCAACAGGTTTAATGTTGCGACTGCTCTCGTCGTGCTCTTCTCATTTTGTTACAGATAATGTTGACTGTGCTATTTCATTTATTTCTGTAAAAAGAGTAAGATCGTGTTTAAATGCAACTTTTATAATACACAAAAATATCTGAAAGCAGACGGGTAGTGTGTTTTATTTTCTCTTTCCTTTGTGCATTTACCAGTGCTGATGATGTGGGGAGATGTTTAGACAGTGCAATTGTCATTTTTAAGGTAGCTAAAAATAAGACTTGTCTGCAGCTGTGTGCACGATTTCATTCAGTATGAGCAATTATAAATAACTGTGTGTGTGAAATAGCCTGCTGAAGGTAAATGAGTCAGCAGAAATAGAGACCCGGGACATAGTTCACTGTTGTATATAAAATAGTGAGTGTACCACATGTTAGCTCGCTGTTGTAAATAATTCAGTGAGAATTGTCCATGGTGGCACACTAAAAATGAAAATGTGGTATTTCTGAAATGTAGGCCTGAGGTCTCTCTAGTGATCACATGAACAATCTAAACTAAAATAAGGGGTTCTGGATATTGGGGCCACAAATAAAACAAAGGAATTATGCTCACCGAAAATACCACCAACCACGCATACCAACCACGCATACCAACCACGCATACCAACCGCGCATACCAACAAATGTATACCATCTAAATATGTCTGTGTACTGAAATAATGCATATCCACTGTTTTATTATTATACATAACCCAATCTGAATACAAGGAGTGATTGTTGCTAAATTATTTTTTTGGCGGTAAGAAAATACCGCCAGGCCCCAAATCTACACAAAATACCCAACAGGACCCGCCTATAACTTTCGCCCAACCCCGCACGAAACCTCACCCAACTTGGCGAAAAAAATTCAGAGCTGGCCATATACAAAGTTTGATAAGGATTCCTCCAGGGGGAGCGAAGTTATAAGCTGCTGAACAAGTGTTCTTCCTATGAGTTTAGCAGCCCCTGTAATATAGTTGGTCTGGAAATAGAGAAAAAGTGGGGGAATTTTAAATAAAGCATTCAAATTAAAAGGAAGAAGAGAAAATGGGGCAAGGGTGTGGGTATTACAACAACGAGTATGGGAGATCCAAAAACAACATGAATGTGCTTGTCCATAATGAAATTAATGTATTTTACTCATTTTTCAGGCAATTGTGAAATGGACAGTTCATACAATTGAAATACTGCCATAGAAGACTATGGTGAAAGGGAATGACTATGCTGAAGATCTAGCATAAATGATAAGTCAAAGGAGTATGTTGAACGAGAGGGACTATGACAATGTAGAGAGACTAGGATGAAGGGGAGGAAGAACATCAAAGGACTATGACAAATGAAATGGGATAATGGAACAGGACCAAGAACTAGCACCAAGAGTGAAGGTAGGTGATAAAGGGGAATGGCGAAAGAGAAAACTGATGTGGACAGAGGGCTAGGATGAAGAAAAGGGACTAGTGCAAATGACAATGATGAAGGAGAAGGACTCATCTAAAGGAATATGATAATATAGTAGTACTATACCAGAGGACCAACATGAAGTTGAAGGACAGTAACAAAGACATATGAGAAATGGAATGGATTAGGATGTACAAAATGGATTAAGACAAAGGGCAATAGTAAAGTAGGAGGACTAAGAAAAAGGACTTTTAGAAGTGAAAGGTACTATGTTGATGTAGGATGTCTATGGCAAATGTCTGTGGCAAAGGAGAAGGTCTATGATAAAGGACTATGAAAACAAGAAGGGCAAGGACAAATGAAATGGTTTACAACAAAAGACTGGGACTAAGTCAAAGGACTATGATGAAGGAGGAGGACCATGACAGAGGATTATGATGAAGAACTTTGAACATTAGAACATGTATGCATGTTTCCTGACACTAGCCTGAGGACTTTCCATAGCGACTGTACATATATATGGTTGATGTGGAAAGGTAAGTAAAAATGGGAAAAATAGGAAAACAGTACAAAAGGTGTAAAATAGGGAATAGCGGGAGTTGGGGTAGGGTGAAGGCTATGGTGAGTCCAGGAGCTCAAATAGCCTATTACGAAAACAGGAATAATGCTGTTAAAAAAGGCATTCAAGCATTTCACTTATTTTTCAGGGAACTGAAAAAAATGGAAAATTCACACTTCTGAAATACAACCCCAAAAGGACTATGTTGAAGGAGAATGACTATGCTGAATGACTATAGCGATGGAGAACGGTTGTGAGGGAGTTTGTCTAGAGACTATGATGAAGGAGAGGGACTATGAGAAGGAGCTAGGCTAAGATGAAGGAATCTGATGAAGGGGAGGGAGTATGGCAAGGATTAGGATGGAACAGCAAGACCTAGGTTAGAAAGCTGACAGTGAGGGATGCACTCCCTTAGTCTAGCTCAAACAGCTAGAAGACATTTATCAAGCCTGAATGCACTGTTCATTTGTATTATACAATAAAGAATTACTGCTTTTAAACAAACTGTATTCCAGGTCTTACCAATGTGCCAAAGCATTTTGGACTGTGCAGAAGGACTGTGATGGATCATGCTGAAGACGAGGGACTATGACTTGAGGAAATTCTGTGATGAACTAGAAGGTCTATGATAAAGAAGGATTAGGATGAGGGACTGTGATGAAGGAGAAGTAATAGGATGAAAAACTATGATAAAGGAGAAGGACTAAGATGAAATACTAGGTCCATGACTAAGGAGAAGGACTAGGACTCGGAACACATGACTAGAAGAAAGAATGGTAAGTGGACGGACGCATCAATTAGTAATTTGTGAAGCATCCCATGCATTCCAGTAGCATAGCCATTTACCACTTGCCATGCCAACTTAATATTCTTCTTCTCTCCATCCTTGTCTCTCACCTATCTTTTTTTGTGGTGGGAGGCTGCACTGCAATGCCATCATATGTGCAAAATACAAAAATCATGAATACAAGCAATTCACAATGTGCCAATCTATTTGATCGAGGAACCAACAATATTCAGAAAAATGTAAAAAGTAGAAAAACACATAACTATAAACAGCTGATGGTTGGGAAACATTTATTAGCATATGGAATCAAATATCTTCACTGTTGAAGAAAATGCAGTAATTTCTTTCTTTTTATAAAGTTATACCTGTTTATTTTTAAACAAAGAGGTGTAGAATCACACTACTCACCTTCCTGCTCTAAACAAAAGCCAGCCTTCATGTTGTTGTCATTAGAACAGCCAGAATTGCAATCTGGTAGCATTTAACCCAGCCCTAATCATAGCCCTAAGTCCTCACCTGCATCTTGAAGGGAGCATCCTTGCTGAGGGTTATTTTAAGGTTGTAGACTTCCAGTGTCACTGTCTTTGTGTAAGATACTGCACTGTTTCCACGGTTGTTGTTGAGTACCTTGACATTGAATGGGGTAAGTGTTGAATCACTGGAGCAAAGCCCAGCCAGCTGGTAGATGCAGGTGCCCATGAAATCAAACTTAAATCCATCAAAAGTGGTGTAGTGCGGGTCTCCAGATCCCACACATGTGCCAGGCGTTGTGACAGATGGAACGGGAAAGCAGCCTTGGATTCCATCCACAACTTTGCACTCAGTTTTGGGGCCACATGGGGCTTTTATCTGGCATGTAACAATTCCGTTTGCTTGACACGTACACTTCTGTTGGCAGAGCTTATCTGCAAAGAACTCTTCTGTTTGCTTGTAGTACCTTCCCTTGTACACACATCCACAGCCCTTAATGGGTGCACACTCATCTCCACTATGGATGAAGCCACTGTCACAGTAACAGCCTTCGCTACAAGGTAGAGAGCAGGCAACCGGAGGTGAAAAGCTGTAACAGGTGGCAGGGCAGCTCACCCCACATTGCTCATAGTGGCTGTTATCTGGACAGGCAAGCGCTGAAAGTAAAACAGAAAAATAGGCCAGTCAACATGGCAAAAAGAAATGGAAAATGGAAAGTCACATGTCATTTTCATGCTTGGATTTGCCCTCACCCCTTCTTCTTTTTGTATAGATTACTCCCTATTTTATGAAGGTGCCACTCATTTCAGAAAACTTGAACAAGGTTATGGCTGCCAGAATAAGCCACATCTCTGTTGATGTCTTTCCCAACAGAGGAGGCAGAGCCACCTGTTACTTCTCATCCAATAGGGTAACTATGTATATCTCAAAAGCCAAGTACGTTAGGTGCCACGAAACATTACATTATTAAAGAGCAAACAGATCTTTTAGCTTGCTATTCTGACAATCTTATGTGACCCCCTAAGTTAAAAAGTGTCTATATCACTAAACACCTAGAGACACATTATTTTATAGTTATTGCAGTTACCTTGGTTGACTTGTTTTGTCGCCCCAAAAATGTTCAGTAATAAATAACCAAAAAACACACAGATCCAGTGCTTGGATGAACTTGAGCAACACACGATTGAAGCAGACAATGTGTACATTGAACAGTCAAAATAAATAGCAGACACTTACATCACATTTACTTTTTTCATTTCCTAGGCATAGTAGAGTGCATATAAATTCCAAAAGTGCAAAGAGGCGATGGTAGGGAGCCAATCTGTAAAGATATGGAGGCTCACAGTCCCAAAGCGACCTATAAATTGCACAAGCACCTGTTTAACTAAAGTAATCAGATACCAGAATTAGTGAAGATACAGCAGATAAACATATTCTACCTTACCGCTAAGAGTGACATGACTGCAGCACCTTCCGGTGAGCCCTTTGAATTATAATTGTCCCCAAACATCAGGTGTTGTTAGGTTCCTGAAAACACTGTAAGGGTAGGGTTGATAAACCACTTTCTCTGCCATTATGCACGTATCCTCAGAAATCCCTTATTTGGCTTTCTGGATGCGTCAGAGGTTCAAAGGGGGTTGAGCAAACAGGAAATTAGGTGCACAATGTTATTTGGTCCTCACAAAGGGGTGAAATTTGAGTCAGTAGAAGCACATACAGGTCTGCAGAATATGTGCAAATATTGACTATGATGATCCCGGAAACATCTCCACAAAACAAGGACACTGATTCACAAAATCTCTGACTATTTAATCACCACATTTTGGATTTGATGTGAAATAGGAGACTGTGGGCAGAGGGCAAAACATGGTGATACATTGGTAGCAGTGTCTTTAAGAGCTTAATCCCACACCATAACATTTCATGTATCTAGTTAAAGTGGAGGATTCTGATCCTCCATTGTGCCTCCAAAAATCCTCAGATTCACTGCAGTGGAAATAACATTCATGGTAAATCCGACAAACTCCCCATGAAGTCCTATAGACTCCAAAAATGGACATTAACACTGATGTTACCCCACTCATAATACTGTAGTAAAACCGTGAGGCTGAGTGGCAGAAATCGTAAACAAGTTTGGTTGTAATTCTCATGGATTTACTGCCAAACCCGTAATGATTCTCAGTGTTTTCTATATGGCAATGATCCATTGATATCATTTGGTGACTCAGAGCTTGAAAAGTCAATAGCCATAGGCATTGCATGGGAGTTTAAAAGAGAATCTGGCAAGAAAATCCATTTGCTCATGCCACTGTAAACCCTGTCCAAGGGAAATGCAATGCCATGCCCAGAAATGGTCAGTTCTTGATTAAGATTGATGCCTTTGGCCATGATGGAAGTCTATTCTACGGGATGTAGAATCTTATCTTAACATGTTGAGCTGGTATTCTGAATGACTGGAAGAAATGTGAAGCAATAGGCCTGGCTCATACTTGTTAAGACAAATCACCCTATATAATATGTCCTTATTCTAGCACCAACATGTCCGAGAAAACATTCTCAATTGAATTGCCCACATGGAGCTCATGGAAACAGAAAAGGAGTCCAGAACCTCTGGTTTACAAGATTATTGTAAAGCACTTGTGTAAAGGCGTGTTACAAATGCCATATCATATCGGGGAGTTTGTCTCCCAGATATATGTTTATATTAGATGGCAGACTTGAGGCGGTTAAATTTGACTCACAAAAAGGAGTCATTGGAATGAGGAAAGAATGTTGACTGTATGGGTCATGGTGGCATGCAACATACTTTGTATGGTGGTTTCTTAACACTGACCATTGTGTCTGGATGTGTGGTCAAAGTGAGGTGGGCTTATCAGAAGTGCATCTGCTTAAATGCTTCTTGTGTTGTGATGATGAGATATTGATGGTAAATTGAAAAGGGGGGGGGTCATGACATTCTGTATCTAACATCAATTGGGAGTCCAGTTTGTGTGGCAAGGCATATACAGTGTCTTCCAGCTTTGGAAAGCCCTGACTGCACAGATACTGGGTTACTTGAACATCCCTAAATGTTGCCAAATTGAGACATGTATAATTAGCATGTACATACAGTTATGACCTGCATCTACACTCTTCTGTGCAAGAGGGGATTTTTCATCAAAGCCCTGGGCAACATTAAAAGCGAAGAGGAATACTGACAGGCCCTCCAGGTGAAACAAGAAGCCATTATCCGCATTCAGCTGCAACTAATTCAGATTAAATTGATGCAAAGGCTGTTTTATTATTCTTTCGACATGGTCGATGATATGGACTGAAGAATGGACTGTTACTGGAAACTCCTTAGGCACACCTGCACCCTGACCTGAATGCAGCAGTATTGGTGACAGATAATCAAGTAATCATACATGGTCTTCTGTGGACAGAAGATCACAATCCTAAAAGGTCAGGTCATTCAGCGAATTTTAGGGTGAGATGGTGGTGATCTGTTACCCCAGAAGCCTGCTCGCCCTGAGATACAAAGTTCTAAAAGGTATATTAAAATAGCATGACGTGTTGAGTGATCTAACTTAGTTGGGAAATGGTGGGAAGGCACATATTACTTGTCTGTGAGAACACAGGAATTATTTCATACCCTTTTTAAAAGGTCTGGATTAATTACCAGATGAACATGTACAAGAAAGGCAGTGTTTGAGTCGCCTGGATGGTGCTGTTTTTTTTTATTGCTTTTTTTGTGTGGCCTGTGACACTGTGTATTTAACTTTCACTGTTTTCTCACCTAGAATCCTGTGATTTTATTGTGGTTACCAATTGCACAGTATATTTAACTTATAGTGTTTGATTAACTAGGGCACTGTGGTCTCCCCTAAAACGCCTCTCATTGCACCTTGCCTGCAATGTACCTTCCTAACCGGATCCTTCTGATCCTTCACTTTTTGTTCTTTAACTCTCTCTCACATGGTTTTCATCCACCCACCTCACTTCTCTGCATTCCTCCACTCCCTCTACTCACCTCCCCATGTTTACCCATCCCCATTGTTCACACTTCTCAAAACAAAACTCAGACCATTACTCTATCCCACATCCCACCATCTCCAACCTCATGTTTCCTAACCCCTTCCATTCATCGACTCCAAGAACTCCCTCCTCTATCTCACCAGTCCCCTACTGACTTGCAATTGGGGTTATGGAATGCCCACTACCTCTCGGAAAACACTCCTTTCTCAATAATCATTTATATTCCCAACATCCCAAACCTTTGGTGGTAGCTAGCGCTGAAAACTGTTTCCCCCCACAACACGGCCAACCCTTCATCACTTCAAAGTGACTTTGCCTCATTTTCCCACTCCCCCATGTTGTTATAAAGTCAATGATGTTGGTCTCATGATTAGCAAGAACAAAACATTGGCATTCATTCCCTCCTCTGATTTTACAACCTCCTCCTTCGAGCATTTCTCTGTCCAAATGTACGCTCCCACCATTATTACTATTCTCTGCATCTAGTGCCTACTGGCACACTCATCCTCTTCTTCACCGTTATTGACTTCTTTCTCACAACTCTTCCAGACAATGTCCCTGCCAACGCTGTGGGTGACCTCAACTTATCCAATATATCTAAGGCCCATCCAACCTCTACTCTCACAGGCAATTTACTAGTCGGACTATATATATAGTCATAGCAGTGCACAGTGGTTGCGCCAGTTATGGTTGCTTAGCTTACCATAACTGGCGAATTTCTGGGGGGTTTCAGTTTTACTTGTAACCATAACGTCCCTTTAACAAAGTTATTTCATTGAATTTCATAGGTTTTTAGTAGTGCAACTTAACCATAATGTCCCTTTAAAAAGTTTCTTCAGTGAATTTCAGGGGTTTTTAACAGTGCATGCAATTTTCCTACAACTTAGTAATATCATACTTACCCAATATAGCAATATTTCTGTCCAATTTACAAAGTTTCACCTTACAACTCTTACATTTCCCACCTTCTAGCATCATTTGTAACACTTCTATACACTTTTTGCAACTTTTCCAACAAATTTTGTGTCCATAAACGTCTGACTTAATCGCTGACCTTCCGGACAGTGCCACATGACCATACGCTTGCGCGTGGCATGATGATGTGTTTGCGAACGTGTCCGCACTTCGCAATCGGAACTGTGCTTTGAAGATAGTTCAGAACTGCATTTTCTACTGATCTAGGAACTTTCAAATTCAAAATTTCCCTTGCACAGCTCCTACACCTATTTGTACTCATTATCCATTAACAATCTAGTACACTGTACATACTTGGAAGAATTTTAGAAAAACTACTATTTATCTTAAAAATGGCGCCAGTTATTCCCATACCTCCTCCCCAAGAGGCAACACCACCACCAGCTGGAGGACCTTCACAACAAAAAAGTGCAGTACTTCCAAAGACAATGAAGAGGACCAAGAAAATGAGGTAGAGGAAGTCCCTACCTCTAGCACCCAGATAGAATCATGGGTGTAGCAGTTCCTTACGACTGTTGGGAGTGTATTAAAGGCTAAAGTTACTAAAGTGAAATGCACTGAGTGCAACAGTCGTGGAATAGCTGGACAGTACTCCTAAGGGACGATCTCCATGCGCCGCTACACCAAATCCAACAACCGCAATGCTCTCAGAAAGGTTGTTCATTTCTCAGCAAGTAGTGGGCTGTCTTCCTCCACCTCATCTTCCTCAACCAATACTGTAACCACACAGCCTACTTCTGTGGTACACAAAATCCCACCTGATACCTTGCAAGCCATAAAAGAGAATGTTGATCTATCTCTTTGGAAGACAACAGTCATCTGTATATACTGCTACACACCACTCTGCAGGGAGAAGCAATTTCGACGTGCGTTTGAAGCTGTAATCAAGGAGCATGAGAAACACAGCCCACTACCTTAGAAGTAACACACGTTCAACACACTGTCCACCTGCCCCTCCATATTAGTGCTCGGGCCTCTTCCCTCATTTCCCTCCTAACCTTACGTTCTGAGCTCTCCTGCAAAGATTTTTTTTTTAAAACAACAAAAGAAAGTTTCCTTTAGTAACTACCTTTCACAGTGAAAAAATAGAGCCTTTCACAGTGAAAAAATAGAACTAAAAAAAATAAATTTTATAGACTACATCTACATTTCTCAGTAAAGTATATAGACTCAATACATTCTTTCAACATTCCCATTAGCATTTTGCTTTATGCTAATGGGAATAATGTGACATTCACCCCAGTTCCAGGGACCGGAACAGGAGATAATAGCCCAGCAGCACAAGTTATCGGCCCAAGCGAAGTGTGTGTGTGCGCCCTGATGTCTGCAGGCTATGGTGCATTATAAATAAATAAAGAAAAAACGAGTGCTCCAGACCATCATCCTCCATTGCAGCCCCTGAAATGGGGTATAAGGGCCATTAGCACCCCTGGTTCCCAAAGCAGGAACCCAGGGTGCTGAAACATAGTTTTCTTCCTATAGCGGGACGCCTGCGATGTCCCGCTGTAGGAAGGAAAATCCTTTTCCAAGACAGCCAACATGGAAAGAGAAGGCGCAGCTCCGTACACAGCCCCTCTTCCCTTGCCATGGCAGCCTGCAGAACCCTATGAGCATATTACCACAAGCACATTTTCTTTCCCTTTCAAACCTATCCTATCTTCAAATAACTTTACCACATAGCCAGTCCCAGGTGGACATGGCCACAATAACACCATGTTTCATCCCTCGCGGTCATGGCCAGTAGCCAGATTGTCTGCGTCATGACCTTATACCATGACCCGGACAATCTGGCCACTGCCCATGGCCACAGGCTATACCTCAGTCACTAAAGGTATCTCACTGTACCTACATTATGACACTTGTCCAAAAAAAAAAAAACACAGGCTCATTTGCAAAACCATGTTTTAATGTCCTTGCCAATGCTCCTTACACGAGTTTCATATTTATTATCCCCCACTAGACAAAATCCATTCAGTCTTTACACAAACATTGAAGGTTGTGTCTGTAATCTTTCTGAAAACTTTCGTCCACATTCGTCTTTTGGCAAGAAAGTTATAAGCCATTTAAAAATGTTGAGACCCCCCTCTAATTTCGCCCCCTCTTGAGAAACTTTGCAAAATCATTTATATCTATATCCAAAATTGTTTTGCAAATTTGTGTGTAGATTCATCAAATAGCACCACATTAATAAGCCTTTACAATATTTTGGAACCCACCCTCTAATTTTGCCCCCTCTTGACAGAATCCCACCAAACTTTGCAAAAACATTTATATCTAGAACTATAATCATTTTCCCAACTTAAGTGTAGGTTTGTCAAATGACACCTCATTTATAAGCCTTTACAATATTTTGTGACCCCCCTTCTAATTTACAAACTCATTCAGAATCGGGTTACAAATATATTAGCAAAATTTCACTCACTTTCATTAAGTGGCACCAAATTTATAAGCCATCCAAGAACTACTTTTCACCAATCATGTAATGCAGAGGTGTTCGCGAACCTCACAGGACTGTTAGCAACATTTTTTTGCTTCTTGCAGCCATATCCCATACCATCCTCATCACCTCTCAACTCCCCAGTGATTATATAAGTTTGACAAGTGCAATGTTGTGTTTTAAAAATGTTTTTACTGCGATGTCCGCGGACACTGGCCATTGTCCGTGAATCCAAGATGGTGGACATTTCCAAAAATCTGACGAACTTCATGCTTTTCACCATCCAATCAGTGGGTGCGTCCGATGTCCGCGGACACCACATTGCCTTCTAAGCCAATCAGAGTCCTGTCCGCAGACCAAACAGGGAACTGTGTCCGCAGAGTGGACATAGATATCACACATTTTTTTTTACCTACTTTTTGGTTGTTTAAAAAAAAACTACGGGACGGATTTCCAACAAATTTACAAAAGCACGCTTTCTGGACCAAGCAGCCACTCCTGCTACAAATTTGGTGAAAATCCATCGAGCAGTTTGGGCTGTGGGCGTGAGCAAAGTTTTTTCTCCATTCAGTCAATGGGAAAAAAAGCAATTTTGGGACACCCCTATAACTTTGTCCCCCCTTGACCAAACTTTGCAAGGAAATTAAGTAGGCCATATACTTTTTTTGCAAAGTTTGGCGAGGATTGATCCAGGGCTTGCGAAGTTATAAGCCGCCTAAAAAGTGCTCTTCCTATGGGTTTAGCAACTTAACCAAAACAGCCGGTCAAGTGGCATCCGTGCAGAGCCTGTTAATGCAGGTTCTAATCCCGGCAGGGCCAAACTCAGCCTTTCATCCTTCCGAGGTCGATAAATGTGCACCACACAACGTGGGTAATAATAAACAGCGCTCAGATACCTGAGGGTTCGTAGCGCTATATAAATGCCTAATTATTATTATTATTATTATAACTATATGGCCGCTACCATGGCCATGTAATATGTATATTATTACATGGACACAGTAGCATCCATGTAGTTATGGTTAAGTTGGTGTTTGCATGCGAAGAGCATTTTTTGGGTGGCTTATAACTTCGCTCCCTTTGGACGAATCCTCACCAAACTTTGCAAAAAAAAGTATATGGTCCACTCTGAATGTCTTTCCAAAGTTTGGAGAGGTTTGGTCCAGGGGGGGCAAAGTTATAGGGGGAGTCCCAAAACTTTTGTTTTTTCCCATAGACAAGCCTACAGCCCAAACCACTGGACGGATTTACACCAAATTTGGTGTAAATCCGTCCAGTAGTTTTTTTTTAAATGACCAAAATGTAAGGCAAAAACATTAGTGATATCTCCGTTGGCTTCGCGGACGGACTTCCTGGTTCGCTCCGCGGACAGTGCCCTCATTGGCCGAGCGGCTTGCGCGATGTCCGCGGACATCCGATGTGTTCGCTGATTGGACGGTGTGGGGCGTGGAGTGCGTCAGATTTTTGGTGGCACCCGACATCTTGTATTCGCGGACGACCGCGGACAGCGAGGTGAAACTTGGTTTAAAAATTGTATTTAGTGGAGTGTGTTGGTGTGTAAAAGTGTTTGGGGAGGGTGGGGGAGTATGAGATATGTGCAATGTTGTATTTTTTATGTGCTAGATGCTTTTGTTGTGTTCGATTTGTCTGCCGACAACACGGCTGTTCTGAAATGTTCGTAAATAAGCAGAATGGATTTGGTGTCAAGTTGAAAGTGTTCTAAGAAGACTTGTGGGGTCCTTGAATGTTCGCAGGGGATGTCCTGAAGACATTGTCTGTATTGTTCGTTGTCAAGCTGAAAGTGTTCTAAGAACACTCGCGGTGTCCTGAAATGTGGGTGTCCTGAGGACGCTGTCCGTATCGTCCTCTGGCAAGTTGAATGTGTTCTAGGAACTTCCTTGTGTCAGCGGACATTTAAATGGTTGCAATGCTTGAATCTATGGGTGTGATATGCTGCGGTGGTTGTGGCCAGGGTATAGAATGTTGGGTGCATGGCCACAACCACTGCAGCATATCACACTCATATGCCATGCACCCAAGAGTCTATGCTCTGGCCACAAGCACCGCAGCCTATCACACTCATAGTGGATTATAACTTTGGGTCAAAAACAAATTTATAAGGAACATTGTTATAAGCCAGTATGGGTGTGATATGCTGCGATGGTTGTATTTATCATATTATACTTACTATTTGGTTTAGTATCGGGAGTCCATGTTTTTCTTGTTCATTTCTGTGATAAAAGAAAATAGCATGTTAGTATTAGTATTTTATAAAGACTTATTACATTGTACAATCAACATTTTCTTCTTTTTTTACCTTCACATTTAGTAGATGACAAACCAGAGTACTGTGCAATTTGCTCAGTTTCTGTGTTTGTTGCTAAAATCATTGGGTCTGTGGGAGAAAAAAAATCCATGTTGGATTAAAAAAAAAAACTTTTTGGGTTATGCTACAGTTTATTTGTTTTCAGTGTTTACTTGTTGTTTCAGGCTAATGCTTTATACATTGGATTGTTCCAGTTTTTGGGAGCAGTAAGTTATTAGGTATTTGTTTGGATATTGTAAAATTTTTGAGCAGTTAGATACCAGTAGGCATATTCTAACTGTTTATTTTTTTATATCATTTCGTGGTATTGATTTATCTGTTTGGATATTTCAAAATTTTTGGACCGTTAGATACCAATTGGCGTATTATAACTGTCTGTTTTTTTCTCTATTTGAGTGGTACTAATTTATCTGATTAGTTGTTGTAGCATCTTTGGGCAGTTAGATAGCTTTTGGAATATTGTGACAGTTTATATTTTTTTACTACAAGTGTACTTAAGGTTTAAGTACAGTTTAGTTATAAAATTTTGGTTTTAAGAACATTAAATAAGCGTTTGTAAGATTTGCTGGTAATCTCTGCTTTAGAGTAATAGTACTATCATTACATTCAAACCATCCACATTTCTTTTTTATATATGCAATGTAGTGCCCTGAATTGGTTGTGGAACCTGCGTGGTAGATTATACCTATTGTTGTGAAGGTTTTTCTAACAAAGTGATATTTGACCATGTGTGAATCCAGTCAGCTTGCAGTTGTTTTTGGTACCATCTGCATTGTAACGTAGAAGCATTAGTATTACGTATTTACTATGTGTTTGTATACTAACGTGGAGCGATTATCTGAATTGCAGGTCGAACATAATCTACCATGGTTTGCATTTTGTACAAGTTGCTGAAATGGAACGGATTCACAATTAGGTACTGATATATACACAAAGCGTTCATTGGGGATTTGTTCTTGTGTCACATTGTTGCAGAGAGTGCATGTATGTTTCCACATGTATGAAATCTGGAAGATTTTATGTATAGGTAAATTTTTGTTTTTCAGTACTAATAGTAAGTACATTAGTAATTCTTGTGGATCTTCCTGTGAGTTTATAGTGAATTTCACCATTCCAGCACAGTAGTCCAATTGTTGTCTTATTCCATAAACACTATACGTGTTGTCAGGATTGTTTGCTGCGTTTCTGTGAAGTACTAACATTTGCAAACACAATGGGTCTGTACTGTGTAAGTAAATTTTCTCAACAATTGGTGGTAATTGAAATAGAATATTCACTGCTACATTTGCGTAGCAACTTACACCAACTATATTTGAGAGTTTAAATGGACCAGGTAGTTCTGTATCTGACTGTTTTTTTTGGAGTTTATCTTCCTTCTTTGAAGAAGTACCTGGTTTACTTTCCCTAATTGATTCTTTTTTGCTTGTGGCACTTGATGAGGTATTACTTTATTTTACTCTCTTTGGAGGATTTGCAGTGACATCCTGTTGCTTTTCTGTTTGATTTATTTTTCTTTTATAATCTTTTACTTTTTGTGGAACAGAATATGTGTTTAGATGGGGAGTGTATAGTGAACAAAGTCTATTGTATTCTAAACTGCAAGGAATATCAGTGTTTATTTTACTTGCATCAAAGTTGATTAGAAATAGACCGTCAAGTGTACGTAAGCGTGATAGTGCTACGTAGCTCATGCCTTCTTTAAAGACTGTGTTACCAATGTCTATACTTGCTTTGTCTAGGGTAAGACCTTGTGATTCATGAATGGTGACTGCGTATGCAAGAGTTAGAGAAAATTCTTCTTTGCGTACATGCATGTCTTTGAAGAGAAGGAATCAAGCTGTTGAGCGCCCTATTCTTTTTACTTCTGAAAGTTTGTCAAAGAGAATATTGACAAACTGAATTTTGTTGTCACGTTGGTATGCTTGAAAGCCAACAACTGTACCCAGTGCTCCATTAACTAATCCTTGGTCCATGTCAAGGTTACGTTTCAGCATTACTCTGCAATTTAAGGTTAGTTTTAATATCTTTTCCAAGCCTGCTGTGTTTGAGATTGATTTTTCTAAACTATTTAGTCTTGTTGTGGCTTGGTCACACATGGGTAGTGTCATTCCACGTACATCTAGTTTGTCTGTGGTACTAATTTCCATTATTGGTTGCATTTCTTTACTTAACATTATTTCATGAATTTGAAACAGCTTGCAAGAGTTGGCATTAAGGCCATACAATTGACATTTTTGTGGGCTAATTGTTCCATAACATCTGTAGCACATGCATTATCTTACCACATTAGAAGACTCAGGTTGATCGGTTGTAGGGGATATTGTGATCCAAGGTATAATTTGGATTTAAATTCGCCATCTAATGAGGTACTGGGATTGCTTCTTTTTGTTAAAAACTGCTTCATAGATGAAAAAGGATTAAATTTCTCTATCCACAGGATGTAGGAACACATACATATATATGTATTTCTGTCGGATACTTGTGTTTGTTTTTCTTTGGAAGAATAGTATCGGGATGTTTCCAAAATCTCTTAAAAATATAAATATTAATCCCCCATGGTATATCTTGTCTTCTGGTCTTTATATTATTTTTTATTTATTCTTTTGGATCCAGAGCGAAATATTACTGCTTTCCATCTTTATTCTCGGCAGGAGTCAGAAAAAGGGGAAATGAAATCCGAGGAGTTTCAGAGAAAATGTCTGCTCGTCTGGATTTTTTCCTGGTAACAAAGCCACAAAGAGCCTACCGGTTTCAGTGGCACAGACAAGGTATGAATGTGGTCATCAGGGGTGGGCGGATACTTAACGTTTGCTGTGTCAACAGTCTGGTAGTTAGTAGGATAGTGCCAGGAGATCCCACCTGTAGATGAGGGGGGAAAGGTAAAGGGAAACGAAACAAAAATTCAGAAAGTACCATTGTAATTGGATACAAATAAAATACTCGATTTTATAAAGGTACTATCATATTAAAAACAGGGGCCAGATTTTACCTAGTTACAGGGGTCCCCACGGATATCCGTGTAGATGGGAAGGTTAAATGAAGTACTTCCCGGAAAGACATGCAATATCTGTCATGCAAATTTGAAACAAAAACGAAAACGAAGTTTCTCATTTATGACATTTTTAGAGAAAGGGGGCGAACTACATGACAAAGTAATATGCCACTAGTTAGAAAGAAAGTGCATAACTCACGAGGTCAATTCAAATGAGATTAACCCCTGACAATGTGTACTCAAAGGGAACGCCAGCACTAAGCAACTTAATCAGTAAGTCAATAAATGAATGAGTAAACACCCTGCATCTAATATATACGGCGGGTGTTTCGAAAAGGGCAATGTAAGTCCTTCCTTGTTTATGCTACAGGGAACGACGCATTGTTCGAATCGTTACATACTGGACCACCAGGAGAGGGGAATATAGGTGAGCCCGGTCCTCCTGTGACCTCGGCTCCAGTGGGAAAATACGCTTGTGCCCCATTGTGTAGGTGGCAGCTCCAGGCTGTGCTTACCTACTACGCCTTCGTCGGAGATTCCAAATGGGGTTGGCTCGCGAGTGATGCTGCCCGTGTATCAAGTGACTGGGTGATTGTGTATGTGCGTATGGCCGTATGTTATGATGTTTGTTCTGGGCTTACGTACAACGGCGTCCGGCGTCGCTAGAAACAAACGTAGGACTACTGCATGGTCCACGCCATCTTGTGTGTATTCAAGTAGGCGCTTGGAACAAGATCATTCTATTACTAAGGCACTCAAAAAGCCCTAGAGTCAATTGAGCTAGGTCTGTACGTATTATCATGAAGAGTGGGATGGTTGGCAGGGGCTGGAAAAGCTTACTCAAACTATGGCTCATTGTTGATGATGATATGTATAATCACACATTAAACATTTTAACGGAAATTGTCAACAAACAACAGAGTGACTAGAGGAATACGGGGACTAGGAGTTCTTATCACAAAGACTCCAGGGTTTGCCAGCTGGTAAGTTCATTTAGACCGCATTGCATTATCACGATAAAGTGCATGAATGTGCCGGGTTTTCAATATTGCTTCTGCTTCTTTAGAAAGTATACCAACTCTGATACTTTTTAAGATGTTGGCATAAGTGAGATTTGCAGATTGGCGCATGTTTTCTGTTAATTCTCTGTAAATTTTAAATGTGGCCAAAGGTTGACATTTCCTATGCTGCCAACAGTTTTACGGCAGAGTTTGTGTCCTAATGTTTTAAAAATAGGATCACCTTTTACTGGTGTCAATTGAAGAAGATCTCTGAAAAAAATAATGTGTTTTCCTGCAAAGAGCTCTTCATAGTTTATTTTGTGTACTTCTTGTAATCTGAGGTGAATCAAAGACAACATTAGGTTGGACACCATGCTCACTTCATCTATTAGTAGCATTTAGATTTGTTTCAATGCTCTGCGTAGTTCCATTGCAGCTTCTGCAGAAAGTTTGTAATAATCTAATTTGTTTTGGTGTTCTACTGACAGGAGTAGTAATCAGTGTAAAGTGACACCACCTATGTTGTATGCAGCTAAACCTGTGGGGGCAGTGACAACAGCTGACAGTTTGTTGTTTGTCAATTGTTGAAGGAACTTACTGATGATTTTGATTAGGAATGTTTTGCCAGAACCAGCTTCACCACTGACATACAATAGTATAGGTTAGGTTTGTAATTTTGACAGGTGTATTCTTTGTTTTCATGTTGTACACCATGTGCAATTTCTTTTGTTACTTCTTGAAAAATGCTATGTTGCTCATTGTTTAGCTTTGATTGTAGTGTAGTTAAGTCTTCTTTATCTTCATACTGACACATGGTGTTTTCTACTTCTATCATAGCTAATTCTGCCTCATTTGTTATTAGTGGGTCTCCCAGTGGGTCTTGGCTTCCTGTGACAGAAGGTTGACTACTGTCAGGAGTATCCTTATCTAGTTGGGCCTGGAGTTCTTCTTCGTGTTGCTGTTCATTGTGCAACATTGTTTTGTACTGTGCAAAGTTTACATCAGTTATACTGCTTTTGTTTGCTTTGAAAGCGTCTTCATATGAGTCATAGTTATCTAGTATGTCTTCTTCTTTTCTCCATGGTTTAAAGAGTTGCAGCAGGGGCATGTAATATACTTCTTGATGTTGAGGAGTCTTTAATGACAATTTGATATGATTAATTAAATTTGGTTTGGTGAGTTTTACTAAGCTGCCTTCACAGTTTGTCACTTTGTATTTACAGTTTTGTTCATCAGGTTTTATATTATTGTTGTATGTGTAGTTTTGGGCTATGTGGTATAGACACATGGTTTCCAAAGTGGTACTCCTGTTTGGGTAGTATGTGTCCAATAAATTGTTTTTTAAAATGTCTTGGCTATTGGGATCATGTTTGGCTATTGTTTCTATATCTTCGTATGATTTTAGAACTCTTTTTCTAGATTTAGCTGGACCAAGACTTAGCAATACTATATTTGCAGATTTACCATACAATGCAGTACCAGTTAATCGATCAGCTGCTTCATAGGATCCACATTCTCTATGGGACAGCATTTTTATGCCCAAGCTGTATAATTTCTGAGACACTGTTTTATCTGATGACAGGTCATTCCAGAGGTCTTGGAGCTTTGTCTTTTCTGATTTGGTTAAGTATGCTGTGACATATTGTGCAACTGCAGTAGAATTGTCTGCAATGTGCTGCACATCTATGTTTGCATTCCATAAGTGGGCAATGATTGCATTGTAATCATTGATATATTTTTCTTCTCATTTTCTTTTTATGCAATATGTATTTTTAGGTGACTTATCTTTACACTATGTCTAACTGTAGACATGAGGTTGTTCACTTGACCTGTATTTGTAACTGGTCTAGGGAAACCAAATCGGCATTTGGTGTAGTATTTCCCTTTGTTTTTGTATTTGCAACGACAATATTTGCCACATTTGGGTCTTTGGAATTGTAAAATGTTTGCATGAAGATCACTATTTGTGGATTCTGATGGAATTTCACAAGTGACATATTTTTCAATAAACTGTAAAACAGGGGCATCACTGTCTTGACCAAATTTAGTAGCATCTTTAATCCATAAAAGCATGTTGACATGTGGTGCTCCTCTGGCTTGGTATTCTTTTCTCCAAAAGAAGTGTTGCACTTCTCCAAGGGGAGGAACAGTTTTATTACAAATAAAATGTAGCATAGCAATGAAGCGATGGTGAAAATATCTTGAAACATTAACAGGATCCTGAGAACAAAGTTCTCCAGGTGTTAGTATATCTATGTTTGTTTTGTTTTCATCTGATATGCGTAGGAAAGCATGTAAATCTTCCCATGCATATTCTGCACAACTTAATGTAACAAATCAAGTGGGTGGGCCAAGGTTTTTTATCATACAACGTACATGACGTCGAAACCAGTACTCTTTAGTACCACGCATATTTGCTAATAGATTTGTAAGATTTGCTTGTAAAATCTCATCTTTTTGTTGAACTTTTTGTAATAACTGTGTAGCTGTCATATTTTGAAAGTGTGATCCTGATTTTAACATGTGTGCAACTCCGTAACATAAAGTTGCTAGTTCACTTTCAAAGAGTAGGTGGAATATGTATTCCAAATTTTGTCGAAATCTGGGATCTTCAGAATACATTCGTAATGAGCGATATTCTGTTGCTGATATTTGAATAGGTCTATCATTGTATCTTCTTCCTTTGCCAGTCGGAAAGAGTAGAGGAAAAGCATGTGCTTCTATACTTTTTTCCCATATGCTGATTGGTGATCCTTTTGTTTGACGCATTTGGTACGTTTCCAGTGCATCTTCTATGGTGTCATTAGAGTGCAATGGATGAATTGTATAATCGTCTAAAGTGTTTGATATTGTAGCAGGATCTAGGAGCTCAAATTGACCAGCTTCTTGTGTCTCTTGAATTATTTCAGTTATATCTTTCAAGTTTTCTTCAATATTAATTTCTTTGTAATATTAATTATTCTCTTTAAGATATTGCAGAGCTTTTCTAACTTTATGTAAATCTACCAGTTGTTGCCAATTTTTTTTGTCTTTTGTAGGTACTCCATTTACCAAGATAATTAAAGATTGTTGCATTGGACGTTGCACTCCGAGAGTGTGCACATTTTCTTTTAGATCTAATGGTAAATACACTACTTTTCTACGAATACCTTTCACTAATACAGAGGGATGTAATTTTGCAGTTTTTGGTTGAAGGCGTATTATTGCTTGAAATGGGTGCACTGTTGGAATTATGATGCTCTCATATAAATGAAGTTGTTGAAGGGGTTTTGGTAGTGGATATAATTCCAAGTTATTTGTGATAGCACGTGAAGGAGTTTGGTTGTTGTCAGGTTTTGTAGTGCAGTAACTGCAACGTATTATGGGGTCAGTTATTTCCTATTTGTTTTCTGCTATAAGGTAGAGAGCTAATTCAAACCATTTAGATTCTTCATTGTAATCTATTTTGTATGATAGGTCTGCAGTTTTGTGTTACTTTTATAAAAAGTTCTGCGGCAACATACACATACGTGGTTTGGTACTTCAGCTGAAGTACTTTCAAATTTTAGTATTTCTTTTTTGTATGTGTGTAGTGAAAGATTGCCATGTGCAGAATTGTTACGAAGTTGGTTTACAGCTAATTCATCTTGTAAGTGGGCTTCACTTCCAAAATATTTTGTCTGGATATAGTCAATTTCTTTTAGTAGGTCTTTTGCTGTACCATGAAGAAGAATGTTATTTAAATTGGCTAGTGCTAAAGCAGGACTTTTAGCATAGTACAGTTTATAAACTAGATTTCTTATACTTGCATGATGTGTTGATATCCTTTTGATATCATGGAAGGTTGTTTTGCAAGTAGGTCCTGTAATGCAGGCCAATGAATGTCCTTGTAGTCTTGTGTACTTGCGCACTGTACAAGCATCCATATTTTGCAGTAGTTTAATTTTGATTTTGTCTTTGCTTTTCACATATTGATTGAGGAATTGGCGTAAAGACTTGAACATTTTTTGGGAATGTTACACATTGACGTGCATGGCCATTTGTACACTAGATGTTCTGATTCAGTTGAATGGAGGGGTAAATCTATGTTTTCAGGGCATATTTTTGTAAGGAGTACTTCTTGTTCCATTATGGTATTATTAACTTTTTCATAACCTCGACCACTGCTATGTATGGCAATTGTATTTGTTTGCTTTTGTTTGTACGCTTCTTCATTAAAGTATGGTTCTGTGCTTGAGTGTGACTCCATTCACCTCCACAGATATTTAAGAAGTTATTTCTGTTGACATTTCGTTTATTGAGAAGTCTTTTTTGTAATTTAATTATTAGTTTTGTTAATGGTTTTATTCTGATTAACACTAAAATAAATAACTTTCTTTTGAGAAGAATTGCACTATCAACGCTTCTAAGATGACTTTTCTACGATAGGTTTGAAGTGTTGAACCTGGTTTATCTCCTGTTTTCATAAGATTTTGAAGGACTTTGTGACGGAACATTTTGGCTAAAATACTTTTCTTGGTATGCTTACTTTGTACTACATCAAGATTTATAGAAGAAGTTTTATTTGTAGTGATAGTTGATTTTCTGTTAATTGTTTTTTGGTTTGTTTTACTTTTTGATAGAGGAGGCAAAGTTTTTGTACAAGAAACTTCTTCTGTTTCACTACATGACTGTATTAGCTGTTGTGTTTCAACTTTTTTTTCAAATTCTGCTATAGAGGGATGTTTATGTTGGAGAGTTTTCCTTTAATTTGCTCTACTTCTGCGTTCCTTTCTACAGAGTTGCTTTTTGGTAGGCATTCTTTAGGGTCTGTTGAAAAAAATACAGAAGGTATGGGTTGGGGTGTTCTGGAATGCATGTTTGTTGTGTGCATGAGTGTTTGAGTAAGATGATAAATATGTATGTAATGGTGTGTGATTGTGCTTTGGGAAGTAGAACTACTGGGGGTATTCTTGAATTAATGTGTTACTAAACTGGGGTTCAGATGACAGAAAAAAGTAAGCCAGTGGTTTGGAGAAGTATAAATAGTATATCTAAAGCTATACAATTAAAACAGTTGTTTGTTCTACAACATCTAAATTCTAGCGGCTGAGTTGGGTAATTTGTGTGTTGAAAAATAGGAAGTTGTGGGCCATTCTGCCAGTAAATCACTGTTTAAGACGGGGGGATTTTTGGTCAGAATGGTGCAGAATCTCTATTTTTAGGCACAGAAATATCATGAATTAACCTTACAGTGTGCTTGAGTAATAATTCAAATATTATGGTAACATTTTACTTACTTTTTTTCTAAAATGAGCAGTTTGCTTCTTAGTTGTTCTTTGTACTTAAAATTCGGCTCCTTCTTTTCTGGAGAATGGTCTTCGCTGCAATTGTAAAAAAAAGAAATTAGTAATTTTGTTTGTATATCGAACTGTTTTTAATTTAGACATAGATTTTTTAAATTGAAATGCTCAGCGCCTTCCTCAAAACCATTAAAACTATCTTATTACTAACTGTAGGAAAGAAAATATCTTTACTAGGGCTTGTGAAATTCATAATGTACCACTGTATACCACTATTCCTGTAACTAAGCTTTTCCACGTAATAGTGAGTCAATGTCATAGCCTGCTTTTCCATGTAATAGTGAGTCAATGCCAAAGCCTGCTTGTCCCATATAAATGTAAGTAATTATATAAATTGAAAAAATTAAAACCAATTATGTGTTTGTACAAATATTATTGTTTGAGATTTGATCATAGAGTGTGCATGTAATTTTGTTTGATTATCTGTAGTCTATATATTTTATTTCAAAAATGTTGGTTTAAGATCATTTGCGTGTGTGTGTGTGTCTGTATGAAGAAATTAAACGGTATAAAGGTTTGTAAATCACAGTTCATTTTAGGACAATGATAAAATGATTGTAGATTCATTTTACAGATTATACAAGGTAAAAGTCGGTTAGAAAATGTGTTCATGTACTGTATGGAAAATATGCATACCTGTAGTTTGTGTTCATGCATATGGATATGGACGAAGCTGCAAGTAGAAATCTTGGAGACTTGTATAGTATTTCTCGTAGATCGTGCTTGCCAATGGTATGAGACTTGTACTCCGAGAGATTCACCGTACATTTGCAGTGCTGATCTATGATGATGCAGTTACATGTAGAGGTCTTGGATTTGATTGGTGGATGGTCATGTGATTTCTTAGCTACATCCAATGAGGGAATGGTACAGAGAGTGAAGTGGAAATGGTAGAAGGGCTGTCCATGTTACGATATGTTCGCGAACATGGCGGTAGTTCTAGGACACCGCGTATTACATCCGGGGAATTTGGGGTGGGGAGGCATGCAAATGAGATTGAATGTAGCAAGGGATTGGTCAGTAAAATTTAGTGAGTGTGTTGTGCTAGGAGAGGTTTTCTCAGATATTCTTTTTGCTGAGAGAAGAACAGATAGCTATGGCTGAGTGTTTCAAAAAACAGATTGTGTGGATTTTGGGAGACTCGTGGATACATTGGTTGAAGGTGCATGCAGAAAGCTGTGGAGTATCTATAGATCTTGGATTCCCACATGTGGAAGTACACTGGCTTGGAGTGCGTGGTATGAAGTGGTTGGACTTGCTACCTCTCTGTGCATGAAGATAGAGGAACATCCAGACATAATTGTAATTCATTGTGGAGGGAACAGTTTAGGACATGTGTCTGGAATTTCTTTGCAATTTGCAATGAAAGAAGGACTTCAGAAGATCATGGACATGTTTCCAAACTCCAAAGTAATTTTTTCACAGATTGCGCAGAGACTAATGTGGCTTCGTTATTTCTCATGTGGTCCACAAATGGAGAAAGCAAGGTGTAATGTCAATAAGGCTGTTTGTGCCTTGGTAGGAGATTTTGGCATGTCCTCTTTTCACAATGAAAATATTATGTTTCGTCGAACATACATTTTTCGCAGAGATGGAATCCATCTTACTTATGCTGGCAATCAGATTTTTCTGAGAAATGTACAAAATGCATTGCGACCTTTTTTGGAATTACAACAACGATTTTGAAGTAGATGTTAAGCATTTATAATTTTTGACATACAAACACCTCTCAAAGGCTCTTTTCAGAGCCACCACTTGCTCCCAGAGAAAAATGCAATGGTTACAATAGGGTAGCACCCCCATTTTTTTTATGTTCGCAAACTGTCCGCGGACTTTTAAGATATACAAAGGGCCCTGCTTTATTTATCTTCACTTCTATTTTTTAACTGTGAAAGGCGGCTCTGAAAAGAGCCTTATTTTTTTTTTGATTTTTGTTATTTTGTATTTTTTTTGGTTTTTTATACACAACACACTAGGAGAGGAGGGGAAAGGAGGGTAAAGCGGGGGACACCAACGACAGGGATAAGAAAGGGTGAGCTGAGAGAGGAAGATGTAGAGTGGGTTTTATTTGGGTAGTGATCAGATCTTCTCGTGCTCTGAGACGATAGTCTCAAAAGCACTCCAAAGTCGCTCCCCCCTGCAGAGTACTGTGTCACAGTACATACATACAACTGTGACCCTCGAAAGGTAAGGGTCATCAGAATTCTGTATGGCCTGTGAGGCAGCTTGAGGAAGACGCTGTCCCACAGAGGTGTTCCTTGTGGTGACAGGATCAGAAACGGAGGATGAAGTAGAGGCAATCAACCTACTACGCTCTTCGCAACGTACAACCTGGCGAATGGCCCCAGTGTGGAATGAGTTCAGGTGTCGCTTCATGGTCGTGGTCCCAAAGCTGTACGCACCATGCCTCCTGCGAATGAGTACCATTTTGCACTCATTGTAGGTGACACGGTTCGCACGAGCCTTAGGAACATTCCCATGAACGGTAAACAACCGCCACACCCAAGAATCACGCCGAGGGTGGGTAGTAGGGATTTCCTCTACCTCATTCTCGTCATCCTCTTCTTCCTCCTCTGTATCCTCACTCCTGTTCCCCTCTTCAGGCCCTTGGGGAGATGGTGGTGGTGGAGGGGGTGGGGGTGGTGCTTAGGCAGATGTAGCACCAGGTGGCAATAGTGGAGCCATGGATGTTAGCGTCTTGGAGATGGAAATCTCAAAATCTGCAAAGTATGCAGCAAAATGCAGTGTGCTCTGTGGAATAGCCAGAAACACAATGAGAATGAGCTCTAGGGCGTGGTCTTTTCTAAGGGGTGCTTGTACGCGGTTCGCGGACATGCGCGCCATCCGCAAGACAGATCGAACACCAAAAAAGGTTCAAAAAGTCACAAAAACTATGTGGAAATTTAGGATTAGTATGTGGGATTTGTGGTATGGTGAGTTTTTAATGAGAAATATTGTGGATTACTTGGAAATGTACTTTTAAGCTGTTCGGGGATATGAACAGTGTCCGCATTCAGTACACGCGAACCGCGTGGGCGCGGTCACATGACTGCTTCGTGAGCATGTTCGCTAAGGAAGCGACCGTCCGCAGGACACCCAATGTACGGACATTGTTTTGCGCATGCGTGTTGATGTTCTTCGGACAGTGTTCGGGTCCTGAACTAATTTAAAGTGCGTCACATGTAAAACGAACAGTTACGGACAGCTGTTTGTTCTTAGCACAGTTTAACTTACTTGCGAACAATACGGACAGACATAGAGTCCCCAGCACATCTCCATTTTCGTTTATTTACGAACAATTCAGGACACCAGGAGTGTTCTTAGAACAGTTTCAACTTGCTAGCGAACACTACGAACAGGCATAGTGTTCTTAAGGACACCTCCATTTTCGTTTATTTACGAACATTTCAGGACAGTACGAGTGTTCTTAGAACAGTTTCAACTTGCATGAGAACATTACGGACAGATATAGTGTCCTTAGGACACTTACATTTTCGTTTATTTAAGAATATTTCCGAACAACCGCGCTGTCCGTGGACACCTAAATTGGTTTTAACACAAAGAACTGAAAGTAATTACAACACAATATAAAAAAGTAACTTTATTTGACATATATAAACAATTTATGACTATGAAGGTGGGGCAGAAACGGAAACAAAAACAGGAGAATTACGGATTTCAACATAATTGGGATCAGGTGAAGAAGGGAAGGAAATGTCATCAAAACGTTTTGGTCTATGGAGAGGGTTTGGGGTTAAATGAGTGGGGTATGGTGAGGGGGGACAAGTACAGGTGGGACAATGGTATGTTGTTGGTAGTTTTAGGTGATCTTCCACAAAGATCTTTAAATCGTTAAAATTTGCCATAAGTTGGTCCATTTTTTGGTTAATGTGTTCCAGGGTGTTATCCACCACTTCTTTTTCTGTGGTAGTGGCAATTTTTGTATGGTCTGTAAAAAAAAAATGTATATGTTAAATGTATACAAAATAATATTTATTAATTGGTTTATATAGTAAAGTGTGTACCATTAGGTGCACTATCTTCTGACATTTCGTCTTGTGGGAAATGCTCCTCTAGCCACACCAGAGTACTACACATTTCTGGGAGAAAACAAAAAAGTAATATATTTTTTAATCTAATACAGAAAGTTTATAAATATATGAGTAAAATGAAGTGCACTTACTATTTCAGGAAAGTATGTGATGAGTAGTCTGTACGTCTGGTCTTGCTCTTAGTTGTGGAGTGTCTGTGAGGTAATTATGTTGGAAGCCACTTTATCTTCTTTTGGTATATTCCATTTTAGAACATATTGTATTTAAATGAATGGTTAGTGTTTCACATATATGGGTTACATTTCTTAAGTATTACTACATATACTGTGTATGTGTGCTGCTTTGTGAATGTGTTAAATGTTCCTATGTTATGATGTAACAATTACACAGGTGATGGTACTGTTGTTCGAACATGTCCGCGGACAGTCAAATTCAGTAGAAAGGGTTCAGTATGTTCCATATTACATGTACATAAAGTCAGTTATTATTGTTAAGTTGTGCTACAAAAAACTATGAAATTCAGTAAAAAAAACTTTGTTAAAGGGAGGTTATGGTTCAGTTGCGCGTCGAAAAACCTATGAAATTCAGTAAAAAAACTTTGTTAAAGGGACGTTATGGTTAAGTTGCACTATTAAAAACCTATGAAATTCAGTAAAAAAACTTTGTTAAATGGACGTTATGGTTAAGTTGCGCTAATAAAAACCTATGAAATTCAATGAAAAAACTTTGTTAAAAGGGACGCTATGGTTAAGTTGCGCTACTAAAAACCTATCAAATTCAGTAAAAAAACTTTGTTAAAGGGACGTTATGGTTCAAAGTAAAACTGAAAAACCCCTGAAATTCGGCAGTTATGGTAAGATAAGCAACCATAACTCGCGCCACCGTGCACTGCTAACACTAACACCCAGGACATCAAAGATGACATCACAAATGTCATTGATGACATCACTGATGACATCACATGGCTGGCTCTCTCTTTCATATCTAAGCCACATAGTTTTCTTCAGTAACAGTCAGGAAGTAAAAATTGAAAAGGTACTATATTTGTAGACTTAGGGTCAAGTCATATCATATGAAACATATATATAGCGGAAGACACAGGCTTGAAAGAGAGCAATCCTTTCTGTGCATGAAGATAATCATTAGAGTTATCAGCACTTTCTCATAGTTTTATTTTTATTACTATACCTTCCCTGTATATGCTCATATTTGTATACATTGTACTCACACTCCTTTCCTTAGGGTTCACTGACATCATTTGATACACATACATACAGTAAGTAGCAGCTTTGAAACAGAGCAATCATTTCTCTGCATAAAGATAATCAGTTAGGTTATGAACTCTTTCTGCTACTACTTCTGCTTTTTTGCTTAATTCTCTGTCACTGTATATACTCATATTTGTATGTGTTGTTGTCTCTTTGTGTTTTGTCTGTAATAATGTAATTATGTATTAAGTGGGTTTTATTAGCTACTTATTACATTTTTCACAGTACGCAAAACTCTAATAAGAAAGCAGTTATCATTTCATTATTCTACATGGCAAGATTATGAATATTGCACCTTCATCATGTATACTGCACACACTGCCTAAGTTTCTGCATGAGTTGCTTAGTATACTGGATAGAACTTCATAATAGAATGCTATTTATATCAATGCATTGCTTAATGCACTAATTAGCTCATGATATTTATTCGAATGTTTGGTCAACATTATAAGAATCCCTCCTGCAGAGTTTTCATGAAAAGTAAATGCACATGTGATATCATCAGTGATGTCATCAATGACATTTGTGATGTCATCTTTGATGTCCTGGGTTTTAGTGTTAGCAGTGCACGGTGGCGCGAGTTATGGTTACTTATCTTACCATAACTGCCGAATTTCCTGGGTTTTACTTTGAACCATAACGTCCCTTTAGCAAAGTTGTTTTGCTGAATTTGATAGGTTTTTAGTAGCGCAACTTAACCATAACGTCCCTTTTAACAACGTTTTTTCATTGAATATATATATATATATATATATATATATATATATATATATATATATATATATATATATATATATATATATATATATATATATATATATATATATATATGTTAGGCACCAGATTAGGACTACAGGTGAGAGCAATAAATCCCCTTTGGTATCAGTCTGTACCACAAAGATTTAGTTGGTAGCTGTGGCTGAGCAGTCAGACTTATCTCAAGAGGGAGATGAGCAGTATTCAGGGTTTACACAATAGATATCACAGTACTATGGAACAAGGAAACACTGATCAAAGCTTTGTATCAAAAAGAGAATATATTTATTCTATACACATCTAGTTCAACACATAAATCACAGTCGATAAAGTAAGTTAATTTTAGTCAAGGAAAAAGTATATACAACTACCTATTCAATTGTAGATAAGTTTGCGGTAGAGTGAAAACTGAGCAAATCAGCACAGTGAAAACCAACTACAAATGGCACTCTAACAATTTAAAGAAAGGGAGGAAAAGCACATGTTAAAACGAAATATCTTCAGACACCCCCTAGCAACACTTCCCTGAAGTTCTGTGAACAAGTAATGCACAGTGACACTTTAGCAGAAAGATAAGTGAATGAAAACTGAGCAAAATGGCACTCCACAAGTTAAAACAGAAGAGGGGTTTGGAAGATTTAGGGGCATCAACACATTTCTCATTGAAAACCAATCTAGTGAGAGCAGATCTAACAATTCAGCCAACGTCAATAGGCCTGAGCCAGAGTCAGTGGTACAGGACCAAGAGCTTAGGAGCAAAAATGTTCTTGTAGCTGCAGTCAAGTCTTTAGTGTAAAAATATTGAAGAGGTAGATGCAAGGTGAAAGACAATGTTAAGAGAGAGGGCGGCCAATCCAACAAGTAGAGAAAGGATTTAAAACACCTTTAGGGCTACCACGGGAAAAGGGAGGCCTGGCGGAACAATGTACCTTAAACGTGAAGAAGTGGCTCCTGCGGTGGTGGTTGTTCCTGGTAGTTCCTGCAGTTCGAGGGGTCCGGCAGAGGAAGAGAGGCTCTCGTTGTGGAGGAAGGTTCGAGTCACTGCACTACCCAGGGATGAAACCAGCCACGGTGCTGCCAAACGAAGTTTAAAAGGTATGCTCCTTTTAATCGCGGTCCGGGTCGATAGCTGCCTGGCTATCCGGTCTCCAAGTGCGGGGCACTGTCGATTCGACCATGGCAGGTCCGGAGAAGCAATGGGTGAACTGGTTGTTCCCACCATCTCAAGGGAAGAAGTCTCTTTCGATAAAGATCTCCTCTCGTCGTGTGGAAGAAAAGTGGTGAGACGATCCGGCAGGGCTTCACCGGTGGTGTAGATGCTGAAGATGTCTGTGGCTTCTCTCCCCTTCGGTTCCGTAGTTCCAGTGGCGACGTCTTGCTCTTCCAGTCCTCAGGACCCTGCTTTTATGCAGAAAGAGACCCATTCATACAGCCTAGCTGTCACTCACACAGTGGAGTGGTCTTCTTGGCGGGAGACCCTCCAGCCTATCAGGTTAGAGTGCGACCTGAGTTGCTGTGGCAACTCTGTCCAGGGGTTCTACTCCCCCTCCCAAACAACAGACCCACCCCAGACTCAGAGGCGCCGAAAGGAGAGCTTCTTGGCAGAAGCCCGCCAAAAGAGCGAACAAAGGATCCCCGACCTGGGTTACGAGAATGGAGTAAGACTCGAGAAAGAAGTTATATTAAAGATCTGGCAAATAAAACCTACCGGAGTAAAGTTAATAATAAAATAAACCGGTGGGATGTTAGAGGCTGTCAGTAAAAGTATTAGCCTCAAACAATGGCAAAATCCCATAGGAAAATATTGGCGGTTGAATATTTTTGGTAGTAACTACTGCCACCAGCCAGAAACTTTAAAGAGTGGGACTTTAAGGTACCCCCTCGTAAATGAACCTAAGGGAAAAACTATTAACCCTTTTCAGTACCTCCATAGTAAGATGGGTTGTCCTGATTAAGTTCGGAAGATTTGACTGGTAAAGTCAATGGAGACATTACATGCTCTGGGAGACAGTAGTCAGTCCCAGGGTATGGAGTCTATGTTTGGGGGTCGCTATGACACCCCTGTGTCACTGCATGGAGGGTGTTGTGTAACACATGTGCATAAAGATAGTTCCTATGGGTGAGAGAAAACCCCATAGGCATTAAACACAAAATAATAACCTAGAACACACATAGCAAAAATGTCTAAGAGTGGGAAAAAGAGTCTCACTCTTAGCAGGTAAAAAGAAACAAACCCTTCAAATGCAGCAAAGCTGCTGGGGGACTCTTTAGGTAAGGGAAATTAGCCACGAAATGAGAATTCTCCCTAATACCATACAACCCAAACACAAACAAGTTCTATCAAGCTCATAGTGTTCTCTTCCACCTACGTGTGTTGTGTTACACTCTCATATTGACTTCACCACCTCTATTCCTTCTCAACTCTCCCATTCCTCTCCCTCATCAATCACCAACTGTAAATGCAAGCCCAACTCCATGGTCCCACAGCTTGATCATGTCAATACCTTACTCCAAACTCTCTCTCACTCCACTTGTCTACTTCATTGATCTCACCTTTATTAATTTAAACTCTGCACTGCCCACCCCTTCAATGAACATTATTATATCTGCTCGTATACTCCTCCTGCCCATGTCCTCAACTATGGATCTCCTCATCCATCCAGCTGTGGAGGACAACCGTGCATCAATGCCTACTCTGCTGGCACAAAAATCGATACACTATTCTCCTTGCTGCAAACAAAGGCTTTGTTGTGGCCCCCACCACAGCTCTCTACACAGCCAAATCGTCATATTCCACAAATTGTGTTTCCTGCCTCTGCTCACATCCTTGTAAACAAAGTAAGATAAGTTATCTCAGAAGGTTGGGAGCCCTTTAGTACAATCTGTATGTGGTCTGTGGGTCGCAGGTTCGAATCCAGGCAGGGCCAACTTAGACTTTCATCCTTCTGATTTCGATAAATGAGTACCAAATGAGTACCATCCTTGGTTGGGTGATGATTGTATGTAAATGGTATATGTTCTGCTTTGGCAAAAGTGCTATATAAAGAACACATTATGACCATTATTATCATTATAAAGGACCATTCAGGCCTTGCTTTCCATCCATAACTAATTTATGTCCTGACTTTGCATTCAAACTGCTCGACAAAAGAGTCAAAATTATGGTCCACCGTGTCCATCTTTCAATGTCTCCTACCCCCCGACTACCAGCTCATTTGTTCCTCCTCCCCTCACCCCCTTCTCTCTCTATCTGACTTCTTATCACCGCCCCACTGAAAATCTACTCATCCTTCATTCTGTCAACCCATTCTGTGCACCAGTTAGCCCTTTGCACCTTTATGTTGATAAGGAACTTGCACATGTCAACTACAGTCCCCTCTCTGCCATATTCAACCGCCCTCTTTCAACTGGTATTTTCCCAGCCTGTTATACAAAAGTCACAGCCTTTCCTCTCCTAAAGAAACCAAGTACTGCCCTGTTAGGCAGAATCATAAGCAGTACCCTTTGGGAACACCACACACAATTAAGACTACAAGTGCAAGTACAAATTCACCTTTGGTACAAACCTGTACTACACAGTAAAGTGGTAGTAATGGCTGAGCAGCCAGACTTATCTCAAGAGTAAAGTGAGCAGTATCAGAAGTAACCCAAAGGACAGCAATTACTATGGTTCAAACAAACACTGACTCAAGGTTTCGGAGTAAAAGAATATACATTTATTTACACATCAGTTGTAAAACAATACACTAAGTAAAGCAGCAGAAAAATCACACTCGTAATATACTACACAACACCTAATAGATTGGCGTAAGATTTCAAACACTTTCACAGTGGTCGGATGGAACGAACAACCAGGTTAAAACAGTACCTTAAATGAAGAGGAAGGCTGTAGTTGAAGAAAACGTTCCTGGCAGATCCTGCAGGCTCAAGGTTCCTGAAGTGATTGTCGGACTGACATGAAGTAGGAAGACTGGAGGGTCCTGCACTGCCCAGGGAAGAAACCAGCAGCAGAGCAAAGCACCGAATAAAAGGTGCACTCCTTAAAACCCGAACAGGGTCCGAGCCTCCTGACTATCCGCTTCACTGCAGCAATGTACAGCAAATTCAACCAAGGGAGGGAGGCCTTGCTAGGTGTTGGGCAAACTGGTTGGTCCAGCCAGCTCAAGGGAAGAAGATTCCTTGCAGATCTTTTCTGTCGTCGAAGTTTGGAGATTCGGACCCGCAGCAGGGCTTCACCAGGAGGTTCAGTCACACAGCAGGGTGGCTGTCTTGGCGAGACAGTCACCACAGCCAATCATACAGAGTGTGACATGGGTCTCCAAGGAGACCCTGTGCAGGGAATCTTAAACCCATCTCTCACATCCTGTCCCGTCAGACATTCAGGCACCTAAGGAGGGCTTCTGTGCCGAAGCTTGCCAAAGGACGGCGAACAAAGGAACCAAACCTGGTTTGGCGCGTAGACTAAATCTCGAGAAAGACCTTTACAAAAAGAAATGGTGAATAAACCCAGCCGGAACCAAATAAAAGTAAATGGGGGCCAGCGGATTTAAGTTTGAAGCTACTAACTTAGCCTAAAACAGTACCAAGGCTATTTAAATAAACCCTGGTAGGAATAATATAGTAGATACCACTCCACCAGCCACATCTTAAAGAAAGGGGAACGAAATAATGTTCCATGAGAGACAGACAAAAAGGGATAAATATTAACCCTTTTCCAGCACTCTATGTAAGATAATTTGTACTAGGTCTGTGAATTTAAAAAAAACTAATAAAGTTAATCGCAACTTTACATGTTTTGGGAGACAGTAGTCAGTCCCAGAAAATGGAGTTTGAAGTGGGAAGTATGAAAAAGACAACCCTGTGTCACTGCACTGAGGGTGCTGTGTAACACATAGTAAAAAGATGGTGCCTATGGAGTAGGTGAAGCTCCACAGTCTATGAACACAAAAAATGTTACAAACACACACAGCAAAACACATGTAAGAGTGGGAAAAAGGCTCACACT
Organism: Ambystoma mexicanum; assembly: GCF_040938575.1. Taxonomy (NCBI): domain Eukaryota; kingdom Metazoa; phylum Chordata; class Amphibia; order Caudata; family Ambystomatidae; genus Ambystoma; species Ambystoma mexicanum. The sequence goes on along the minus strand of NC_090921.1, from coordinate 1,185,031,373 downwards.
CTTACCAGGTGAAAACAATAAATCCTAGAAATCCAGCAAAGCTGCTGAGGGACTCAGTAGGTAAGGGAAATTAGCCATTCTGGAGATTCTCCCTAACATGCCCCTACAACTCCTCATTCTACAGGCCTATCTCTCGCCTTAAAACTCTAAAATCATTGAGAGCGTTATCTTCAAACTCATATTCAAGTATCTTGAGGTCCACTCACTTACTGGATCTCTCCAATGTGTGTTCTGGTCTAAAGATTCCATTGGGACTGTTCTCATCTACTGCACCAATCCTTTTATCACAACCTACCACTCTCACCTGCCTTCCATTTTCATCCTCCAAGACCACCCTTTTGCATTAAAGCTATTGATCATCCCTCTCTCCTTCAATCCTCAATCCCATTGGAGTCCAGCACCTTCTCACATGCAACCTTCCCAGTGGGCATTTGTCAAGGATTAGTGCTAGGAGCACGTCTCTTCATCCGATGCACATCCTTCCTTGGAAAACTCTTTTCCTCCTTTGGCGTCAACTATCACCTCTTTGCTGAGGATACCACCACTGGAGGGCTAAATTCTGCCTCATGCTAACCTCCTTAAGTACATAAGCCATCTTTCTCCATGGCTCCAACACCAAGCCCAATCTATCGTCTCTCAAATCTTTCCTCTTGACCTCCTCTCCATCTCACTAAAGGCTTGCATCTTTGAGGTTCCCTTTGACAGCAACCTGAAACTCTTCCAGTTGATCACAGACACTACAACCACTGCCAGTCCCAACCTCCTAAACATTACAAAAATCAGCCTACACCCCAAGCACCACTTACCTAAAACACATGTCTCTACTGTGTGTGTAGCAAACTGGGCTACTACTTAAGCCTTCTTCCTAATCTACCCTAAACGAAGTTCACAACATTCTGACATGCACACTTTTCAACATACACAGATCATTCTCCTCTTCTACCTACCATCACCATGATGGATGGCTCTGTATGGAAAATCGTTTTGTTGTTGAGTTTTTGCTACTCATCTATTAGACCATCTGACGATATCCCTGTTCGTTGTCTCTTCACAACCCATCAGTCCCCTACCCCCGGTAGATCCAACCACGCTCCCTCCTTTTCTCGCTTTGCCATACCCCACTTCAGTGCTCACTCCATAGACTCCAAATCAATCTCTTCAGTGCAACTCTTACAAACGTGTCTCAAACTCCACTTGCTAGCAAAGGAAGATGTCTCTCCAAACCCTTCCATCCTCACCCGACCCTCATATCCTGCATTCTGACCTATGACCTCTATGTAATCTGTAAATTTGTTCTTAATGTAAAATCCAAATTGTGTTACATTTCTAAGTGTAAATATTCTGCCCAAAGTCTGTGAAAGGTAACAGTGCTATGTCCTACAGTCTCTGCCCCTTGTGCATGTTCCTGTTCTTATACCTCTTCACAAGCCTGCATGCATAACTCAATCAAACAATGCTCTTATGGAAAGGCACCTTCCCGTGGTAATTCTTATTTGAAATGGAACCCTGTTGTTAAAAAATATGAGATTCAATAAGCACACTTAGGCAATATAATCCGAGTAGGGGGGCATTACCATTAGGGTAATGCCCCCTGCCCATAATTCAAAGTTGAAGCGAAACAATGGCTTTTACGAAGCCCCGGGGGCATTATCCTACTGGCATTGCTCCCCCTTTGAGGGTTATATTGCCCGTAGTACAACGGCACGTCGTACCAGGGTACTAAGAGCAATTTTTCTTGAGTTGAGAAACGGTTCTGCAACCGTTTCTTGACTCGAGAAGAAAAAAGCAATACAATGGCCGGCAGGGATTGGGGAGAAGGGACTACACATAGTTCTTTCTCCCTTTCCAAGGTGGCCATTAAAATGAGTGAAGAAAAAGTAAAGAAACAAAATTGCCACGATGTAATCCCTTCTCCCCTTCCATGGCGGCCACTTGTAGGAAAGAATTCCGGGACGTGGCAGTGTCTGAACCTTGTCAGGCAGGTAAGGCCTGGGTGAGGGCCATGGGCCAATGAATTTGCTTTTAACAAGCTAATTGACCTTCGGCGGACACTAATTCTAAATAATAATTAGTGCCAAAGCTGGATAGGACATTAACATGTGGCCCATGAATTCATCAGTGATATGCTTTGCGCTTTTCAATGATTAAATATTGATTGTTCCTGTTTTTAAAATGAACTGTTGTGAGCATGGACCTTTAAAGAATATTCTTCCACCTGTTGATTGCATTCGACTTTTTCAAAAGCATTATAGGATGTGCCTCTACACCGAATTCGTACAGTATAGTATAGAGTAAATTACAAGTTGGTGACTTATAAAGGAATGTGTGGTATAATTGTGCACACTAAAAACTCCCTACACAATGTCCGTTTTGCATTTTGTACTTTGCTGCTATTATTTTAAAGACCAGAAAGGAGGAGTCACCATGAACCAAGAAAACTGAACATTGTAAAAAACATAATGTAAGGTGAAGAGATCTAATTTTTATTAAAATTAATAAACAATATTGAAACATACTTTTCAGGTTATTCTGTCTTTGTGCACGAGAACCTTGGCTTTCAATGCCATCCCTTATACTTGCAAGATCACAGCCTCTATATGTTATCATGCAGTTGATAGATATTTAAGGTAATGTGAGAATATACTTTCACATGTTAATCTGATTGATCCTAATTAAAGAGAATGTGATTGTTTTCAGTACTTACGGCAGAAGGTTCCTGTCCTCCACGCCTGGATCTGGATGCCCTTGGCTTGGCACGTGCTGGCATAGACAGTGATGGAATCACAGAGGACAGAGGAGAGACCATTGTATTGGCAGGTGTCAAAAACACAGTCTTCGAAGAAGGGTGTTGGGTCGATGGTTGTAAAGCAAGCACTGAACGGCCCATTGGGCGAGTTGATGATGCCACAGAAATTGTTGCCCACATACTTCTGCTTGTCATCATCACTGCATACAGGACAGTTCCCAACACACTCTGGTGAACATCCTGGGATATCTCGCACTTTCCAGCTGTCCCCAAACTGAACAGCACTGGTCACCAGGATTCCGCCCTTCGTAGTCAAATCGTCATTAATCTTCTGGTTATAGTTTCCACAGAGGCCAAAGACTGCACCAATGTATGTGCTGGGCAGGGTCACTGAGAATATGCTGTCCCAGTCAAACACCACAACCAGGCCAAAGTCTGTCTTAATTATCCCATTTATGCCACTTCTGAATGCCACAATCTTGCTGGTCTGGAAGTAGAATGGTAGGCTCACGAAAATGTCATCCACCTGATAAAAAAAACATTTGGAAGGAGATTAGAGTTTTGCTAGGCTTGAAGCGACCTTTCTAATGCACAGTTGAGTCTACAATCTACAACATCCCACAGGCCCCTTAGTCGGAATGACGAAGCAAAGACAGATTCACTTTCATTTTGGATGCAGTACTCCACATTAATCCCAGCAGCTTCTCAGTTTGATCCCCACCACAGACACTCGCCAACCATCTAGGAGGAATTCTTTCATTTAAGTAAACAAAGCAGATCCTGCCAGTGCCTCCAGTTACCAGCACCCTGCAACTCCCTCTCTCTATGCTTAGTTCTCCTTCCATGCATGACAAGGCAAACAGCGTGTTTCACCTTCTAACAGGTAAGACAAATGAGACAGAAGTATTCGTTTTCCAGGTTTGAGCCATTTATGCACGCTATTGTATGTTTCCACATTGGATGAAATACTTCAGTAAATAGTGAAGAGCCCCACATCTAATTCTTCTAGATTTCTAAGACAGATCTCTGTTCAGAGCTAGCCCACCTGGTGACCTTTGACTCCTGAATTAATGCAGCTGCTCAGATTTTTCGAGAACAACTGAACCTGGTCGATTGTGCTTTAGAAGAATCACACACGAGATTTTACACGTGCCTTGTGGTAAGAAAGTCAGGACACTTCCTGTTCAAAATATAAAATTGTGGGTTTCTTTTTCCACACGCCATAAGAGGGGAGCATCATCATATTTCCTAATACTGCAGCATTATACTAGGTTAGGTGGGTGTGGGGCGGCAGAAATCACTTTAAAACAATTAAGTAAGCGCTGGAAGTAAAAAAGCTGCCCCCACGGGATTTGCAACCATTTTTTATATGAGGAGTCTACTGTTAATAATTGCTCTAAGACTGGTGACATGAAACCCATTAACTAACAGACTCATACATCTGCCACAATGGTAACCTGTGTTTTCAGCCAGCAATGATTACCTCGGTCTTGTCCAGGTTAAGCCTACTCAGCTGTTCTCCACCCTCTGATTGACTTCCAAACACAATCAATCAAGGCCAATTTATCTTGTATGCAGAAGTAAATTACATCTGAAAATGGTCATCAGTGTATGGATGACAGGACGTTGCAACACTGAAATCTGATATATGGGAGAGCTCTGAATTAATCATTTTCACTGGCAATTGGTCCACTTAGTTTTTCAAAACGTCGTTTTTCAGGCTGGTTTGTTTAATGTAGAAGGACCAATTTTTTTCTAATCAGGCATTGTCTCAGCCCAAAATTGGCAGCCCAGGCCGATTTGCTATGACACATCACTTTACGCGAGACCACACGCAATTTCGGATATGTTTCGGTATCATTGGACATCACCTGTGAGGAATAACGTGGGACTCTAGTTACAGAAACTCAGAGCCCAGGCATTTGCAAACCCATGCCACGTAAGACAACTTTGCAATACTGAAGTGCAATGGATGAAAGGCTTGCATTATTTATAACCATGGGCAATTGCTCTGAGCCACCTTTGAAACCATTGTTTATCTTCCTTCTATAACACGGCATGCCATGGTTACAAATAGTGCTTGTTCAAGGCTTTGCATATCCATTAAATAAAACCATGACGAGTGACGTACCAGGTCATGCCCAGATTGCTGTAACCAAAAAATACCCACTGTTCCCCTCCCAGTTCTTACACTACGCGGCATCCTGCCTCAGGGGCAGCCGCACTGTTGCAAACAATCAAATCAAAGAAAGAATTGATCTGGCCCTAAGCCCCCGCCCCATGTAAGTGTGGGATAAAAAATGGACCAAGAGGCAAAACCCTGCTGCCAATACCAATGCAGTTATATAGTGCAATATCCACCCTGGAATGAGGGACAAGTTGTAGGCCTGGGAGGAGGAAGAGGATGATCCAGTGTGATGGGATTATCAGCAAGGAATCTGGGCACTGCTCCTTTGTCTCTTCCGTGTTCCATTCCTAACACTACAACAAGGGTTTGGAGACAGTCCAACAGATAATGCGGCAGGATAAAACTGACCATGTTGCAGTGCATTCATGATATTTGTATTTCAATAACAGAAATAATCATAAACGCAATCCAAGAAAGTCAACAAGAACGACAGGCAAGGTGGTGCCACATACAGAATGGGAGATTAATGTATATGGGAAGGACCAGGTAACTACCTGCACACATGTTTTTCAAGAGAACACACTTGAAATGTTATGAAGAAGACAGCACTGTCATAGTAGAGTGTTCCAGGACTCTCAGGGAATCCTCCAGATTCCAGAAGACCAATTTAACAGTGCACCTGATTCACCTGCACACTGTTTCAGTGGTGATTTCTTCCCCGCATGAGTTGGCCCAAAGGAGACAAAAAGGATATCCCAGTATAGGTACACACTGACTACTCTGCCTACATCCAGCCGGTGAGGGGAAGTGGAGGCACTGTTACCATAATCCGACCTGGGAAGGTAGAACTAGGCCCTCATCCTGGTGAAAATAAGATACATCAGAGAGGACACATAGAACAGGTACAGTATCGGGATGGGCTTGCAGGTAAGGGAGTCAAGATGCATGTTCCCTCACAGGTGTTAGTAAAGGACTTCCAATGCTGAGCATAGGAAGCTAGGGTTGCATGTATCCTAATACCATGTATGATGGGCATGAGAGCTGGGGATAGTAGCCCTTGTTTTAGGCCTAACTACTCAGGAGCCATGGCATCGAACAGAGCCAGGGGAGGGCTGGAGTGTAGGAGCTAATACTTGCTTAGATTTCTGGGGCCAATCATGATGCGCTAGGTTCACTAAGTCCTGATCCTGGAATGGAGCTTTTGAATGATGGGGGATGGAAAGAAGGTGTGTAGGCAAGTTTGGGGCCAGGCAAATGAGAGAACGTCTCTGAGTCCCAGGAGTGGTAGAAGTTGAGAGTAGAGTGTTTATCCGAGATGCTGGTAGTTCCAAGTGGAGAGTTCTCTTCCTGGAGAGACAAGGTGAAACATCTGGAGGAACAGAGTGTACCTATTTGTGGATGGGAAGTTTGCAGCAAGAGAATTCTCTTTGATGTTCATGGCGACTGGAATGTAAGCCTTGCTATGAATGGGATTGTCCGCTGCCCAATCCATAATCTTTGACACCACCCTCTCCAGAAGAGAAGAATATGTTCACCCTAGAGGTTGGTATATATCATTGGGACCTGGTTTCCTGTGCAGACAAGGCCAGACCTCTCACTGAATTGGGGGACGAAGACTTCAGAGGCATACCAGATTGAATATAGCTCATTTCAGTTTCAGGATCTGTTGATGATTTCTATTGGCCATCTCCCATAGACTGAGAGGTGTTACAGGGTGCCTTCCCAACCTGTCTTACTGGCAATTAGAGTCAGGGTGGTTGGGTATGGAAACCCATCATTACATATTTCTGTACAAAGACACTGTCATGTTTACCAATTAGCTGCAAATCCTTAAGGTGGTGTCGCAGTTCTGGAATAAATGACTCACAATGGGCCGAGGTGGTGTATTACCCAAAGGCGAACAATGACTGTGGCTGCTAGATCCAGCAGAACTGGCAGTGCTCTGTCACCAGAAGAGAGGAGATTCGTGATCTGAGCTTGACAGCTGTGGGTGTTGAGGGGTATGTTATCCCATTCCTTGCATTAAAAAGCCCTCCTATGAATTCCAACGACTGCCTGAGTATTTGGTAGTGTTTCTGCGTATTCAGGAGCCATTCAAAATATTATAGCGTGACACATGCAAGGTTGATGGTACAAGTAGCTTTTTCAAGGTGGGAGTCGTTGATCATCCAGTCCCCACTAAGGCTTTCCATACTTCAGAGAAGGCTCTTAGAACATATTGAAGTTTGAATTTGAGGACCTGAAAGCAGAACATATTCTTCTCCTCCTCCTGATTCAAACTCTTCCGGTGGCACTCCAATTTCCTCATTCGAATATCACGTTTCTTCTTTTTCTTGACTTGCCCCTGTCACTTTTGTGGTTACTTATCTCCCTTCTGGGCCTGTCTCCTCATTCTGTGATGACCTTGATGCTCTCTTATCTGTTCTTCTTCCTTGTACCTCTCCTTTCCACTAATCTACTTCCCATTCCTCTATTTCATTATTGTCTATTCTTAATTTATTTTCATTATTCGCAACGTCATACTCCACCATCTCATTCTTCTGGCTCCTCGATAGATATCCTTTTTTATTTCTATTCTGGTGTCGTATTCTGTTTCTGCTCTCCCACTCTACTCTTCTTTTAATTTTCTTCTCTCCTTTTCAATCATTCTCCCCCTCCTTCTCCTCCTACTCTCCACTCCTCTTCCATTTTCTCTGCTGCAATCTCTGCTGTTTTCAAGTTTCCTCCTTTTCCTAAGCCTTCTCTTCTCTTCTCTTCATGTCTTTTCCTCTCTATCTGTTTACTCTGCATCTGCTCTTCTGTCTTCAAGATTTGTGGACACCCTTGATCTTCTCCAGCCGGCTTCCTCTTCCTCTCCACCACGTAAACCTCAACCTTGGACGACCGCCCCTCCTACCTGCTGCTTGTTGCGTCGGGCTGATCGGTGTTGGTGTAAATCCAAGGTACTTTCTGATCTTCATCTATTGTCTTCTCTTCATTCCCTTTATGACTCAATGCTACTTTCTGCCCAACAAACATATTTAAAGGACTTATTCACCTTCCTTTCTGCCTACCCACAAAGTCTCTTTCAGAAACTCAACTGCATTCTCTCCCCCCTTTGCCTGGCCTTGCTTCCTTTTCTCCCTTATCTCCTTCCGACTTTGCTAATTACATTTCTTCTAAAAAGTTTCTTTTCAGTTCTTCTATTTCCCAATCTTCACTTGACAACCCTCTTCCATCCTCTCATTCTCAAGTGCTCATGAATTCCTTTTCCTCCTCCTGACTTGGAACTCTTACTTTTCCTTTACTATGCCTATCCTACCTATGTACCTATAGACCCTTCTCTCTGTTCTGCCACCTTTCCTTCTATGTTCAAACATACCTCTATCCCTCCAATCTACAAGAAACCCTCCCTTGATGTGTCCCCCCGCTCAAACCTCTGCCTCCAATTTCCATACTCCCCTTTCTGTCTGGACTACATGAGCATGTCGTCCACTCACAGGTCTCTAATTGTGTTTATTGGACTCTCTTCTGCCCCTTGTCAATCTGTCTTTCGTGTTAAGCAATCCACCGAAAATGTCCTTCTTGCTGCCTCAAACACTCTTCTCTCAACTTGTTACACCAAATTGTCCTAACTGATGGTTCTCCACAACCTATTAGCCACCTTCGATGCGGTTGATCATGCTATTCTTCTCTCTTCTCTTAAATATCTTGGATTCCTTTCCTCTGTGCTTCACTGGTTTCGCTCTTGCCTTTCTAATCACACCTAATCAGTTTCCTGGGCTGGCCACTCCTCTCCCATTCTCCCTCTCTCACAGTGTCCCCCAAGGGCTCTTTTTTGGGACGTATTCTCTTTCCCCGATAAACTATTCCTCTTATTTTATTTCTTTCTTTGGCCTTACCTACCATCTTTAAGCTGATGACACTCAGCTTCTTCTCTCCTTCTCATCATTCATTGACACAATTCACTCTTCTCTTTCTAACTGTCTTCTCGCCATCCAAGCTTGAATGTCTTCTATCGTCATCTGAATCCTTCCAAAATAGAAGTCCTATTTTCCCCTGCCACTACAGTTCCCCCTCATCTTTCTCCACTTTCTAGCTCCTATCGTCCGTCCAATATTCCCATCTCTGCCTCTATCTGTAACCTAGGCATTTTCTTTAACACCACCCTCTTGTTCACTTCCCATATTGCTTCTATCACAATGTCATTTTGAGCTTTTTATTATCTGCAATGACTGCCATTTTCTTACTTTTGAGGCTACCAAGCTCCTCATTTGTTCTTTAGAGTTCTCCCGAATGCTATTGCTCTAGTCATTTCCTTGGTCTTCCTGCGTACTACCTTGCTCCTCTCTGCTCTATTTATCCTGCCTCTATATGTGGTCTGTTTGTTCTTTCGCCTGATGACTTTATCTCTGTTTCTCTACAACATATTCAAAGCCTTTCCTTTAAGGATCATCTTCTATTCAACTTCCTTTGCACCGTCTTTAAATCTCTACATGGTCTTGTCCTCCCTATCTCTCCTCTCTTATCTCTTCCAATATCCCCTCTTGTCCTATCCGCTCCCAATCTCTTTTTCTCTTCTCTGCCTCTCTTAATCCTTGATCCACTTTCCATTTCTGTTCTTTTACTCTTCTAACTCCTAAACATTGGAACTCTCTCCCTCCCTCATTTCGTTCTTCTTCCTCCTTTCCTTCTTTTAAAGCCCGGCTCAAAAATCACTTTCTTTCTTCTGTTCAATTTTCATGTACCTTCATTTACCACTTTTTATTGTACCATTGTTATTCTTTGTATAGGTGTCAGGCACTATATAAATAAAAAATAAAATACAAAATACATATATAGAACTGTATGCCCTCCACCACAAACCCCAAGAATCATGTCTGGCACGGGTGGATTGGGAGGTGTAAGTATGCATTCTCCAGGTTGACAAATGTCAGTAAGTGGCCTAGAGACACAACTGGTTTTGTAAATTAGAGAGTTTCTGTCTTCAAGGAAAGGTCGTTATGAACATGTTGTTCTCCTTAAGATTGATCATTTGTCTTGAAGCACCCTAAGTCTATATCAATAAAATGGAGTAAATTCAATTTCCTTATTCCATCAGAGACAGTGGAGTTAAGGCCCTCTTGTCCAGAAATCTTGAATACCGTCTATCAGGAATCCAGTGGTTACTGATCCATGGTGTTACTATCAGACCTCAATCAAGGGGGAGGAAAGGAATGATATGCCTTCCATCAAAACATCCTGTCCCCAGACACCCAATTCCTCCACCTCCCAGATATTGTAAATGTTCTGGAGGCACCCCCCTTACTCTCTTAGGTTCTTGGGGAGGCAGAAGGGGTTCAGGGGTTACCAGACATCAGTAAGAAGGAGCCAGGGTGAGTTTTCCCTTAGTATCTATGAGCTTTATAGTACTTATCCCTTGGTATCATCCTATCAGTGACCCTCTCATAGGGATGTTGAGGTGTCTGACTGGTATCTGAAGACACCTCTATAGAGGGCAGTATGCTGAAGTTTGAAAAGCATGCACATGGTCCTTATCCTCAGACTCCTTCACCAGTAACCCATGATCATAGCCAAACACTTTCTAACCTAAGAAAGGAAGTCTTAAAAAAGATAGTTCTGTGGGGCACCTCACCCTTCCATGCTCTCAAGCAGAAGCAGTGGCTGGTGGAGACTTCAGAAATCTTCTGGGGGGCACTAGCCCTGGGATGATATGGTAGATGTCAGAGCACAGTGTTATCTCCTTCATGATCTCAAGAGCATTTCTACAGTCTGCCCTCTCCTTCTGAAGTGAGCTGAGCATTTCAGAGGAATTGAGTGGAGTAGGTGTATAGCTTGCATACAAAAGGGTTAATTTATCAGACCCATCAGCATCTTAGAGGGTTTCCTCCACTCTCCTATCCACCTGGTCTGTTGGTGCTGCATTCATATTCACCACTGTGGTGTGGCCTGAAAAGCAAGGGAGCAGGGGAAGATCTTGGTCCAGCCTCTGGGAATTATTGCCTTCCCAAGTGTTTTTCACTCCTTGTTGATGATATTCCTTATTCTCTGAAGAAGAGGAAGATCTTAATGAGATTGGGAAACTGTGGTATTTACCATATCTGTGGAGCAGATCCATCGTTTGAATAGGGTGCCCAGTCTAGCTTGGCCTGGTCTGTTTGGTCCTACTATGATGGGCGTGTGCTGCCCAGTTGTATATTGTTGCCCTGCTTCCCTGGCAAGGTTTTCCAGCTCTCACATATGTATATAACATACATAGTTTTATGTTAAGACCTGCTTAACTAGACTAACCTGATAATGGCTTGTCTGGTCTGACTCTGGTGAGCATGTATCAAGAGTGGGACCCACTATCACCAAACGCAAGGCAAGAGACCTGCTGCCGGCGAAAGTAAAACTAAAAAGAGCAAGCAGAGTCAAAATGGTGCCAGGACGCAAGGCGCTCTTATCTCCTGTCAATCCACTCTGAATGAATACCTGAATCAGATGGCAGGGAACATTGAGGAATGAATTTAGCACTGAGAGGGCAACTGAAGTAGCCTCAACCCACACAGGTGACCTGGAAGGCATATTAACTGTTTCATCATGCCCCAAATCTAGTACTCATTCCTCCCCCACCTGTATACATATTTGTGGCCCACCTGTTGGGGCTGGAGTAGACCCTTTGTTAAATTATGCACTGTCGGACCCTGCCCTAAATAACGGTAGCCCTGCAGAGAGGGGTAATGAGAGCAGAGGCTTGCCACATTCATTGCTTTCACAGGGGGACAATAGTATGGTTTCAGTATCTAGTGACTTTTGGAAGAAGTCCTGGACAAGAAATTGCCCCCTGCATTGGATGGCATTTCATCACTAAAAAATGTCCTCAACATTTCCTTGACCATCCCAGATGATCTTATTAGTGGGATGAAGAATGATATCTTGGATCTCAAACAGGCGGTTTGCACTTGTAGCGTGGCCATTGGCAGGGGTTTGGCCCCAGGACTGGCTATTGAGGCAGTCCAAAGCCCAATCAATATCCTAGGGAAGTGCAAGACCAGCAGATCCTCCGCACTTTCCCCAGAATAGTGCTGAAACAACCATGAGGCAATAGTTTCCAAAGAACTAAAGCAACATAACATTTGCAAACCGGCTGCACACTTTGGCTCGGCAACGCTGCAGGCAAATCGAGCTGTTATTGACCTCTCGCCTGAAGCCGTACCACTGGTTTTGGCAAAAGGAGGAGACAACAATCTCATTAATAAATAAAACAACACATTGGATCTACACCCATTTATCTGGCATGAAGATCAATTCACTGGGAATCTTGATGGCCAGACAAGCCTTGTGGTTGGGTAACAAAGTTAAACAGGGAGAGGGTGACTGTGTGATTGTTACAGCAGTAACCACAGCCATGCTGAATTATTTAGTCTCTGGGCCTCATTACAACTCAGGCGGTAAGGGGTTTACGGCGCCGTAAACAGCGCCGACCCTTACCGCCTGAGTACGAGGTCCCTTAGCGCCATGGCGGATTTAACACCTGCTTTTAGCAGGTGTTAAAATCCATGGCGCTAAGGGACCATGGAGTTAATTACGCCACCGTAATTTACAGTGGCGTAATTAACGCCTTCCCCACTCCCATTATGCCCTATGGGGCAAAAATGGGAATGGGGAAGGGTAAATGGGGATTGGGGACTTACCGCCCCGCCAAACTCGGAATGGGGAGGTAAGTCCGCCAACCACCATGGCGTAAACGTAGTTTACGCCATGGTGGTAAAGTCACGGCCCAGGCGGTAACTTACCGCCTGGGTCGTAATGTAAACAATGTGAGAAAATGTATTCCCTTGGCTGCCTTCTATCCCCCCGCATATTAGTCGGCTGAGCTTACAGCAGGACAATTGGGAGGTGGTAAGAGAGCGGGCAGGGGCCAGCTGCCCACCTAGCAGCGGTACAAGGGGGGGTGGGGCAGTTATTACATCAAACTGTTTTGACACCCTGTCAGGTATTGCAGAACCGGAATGACTAGGGGCTTATGATCTAGGAACTCAAACCCCTTGGGGTCCGAGGCAGCTCCTCACCTTGCTAGGGAACTTCCTGCCCATTCCTCAGAGGTTATGGTCACCATTCTTAGCTGGAATATAGTGGGGGCTTTGTCTAAACTCGAGAGAATGAACGTAGTGGCAGACATGAATCTATATGACATCATTTTTTTTACAACAAATGTAAGCTCTAGAACCATTACGGATGGATGGATTGGTTTCACTTGCAATACCGGTGCATAAGAACAAAAGAGGTTATTGTTATGGTGGGGGGTGACGATTTTGAATAAATCATCCATGATCTACCATATCAGGTTAAGGGAAGCTAACATCTCAGTATGTAACTGCGATCCCTGAGTGGGGAGACAAATTACTCTTGGTTAACTTCTATAACAGCCCCCACTCCATAGATGCCAATCAGCTGAGGGCACTGAAAGATCTGCTTGAGTGTTCTATTATGGACCGCCTGGATGAGCGCATGGTTTTGGTTTTGGGGGGGGGGGTTTAATGTCCAACTGGGCAACAGGATTCCGACTGAACTCATTGACTCGGCATTCGGAATTGCATGCCCGCAGATGTCTGATGACCGGGTCTGTCCCAGCGCCCCGCAAGTGAGCATGTGGCTCATGGAATGGGGAATGCGCTCTCTGAATGAACGCACGCCTTCTGATGGTCCTGGCAAGATGACATTCACAAACGGCCAGGGGTCATCAACCATTGACTACTTATGTATGCATGTCCAACATTGGAAGTTAATAGTGGAGTTCATGGTTGTACAGGAGATTTTTAGTGACCATTTCCCGCTGAGGCTGGTGTTAAGACAGGACTGCCCTAATTTACCTGCTGTTGTCCTCCCACAGTTGGACTTATGTGAAATTAAACCACATTGCAAACACAGAGTAAAATTGGCAAAGTGCAACCCCATCATAACCCAAAACAAAGCAACAAGGTCTGGGCTAGGGGAGAGGTCATTAGGGCTAGGGTCATTTACACAAGGTCATTGGAACTCAGCAAAGATGTTTTGGAGAACGGAGCATGGGAAGAACATCTGGTAGCCGTCTCCAACAAAGACTCCAAGAAATATCTAGACTTTGTTACAGGAGGCCCACCCTACAAGAGAGTGAAGACACATAGGGAAAATCATGTGGGAGCTATATGTTGGTTTGACCACTATTTGTCTCTATATCAGGGCCAGGTGACTAGATACGGGGTCGGAGACCGATGTTCCTCAAAATGGCTGACTTTGAAGGTGGTGGAGAAAGCAGTTAATAAGCAATTGGACAATCATGCTCCAGGTCCAGGTGCAGTTCCAGCAGATGCATATAAGGGTGAACCAGAATTGTGGGCCCCACTTTTGACAATTTGTTTTCATTACTTCCTGGAAACAGGTGTTCACCCACAATCCTGGAAAGGCGCAATTATCCACCCTATATTTAAAAAGAGTGACCCTGGAAGCCCTCTGGCTTACAGGCCAATTTCATTGTTGGACACCTTCTTCAAGGTCTTTCTATGTGCCATGCTACAACACCTAGAGGACTGGATCCTGCATAGCCAAGTCCTTTTGGTGATTCAATATGGTTTTAGGCCAGGTTTGGGCACAATCGATCATGCACTTAATTTGTACTTGGTAGGAGCATCCTCTGTCTTTGGAAAGGGTGAAACGATTTATCTAGCTTTCATGGACCTGAGCACCACATTTTACAAGGTGGACAGGGCCCTGTTGTGGCAGATGCCTGTGTCCATGGGCTGCCCAGCCGAGCTACTTAAAGTGCTACAAATAATTCACGAGGATAGTAGGGCTTGTGTTCGCTTTAGAGAACAGGGGCAATGTACAGGTTATTTTGAGGTAGCATCGGGAGTCTGTCATGGCTGTGTCCTCGCTCCAGTATTGTTTACTCTTTATATTAATGGCAAGTACAGGGCCCTAGTGGACTCTAGGGCCTATTATCCCTGTGTGGGTGTGAAAGCACTCCCAGTGTTGGTGCATGCAGACAATATGGTCTTAATTGCTCAGACCCTGAACGCCTTCCAGAAGCTAATAGATGTTTGCACTGATTTTATGTCCACTTTGAAGATAACAGTAAATACTAGCAAGTCAGCAGTTGTGGCATGCAGGTCCAGGAGAGGTAAAAAAGTCAAAATGTGCAACATAGTAAGCAATGGTGCCAACATCCCACGGGTGACAGGATAGAGGTCCAAGTATCCGGGTACCCGTTGAATACAATATTGGGTAGATTATTAGGGCCGGGGCTTGTGAGGAACTAATCTTTGGAATGATTTCCAAGATTGAGAATCGGTCCACCGTGAGAGACCAGTTACCATCTACTGGAATATGTGTGCAGGCGGATTATCAACCACTCCCATATGATCGGTGAATACAGTACCAAAATGAGATACCCATTGATCTTCTGAGACCGATGATATTTTGTATTCTGTGCCAAAGGCTCACATGAGGTAGCGTGTCATGTCAAACTCCTCCTGGGTTTAATCAATACAAGTGCGCCACCTAACAGAGGAGCAATAGCGAGTAAGAAAATAGCACTAAAAGTGAACACTTCCTGGTTTGATGCCAAGTATAGAAGTAAAAAAAGGACACTACATATGGCCATAAAGGGGAGACCTGTGAATGTAGGACAACTTTTTGCTATGAAAAGAGCTTACAGAAACCTCCTCAAAATAAAGAAGGGACAATATATTGACTCACAAGGGGACAGGCTTGATCAGGCAATCAGGGAAAAAACGAAAACCTTTTAGAAGTTGATCAGAAGGGGTTTTGACAAAGCTGAGGAGGGCGATGTGGGGTCAATCCACCCAGAAGTCTGGATATCCCACTTCAAAGGATTGTTCTTTAATGCAGGGATTAACATTTGATTGAGCTCTAGAAAGGTGAGTAAGGGCCAAGACAACATTGTTTTCACTGAGGATGAAATTGCTATTCAGCTGAAGAATTTAAAAACAGGTCAAAGCTTAAGGTGTTCATATGGTCACAAGACTGGTGCTTACCAGTCTTGAACTGGGTCTTTGATTCAATTGAGCATGTCCAAACACTCCCACTCTCCTGGAAAATAAGTCTGCTATCCTACTGTTCAAAAAAGATGCTGTGACAGATCCTCATTGTTAACGCCCAAATGCTTTCCTAGATGTATCCAATACAATGTTTGCAGCATGCCAGGTGGTGAGACTGGAAGAATGGGTTTCAAAAACATCGACTCCTCCCTGATATTCAACCTGGCTTCTGAAAAGGCTTCTCCAATATGGACCAATGTTTTCTCCTGAACATTAATGTGGAGAAATATACTAGAAAGAGAATCAACCAAGTCGAGGACCAATCAAAAGCCTTTGACTCTATAAAATCGAAACTTGTTATGGGGTAAGTGTAATGCTTATCTGGACTCCACAGGAGACTACTGATTTCCAAGCCTGTTGATCTGCTAAAACTGAAGCTTTAAAGGTTGTTCCTGTCAGAAAAGAAAGATAACAAGAAGGGAGGAGCTGTAATTGGTAATAATGTTAAATGTTAAAGGTATTTGTACCGCGCACCGTCACCAACGGAATTGGTCCCCAGGCGCTCAGGCAGATCTGTAAACGATAAAGGTGGGAAGGGTTAGTAAGGTGAAGAAG
This sequence comes from Ambystoma mexicanum, assembly GCF_040938575.1. NCBI lineage: Eukaryota > Metazoa > Chordata > Amphibia > Caudata > Ambystomatidae > Ambystoma > Ambystoma mexicanum. The sequence continues at coordinate 1,185,014,884 of NC_090921.1, read as the reverse complement.
GGAGTAGGATAGTGAGAGGAGTGGTGTTCTGTTGGCAGCTATAACTCTGTATACACCGGGTGCTGAGCTTTGGTGTGGGTATCGGATCGGAGTCAGTCCGCGTGTGCTGTTGTTCCAGGTTATGTGTTGTTGCAGTGTTGTGAAGTGCGTGCGGCTTGTTGTGCGAGAGATGGTTGTGTGAGCTTTTTGATTGAGATACGTATGCAGAGTTTGAGCTTATATTGGTTAGTGGGTTACATGACCTTTACCATGCCAACATTCACAGTTCCGTCAGAGTGCAGCACCCGCTGGCCCCCACACTCCCATCTAGACGCGGTGCAGGCCAATGTCCAGGACCCCATCCAGGTGTGGTCATGCCAACATTCACACTATTATCTAGATGTGGCGCAGGCTAGTGTTTAGAGACTCGTCGAGGTGTGGGCATGCCAACATTCACAACTCCATCTGAGCGCCACGCAGGCTGGTGTTCAAAACTCTAGGTGTGGCACATGTTAGCATTCACGTTTTTCTAGGCGCGGGCATGTTATCCTTCAATCGATCCTATCCAGATGCGAGGCGGGCCAGTGTCTATCTAGATGTGTCTGCCGGTCTGGATATGTTCGTCCGGTACGTACGAGTGGGAGAGTCACTTGAGGCTTTTGTCTGGGTCTAGGTATGTGGTCAGTCTCTGCATTGTCGATGTTACAAAGGCCTTGTAATAAATGTGTCTATATTTTTAATATAACACCTGTCTGGAGTAATTTGTAAGCGTCCTTGCTTTGTGTGCTCATTGTGGGCTTTCAGTCACCCTCACCCCTCTTGAGACCTAGTCTTGACCGCCGCCATCGCTACCCTGATTGGTCTGGCTTGTCCAGAGGATACACTGTTCCAAAAAACTAGGCTGGCCTTCTGAACCTCTGCCCCTCCAGGCCAGTGTTCAGGAATCCATCTTAACACTTATCTCAAGAGTAAAGTGAGCAGTATCAGAAGTTACACAAAGGACACCAATTGCTATGGTTCAAACAAACACTGACTCAAGGTTTCTGAGTAAAACAATATACATTTATTTACACCATCATTTGTAAAACAGTTCACAAATATAAAGCAGCAGAAAATCACAATTTTAATACGCTACACAACACCCTATCAATTCTGGACAAGTTAAGCTCAAAATTAAGTGTGAGCAAAATGGCACTCCAGCAATTTACAAAGGGAGGGAAAGACAAGGTTATTCAAAATCAAACAGCACCAACAAGTAAGTAGGCAGGGCAATCTAGGAAAGGCTTACTACGACTATGATCAAATCAATAGGCCTGGGCCAATGTTAATGGTTCAGAGTCTTTGGAGAGGATTACACAGTTCGGAGTAGTTTGCGGTTAAGTCTTTGCCAAGAGTTTGAAACGACTAGAGAAGGACAAGCCCTCGGATTGGCGAAAGATTTAAAATACTTTCACCGTGGTCAGACAGAACGAACAACCGGGTTTGAACCGTACCTTAGAAGAAGAAGAATGCTGTAGCTGGGGCAGAAGTTCCTGGCAGGTCCTGCAGGCTCACGGTTACTGAAGCGACTGTTGGACTGACAAGAAGGAGGAAGATTGGAGGGTCCCGCACTGCCCAGGGATGAAACCAGCAGCAGAGCAAAGCAACGAATAAAAGGTGCGCTCCTTAAAACCCAAACACGGTCCGGTCCTCCTGGCTATCCGGTTCACTGGAGCGGTGCACAGCAAATTCGACCAGGGGAGGGTGGCCTTGCTTGGTGTTTGGCGAACTGGTTGGCTCCACCAGCTCAAGGGAAGAAGATTCCTTACAGATCTTGTCTGTCGTCAAAGTTTAGGAGATTCGGACCCACAGCAGGGCTTCACCGGGAGGTTCAGTAGTTGCAGCAGTCCTCTTCCTTCAGCTTCACTTCGGTTCTCTAAATACCATGGCGACTCTGTCTTCCAAGTCCCAGAGACCTGGTTTTTATGCAGTTTTCCCCCATTCACACAGTCTGGCTATCAATCACACAGCAGGGTGGCTGTCAAGGCAGGACAGTCACCTACCCAATCAAACAAGAGTGCGACTTGGGTCTCCAAGGAGACCCTTTGCAGGGGGCCTAAACCCCTCCCTCACATCCTGTCTACCTAGACTCTCAGGCGCCTAAGGAGGGTTGCTGTGCAGAAGCCAGCCAAAGGAAGGCGAACAAAGGAACCAAACGGGGTTTGGCACGCAGAGTAAAACACGAGAAAGACCTTTACAAAAGAAATGCCAAATAAATCCAGCCAGAACCAATTAAAAGTAAATAGGCTCCAGCGGATTTAAGTTCAAGGCTACTAACATAGCCTAACACAGTACCAAGGCTATTTTCATAGACTGCGGTAGGATAAATATGGTAGATACCACTGCCACCAGCCAAATCTTAAAGAAAGGGGAACAAAATAATGTTTCATGAGAGACAGACAAAAAGGTATAACTATTAACCCTTTCCAGCACTCTATGTAAGATAGTTGGTACTGGGTTTGTGAATTTAAAAAGACTAATAAAGTCAATGGCAACTTTACATGTTCTGGGAGACAGTAGTCAGTCCCAGAAAATGAAGTTTAAAGTGGGAAGTCTGAAAAAGACAACCCTGTGTCACTGCACTAAAGGTGCTGTGTGACACACAGTAAAAAGATGATGTCTATGGACTAGGTGAGGCTCCACAGTCTATGAACACAAAAATGTAAAATACAAAACAAAACACATGTAAGAGTGGGAAAAAAGGCTCACACTCTTACCAGGTGAAAAAAATCTTAGAAATCCAGCAAAGCTGCTGAGGGACTCAGTAGGTAAGGGAAATTAGCCATTCTGGAGAATTCTCCCTAACAACCACTATTGTACCAAACCCCTAAATCCACGCGAGCGAAGCCACAGGCAACAGCTAGTACAAAATAAATGAGGAAGGAAGTCTGAGAGAAGTAGACACAAAGTGTGTAGTGCCCTTTTTATTGGCACATACTCAGAAACCCAGGAACTCAAAGGTGATTGGGTAGTGGGAAAAGGTACATATAATGGAGAAAAGAAACACAAGAAATTCTTGTTATAAAACTACTATTTCCATACTAATGTTCTTATAAATCACACAAATTGTTCTTTTAGAGAGACCAATTGTCAACCAAATGAGTCGCTCATTTGGATGTTAATTTGTACATTAGTATCACATATTATCACTTTTTGTTTACTTTAAGAGCATGTCATATTAAAGTATTAGGTCATATTTTTTGTTGTATCATGGTTCATTTTAAGATAATTCTGTTCAGAGTATGCTGCTAGAGCATTTAGTAAGCATTGGAGCCCTATTGCAGTGCCATCCAGAATCACAATATCTTCTGCATGCCCTAACCAATGGAAATGCATATTATTGACTTTCAGAGGAAAACGGCGAACAGTCTTTAATATCTGATCCAAGTCTGCAATCCAGAGATTGAACACTAGGGGCACCAAAACACACCCACGCTTCAATATATTGTAAGGGTTGATAGGATCGGAAAGCTCTCTCAGTCGATTGATCCTGATATAAACAATGGGATCACTGTAAAGCTGTTTAATGAAATCTAGAAGATGCTCAGGAAGTCCCCGTTCACTCAATTTCTGCCTCAGCAGTCCCCTTTTAACGGTATCAAATGCTTCAGTGAATTCAACAAATGCTATCTATAAAGACGAGTGTTAGGAATACTGAGTGTTTTACATAATAAATTGGAGGGTCCAGATATTATGTAAGGTGTTGAATACAGGATAAAAGCCTGCTTGAAAGGGAGGTCATAATTATGTTTCCCCTGCCCAACGTCTGATCTCTTTTAAAATAAGATTGCAGTAAACTTTGCTGGATGCAGCCAGCATGGCTAATAATTTGTAGTTATTTGGATCTTGACTGGGCACTTTTGTTGTGGATTGGAATGATGTGCACATTTTTATTTTTGTTTTTGTTTTTCTCCAGGGTTCCGGAATGATCACTGTTGAGGATATCTGAGCAAATAACTTGTTTAACAATCTGGCCTATATTATGGGATCCCCTTGGATGACCTTGTTTGATAGGCCATCAGGGTCACGTGCACCCCAAGAATGCAGTGCTATGATGCAATTGTGAATATCCCCCTCTGTATGCAAATAGTTATACGTCATTACTGAGTATTCAGAGGTATGCAAGTCTGTTTTGTCAAGAGTCATATATTTCAGTAATATGCTCCTTCCACTGGTTTTCTGTTAGTGGGTTAATTTCCTGCTTGGTCTGGTGATCTTTACATATCTTCAGCATATGCCAGAATTATTTTGAATCATTGTTACACAGGCTGTTGTACGTGCATAAGTTGACATTGCACCTTGTATATGGAATTTTCATGGAAATGCAACCCATGTTTTTACTCTTTATATAGTTTTTAAAATGTTTACTATGCTGACATTTTTCTTCCTCTGTTATAATTTGATAACCAGAAAAAGTATGAATATTCAGCCTTAATTCACGCTTTCTCTTAGCTATATACGATAATTTTAAATGCTGAAATTAGAAAAGGTAGTATGAGCCATCAATTTCTGTGGGAAGTTTCCAACTTTATTAACTAATTGATTAAAACGCTCTCTATAATCATATTTCGATCTAATTCGTGATAGATGTTTTGTGATATAAAATCGTTACGGATGAGATTATTACATTTATTCACATTACTCTGAGGCGATATTATTCTGCTCCTCTGTGCATTCACTTCATACTGCCCTGTTAATGTTTGAGGATTCATTGGATTATATGCTTTAATCATGATGTGGATGCATGAATGATCGCTCCAAGAATGAAGGACGACAGCTGCAATGCATATCCGCAATTGCTATGCGTGTTGGTACCATGCCACATATGTCCAAGTGTACAATTCCTTTGTAAAATGTGTTCACTATGATTAAGCCCAAATTGGTAATGAAGTTTAGCCATTTGATTTCCCTTATGATAAGCTTATGATGATGTTGCCGAACTTGGTTGCATCTGAGGTCCCATGCTTCCATCCCCTGAAATATCACAGTAAGCATCACAATATCCACAAACAAGGAGATTGCTTTCAGGATTACTCAAAGCCCATTTGGTAGATCGACTTGATATGTGCAACATAATTGATGTGGTTGATTCTCCGCCTGGCGGATCATATACAGTGATGATGAGTATTTTAATGAAAGTGTTCTTAATATAAAGTGAAATAAAGTTAAATACCTGAGCGAATTGAGTTAGAACCTATATGTGACGCCGAAACATATAGGGATTTAACCCAGACTTGCGGCTACTGTAATATCACATCAATAACACTATTTAAAGTTAAAAGATACACGGTATAGGATTTGCGTTCGTTTGAATCTTTGTCAACAAATTGGGGCTATCTATTTAGGAACAGACAACTCATATTTTCTACTTTTCTCCATGCAGAATTAGAGCATGGACCTGGAATATTGATTGCCCCGCCTTGAGGACAACCCAGAGGGGAGGAAACACTTGTCGGCTGTGCAACTTTGCTAATGGGACAATTAAAACACGATTGATAACATCTTACCTTGCTGACAGCTGTATTTAATCTGAAACCTTTGTTGTACTCAGAATTTGTATTTCTTTGTTGCGAGAGAATCATCAGGGTTGAGCACTGACAACCAAGACCCAAATTCTATCCTACACTTTGTCACATACTATAGGCCTTACGGGTGGTATATGGGTCTTTGGTGCATGGGGCCTCCCGTTTCAAATATGTACTTTAGAGCTCTAGCGCCTTCCATTTGAGGATTGTACCCGCAGTTACCATCCCTGTTCTTAATATAAAACTTCATGACTGACTGAACTTCATTAACCCACAAAATACATTGTGATTCGAATATTTAGTTAATAATGAACCTTTTGATTTTGCAACAATAATTAGTCTGCATTTATGGAGGACCTTAGGACCCCTTAAGGCCTTGTGCAAAATGCAGGTATATCCAGCCATATAAAAAGCAGATTGTACCCAAGTTTCTTGTAGGGCAAATAAGTCCAACTGTGCTAATAATTATAAAGGCATTCTTGTCTGTATCTGTTTTACAGACACCTTTTCTCTTGGGGTGTCCCATCGTATGACAGATATATGTTTATTATAACAGTTCTACTGGCGAGAACAGGCCATGGCAAGATGCATGTTCTATATACATTAATTCATGGATTCATCCATCAAACAATCGTTCAATACCCCTGTCATCCCTTCGTGTTCTGGGGCGGTGAGGCAATAATGGTGAAAACTACTAGGAATCTATGTCTGTCTTCTACCTAGAAATAACTCTGCTCTATTTCTAAGACCCACACTCTCCTCACCTGTGTTTTGTGTTTCGGGAGCTCTCCATACTGCTATCACACAGCAGCACGTTGATGTTGAGGCTCTGAAGGCTAGGATGCTCTAGAACTCAAGAAGACTGTGGAGGCAAGTGTCTTCAAATTTAAATGAGTCTCCTGACAGAACCAAGGAGAAAAACTGTGGTCTCTGAAGAATGAAAGTTTTCTAAGTTGGAGTGATCTCTCTTGCTATCTAATTAATTCTTCTTTCTTTTTGCAGATTCTCGGAGGAAAAAGGCTTTAACAGAAGAGTTCGAAGTGTCAATGAAAAGAATATAAAAACCTTTTCTTGTGGAAAGTTTGCACACTTGCTACAAATGGAGCGCGCACAACCTGAAGGGGTTTTCGGTATCCTGACAAGGAGTTTTGACTGAGGAAGGTTTGCGCGCATAATCAGGAAGAAAACAACACTGTACAGCGTATGTTCGTCTTGCAAGAAACACCACAACCTTCTACTGCGAAGCATGGTTAACAACTGTGAGGAAAAACTCTGTGGAGCTTCAGGTACATATGCGCGTAGGAATTATCTTCACTCTTAACGCTATAATGTTCATTTTATAACTAAGGTACCTTTGTGTTGCAGGTCTTCGGATATGAAGAAAAATACTATGAATGCGCTACGGCTGCGAACGAAGACTGATGACTGAAGAGGAACTGTGACAAAAGAAAATTCTTCTACTGGAAGACTGTGGCAGAAACTTCAGTCAGGTAATTCTTGTCTGTGGTCAATAGATATTCTGCAAGCTATTCCAAGTATTAATATTACTTTTTTTTGATTTCACAGGTTCTATGAGCAGATGTGCCGGTAGCATTACACTGCTGTTAGGGGACCAAACGTGAAGCGCATGTTACTGCAGAGGTGAGGCTTAAGTAGCCCTCAATGTCCAATGACTAGATCTCTGCTGAAACTTGTCCATGACCCACTGGGCAGCCATTTTATGGGTATTGAAAAGCTATTGAATCCCTATGGGAGTCTATGGTTATGTAATGCTGTGAATTGTGAGAATGCCATGTCTGCCAAGCTAACACCCACATTAAACCTACTGAGCTATACAAGGAATCTCACCTGGCCTGAACTCCTGTATCAAGCCTATGAACCCTGGATGTGGTCATAACAGTAAGCTTGATCGGATTGTGGCTCCAGCAGGGATTCTTCAATAAATTCAATTGATGTATGAGGACACATCAGCTGTGTTCAGGGGCCCAAGGGCACACAGGTATCCAAGGGATTTTAACACAAATAGGGGCGTGAAGTAGGTGTTTCCCCCAGCCCCTCTTATGAAAGCTAATTCCACACTTTAAAATCGAATCAATTCAGTTCCTTGCTTTATGCTGAGGATACAGTCTTAATCAACCTCATACCAGGAGGGCTACAGCAGAGTTTAAGCTATGCCAATTCCTTTTTCAACAAACCCGGGCTAAAACTGAATTCGTCTAAAATAATGATTTTGGTTTTTGGTCAAGGAAATATGAAAGCAAGGTGATCTCTCAATAACACAAAAAATAGAAGTCGCCAATGACTATAACTATGTTGGCCTGACCTTCTCCTAAAAAGGTGTCTGGCAGAGCCATATAAAAACAGAGTCCAAACAAGTTAATTTAGGATTTAGATGGCTGTTGCACTTTTACTATCGCTATGGCGTTAAAAGGCTTGACAGATGTCTCCTAGTGATGGAGATGACATTCCACACAACTGTTCTTTATCTGTTCTTTATTCAGATCTGGGAAGGCTACAACATGCCTTGAGATAGTACGGAATTCCTTCCTTCGGATGATTTCTGGTCTCCCACTGAGCTCACCAGGAGATGTTTTAAGGTGCAAACTTGGCATTCTTAGCAAGACCTGCCAGGCCCAAATTAGGTTTTGGGAGTTTGTCCTAAGGGTCCACTTTAACTCCTCAGGAAACCCAAATTTGGTTAAAGCAATGGCAAATTCAATCTGGTTCCTTATTGAGGATCCTCTAAGCTGCCTTACAAGCGGGATTGAGTTGCTGAAAAGCTGGGGTGTGGGGGACCGAGTTGCCCTGAGAAAACCTTTGAGCGTTCTCTGCAAGGCCCTTATCAAGCCAAGGGCACCGTATAGTCCAGCGACACTGACTTTTGTAGATAAAAGCAAATTTGCGGAATGTCGCAGGGTTTTTTTGATGGTCAGGCTAAATGTCCTTCTATGGAGAGTAAGGATGAGCTGGTTGAGCCTTGATAGGGTATGTCTATGTGGTCTGGGCAGAGAGGAAGATGTAATACATTTCTTAATATGTTGTAGGTTTTCTATTGATTTTAGGGAAAAATGCCTCATGCCATATTTTATTCAAAATAATATTAGAACATTCTCAGATGCAATGGTGAGGTGTATGTCATGTAGTGATGCCGATTTCCTATAAAAGGGCTCCACTTAGAGGAAGGCCCGTGAAGAAGATAGTACACATATAATGCAGACATATACAATGTTCCACATTATGTAAAGATAGTATTTAGTTTAACATGTAAAGAAGTGTACATTTTATTTAAAATCATTCTGTCTTATTTTAGATGTGTAGGAAATTCATATTAATGGATAGGATAACTAACTAACCTATTATGGTAATTGTGATCAAAGTGTGGAAATAAGTGCTAAACTCACAGACCACATTTTTGTGGATCTCAGGTTTATCATAGGTTCCCATATCTAAGGACTTACAAGTTGGCATGATAAGTGCACAGGTACATGTTAACAGGGGTGGGGTGGGCGCTTGAGTTGTAAATGGGCTTTCAACCTGTGCAGGAAGGAATGTATATTTTCTTCCATCACTGGTTTTCCTAGGCACACTTCTGCATACTTGGGCACATGTGGTACTGGCCCAGCTGCAAGGACAGTAGTAGAAAAATCCATAAGGGTCAAACATGAGTCTTCTGGCATTGACCAGGTCTGCTAAGGTCTCTCTTTAACCCATACTCTTATTTCAGATTCAAATCTGTCAGACATAATTATTGTCTATTTGTCATGATATAACCCTTAGCAGAACAGTGAGACAACTACAAAGCACCCAGGAAAGGGATCTCTGATTGTTCTACCTGCAGACAGAATGTTCTTTTACATGGAAAAACTTCATATGCACACGGAAATGATGTACTAGCTTTGCACATGAGGAGGTCAGAGATGGAGAGCTTTTGTATCTCCTGATTGTTACTGTCCATGTCAGACAGGTAATAATCCCAGTAAAATATTATTTCCGGTGCATATTCAAATGTATTACATCCTTCTCACCGTCCCCTCTTCCCGGTGTGCCTCTTCCCGTTTCCGCTCCTTTCAGCTCCTAGCCCCCCTGCACTGGAACTCCCTCCCTCCCTCTATCCGCTCCATCGCCACCGTTTCCTCCTTCCATACTTCCATGAAATTTCTCCTTCTACATACCCCGCCCTGATACCCTTACCCCCTCTCACTTCTCTCTCTCCTCCCTCGCATCTTCACCTACTCACCTTCCCTATCCGCTCCTTTCCCTTACCTCTCCCTCCTTACATCCTCACCCTAATGCCCTTTCTGTCTCCCTCCTCCTTCCCTTTCTAATCCCCCTCCTTCCCTTACTTACCCTCACAGGTCAATTGCTCTACCTACTGTTTTATTGGTTTGATTCATGTCTTGTAAGCGGCTTCTACTGTTACATTTTTCTATGTAACTTGCTGTTATAATGTCAAGAGCTTTGGATTAAAGCGCTATATAAACAAAATAAATACAATACAATACATCCCAGGGTGCTGGCAATTTCAGCGGCCCCTCCAATCTGGCTTTGGAGCAGACACTTCATGGACACAACTCTCACCCATGTAAACAACTTCCTCATAAGTCATTGTAATGTCCCATCTCTTTTCAACTTTTGAGGTCTCTGTGCTGCATCTGACAATGTTGCCCATACCTCCCTACTCTTCAATCTCTCTCAGGGTTGCATTAAATGCACTGCCCAAAAATGTATCAGCTCCTAGCTAGCTTGCTGACCTTCATTTCTTGGAAAACAAGCACTTCCACTCTCAATGCATTTCATGTAGAGGTTCTCCAAGTTCTTGCCCTTGGCCCTCACTTATCAACACTTAACACATATTTTACCTGAAAGTGCAATTCATATTTTGGCTAATGTTATCATCTCTTTGACAATGATACACAAATCATGTTCTCCTTACAGTCCTTCACCCCATTGGTGAGGGGGGATATCTCAGGGGCAATGTGTTTGTCTTGGAAGCAGGACACTGCAGTGCAACACAGGTTCAAATCCCAATCCTGCTCTTAGAAACCAATCTCTGGTATTAAGCCTTTTATAAAAGGACAATTATAATTATATGAATTGCGTGTCACAGGCTGACCCTTTGACATTCATCACTGTGTAGCACTACACTGCATAATTTCTAAATGTAAATAACCTAAAGTGATCTTCTCCCCACCCTACGCCTATTTACAATCCCCTTTTCTACTTCCCTATTTCCATTCACCTTGATATTCTTCCCACACCCACAGAGCTTGCAACCAATGGGTCAACTTTGACAATAATCTTAAACACCTTCAATTAATTACCTCTTCCTTTACAGGTGAATGGGTCAAACTTTCTAGCATCACGATAATCAGTCACTGCCTCACTTGCCATGCTGCCAAAACTCTAAACTCTACTCCAGCCATTATCAAACTGGGCTACTATTACAACCTCCTACCAGGGCTCACTCTCCATTCCTTTGCCCCCTCAACACAATGTTGAACATTTTCACTGCCATGTTATCCATTATGCCTTAATCCTATCACACCTCTACTTGGATTCCATGCAGGTTCACTCCCCATTCACACCACCTCCCTTATCCATTTCCTTCTTCGGTTCTTTCATTCTAACTGCAGACATGCCGCTGATATCTTCATGGCTATCTCCTGCTATTCTATCTCATCCACACACTCATTTCACAAGGTTATCTCAACCATATCAACTTTCACTTCCCTGTAATGCCTCTTGCTTGCACTCATATCCCCTTCCTGGCCCCCTCCACTGGAACCTCCCTACGCCCTACAATTATGAACATTTCAGCAGTGGCAAACTTCAACATCATCCTCTAGATGCACCTGCACTCTCTGTGTGCATTCCCTGCCGTTGCAGTGTCATTATCTCCCATCACAATGCTCTTTGAACCCCACTGTAACTATGTACATGCTGTGTTTTCCGTTAGTCTTACATTGTACCTTGCATCTGTCTGTATAGTTCCCTCTCAATGTACCAAATCTCTTCTATGCCACCAACTGGTTTCTGTCTCATTCATCATACTTTAGTACCATTTTTGTAAACTTCCCACTAGGGGGATAGCTACTGCTGCCAATATTACCTTTTATTCAGTGTTCAACACACTTCACCACTTCTATTAAAAGCAAATCGGAAGATGCATCTTGGCCTTTGAAATGTGAGGGTCTCCATTGCCTGTTTCACTGAGCTGGTAGGAGCCAGATTCCCAAAGCGAACGCTCACTTCTCTTCTGAAATGAGGAAGTGGCAGTGGGGGGTTATTAACATCTGAATTCGGGGTACTATGGTGTGACAATTGGTCAATTAATCTCTTAGGACAAATCTCAATTTTCAGGATGAGAGACCTAAACTTGCAGCTTTTAGAGTATCTGACCTCTTTTTGTGGTCATAGGGAATTCTCCGATGTGCTCCTGCCATTACAAACCTTTTATAAGATCTGGACATATGGTAGCTCATTTGGTTCGTAGGATAGGGATGCTTTTTATTAATACATTGGTATTGTTGAAGAGACTGGTGGCAACTGCAATTTAGTTTTGGTTTCACCTGGAGAGCAGCCTGCTTTGACACATTAGTATAGCAATGTACCTTTTTTGTAGCCATTATGACACTAAAGTATTTTCTTAAGACTTGTTATGGAAGGAGTTTCCTTTGATTGGGGAATTAGAAAGTATGCCTAAAATGGTCGTTTTACAAACATGGTGCCACTATGATCCCAACCCTTTAGCCTCTATTGTGGTTTTGACGACTTTGGGCTGTGACCCTAGCCATAGAAAAGCCGATACACAGACTGCATGGGTGGACCAGGGAGTTTGGTGGTTTTTAGGGCAAAGCTGACTGGCTGGCCACCAAAGCCTTTGTGTGAGTGTCCTTGTGTGTGATTGGAGGGCTGGCTTAGGCCCTGCCATGAGTGTTTAGGTACATCTATCGGTGACGCTAACCCTGCCTCAATTGTGTAGGGATTTTGGTAGATTGCTTAGCTACCTGCTAGAGGATTTGCACCTGGAAGCCATGCGGCTGCAATTTTATGATAATTTCAGGCCATTCAGTCCTTTGTCCTTACACTTGGTTACATTCTTTTTTTGGATACTGGACAAACACCCTGCACTGTCCTCATCCTCCTCATGGTCCTTTTTACTGGCTGGATGGAGAATCTGGTTTTGAGACACTTTCTGGCCGGTTTTCCAACCATCCTCAAAAATTACCTGTTTGGTCTGCGAGAGCAAGTCTCTATCAATATTATGGTGGGGAGAAACCACCACACAGCTTCTGTTGGACATCTGGGCTATCCTGGGAGACCTACATCATTGTTTAATTGTTTCCTTCTTGGGGCCAGTTATTGTTGACAGGGGAGGCCGCACATCTCGCAACAAGACTGGTGGGTCCTGGGAAGATCCTTCTTCTTCATTCGAGTCATAGATGACTCCTTGATCCTGGATTCATGTCCTGGATGACTGGATTTACCTTGACCTGAAAGAGAACGCTTTTCCTCATGTGTTGTTTTACAGTTCATTAGACGTGTTTCTTGGGAGCTGCCAGAGTGAGTGCTTATCTTTGGCTCCTAGGGTTGTAGTCTATTCTTGATACTTTCTTTTAGGGGTCTGTGGTCATGATTTTCTGACAGTTGCCTTCTACCACATTTTGCCAAAGACTTCTATTGGCACTACTGTAAATTCTTCCTTCATGAGACTCCTTGCACTCAAAGGAAATCGGAACACCAATAGCACACCCTATTTCAAATATTCTGTAATCATAAAGTTCAGGTAAGTAATAGGGCTCAATTATTTTATTTCACAAGATGAGTTTAAGGTGCAGAGGAGAGAACGGCAACCTTGACATCTATGTTGTACTACATGAAAGGAGCAAGAAGATTTACCTGAATTGCTTTCACAGAGGGAGTTACTGTGGATACACAGACTGGATGCTACGTCCCCACTAGGCCTCAATGAGGACTTTTACCTGGGTCCATTTATTTAAAATAAACACACACACTTTCCGTATCTACATTCTTCTATGTCTTCTCTAAAATCTTTGACCACCTTTTTTGGGTGCTTTAGACATAGTACTGTCGTGAGAGTGGGCATCCCACGGGAGCAGGTAGATTTGCGAACCAAATGTTAAACATAGTTTGGTTTGTTATTTCACATGTGTTTGTCTGTGGATCTAAAAATGTGTATGAGATTCTAAACACCTTTATCTTTTAGTATTTGTTTTCATATAGATATGACTTATTAAGTTAGCTCCCTTCAGGCATAGTATGACCATGAGAATGGGAACCCATCGTGGGGCAGACCATTGTCCGTACTATTGTCCGCACTGTTTGTCAATTTGGATCCGAAAGCTATGCCACATGGGATTGGGTATACATATAAAGATGAGTACTGGAGACTTTCAACATGCTTTAGAAACTACCATTAAGATGGACCTTCCACTTTAAAGAGCCCACTAGGTGTTACAATGAGCATAGGGTACACACGGTAATCTAAATTCTGTATAATTGGTTTGGCTGGAATACTATATACATTGTAGTTCCGGTAGGACTATATTTCATTAATTGCAGCATAGTATGACAAGCGGCTTGACCAATCCAAATAATACCCTCTACCCCATTGCATAGGTAGGCTGTTGGCATTCATGTCTTGAACATATTTGATCAGGGGTCTATATATCTATATAGGGTCACAACGACTTCATGTCCTGTAGATTCTCCCCTGTCCTTACTTGGGATTTGCTTCATAATTCTGCATAATACAGCAGCCTTTCCTTCATGTGATTTCCACATACTGAAGAATCCCCTAACTGCTCTCAAATATCTACCACCATTAAGGACGTCTGCTCTTACTCAACTGTAAGTGTCTTTTACTCTCTATTAGGCATAGTAACATATCTGTCCGTATAGATGGTCATCTCATATCCATTATTCCCCTATTGGTGAAATTGATACCTAAGACAGTTTCCTCTGAGAGCCCTCTCTAACACTACTTACCAGGAGGCTAGTAAGACTTTTGTATGCCACGCGCATAGCTGCATATCTGATAATGGACACCAATTAACTTCCATCTATTTTTGCCACTATGGCTCCCATTGGAACACATTATGGGAGGTTAGACTAATATTAGTATATATTGGGTCTTAATACTTTTTGGTCTAATGAGCGTTTTTACCGAGGGAAGTTAAGTATTACTTACCGTCCCTTTGTTTACACATGACGTCATCCGCGCATGCGTGGGATGACGTAATCGTCAAAATTTGTATAAAAAATGATGCCAACCTCAAAATGGCGTCAGGCCCCCCCTCGAGAACGGCAGATCTTACAGTGCTTTTTTGACGGTAAGGCAGTTTTGTCTGAGAAACACCCACTTTCTTTGAGTGGCATGCACTAGCATATTACATAGCTAGATGACTATTTTACTCTTTTACTGGCTGGGTAAATAAACAATGCCCCGTTCTTTTGCTCCTTTAGATTCTTCATAATTCTGCATAATACAGCAGCCTTTCCTTCATGTGATTTCCACATACTGAAGAATCCCCTAACTGCTTTGGAATATCTACCACCATTAAGGACGTCTGCTCTTACTCCACTGTAAGTGTCTTTTACTCTCGATTAGACTTGTCGAACATCCCCATATTAATACAGTCTTTTAGTTTACTTCACAGGATACTATCTCCAGTTGTGGTGAGGGAGGCTATGTTGCTCTCACTTTCTATTGGGCATAGTAACTTTCACGACCTTCCCCATAGTAACAATGCTATTCTGGTTTAATACACAGGTTACTTGTTCCAGGAGTCGGACTACAGGCTATCTTCTTTCTCAGAAAAATTTACATGAATTGCAGCTAACAGAGTATTCCAAAATTGGACTGACCGACTGCCAGCCTTTCTTTTATTTACCAAAGGATCACAAGGTCAGATTTTCTACATGACATATACTCCTTCTTGAAGTAGAGTTCCCTGCATAGCAATTAAGATTATAGGGCTACCGCATATGCAAATGATATATATGTTATGGTTTCGGATGATGCTGCTGATTACACTTGTTGTTAATTTATGTTCCTAGTAATAGATGTAGAACAACAGGCTATATAACCTTAAGAACTATGGTCAAAAGTATAATCATTAAAAATATAACGGTTTAGTCCAAGTAAACCCTTGTTCTTGAGCACTATTCTATATCCATGAATCCTAACAGAATACTGTATATATTTTTTTCATAGAAATTCAAATGCCCCTGATGAAGAGTGTGAACCACTCGAAAAGCGTTGGACCCCCCTGCTTTGATGATCATGAATAAAATGAAGATATTTCTTGTGACTTAATCTGTTTGTACTAGAATTCTTGATAAATTGCTCCACAACCACTATATGTATTTCATATTACTGTTTTGAATGACTACCATTGAATGAACGTTAATTGTTGGTCTGGTTTTCCAGATAATAGATAGTGTGCAGAAGATGTGAGTTCCCGAATCTGGGAACATGTTCTTACTCCTTGCACTCAAACCTGGGACTTCATGAGGGTCTGTTCTGGGATCCCCCTGGTTCAGGTTGCTGACTTTGCCACACCTTTCGGGAAAAACTCATGACTTCCCTGACCTTTCCCCATAACCGTGGAAATGCTTTCGTAAATGTTAGTGTTTATTCCTACAAGGATCTTTTGAACTCCTTTGAAACTCTTTTAAAGTGACTTGGACATGTCCATCTACCTGTACATGGACATTTTCATTGGGCCTCTTTAGGTCCTTGAAGTTTAGGAGAACTGGATACATGTTCAATTCTTCATCACACTCCTGTTTATAGAAATGTCATGCTACTAGGTTTCACTGTGGTTATTTTTGCATCAGTGTATCTCTATAATTTTAGGGGTGCAATGAGACCTTACTGATCTGGCACTATCAGCCTAGCTGCATGTAAACGTGCAGTGGCCCTTGTGGGCTTGGTTTTTAAAAGTATTAAGCACCTCCACCCCTCAATGTGCTATATTTAATGCACGGTGTGTATTTGTTGTATCAATTATGTTACTATGTACTAGAGGTAAAGGATTATTTTGTTTTTCATGTGGCATTTTGGGGCCCGATGTTGAATGTATAAATATATGTTTTTATTGCCTAGGATTCCCTTTTTCCTTGCATTCTGCCTACCACCGTGGAGTGGGAGCCGATTTAGTTTAGGCGTGGGTTGGGTCTTAACTAACCATCACTGTTATCAGACACTGGCCCTCATTACGAGTTTGGCCGTCGAGCATTACGAGCTGCCGCCGAAATCGCGTCGGGGTCCGGGTCCTCGGAATGAGGATTTACCGGGCCATTCCGAGTTCGGAAGGCCCGGTAATTCCTCCCTCCAAGGACCCAGACACCCCAGTCTTTCCCCATTCCCATTTCAGCCCCCATAGGGCTGAATGGTAATGGGAGATGGCCCGTTGTTTGCTCCCTCTTCCCCTCGCGGGACCCGGTAAGCACGCCTGGTTTTTCCAGGCGTGCTTACTGTGTCCCGTGAGGGGAACTCTTAATGCGGCGGTACGGGGTGAACAGCGCCGGCACCTTTTATGGCGCTGTTCACTCCGTTCCGACAGGGTCGTAATGTGTTTTACTCTTTGTCATGGTTTACCCAAATAATAATGTGACCTGATAGATATTCAATTTGGGATTTTATTAAAAGTGTGCATTTTTCAGTTTTCCAATCTGGAGTATTTTTTTTGGGGGGGGGTAAATGTGGAGACTAACTCTACTTCAACACCATCCTTTCTCGCATCCCTTGAGTGACTCCTGAATGCTCTGTCACATTTACCACTCCAGAGTTGTCCAGTATACCTTTTGTTTGGAGCACTGATAGGCCATTGGGTTCGATGGTTTCACACCCCTCAACAGAGGGCTGTGGAAAACTCTCCCTCGGTAGATTCAGCAACAGAGATGCTAAGTACACTTAATTATTTTTTCTTTAGATAGAAGCTGAAAATCAGAACGAGAAACGGGCAACATCAGAGCATCCTACAGTGACATATTTGAAATGTTTGCACCACAGACATTGGCTTGGTGGAGTTTACATCTCTCAATCTATTACATTAAATTATACTAATGTATTGATGTTTAAATGTATTTATGATGGTTGTGTAAAAGGTTTCTAAATAACTAAACCAAGACGCATACAGATAACATTTTAAAAAATGTCATTAAATTCCAATGTTTCTACACAATCCATTGTAAGATTCCTTTGACCACTTTTCTGGGTTCTGATGATCAAGTGCACCCGCTAATATTATGCATAGTGTGGCGGGTGGGGCGGGGACTCTGGCCCCTGTTTACATCAAGGGTGTTCATGCCAAGCATATCTGGCTGTTCCAGTGTTTAAAAGGGAGAGATTGCAGGTCGCCTGTCACTCTTAGTGAACACCAGTGTTGAAGTTCTTGGGAGCTTGAGACCTGTTGACAAGCCCTTGCATAAGCCGGGAGGGAATACCCGTGAAGGGGAACTGTGAGCATGTCAACAGCTGTGCCGCTCAGTGCAGTTGAACCTTACCCAAAGCAATTCTACCGATCGTGAACTCCAACTCCATAACCAAAATACAAAAACATGCAGTAAAAAAAAAATACACAAGTTAGCACAAAACAGAACAATGCTCTTTGCAGGGCAATCACACTGGAGAAAGATATTTCTGAACTGTTTTAGAGGAATTGAGGGTTCATCATGGACCAGCAATCACTTGGTTACAGGGAAGCACCTCAATGAGGATCATTTGGTGTTGCAATACAATTGATTTTAGTGATCACAAAAAACTCCCACAAAATGAGGGATTTCTTTATCTGGACACAATCGCCTTTGGCATACATTGCCCCGCAGGTCTACTTTGTGTTAAGCAAAACACCTTTGAGGGGATTAGGGGCGACCAATTTTTTGGTTAATACCTTTAAACTTCCAGCCACCATATAGACTGCTGTCTACTGGTGTACCGGGCCTGCATTAGTACAAGGGAAACTTTTCTTTAGTGGATGCTATCAAGGCAAAGGCTCACTGGTCTTTGTTTATGCATACATTCTTGCATTGGGAACCCCATGAAACAGATCACTCCCTCAGCCCAAGGCCTCTGTTTCCCTTTTCACAGCCATTACCCTGGCTAGGGTAGTATTATAAGCACTACTTCTGAATCTTAGAGATTCATTACGTCATACGTTTGCTTTCCCCCATCAATTTAATAGTGTGCACTTTGTTTATGCACTTTTCCACAATTACACTTTGACCAAATTAATTGTTTTGGTATATGTTAATGTTTGTGTGTGTAGCGCAGGGGATGGAGTTGGTTTGGGATGGAGTTGGTTTGGGATGGTATCTGGGGATGTGGGCTAGAGGGGTGGTTTCGGGACACCCCCTTTTAAAAATGAAAATAGTCAAAGTCACATCGAGGAAAAGTGCAACTAACAAAGTGCACATGATTAAATAGATGGGGAAACACAAACATAGAACCCTTCATTTATCACTGCCCTTTCAAATGTTTCTGTGATCTTCCACCCAGATCCATGGAGAAAAAGCTCATTGGAAGTCGTGCAATGCTGTTTACATCCTTTGTTTCCTCAACAGGAAATCTGTAAACCAAGATAAAATAAGCTTATCCGAACCAACAGAGCCCCAGCACTATGATGTATTTGAACCCTCTTCTCTGGCTGATTTCTCTCATGCCCTTGAATGCCCGTCACATACATGCCCATACCTTGATCTTTCGGGGAGCATCCTTGCTCATACTCAGTGTCAGGCCGTAAACCTCAACATTGACCGTCTTTGTATAGGAGACTGCTTTGTTGCCTCGGTTGTTGTTCTGCACTGTGACGTTGAATGGAACAAGGCTGTGGTTACCAGGAGTGACGCCGACTAGCTGATAGACACAGGTCCCCATGAAATTAAAATGGCGACCATCAAATGTAGTGTAGTGTGGATCGCCATATGCTCTACATATGCCGTAGCCAACAGGCTGGCATCCTTGGACACCGTCCACCACTTTGCATTCTGAATTAACACCACACGTAGCCTTCTGGCATGTCACGACTCCACCAATTCCACATTGACACCGCTCTTGGCACAAATTGTCCGAGTAGAATGACTGGCCTTGCTTGTAATACAGCTCTTTGTACACACAGCCGCAATCTTTTAAGGCAATACATTCTTCTCCGCTCAGGACGAAGCCGCTGTCACAGTAGCATCCTTCCCTGCAGGGCAAGGAGCAGTTGGCCGTCGATGCAGGATTGTAACAGGTAGTGGGACAGTTGACTCCACACAGCTCGTAGTGGCTGTTCTGTGGGCACGCGGGTGCTAAAAAAAAAGATGAAAATAAGTCAATGTGACATCAATATTTATGTTTTGCGTCTGGAAACTTCCTGAGCCATGTACTCAAGAGATCAATTGACCTGCATCTTTGAACCAAGGTGATGATGCTGGCGTGCTACAGTCTTACCTGCTGTTCTGGAGGCATGCGTTGCATCTAATGCAAATTGCAAAGACATTTTTGGGTAGTGGAGGGTGGCAGTGACCAACACTAGAAAAGAAATGCGGATCTTTTCCAGGAATGGCAACGGCTAAAATGGAGTATTTAAAGACCCTCATTGTCAACAAGATTCATTGAATGAGGATGATGTAAAAAAAACAAAAAAAACACATATATATATATATATATAGATATAGTAAAGGAAAAAACTGTGAGTTTAAAAAAAGAACACTTTAGGGAACGAGAGTGGGATGGAGGTGGAAAGCAGAGGAACAACGTGAGTAGCAGGGGTCGCTATCAGAAAAAACAAGCTTCCAAGCATAACCAAATTCAGGAGACCTGTTTCACAAAGACAAGTATCAAAAATTCCTTTTCACATGGAAGCCCAAGAATTCACATTGCAGAAGGACAACATACCTGCTGCATGCCCGGAAGATAGCAGGAGTCTCCCACAATGAATTAAACTCACCAATACGCATGTGCAGCCCTTTCTTTAATAGGTGAGCAGCTATTTGTGTCCCTTTGTAAAATCATGTTATTACTTATTTTAAAGCACAAAAAGGAAATGTTTCTTCCATGCGTTTTTATTAAACTGCTTTAGATATTTTTCTGCAATGCATCAGGAGCTGTATATTAGCTTTTTCAAATCCAAACAGATTTTACATTGAATATGTGGATTAGCAAATTGAAGATCTCTGACTTTAGATTCAACAAGAGGTCAGGTGTTAAAGGGGGTGGCACTATGTGGCCATATGTTATAAGGAATAAAATACCCCCAGTAAAAGGATACTGCAAGTCATTTCAGAGTTCTGTGACCTTATAAAGGAAATTAGCCTTCCAACTCATTGTCATATTAGGTAATGGAACTCCTTGGTTATTTGCAATATCCTTATATTGTATGGTAGGTGATAATTTGTCCCATATGTTATTGACTAAAATCTATATTGGGAGTGATAAGAAACAAACGTTGTAACATTTAAAAAAGGAGCCATTTTACAATGTTAGTACAATTACATTATTTTTGCTTGTGTTGTTGGTAATAGCGGATTCTGCAAAATAATGCAGCCCTTCTTCCTCATGAAAGCTGAGTTTTTTTGTTTGTTCACAAAGTGACCAGTGGATGGGATGCCACGAGCAAATGTGCACTTGACAAGGTGACTCTTCGCCCTATACAGATAGTCAAAGGCATAGAGCGAGACAGAGAAACAGAGAATGACAGAGAGAAAGATACAGGGAGCGAGAAAGAGAGAGAGAGCCAGAGATAGTGAGCTAGAACTGGACTGAACATTAGAACCAGGCGATTGTATTATTCTATTGAGAGGCTACCCTCCACCAGATTGCTGTCAACCAGAAATATATGGCACCTAATTGCTTTCTTTTGCCAATGACTTTATGCAGGGTGCATCCTGTACCATTTTGTAAATAAAAGAAAATCAAGCGTGTAAACCCATGGACAGAACTAGTTTTAAGGGGTAAACTGGCTTTTGTCCCAGAATATATTTCCACTCAAAACTGCCAACGCATTGGCACATTGAGGAGTAAAGGAACACTTAATAGAACCTACGGTAGCATAAATATTTCTTACACCATAGAAAAAATGGCTTCCCTTTGCAGCTAACTACGATAATATCATATGCGTACATAAATAAATAAGAATAACTTACCACAGAATGTTGGTAGTCTCCAGTCGAGTATTCGTATGCCTGCAGCTTGGCACGCAGACACATAGGCAGTAATAGCATCACAAAGGGCAATCTGGTGACCAATGTATAGGCAGGTGTCAAAAACGCAGTCAGTGAAGAAGGGCAGGGGGTCAATGGTTGCCTGGCAGTTACTGAATGGCCCAGTGGTTTTGATAATGATTCCACAGTAATCATCGAGTTTGTACGGCTGTGCTTGCGCATCGGTGCAGGAGGGGCAGGTTCCTGTGCACTCCGCGGTGCATCCCGGGACATCAGCTACCTTCCATTGGTTCCCAAAGGTCACAGCGTTGCTAGTTATGCTTCCATCACTCAAGGTCAGATCATCACCGTTCTTGCCATTGTAGTTGCCGCAGAGACCGCAAACGGAACCACTGTAGGTGCTTGGCAGGGTCACCGTCACTATGCTGTTCCAGTCAAACGCTAAAATTAGGCCGAAATCTGTCCTGACGACTGCGTTAAACCCGCTGATAGAGGCTCTGATCTTGCTGGTCTGGAAAAAGAAAGGAAGGGCAACAAAAATCCCATCGACCTAAAACAAAAATAGATATAAATTAAAATTATTTCTGCAGGTGTTTCTCCTGTATTTTGATTTTTGGGTATCTCGTGCTTCTAAGGGATGTTGCAATTATATAGTGCCAAAACAAACTGAACAGTTCAAAGTAAAGTGCTTATTTCTGATGGGACTCGATTCCAGATGAAAACAAAAGTATATTCCAGGTGAGGTGCTCTCTATCCTACCCAAATAAAAACATTCTAAATTTCAGTTGAGTAATGAAACATTTTTAAAACAAAGATTTGTTTTGGATTAATTTCGGCTAACATCCTCAAAATCACATAAAATCATATATCATAAAAAGATAAAGTACAAACTGACAATCATACACATATTAAAAATAGTACAACTTAGAACAGAATTTTGAACCCAATCTAAATGAGCATGTGATTTCAAAATCAAAATAATTTGGGGCGTGGCCAAGTGGCACCTTTGATGGCGGTTTAAGCGAGAAGCTCCCTCTGAGAGATCAGTTCTTAAATATGGGCGTTGTTTCTTCATTTTTCTATTTTTAAAGCAGCAACCTGGAACATTAAACAGCAGCAGGTTTTCATGTTTGTTGTGTTTCCGAACTTCAGCAGCTTAAGAATACTCCTATTGTAATGTCAGAGGTTCCGCATGAGAGGAAACACAGCATCCAAATCTCTTGCAGCTTATCTCCTCTACGTTTATTCCTGAACTTCTCTGATAAACCTTGCCAGCGCTGAAGAGGGAAGTTATTCATCGGCATCCTGTTGTACTCCAGTTTGGGCTGAGACAATCCACTCTTAAAGCCGATAACAATATTTTAAACCTGCTGTGTCCTTCTTCCTCCAGTCACTCAGTGATTAACATTTTCCATGATTCCTCGCTTATCATGGAGGTACTGCCTTACAGAGAGTGTTCCAATTGCGTCCTTCTAACCCATAGCTACACCTTTTGCAGACTACCCTCTCATACTCGCTCCTCTGGTGCTCGTCTCCCTCACGTGGCTGGCTGCTTCCCCTCACTCAGCATCACAGATCATGTGGCTCCCCAGCTTTGTTTGAGCTTCAGTGGCCTACTCAATACTGACACCCGGTGTCAAAATAAGATATTGCTTGCCTCATATCAATTTGATCTTTTTTATTTCTGCTCACTATAACTGCTTTTCACTAAACGTATGGCTAATAATGCCAAAGTTTCATTAATATTGGACAACTCTTCACTCAATTCTTGCACAGAGATTTTAGAAGAACTCAGTAACATTCGCTCCTGCATTTCCACACTTGACTCCTCCACCATTCAGACGAAATGAAAGGCTTCAAGCATGAGATCAAAATGGTCTCAGGCAGATTAGATGAGGCTGAAGAAAGAATTTATTTTGTTGAAGATAGGGTGGAAGGGTTTGAATGCATGCAACAAAACATTCTTCAACTGAAGCTTGATGTCACTTAATTGGAAAACAGAAACCTTAGAGATAACCTACGCTTCTACAGGATCCCTAAGAAATAGGAATCTGATGACCGTATATATTTTCTTACTAAATGGATCCCCTCAGCGTTAGGTATCACTTTTTCAACTCCATTGGAATTACAACGTGCTCATCGAATAATGCTTTGGTTTTCTACTAAGAGCTCTATGCCTAGGCCTTTTATTGCTTGCTTTAGGAAATACCATCAAACGCGCCAAACCTTACTTGCTGCCAGGAAAAATTCCCCTATTCTTTTTCAGGGTCAAAAAATCTTCATCTAACTGGATTTTTCCAAATTCACGCAAGCCAAAGGAAAAGTATCTCTAGATATAAGACCTCTCACAAAAACCCTTGGCTTGAGCTATGGATTGCTTGAAACTGAAAAAAAGGTAATTACAATTCCAGATGGCCCGACTAAAGAATTCACAAAACCCAGCGATCTTTTCAATCTACTTCAGTCTCTTCAAACTTCACTGATAGATACTTCTTCTTCTTCAGATTCAACATCCTGCTCTTATAAACCGGACCCTCACCCTCAACTGCTTTCTTATAAAAGATCAAAAAATCAACAAAGCAAGTTTAACTTTTCACGGAGTAGATGTTACGCTCACCTGGTATCCCCGGGGACACCACTCAGCCGGGTTGGTTGCTGGTATCCTCTTCCCAGTTTTTTCCAGGGGATGAGCTGCAGGGTAGATTCTGCATGGAAATACAGGAGGACTGTGTTCAAGACTGGCCGACTGAGGTAAATATCCTCCCACCACCCCGTATGACTTCAACACCTCAGGGCCCTCACCTCACCTTGTTGTGGAATTAGGCATGCTCTCCGTCCTGCCTTCTTGGCAGGGGCACGTTGTCTGTGTGGGAGTGTGCAGCCAAGTTACTTCACTGGCGCGGGCCCATTTGGTGTCTCTCAGGTAGGTCTTACTGCAGCTTTTGTATAGCGTTTTTATTGTTGCATGCCCTTTTTTGTTTAAATAATGTCTTTTTTTTCTCCCTTAGGTGTGCAGTTTCAGTGTGGCGAACTGGCTGAGTTGGGCCTCGCGGGTAAATGATGGTATGTGATGTGTGCTACGATGTGGTAAGTAAGCGCTACGCACAGCGCGGTATTATTTTGCCTTTGCTAACCTGTTTTCTTCCTTTCTTGCAGGTCGCAGTGTTTTCCCAGCTTGTGTGGAATTCTGGAACGATGTCAGCCGGGAGGCGACCAGCCAGGTAAGCTTCTTGTGCAGTTTGTGGTTTTGCAATGTCAAATATGCCTTCTTCAATATTGTCCTTTCCCTTCCTCTTTCCGGTCTTTCGGTACGGGTGGCATGCAGATCCAGAGGAAGCTGTTCACTGGAGCTGCGAGTGGGTAATAAGATGGAGATTTCAGATAAAATGCTGCTAACGATGTTCCTTTTGTCTCCTTGCAGGTTTGCTTCTCCGAGGCTCGTGGGTATCACAGGACACAGTGAGCGTCACGTTGCAGACTGCAAAGTAACGCAAAGCGTGCTTTCATGTTCGGGTGTGGTTTAAATAGCCTCAACAAAGTAGTCTAGGTAAAGTAGTCCCTAGGCCACCACACCCAAAAAACTATACCGTATAGCTTGGTTCCGAGGAGCCAAACTATGTGGATGCCTCCATGTTGACTGAAGGCCCCAAATGAAAAAAGTAGTTGCCTGCACACATGTTCTTCAAGGTGCATGAGCCTGGTGCCATAGGCACCAGGACTGGCCCCAAGAGAGCCTTGTGAGTGGATGCCAAGCCTTCAAGGCCCTGATGGAGACCAGAGCCCTGATTCCACCTGGCAAGTGGGCTTGCCAGTGGGGGTCTGGGGTGAGCGTCGTGACAGTAGATCTGTTTCTTCAATCCCTTTGGCTCTTTCTCCCAATCCTAGCGGCTCCAGAGACACATCTAGATCACCTATTAAAACCACAGAGCCTGCTTTTGCTGCCTTACAAATTTGAATGCAGTTTTTTGAGTCTCTTACAATGCTCTGATTTTATTTATTCATATTCACAACCTACGTATTTCAATGTGTTTACTTAGCTGTGTTATTGTTGGTTGGTTACTTTATATGTTGCCCTATTTCTCTTATAATATTGCTAGTTATCATTATCCCCTGTTCGCTAGCTTTTATTCACTTTAGCTTTGTTTGTCGCAGTGCTCTTGTATCTCCCAGGGTATTTTGTTGTATTGTCATTCTATGTGGAGTCTCTCCATTTTTCCTGCTGTTACTTTTCAACATTTCCACCTTAAATCTAGTAGAACCTCTACATTCCTTTATATGTCCTTCTCCCTTTTGTCATTCTCTCATCCTTTTATACTTCCCTGTACATCCCAACATTGCTACAATGGATGGAAGACAATGCTTTGCTTGTTCTCCAACTACTACAATGCCATACATTTTGTGTGTCTGGTATATAGCATTTATTTTCGCTGAATCGTTTGGTCAAATGATCTACAATGTTACAATCACCAATGTGTATTAAGTTTGTCACTTGGATTGTTAAGGGATTAAATCATCCCATTAAACGCCATTTATTATTAGCCAACTTGCAAAACTCAAGGTTGACGTCACCTGCCTTCAAGAGACTGACCTGAACTGCGACCACGATAACTACAAAATTAATTAAAGCTTCTTGGATAGTTA
This sequence comes from Ambystoma mexicanum, assembly GCF_040938575.1. NCBI lineage: Eukaryota > Metazoa > Chordata > Amphibia > Caudata > Ambystomatidae > Ambystoma > Ambystoma mexicanum. The sequence goes on along the minus strand of NC_090921.1, from coordinate 1,184,988,530 downwards.
TACCCTTTTATCAAATGCTCCAGATAAGCAGGGTGGTATCTCTGTTTAAATTAACAAATGCCTAACATTCTCTCTTTCTAACGAAGCAAAGGACCTAGAAGGCCGGTGGATCCTTTTGGATGCAAATCTTAACAACCTACCAGTAATAGTAATTAATGTATATTGCCCTACCACTCCTTACCCCCTTTTCTGGTCCAACCTCAAATTGAATCTTGTGCTGAAAAATTCTGATAGGCTTATTTTGTGTGGCGGCATTAACCAACCAAGTTTTTGACTTCACTATGGACCGTAAATCTACTTCGAATTTTGTTAATTCCAAATCTCGTAATAATTTTTTCTATATGTTAAATAACATTAATTTGAATAACTCCTGATGTGTCTGTCCTCCTCATGTGAAAGAATATACCTTTTATTCTCCCCAACATTCCTCTTCTGTTAGAGTTAGTCAAATTCGACCCCCCTGCCTGGTCCAGCCCCTCAGACCCCTCCTCACCTGAAGTCTCAAGGTCTGCAGGAGGTTTGAACTTCTTCTTCCACAGGGCTTTTTTTTGTGGTGGATAGGGTCTGCCCCGATAGGAAGCCACCCTGACCTAGATCAGAGAGGTCCGGGGGGCCTCTCTACCAGAACAAACTGTATAGGGGGAAAAAGCCTATCGGCATAAAAAAAACCTCCTGGCAGGCGAAGAGGAGATGGAGGACGTAGCCTTCTGGAGCCAATGCAGGAAGTAATACAAAGGCGGAGGGAAAGTGAAAAACAATAACGTAAGGAAAATACAGAAAGAGAGGGAGCTGGATGACCAGGGACGACAGCTAGTTTGCTGGGCAGTCAAAGGTAGGTAAACTAAGGCAGAACAAGGAGGAAAAAGAAAAGGAAAACAAACGAACAGAGGAACGAAGGAACAGAACACACGGAGAGAGGACAGCAAGGAGCGTTTCACACGGAAGCCTGCCACGAAAGGGTTGCAAAACGCAGTCTTTCGGGTGGAACCGACAGAAAAAGGCCATTGGCTGCCCGGTCAGCAAAGACTAGACCGTCAATGTGCAACGCTGAGGAACATGGTGAGAAACTCAATGGCCGCCTAGGCGCCATTGAGTCCATACTCGCCACGGTTTTCGGCGTGTGACATCTTCTAGCTTAGACTACATTTTTGTTCACCCGTCACTAACCTCAACCATTATTAATTCTGAAATAGGTTCCATAACCATTTCTGACCATGCTCCTGTCTTTACTATTTACACATAACAGGGGGACAGCTTCGTTGGGTGCAGCCAACGAGGTAGGTACTTGGTAGCTAACCAAACCCAGTATCCTTCCTTCCACTGGGGACAGGGCAGGCGATGGAGGTCAGCCTGGGTTTTAAACCTTTCTTTAGCTGCAGATAAGCTCTGTTGGGCTGTTCTATGGACCGTGGCAATTTCTGCCAAAGTAGACTCAATGGTGGGTACATTTGAGGGAGAATTGAAATCCGGAAGAATACCCTGTGGGTGTACCCCGTAAGTACAGTAAAAAGGACTAAGATTAGTAGCGGAGTGTATGGTGTTATTATAAGCAAATTCTGCAGTGGGAATAAGGGACACCCAGTTGTCTTGATGTCGATTAATGTAGCACCGAAGGTATTGTTCTAGAGTGGCGTTAAGCCGTTCTGTCTGGCCGTTGGTCTGGTGGTGGAAACCTGAAGATAACGCTCTCCCAATCCCTAGGCGTTGGCACAAGGCTGCCCAGAACCAGGAAGTAAACTGGCTACCTCTATCAGTGATAATCTTATCAGGTAAGCCGTGTAGACGGAATATGTCCCTGAGGAATACCTCAGCCATTCTGGATGCAGAAGGGAGGCCAGTGAGGGGGGGGAAATGGGCTAGTTTGGTAAATGAATCCACGGTCACCATGAGGCAAGTAAAACCTTGGGATACTGGCAGATCTACAATGAAATCCATGGAAATCTGAGACCAAGGACAAGTGGGTATTTCTGGCTGTTCCAACAATCCGACAGGTTTGCTAGTGAGAGTCTTGCTTTGGGCACATACTGGACAAGCTTTACAAAACTTCTTTACATCTCCAACCAAGGTACGCCAGAAAAATGAACGAGTGATCAACTCCAGGGTACCCCTTTGTCCTCGGTGGCCTGCCCTGGCGTGATCATGGCACCATTCCAATATCTTCAACTGTAAGGCTCGGGTGGGTACGAACAGTCTTTGATTTACTAGCAACAGGCCTCGTGACCATTGTAGATTCCATTGGATTTTCTGAGGTACCATTTCTTCCAAATCTGGTGTTGTGGCAGTGCTTACATCCTGCAGAAAAGAAGAGACTGTACCAACAATTCTATTGCACGGAAATAGGTATGCGGTGAGCGGAGTAGCATGTACAGTAGGAGTATCTCTTCGAGATAAAGCATCGGCTAGGCCGTTTTGGGTACCCGGTATGTATGTGATGATAAAGTCGTACTGACTAAAGAAATGTGCCCAGCGGGCCTGCCCGGAGTTAACACATTCCATGCCCCGGAGGACCTTCAGGTTCTTGTGATCAGTGCACAGTATGAATGGATATGCACTTCCTTGCAGTAGGTGCCTCCATTCTTCACAGGCAGATTTGAGGGCTAGTAACTCCTTTTCAATCACTGAATAATTCCTTTGGCTTGTAGACAAAGTATTTGAGAGATACGCTACAGGGTGCTCCTTACCCCTATTTTCCTGCAGTAAAACTGCCCCCAATGCTTCGACGGAAGCGTCAGCCTCAACTACAAATTGTTTGCCTTGGTCTGGTTGACACAGGATAGGAGTAGAACAGAACATTTTCTTTAGTCTTACAAATGTGTTGTTAGCTTGATCTGTCCATTTAAAGGGTTTGGCCTCCTTCTTGAGTAGAGCAGTTATGGGCAACACATTTTGGGAGAAGTGGTCTATGAATTTACGATAGAAGTTATCCAAACCTAAGAATCATTGGACTTCCTTCAGGCTAGTGGGAGTAGGCAATTCAAGTATGGCAGAGACTTTCTCGGGTTTAACCAAGAGACTGTTAGACTGGAGCCACTGTAACACCGAGAACAAGCGGTCCATGAACCGCTGAAATATGGCCGGTGCGTTGACGAGACAAAAAGCATCACCCGGTATTCATATAGCCCAAATGGGGTCCAAAATGCGGTCTTCCATTCATCTCCTTCGCGCACGCGAAGGAGATGGTAGGCACTCTGTAAATCTAATTTTGAAAAAATCGTAGAGCCCTGCACTGCTTCCAGGATATCACTGATGAGATGCATGGGATATCGGACGCTAATCGTGACTTTGTTGAGACCTTGATAGTCTATACATGGCCTCAACTCAGAAGAATCACTCTTTGGAATGAAGAAGAGTGATGCTCCCGCTGGGGATCTTGAAGATTGTATCAAGCCATTGGTCAAATGGGAGTCAAGGTATGTCCGTAAGGCCTTCTTTTCTGTAAGGGACAAAGGAAACATCCTCCCAAACGGTACCAGGGCATCTTGGGTAAGGTCAATAGAGCAGTCCTCAGGTCTATGTGGAAGCAGTTCTAGGACGGCCTTGTCACTGAAAACCTCTTGAAACTTAGAAAGTTTAGATGGAAGGTAACAAATATCGCACACATTTGTTGGTTCTGGCGAGATTATTCTTATCACTTCTTGAGGTTGGTGTGGCAGGTAGTGCTCTTCGCCACACCTGGACTCAAATGTCATGGTGTTTCTTGCCCAGTCTATGTTTGGGTTGTGCTTCCTCAACCATAGACTTTTCAAGATTACCAGAAAGTGGGCTGCTCGAATAAGATCAAACTTCAAGAACTCGGAGTGCTGCTGTATCCTGACGGTCAGCAGTTCTGTAGTGTGGGTAATGGGACCTGAAGACAGTGGAGAATCATCCACACCCTCCACCTTCTGAGCATCTCCTCGTGGTGCTAAGGGAAGTCCTTGGTGTCCAGCCCATACAGTGTCCATAAAGACTCCCGCGGCTCTGCAGTCGACAAGGGCCAAGGTGGAGAGTTGTTTTAGTGGTGTTTGTAAATTAATCGAAACCACCATCAGGCGGGAATCCATAGCGTCGGATTGCGGTGCGATGGCCAATGTAACATAGGGACTCGGAACAAAACCTCGGGAGAGTGTCCCCCCTAGCTTCGAGGTCTGTCGTTTCCCACCCTGCGTGGAGGAACTTCAGGACAATTGCGGAGGAGATGGGTATTGGATCCACAATACATGCAGAGTCAAGTATCACGACGTCTCTTTCATTCTTCCGGCGTCAACGGAGCTCGGGCAGAGCCGACTTGCAGGGGTTCTTCCGTATTGCTGGCCAATGGCTGCGATAAGAGAGGGGGGGCTGAGGGAGTTCGCAGAACTGGATTGCAGTATTTTCATCTTTCGACCCATCGCTCACTCAAGTGATACTCTATCTGGAGTGTAATGGACATTAGATCTGTGAGGGTCGTTGGTCGAGCGATGCAGCCCAATTCATCATTCATTTCTTCATTTAATCCCTGGCGAAAGATTGTATACTGAGCTTGTTCTGGCCACCCTGCATCCGCGGCCAGGCGTTTAAAGGTTGAAATGTAAGTATGCAGATCATTACTACCTTGTTGGACATCGAGAAATTCTTCCGCAGCGTCATGGGTAATCTCTGCTTGTTCGAAAGTCTGCCTCAAAAAGGTCAAAAAGGCACCGTGATCCTGGAGTACCAGATTATTCTCCGTCATCAGAGGGGAGGCCCAAGCAAAAGCATTACCTGACATGTTTGAGATCATGAATCCCACCTTAGTGTGACCACTAGCAAATGTGTGGGGATGAAAGGCAAAGTAAATGGCACAAGACTCCAAAAATTCCTTGAGTCGTTTAGGAGATCCGTCACACTTGCCTGAAGACAGGGCCATAGGGGGGAGATCTGTTTGCGGGGTTCTTGAGCTGAAACCATCTGCCTTAGTTGCGCATTTTCAGCCTTAATATTCTGCAGTTCAATGTTCATCCCTTGTACGGCTGTAACCAGCTCCTGGATTTGTTCAGGAGTAGCCATGGTCCTTTCTTGGCATTGCAAACTGTCAGAGTTAGTCAAATTCGACCCCCTGCCTGCTCCAGCCCCTCAGCCCCCTCCTCACCTGAAGTCCTTCTTCTTCCACAGGGCTTTTTTCTTTTATGGTGGGTAGGGTCTTCCCCGATAGGAAGCCACCCTGACCTAGATCAGAGAGGTCTGCGGGGGGCCTCACTACCGGAACAAACTGTATAGGGGGAAAAAGCCTATCAGCATAAAAAAAACCTCCGGGCAGGCGAAGAGGAGATGAAGGACGTAGCCTTCACGTAGACGATGTCTGCAGCCAATGCAGGAAGTAATACAAAGGCGGAGGGAAAGAGAAAAACAATAACCTAAGGAAAATAACAGAAAGAGAGGGAGCTGGATGACCAGGGACGACAGCTAGTTTGCTGGGCAGTCAAAGATAGGTAAACTAAGGCAGAACAAGGAGGAAAAAGAAAAGGAAAACAAACGAACAGCGGAACGAAGGAACAGAACACAGAGAGAGAGAGGACAGCAAGGAGCGTTTCACCCGGAAGCCTGCCACGAAAGGGTTGCAACGCACAGGCTTCTGGGTGGAACCGACAGAAAAAGGCCATTGGCTGCCCGGTCAGCAAAGACTAGACCGTCAATGTGCAACAGGGAGGAACATAGTGGGAAACTCAATGGCCGCCTAGGCGCCATTGAGTCCATACTTGCCACGGTTTTTGGCGTGTGACATCTTCTAGGTTAGACTACATTTTTGTTCACCCGTCACTAACCTCAACCATTATTAATTCTGAAATAGGTTCCATAACCATTTCTTACCATACTCCTGTCTTTACTATTTTTGAATGGACACCTATCCCTAAACTCTCTCCAAGATGGGAATGTAACACTTTTCTTCTTAAAGATAACACCTTCATTGAAAAAACAAATTTGTTTATTAAAGATTTCTTTCTCCACAACAATCCATCGCATACTTCCATTCACAATAATTGGGATGCTTTAAAGCCACCGTACGGGGGATTATTATTCAATTTTCAGATCTAAGAAAACAACAATCTGAATCGATATGTAACACTTTATTAGCATCCATCACGGATCTCGGAAGGTCTTTTTATGCTAATCCTTGTGACTGCCAAAACTCTTATGAATAAACATATTGAATGCAATCATTTGTGTACTGATAAAGCTGCAAACTCTATACTTCACTGTAGATCTAAATTATATAGTGGCTCCAACAAAGCCGGGAAAATACTGGCCTCTTATTTAAAAAAGAAAAATCACTCACCCATATCATCTCTTGTAATGGAAATAGATTATGTAATCAAAATGGCGTAAATGGGGCTTTTATAGAATTCTATTCCAATCCTCTACTCTTCTAATCCTTCTATTAAGCAGTGTGAAATCCACTCCTTTTTTTGAAAGAAATAAGAAAAACTCTATTGACCCTATTGATCTTTCCCCCCTTAATACACTGCTATCCTTATCAGAAATTAAGCAAACTATATTAGATCTTAATCCCAACAAAGCTCCTGACACTGATGGGCTTTCCATTGACTTCTATAAGGTGTTTATTGACTATCTCTCCAAAACATTTTCAATTGTACTCATACTTTACTGAAATTGGACAAAGCCATGGTTCCTTTGGTGATGCCCTCCACACATTGTTTCCCAAACCCGATAGAGATCTCTTTTGTTTTGTGTCAAACACTATAGACCTATTTCCTTTATCAACTCTGATTCCAAATTATTTGCTAAAATCTTAGCCAAACGTCTAGAAAATTATCTTTCTAACCTCATACATATTGATCAATCAGGTTTTATTAAAGATCGTTACGCTTCGTCCAACACTAGATTACTCTTCAATAACTCAGCACAATCTCAGAAATCTAATGATCCCTTAGCCCTTCTTGCACTCGTGTTTCATGGACCTTTATGTTTCACTCCTTAAAATGGCAGGGTTTTTCTACTTCTTTCATCAATATTCGAGTCTTGTACTCCTCACCTTCCGTCCCAATTTCCATTAATAACTCTCTCTCTCTCCCTCTTTTTAAACAGAAAGAGGTTCTTGTGAAGGATGTCCTCTCTCGCCTCTATTGTTTAACTTACTGTTGGAAGCTCTCCTACATAGGATGAGATCAAATGCTAACATAAGTGGTATCTTCAAATCATCAAAAAGTTGGAAGTGAGGATTTCTGCTTATGCAGATGATGTTTTACTCTACCTTTCAAACGCTGCCTCTTACATTCAACATTTAATAACTACCATTGATGATTTTCTAGTGTTTCTGGATACAAATTATACCTTGGCAAATCCAAAGTTATGGCCTATGACTAATGCCTGTACTTAAATTGACACCCCAGTATTCGGTATGACATGGCAAACTTCATACATCAAATACCTAGATTTACATGGTACTAAAAATATTCACACTACAGTTGCTCTCAACACCAACTTAATAATAGAAAAAGCTACTAAACTGGTTTTCCCGATGGTTTCCTCTTTTTATGTCTCGGTGGGGACGCCTTAATTCTATAAAAATTATGATTAGCCCTATCATCTTTTACTTTTTATCTATGATTCCTGTAGCCATTCAAACACATTGTTTAAAAAAACTTGGCTCTACTTCTAAAATTCTCATGGAACCAAAAAACACCTAAAATTGCTATTAATAAATTGAGACTCCTAAAGTGTGCAGGAAGAGTACAATTTCCCAACTTTCAGCTATATCACAAAGCTTGTATTTTAAAGCAATTAGCTTCATTTAACCACTATCAAAATCATCTTAGTGACACTCTTATGTGGATCAATATTGAGGCTAATAGTATTGCCCCACTTTCCCTTTCTCACTTCTTAATGCGTCCTCATGGCCTAACATCACCTTATATCCTTCTCTGCACTGTTTTATATCCATTTGGAATACATAGCCTGCTAGTTATTTTTCCTTAGCAGAATTAAGGGACACTTTATTTTGGTTTAATAAGCTCTGCCCTAATAAATGTAACACAATTAATATTTATAGATGGTACTCCTTAGGTTTCCAGCTTGTTAAACATGTGTTCCATAATACTATTAAAATCCCTTTTACAAGCTTTGTCAACAATACAATGGCCCTCATTAGGACCCTGGCGCTAAGGGGTCTGCGCCAGCGTTAGCTGCGCCGACCCCTTACCGCCAACTACGAGTTCCCGGAGCGCCATGGTCATTTTTCCGCCCGCTTTTTGCGGGCGGAAAAATCCATGGCGCTCTGGGACCTTGGTGTTAATTACGCCACCGTATTTTACGGTGGCGTAATTAACTCCTTCCCCACTCCCATTATACCCTATGGGGCCAAAATGGGAATGGGGAAGGGTAAATGGGTCAATGGGGACTTACCGCCCCGCCGACCTCGGAATGGGGCGGTAAGTCCGCCATCCGCCATGGCGTAAAGGGACTTTGCGCCATGGCCGGAAAGTCCGTCGATGGCGGTAAAAATCCGCCAGGGTCGTAATGAGGGCCAATATCCCTGAATCTGATCTGTGATTTCATAGATCTCTCATCAATTCAGTTGCCAAATCATTGCCTAGATTGACTCAAAAGTGACCTTCCCCCACTGTATTTCTTTATAATCCTTCCATTAAAGCTATATGCCTTTTTAAATGACGATCTGTCTTCTAACCTCTTACAATCCAGTAATATTATGCAATGGGAATTAGAATGGAATTTCCAACCCACTCCAGAAATGTGGTCTGAAATTGGGAAACTTTATTATTCAAACTCCATAGCTGCCAATCTAATTGAAAGCCATTGTTTTCAATTTTACACCAAGCATTTCTTACTGCTTCAAGAATCGTAAAGGTCACCTCTAACTCATCCAACAATTGCTGGTCTTGTCATTTACCTAATGGTGATTTCTTTAATTTAATTTAGGGCTGTAAAAAAAGATGTTTCATTTTCATGAACTATTATCACTTTGCAACTTATGATTGGCCCTATTGTTAACCCATATCTAAAATTGATTGAATCACCCAATGTATGTCATATTTATTAGTATTGATTGCTACAACATTACTTCTAATTTGAAGCACTCCTCCAATTTGTCTTATAATACTTGGTGGAATTTCATCTGCTCCACCCACGGTATTGAAAATGTCATGCTTTTTCTGTTTTCTGTTAATTGTACAAATTAAAAAATAAATATTTGTATACAATACATTAAGAATACCGACTAATGATGTTTTGCTATGCAGAGTTGGCTTTACCATAAGTAGATTTCATTTGCTGCTTCCCTTTTCTTTCCTATTGGTTTATGTGCTCTTTGTCCCCCTGCATGTCGACCTTCACTTCACAAAAAATAACTTCATTATGTTCTTCACATTTAAATCTGTTGCAATCAATTTTACTTGTATACTGTACTTTCTAAGTTGTGAGATCATGTTTTACTGTATTTCAACATGTTTTAATAAAAATTACTAAACATAAAAATCAAATAAATGTTCATATGATTTTACAAAGATGACAATAACTAAACAAAGCTGTGACTTCTCCTTTTGGCCCATTAGGCTCTCAAGTAGTTTACTGTGGCCAATTCCATACAAGGTCTACTATTGAGGCAATACAAATGCAAGGCTTCCTGAAATTGATAGAGTCCTGTACATCCTAAAATACAGTTAATCCATCAATGGTGGGGCCATACAAAAATTGGGATAGAGAGCAGCACTTTCTTTTACAATCATACAATAGCCTAGATTTTCAGGACTTGACTGATTCTAAGAAGAAGTGTAACCAGCAAGTAGATGCATACCTGAATTGAATTTTTAAAACTGAGCTATTAGCGGAAAGCATTATCCTCAAACACGATTTTCTTTAAAACCTTTGAAAATTATAATATCCTGGTATATCAAAGCTAATTCCTTGCCATACCATTGTGGCAATACAACGTCTTTCACCCATTGTTGGTAGGCAAGTTTGGCAATCTCATACATATTTGATACATGTCATCAAAATGAAAAACAAGGTTCTTGGATACATTTGACTGTTAAATAAACTTCAAATTCATTCTCCATTGTACATTTACAATGCCAAGAGAATGACATACATCAATATGGGCTTGCCTATATGTGAACAATGATGGAGTAGACCAAATCCTAATGTAGATCATGATTGGTTTCTTGTTATCTTAATACTCAATGTCCCCAACTACCTTTTTCCTGGAGCATCAGTACTGTGGGTGACAGCTTTGGTAGTGTGAGCAAACTTTCAATAAAATAATTAAAATACTAATTTTCAATAAAATAATTCTCAAAACCAGATAGTTTTCTCAGTCTATCAAAACCTTATAGTCCAATTTATAGTCCAACTCCATACAAAGAATCCAAGCAGGCTTCTGTTTTGTTTCCTGCAAAGGCCGATAAGAGGGCACAACCATATATGTTAGATAATTGCAGAGTGGCTCTTACCCTTCGGTTCAAAGTTACTCCACTTTTCCGGTTTGCTGATGTCATTGGCCAATTTACTAAAAACGAATCTCAAGGTAATCAGAAGTAGAGACCTTCTCTTTTTTAGTTTCTGTCATAAAACATTGCACTAATAAGGTGCTTCTGATGACATCTGCTCAGTCTAGGCCTCATTTATTTCCAACTCAATTGAATAAGGAGTCCCATATATAAATATATATTTCTAAAATTAGCATTGCATAGTCTGCTTAAAATTAAAAAATTCAGTAGCAAAATCATTAATATATACATTGAGGATTGTCAGATTAATACAGCCCGTGTGCTGACCTTTTTCACCTGCGAAAGGATCAATAACGTCTTCAATCCCACATGGTACCACTGCATAATTGATAGTACTCAACCCTACAATCACTTGTAATAATTTAGGAAGGACGCCTAGAGAATGCATGGGTCCTTCGTAGGTGGCATCAGAGCACACAGTGAAATGCTGTCTTTTGACCCATGATCAAAATATTTAAATCACTGATTGGTTTTCTTTTCCTATTAAATGTTCTTAAGGTTTGTCCCAATAACCAAATGCACTATAAATAAAGCCATCAATGAAAAAAATATATATTTAAAGCCTCACAATGTGTTCTATGTTACCCATTCCCCTCTGGTACCTTGACTGTAAATGTGAAATCATTGGTCTCCAAGTGCCCATTGGGTCCAGTCGGTTTTTATAAAACCTTCCCATAAAGTTTTCCAGCCTTATCTATAAAATATGTAGTTACCTGTCTCTGTTTTGTTACCCTTTTTATGAACTGAAAATATTTCAGCAGAAAACCAAAAGTAGGGTACCCCAAGTAGAGAAAGCCAAAGTAGGGATGCACATTGAATAATATGGTTAGATTGAGCTCCCATATACCAGGATCATTTATAAATAAAATCATGGGAAGCCTATCAGGGCTGGGTGCCTAATTGACCATGTGTGCTTGAAAAGCAGCATATTCAGAACATACCAGGTAGTCTTCTACCAGAAGTACATACATTTGTGAAGTGGGAAAACCAAGCTTTGGCTGAAAATTCGTATATCTAGTTGACCAGACAGGGTATTGTCAGAGATGGTAGGTACAATACGCCAGTAGAGGCACTGGGATTTAGAAAAAGAAGCTTCTATGTGGCTCCCATCTTTAGACTTGTGTTTCCATTTGTATTTATGATAATGCCTCCATAATTATTGTGCTATAGCTATGTGAGAGAGAGACGTAAAAACCTACATCATTGTTCACGGATACTGACAATAGGTGGACTAATAAATAACAATCTTGTATGACATAAAACTTCCAATGTGGATATTGTTTCCAACATTCAGGAGCATTGTCATGCTTCAGATACCATTATTTTCTCTGTGCTGACCAAAATGTTTGGTCTAGTGGCCGATACATTGGCTCCTCTTATACTTTGTAAGCAAACGGGTCTCCCTTTTCAGCCCTGGTTCACAGATCTAAAAATCTTATGGACTGCGAAACGGCAGGCTGAGCAGGAATGGCAGGGTAGTTACTCCGCCTGTGATAAATCTGCTTTCGCCCTCACTTGCAAATCTTACCATCTTGCGATTCATGTGGCTAAAAGTACCTTCTATACTCAAAAGGTCAAAAATGCCCTCATCCAACCTAGAGAGCTGTTCTCTGTGGTACGGTCACTCCCTCCCTACCCTGCGACTGGATCTAATGTCCCTCATTCTCAGGCTTTCTGTGATGATTTGGCTGCATTTTTTATTAGTAAAGTCATTCTTACACCTGAGCAGATTGCCTATCTTGCTCCCCTCCCATTGGGTTGGAGGCTCCCACTCCCTTGTCCCACAACAGCTGGTCTGTGTTTCCTGTGTTATCAGTTCAGGAGGAGGAGCTAGCTATTAGATGGCTTAAATCTACTTCACCCCTGATGCAATCCCCCGGGAACTTTAAAGGAAATGTCCACACATATCTCCATCTGGCTGACAGAAGCAATCAACGACTCTTGCCGGACAGGTTCTATCCCCACAGAGCTTAAACACGGGATTGTTATTCCTCTCTTGAAAAAACCTTCTCTTGATCAATTCTCTACCTGCTAGCTTCCATCTTATCTCGCTCCTGGCCATATTTATAAAACTGTTGGAGTCTCTGGTCTCAGCCCTTCTTACCTCCTTTCTGGAACATACATCCTTTTTGAATTTGTTCCAATCTGGCTTCTGTCCTGGTAGAGGCTGAAACTTAATGGGGACAAGACAGAGGTCTTGGTGGTGTACCCAGCTTATCTGTAGGGCTGGGTTTTGTCAACTCAGATTTCTACGTAAAGTTTTGCCATTCCTTCCTATCCAGCTCAGGCCTGTTGTAATGGCCTCCCTGCTTTTGAGTTGACTGGATTTGTGTAATTCCCTTTTTTAGGCCCAACCTTTGTACCTACTTCACTGTCTACAGCGTCTTCAGAATTATGCAGCTTGCATCTGTACAGGCACGCAGTACGGTGCTCACATCTCTCCTGTTCGCCGTTCATTACACTGGTTTCCCATTCTCCAACGGGTTCACTTTAAGTCACTGGTAGTAGTTCATCAGGCTGTGGAGCAGAATATCTGCAGGATAAGTTCCAGCCCTATGTGCCATCCTGTGTGCTATGCTCTAAGGATGCCTGTCTTCTTCCGATCCCCTGCTACTATTTTGAGCGTGTGGGTGATCGTTCCTTCTCAGTGGCAGCCGCTAAGCTATGGAACTCTTTGTCTTTGACACTCGGTACAGCTAATAATCTTCTTGCCTTTCGTCGGCTATTAAAAACATACTTGTTTTAACATTCATGTCAGCTAGTCTTTAAATTCCTGACCACTTCAGCGCCAAAATGCTTCGGCGAGCGTGCGCTTTACAAATTCAATTAATATAACATAATTTACTATAAAACATAAATTACACAAAGGATCATCAGTTAATTATAGGAGGTAATACAATGGCCCTCATTACAAGTCAGGCATTAAGGCTTTAACGGCGCCGTCGGTGCTGTTAACCCTTAACGCCTGATTCACACTTTAACGCCTGCTTTTTGCAGGCGTTAAAGTCCAAGGCGCTAAGCGACCTTGGTGCTAATTATGGCACCGTAATTTACGGTGCCGTAATTAGCGCCTTCCCCATCCCCATTATGCCCTATGGGGCAAAAATGGGAATGGGGAAGGGCAAATGGTGAATGGGGAATTACCACCCCACTCACCTTGGAATGGGGCTGTAATTCCGCCATCCACCATGGCGGAATCCGGCATGGACCATGGTGCTAATAGCACCATGGTCCACCGCCTAACTTGTAATGAGGGCAAGTACATCTAAAGTGCAAAACTTCATATGAACTAGAAACATATATTTCAATATGAAAATTTATCATAACACACCTAAAGGGGAAACATGTATCTAAAGTGCAATCGTATATATCAATAGCTACATATGCTATCTACTTCTTTTCTGAACATTAAAAAGTCATAGGCCACCTTGATGGGGATGCTCATTTGCATACAGTTGTGATATGAACTAGAGACAGAGTGCATTTTTTTAAATAAAAAGATATTCCAGTAACAGACTGAAAATGATCAATTATGTTAGATCTGTAAGATGCAATATACGTTTTTAGTGCATTATGACTTGCAATACAATGCATCTGTGTATTATTTTCACACATCATGTTTCTGTTCTAGTTGGTTAAGTTGAAGGGCATTCTTCTGGGATATACTGTCGATTGTTACAGTGCCTTCTATGTTCTCACTGAATGTTTTCTCCCGATTGCAATTGTAGACTTCTTTCCTAAAGTCCATTCAGTCCACATAGACTCATTGTTATTATTGCAGCTCTGTTACTCTTATTATGCACCACTATACTTTTCTTATAATTGCATTCTTTACCCAGTTGCACAAACCTCGGTGCGTGTATTTACATACTGAAAAAAATGCCTCTTCCCTTTGTTCTTATTTTTACACCACTAGTGGTATTTGAGTCCACTTAATTAGCGGAAGTAAATTATGTCTCTTCTGCAAAGCAACAGTAATCTGCGAGGGAGACATTAGCTAAGCATGCACATTCAAAAGCCCACACGATTTAGTAAAGTGGAAAAGCAACTGCCCCCTTTTCTCACCTAATGTCCGTGCTTCATGCACACTCTTGTTTCTAAAAAATATTCTCAAAGCTATCAAATCAGGCTTTGGCATTTTAGAGCATTTCATTTTGCATTCCATGGCTTATTGCAGAGTTTGAAATGGAAGAGCCAGAATGCAACACGATATGGGACAACTGAAATATTTGCATTCTATGGGTTTTCTACTTAGTTTCAAGACTTATTGACATACCCCAGAAGAGCCTGAGTGAAAAGTCACAAGCCTGTAGTAATAACCTTCCCATGTAGCTTGTTGTTATGTTTAATGTGTATGATCACTAAATTAAAAAAAAATACAACATATAATGAGCACTTCAGTAAACAAGAAGTCACACCATGAGGGTTGAGAGTGGAAGCACCAGCATAAGGGGTCACCATATATAACTCAATGCCACTGAGTAAGAGGCCGTAGAATGTGACAGGAAGTCAAAGACTCCGGAGTATTAAGTACTGATAAAAGACTGAAGGTGTGAGGCTCAGTTGTAACATGTTAAACCATGAGCCTGCAGGTAGAGGAAACAGAAAAGGCAACACTATGGTATTCGAGGAAGTGAAAGCTCTGGAGTAAGCCTAAACATTTAAACTTTCTCAAAAGTGACTCGGGGCTCACATGAACCTAATAGTGAGATTCAGGTAGGCTTATGTCTTCCTGCAAATGTTTCCACCGGCCTGAATTGGTCCTCCTATTCCAAGAGCACTACATCTTCAAGGAAGTTCAGGACACATTTAGGCATGTTTGGGATGATTCTTGGAGGGAAACAAACATGCACAAAATAACTTAAAAGCATTCAGGGAGGGAGAGAAAGGTTACGAGAAAGAGAGTAGTTGGGTGTGTCTGGTTGGGGGGCAGCAAGAGGAGATATAGTTCTATGCAAATGTGAATGTTATCCAAGTAGGACAGCACGTTAAACTCTGCAGTAAAATATTTCCATAGATGAATACACCCACTGCAGAGATCTATGTGCAACCTGCAGGTCCCAGGTCTGCATCTGAAAAAGAAGAACTCAGACTGTCATCCTTATGAAATTGATCAAATTATAAACTTGAAGTTGGAAATTGTAAGACTAGCAGAGTGAGTTGGATGCCAGGCGTGCCAGAGTCTGCTTTTTATCATTCAGATGGTGACGCAGTGAGTATTATTGTGGTTTATATTACAATATAAGGAATGGAATTCATAACAGACATGGAACTCTTAAAAGCCTATAGGGATAGTCAGTCATGCATTGGGGATGCATGAGGTTTCATCTTGCAGAGTTTATAAGAGCTACGTAGGATATTTAATACTACGGAGAAGCAATGGCTGCAGGACAATGCCCTCAGAAAGTCAGTTGGGCTGAGACAGAATCAGTCATATGTCATCCATTTATGATGTAGACTCTGACTTTGCTTAAAGGAATATGATTTAGTCAGGTGGGCTTGCAAAGAAATGCCTTTTTATACGTGGGGGGAAAACATGTAAAACGGTAAAACGTGTCTACAGTAAGAGGCCCATTCTCAAAACTTTTGTTGGAGCAAGTGATGCATCTCATCACTTGCTCTAAACAAGCACTGGCAATGCCAATAGTTTGGGCAATTTTAGGCATTGGAAAAGTTGTTAGGTATTAACACATCACTGATGGTAGCAGGTGCAAAATGGTGCGAATACCTGGGCATCTGATAGCAGCGCCTGGCAAATGCCTCCGACTTAACCCCTTAAGTTCCAAGGACGGGTATTGTCATCCTTTTTGCACAGACTTGCATAATAGCCTGGCACTTAAACACAAGTCAAACAGGACACTACTGTTTTTTTAACAAGATTTCATTGAATGACACACCAGGTGCTTATATCTAGCGGCTGAAGGCAGACCTGTGAGCTGAAAGAATTCCCACGAGAAGTGCTTTGGGCATTGGGGGGTGCAGGAACTGGATGTGAATGAGCATAAAGTTGCCGTGCCAGGCTATGATATTTGTTGACCCTATTAACAGTTACCATGTTACGCACACCCCTGCCCCATAGAGTGCCCACTGAAAGATTCTTTTTCGAACTCAGAAATCCAAACCTATTTAATTGCTATCGAGAAAATCCTCCTGCAGTGTAAGTGCATCTTCATGTGTAACTTTGTAAGAACGATCTCCTGTTGCACAATTTCCAAACAATCGTGACCTCAAAATCGATTCATAGCTATGTTGCATTTTCCATTAAGCAGTTGCACTGCAGGGTAAAGTGTTGTTCCATCATGGAATTTCACCTTTTAGCTAGATCTGGTTGCCATGGAAACTGGTTGTGGCCCATTATTAAAACCGTCCTTCAATGTACCGAGATACAATACAACGACAAGCAGCAGTACCCCTTCCTGCGAACAGCAGTTTGCATTCAATGTAGTCATTTATACGTGTAAGCAGTTTCTAATAACACAAAGAGAAAAGAGTAACAAAAACGGAAAGTTTGCAGCTACACGGGTAAGGAACAAAGAGCTGAGTAAACAAGGCTAATAACTATGCAGGTCTCGCCCTGCTGGGTTCCAGCAGCGCCGTAATGTGATATGACTCGCGAAATCAGGCAGCATACATTTAGTTAAACACAAAGGACCGACTCATTACAGCTACACGTTGAAGGAACTAAGAGGTGAGCAACCAAAATGCGCCAAAACCAAAAATGGATAACTAGCTACAAGCACACGTTGAGGGCGTTTGTCTCCCGGAAAGAGGGTGGTGACAATATGTAGTAACATATGTTCTGCGGGACCTACTGTTCCGCTGTGTTAAGACTGGCAGTATATGAAGTTAACGAGCTATTATAGAGCCAGAAAAACACACCCGTTTATCTACAGTTAATCCATGGGGTCACCTCTTGCGGGACTAAAAGCACAGGAAAGCTTGCACTTTTTTGAGGCAGCCACTATCACCGTTCTAATGGTGCTAAACCTACCGCTTGCAAGCCCAGCCAGCATTAACAACAGAGTAGGTGACTTGGCACAGAAAAGTGGGTGTGGGCATGGACCACATCCTAGAGGCATCCAATTACTGTGGGGAAATTACCGCATAGACGGTGTGCGCCGATTGCCACTTAAGACACAAATTCACATTTCACAGCACAGAGCAAGTAAATTGTAAGTTAAATGTGAATTCAGATGGTGCAGTGCTGATTTCCTAATAGCAGTAATAATAATATTAACAACAATGACGATAATAATAGCAACACGGGCATTGATAATATTTATATATTATACATATCTAAAGCTGATCTGATCTAAAGACACCTGGCCTAGTAGGATCATTGTCTGTCTTCCCTCTCTCCCCCCTCCACTAGCCTCATCGCGCCTACAAACACTTGTGTATAGACAAGTTATAAATGCCATATCATATCATATATCGTTTTCATTTTATCTGGAGTGCTTACATGTTTTTTTATTATTAGTAGTACTATGTTTGTAACTATTAATTAGAAGATGCATGGTATATTTACCATTCAAAGTTGGCAGGCTTATTTCCAGAGAGCTTCCTTAGAGACAGTCATCCAAGATGGCTGCCTCCTTGGAAGAGCTCACGCAAAATCAAAGAGTTCTGAGATGGACAGGAATGGGTGGGATTAGCCATAGGGATTACATTTAGTAGGAACATGGAATGGGAGGGAGTTCAACTGTCTATCCCTCCTCAAATGTCATCTCCAGTGCTTTAAGTGGGCCGGGGCCTGCCGGGGCCAGGCCCCGGCAGTCTCCAAAAAGTGAGGCTGAGCCCGGGCCCTGCCGGGGCCCCCAGTCCCACCGCACGCAACATTGGCAGGATGCATTATCCCGTCGCGGCCGCAGCCGTGACGGGAGATGCGCCTGCCATGAAGTCAGGCTAGCTGACAGAAGTGGCAGCCAACTGCAGCGATGCTGTGCCTGCCTGCCACTTCTGTCAGTCATAGTAACTGCCTTTGGTGACCCCTTGCGCGCGGGGTCACCAGAGGCAGTTACTGTCCTTTTGTTTCCCCAGGTCGCCGAGGCGTCTTTAACCCTCGGCGAACCTGGGGATTCCTCGAGGTTTATAAAAGATGGCTTGAAAAGTACACAATTCAAGCCATCTTTTAAAAAGCTTTGCTAACTGACAATTTTGTCCATAGTCAAAGCTTTATAAAAGATGGCTTGAATTGTGTATTTTCAAAGCCATCTTTTATAAACCCGAAAATATGGCCTGAAATCTAGGCAAATCGTAAGGTACGCACACAAATATATATATATATATATATATATATATATATATATATATATATACATGTTATATATCTGTGTGTGTACCTTACTATGGTTTGTGTACTTTGCAGCCCATCTTTTCTAAACATAGAAATATGACCTTTTCTAAACATAGAAATATGTAACATATATAATATATTTCTATGTTTAGAAAAGATGGCCTGCAAAGTACACAAACCATAGTAAGGTACGCACACAGATCTATAACATGTATATATATTTGTGTGCAGACCTTACGATTTGCGTGCTTTTTGGGCCACGCCCCTCCCAGAAGCCACGCCCCCAAATGAGGGCCCCCCCCTCTCGATTTCTTACCCCACTTAATGCCCTGGTCATCTCCACTGGAAAAGCATTGCAGACCCTCATTTAAAGTCCTTGTCTAAAGCTCTTATGTTAATGACAATAGTTTTGGCTTTTAAGGTAGTGCTTTCAGCGCCACCAAATAGTCCTAACTAAAAAAAAAAAAAAAAAAATAGCCTTCTTCATAAAGTTCCTTTAAATGTGTGCCTTATACATGTGCACATTCAGATTGCCCTTCACATCACCATTGCGCATTTAAACAAATAAGAGGTCCTTCCTGCTCATTTTAATGTGAATCCTGAATTCAGAAAAGGAATGTGCATTAAAATGGGTAGAGATAATACAGATGATGCTGTGCCTCCATGCAATAGGTGCAGCAGATGGGCAAAGTATGACATGGTTATTTCTCTATTTTTTTAGTGTGGCACATCGCAAGCAGGAACTGCTGCTGTGTCACTTGCATTTGTATCCCTCAAACATGTTTCTCTTGTTATACATTTCACAAAGGCATTTCCATTAAGGGGCTGTCATGATTTTAAAAAAGCAGTTCTAGCGTGCACACGGAAGCAGGGGAGCGCTGGATAGGATCTGAACAATACTGTATGCATATAGGCTGGTCAGCACATTATTTGTGCTGCAGCACAGACCCCTTAACATGCACAGGCCACCTTTGTGAATAACAAACTTTGCATTTCTCAAAGTAATGCAAATAAAATAATGCATCCTTTGCACAGTTTTTAATTTTCATTAAATGTTTGTGAACTTGATAGTACATGTTTTGTCAGCTGCCCACAACTAATTCATTTTGGTTCCTATATTAACGAAATTGCCAGTGCAAGCAATTGGTTATTTAGACACTTAGCTTTCTTTGTGCATCACTGGCAGGAAAGGTTCACATCTGATATATTCCTTTAACTTGATACTTTGCTTGGTTTCAACACGTCATGTGTTTAGCCTGAATATATGACCTGAATCTTTTAAAAGTTTGGCTGAACCGAATTACCTGAATACAGTGACAATTGTGGGTGGTTAGGGTTTAGGAGTGATTACGGGTTAGGGCAAACTAATCACCCAGCCTGTCTCTGGAGATATATGTTATGAAGCTGGAGGTGAAAGGCTAGGGCTTATGAAGCCTTGATATAAGGCTGAATAGGGGGCTCTGATGAATGTATTCTAATATGTGGCTGGTGGGAGCACTGAAAACACACATAAGTCATATGCCACCTTGATGCTCAATGGCATATCATTTGGGAAAAAATGCTGCTTTATTGGTAATCTTTGTGGGTAGTGAGATTGAATAAATATTTGTTCTGCCCAAAATGTACACAATAATTCAAGAGAGTCGGCTTTTGGTTGATTCCAAAACACAGTATAGCAGTATCTGGGGACAAATATTAACAGAACTATTGATATTATAGGCATAGACACAGAAGCCTGAATACCTGCCTACTGACAGTCCCCATCTTTGACATTGCTATAATAGTGTCAGAGGTCTGCCTAGACACTATTCATTTCTCCTTCAGCAAAGTCCTCTTCTTGAGGTGTGTGTTTGTCTCTGTGAGGGGTTTGCCACCATTGCCTTCAGAATTTAGAATGTCCCGTCATCTTCTAACGCTGGTGGCACAAATGACTGTGTTGTTACAGTGTAACAAACATGTCCAATAGCTCATCAGTTCTTACTTTCATCACTTTCTCTGAAGTTATCTTCTTCTTCCTCTGGGGAAGAAAGAATGACTATTGATAATGATGGGAAGGTGGAGATGGTGGATGTGCTTGAACTATGAGGGTTCTGTGGATTTCTTTATTTCAGTCACTATCTTGACAAATGCTCTATCAAAATGGCCAGAATGTTTCAATTTCTTGCAAAGTCTGTCTTCTAAAGAATAATGTTGGTCTTTTTAGTGAAATCTAGGAGGTTCTATCACTGACAGTTACTGGTGGCAATGGCAGTCTGAGGATGATCTATGCTGACAGGGAGAGGTAGATGAACACCATGATCCTCAATGGCCAGATGCTCTTGAAGTTGCTTTCCTCATTGACAGATGTCAAGAAGTTGAAAATGGACTCCACCCACAGCGCCGGCCTCTCATCCATGGAATTGTGTGAAAAGTTATCAATGTCAAGGCAGTAGCATCCGTCACATCAAGGCGGATAACGGCTGATGGCCCAACCACAAACACTTTGGTGGCAATGGCTACCACGAACGTACAAGTCACCATTAGGATTATGTAACTCTGTAACTCTGTGAATGGCACCTGTGATAAATAAATCTTCGTCACCTATGACACGACTTTTGAAAACATGTTTGAAGTGACAGATGGGTTTTGAATCACTGAAGGTTTTTTAACTTACGCTTGGAGGCTCCATCCTGGTGAGTGATAATAAGGTGGGAATGTGACTCCTCACTTAGAGTTGGGAGTTTGGACTTTACATTTTTCTCCCTACAAAGGTGTCTGATATCCTTCTGGTTTTTTAAGCCTTTTTCTCACCTTATGATTTGTGATAATAAACCAACAATTCTATTTCTCAAATGCAGTGTTACTTTCTTCTACATAATCCCGGGCATACAGTACTGCCCTTCTCATAATGAAGGTCAAGGCATTAATTGCATTTCTCTTGTTTTTGCCTCACTATCCACCCTTCCCATTCAGTGCATGCCCTAATTAAAGACATGTTGCCACTACACAAGGGCAAAACCAATAGCCTGCCGATTAGAACCAGCAGGTCAACAAGGGTAAGCTCAGACACATCAGTATCGTGGTATGCAAACACAATGAAAGTCTTTAAAAAAATGATCTTCCACTCAGTTGTAAAGGAAACCCAATGAGAAAGCTGGAGATCTCCAGAGAAGTTCCTTCGACAAAGTGAGGGAGAAGAAACTGAATGGGAGCCTGTGGCTGAGGCTTGCCTGCCCAATACTGAATTGGTAGAGGTAGGCTGCCCAAATAGTGTATGGGCTCTTAAAGCAGTAGACATACATTGCTAGTTTCCATTTTTTTTTTGTAAAAGGTTGTGCAACATAGAGTAGATGGAATTGACATACTGTACCTGGATCTTCCAAGGTGCATCCTTGCTGATAGTTATATTGTGTCCATAAACCTCCAGAACCACAGTCTTTGTGTAAGAGACAGCATTGTTTCCACGATTGTTGTTCTGCACCCTGACCTTAAACGGAGTGAGTGTCGAGTTTGGTGCGCACAGCCCAGCCAGCTGATAGATGCAGGTGCCCATGAAATTGAATTTCCGGCCATCGAAGGTAGTGTAGTGCGGATCCCCAGAGGCTGTGCATGTGGAGGAGGTGATTACGTAACATCCTGGAATGCCATTCACTACGGTACAAGCTTCATTGGCTTTGCAGTTACTATTCTGGCAAGAAATTGTGCCTAAGACAGGGTCACAGGTGCAAAGTGATTGGCATGTGTTATTGGACCAGAATATATGATTTGGTTGGTAGTGTAGGCCATTAAAAGTGCAGCCGCAGTTTCCGACAGGTATACATTTGTCAGCACTGAGGACAAAGCCATTGTTACACTGACAAGCGTCGACACAGGGTTTTATGCAGACGGCAGGGCCATTTCTGTCCAAGCAGGTAGGAGGACAAGGATTCCCACAAACTTTATATTGGCTGTTCTCAGGACACTGAGGAATTTCTGTAAAGAAAAGATACTTGTTTATGCTTACGAATTTCTATTCAACAAATCTTCAATTTTTTATTAAAGAAACTGTCAATAACGATTGTAAATATTACAATAAAGGATTGGAATGATATACTAACCCATTTCCAATGTCATGTGATACGCCAAATAATAAACACAAGTGATTATGCCAATCTTTTTAATTGGCTCTTTGCTCCTGCACCTGTTTTTTCAGAGAGAAAAGTGGTGCCAAGGAATCGGGATATTTTGGACTGCCGTGTCACCAGCATTGAAGGTATTATAGGACACCAAGGTCTAGGTATTCTGTGCATTTTTTATGATCTTGACACAAGCGGTTGCCATTATATTGCTTCCCACAACAACCTTGATATCTCAGTATTATTACACCTGCCTGATGGCAGGCTTTTTTTTTAAATTCATTTAATGTCTTGGGGTGTACTGATTGAATTTCTGACCTTTCTGTAATAAGAATATTTTATAATTCAAGTCTGAAGCTACTCAACTTCTGGCATTTGCAATCACTAGTACTAGTTCTTATTTACAGTGTTACATTGTTTAATCAAATTCATTGTATGAAAAACGTATGTGCCTTGTCCGTTCTTTCCTTTAGCTTTAAACATGTTTGTTCCACATTTGGGCATGATGTCCAATTTCCCTTCGTTTGCCTGGATCTCTGAACGCCTGTCTGGAGACAGTAGTCAAACCGAAGCAGTCCTAACAGAACATCAGCTTGATAGCAGACTATAGGTTTGACACATTCCACTATAAGTCACTGTTGGTACAGCATTGTTACAATACTTAGCTAATTTAAATCAAATATAACATCTGCAAGATCCCTCTGCTCCAATATAGCTTTTGAATATGAACCTGAACATATTCCAATTTGTACAATTCTTCATGGGTATACCGTTGCCTTTGAGTGCATAGACAATTACATTCTTCCTTCCAGGACACTTGTCTTCTTCTTTTTTCAAAATGTGCATTATCTCTTTCCAACCTTAAGGATGCTAAGATTCAAATTTGTGGCGATGGCTTTCTTTCATGAGCCAGAGAGCCTTTAGCGTGCGTGTGTTTAACATGGAGAGCCCACAGGCACTAAGATCAAGAAGATAACAAGAGCTATATTGCAGCACTTGCAGATTTCTGCACCCCTTCATGGTTGGGCTGGGTCAGGTTGCTGAATGCTGGAGAGTGACCGATTATGGGACATTGCGAGGTCCCAAGACTGACACCTATGGTCGGTGCACCACTGAGCTGACGACAGTATCATAAAAAAGGCATGCTTGGTGGCAGAGTAAGATGTAGTGGAAGGTTTTGCAAAGGACCCTAATTGGCAAGACAGGACATGTCTCTGAGATCGAATACCTGTAGTCTGAGCATTACACAAATGTTAAAATCCATGTATGTGGTGAGAAACAACCACTGTGTCGGGGTGGTCCAATACCCCACTGATTTTGGGACTGGCAGAGTTGAAATAAAAGTACTCTAATTCACACAGAGCCGTCAATGAGGTCCAGGTACAGTCATAATTAAGAGTAGAACAGAAACCGTAAGAATGAAGGAAGAAAGTCTGCGAGAGACAGTATGGTCAGAATCGGCTTTCATGATGCACAAAAATCCAGGTTCTTTAGCCCATAAAGCCAATGTGGAGTGGTCAGACAGTGAGAATCAGCGAAGGCACATGTCAGGAGTTGGCTCCATGCTCTTTGGTAGACGCTTTGTACTGAAACAAAAAAGGCTAATAGGAATTTGCAAGTGTCTCTTTGCAATTATAGGTAGCTCTGGGTGAGCAATCTAGGTAAATCTCCTGGAAGTGAAATGGAGTGGCTGAGATACATGGTAACTTGTTATCACATTCATTAAAAGACAGAGTTATGGTTTAATAACAGAGCCACATTGGTCGTCTAGCAGATTTTTTTGTACGTATGCTGTTAGCGGCTATTACCTGCATACCTATAATATGGTGGGTGCTAAAACAATTGATATTTACTGTTCCCTCCAATCTCATAATGAGGCAAATGGGGCTCATCCCACGTTTGCCAGTCTGGAAAATAAGTGGTGGTAAGATATGCAATACTTACCGTAATAGCATCTCTGATGATTGTATCTGCTTAGATTCACATGCTGTGCATATGGTCGGACATCCAGTGGTAACCGCGGAGTACTGCATCTTGTCTTTCGGGGACCAAAAGGGACATCGGCATAGGTGTGTCTGTAACACTATCCCTATCGTGATGTGAAGGCTATTGTGAGTGAGTACATTAACAGAGAAAGTAGAAAGACGTCCATGTTCCTTCAACCCCGAGCGGGGAGGTAGGGAGGGCCATGTGAATCTAAGCAGATATAACCATCAGAAATGCTATTATGGTAAGTAATGCATGTCTTCTGATGCTTGTTAATCTGCTTAGAATCACTTGCTGTGCATAGACTAGCGAGCAGTATATGTAGGTGGCGGTGGGTTTTGAGAAGGAACAGTCGAGAAAATATGTCTTAGTACTGCTTGTCCCACCTGAGAATCAGACCTAGAATGAGTCTCTAGGTAACAGTGTTTTGTAAAGGTGTTTACAGAACTCCAGGTTGCCACTTTGCAAATGGACTCTAGAGGAACATTTGCAATGAATGCTATGGATGCCCCAGTGCCCCGAGTAGAATGAACTCTAGGCTTGAAGGGCAGTTCTCTCTTAGCACGGTAGACCATGACTGCCCTGCGCACATCTCAGCCATGCTTGAAAAAGGTAGGTAGTTCAATCAATAGGTTCACATGGAACTTCGAGGTGAATTTAGATACAAATCTGGGATGAGTGTGCAGAACTACCTTATCCCTGTGGAGTGTAATGAAGGGGTCTAGAACAGAAAGGGCCTGTAGTTCACTAACCATTCTGATAGAAGTAATAGCCACTAGGAAGGCCGTTTTATAAGTAAGGTCTTTTAGACTTGCTTTATGCATTGGCTCAAAGGGAGATCCCATGAGCCTGGTTAAAACCACATTTAGATCCCATCCTGGAGCTGGGTGAGAAATGGGAGTATAAATCCTCTTAACCCCTTCCATGAAGGCCTTTATCACTGGTATCTTCCACCACAACTGCTTTGGTTGTGATGTGGTGTAGGCTGAAAGAGCAGCCTGATGAACCTTCAGGGAATTGGAGACCAACCCTGTGGCCAAGAAATGGGTTAGGTACAGCACAATGTGTGTGGGTGAGCAATTGATGGGATTGACGCCCTTGGTATTACACCAGATTACAAAACGTTTCCATTTGCTAGCATAGCAATAACGGGTGCTAGGTTTTCTAGCTTCCCTAAGTATGTCCATGCACCTCTGATCGAGCTATAGGTGGCCAAACTCTATGACCTCAGGAGCCAGGCTGCTAAATTCAGAGTTTGTGGGCATAGGTGTAGGTTCTCCCCCCTGTCCTGAGACAACATGTTGTACGGGCAGGGTAGTTTTACTGGTGGGGTGAGGGACATTTTCATTAGATGAGTGAACCAGGGTTGGCGGGCCCACATGGGGGCCACCAGTATCATGGTAACTGGTTCCTGATGGATCTTGTTGAGAAGGGTAGTCAGGGGAAAAGCATAGACACATTTCCCTGACCATGTTATCCAGAGACTGTTCCCCTTGGAGCGGTTCTGGCATTACCTGGAGGTGTAGTCTTGGCATTGGGCGTTCTCCTGAGTCATGAACAGGTTGATCTCTGGGAAGCCACATTCTGTGAAGACATTGGGCACGATGCAGATGCCATTCGTATTCTATGGGCAGAGGGAAATCTCTGCTGAGCACGTCTGCCAGAAGATTGAGTTCCCAGAAACAGAAACATCTTGTGTTTGAGAGCCCACATCCAAATGTTTTGGGACAGCTTGGATAGCCCTGGAGAGTGAGTGCCCCCCTTGTGTGTTCAGGTAATCCATGGCTGTAGTGCTGTCTGTTAAAATCAGCACTGTCTTCCCTTGAAGTTGCATCTCAAAAGCTTTTAATGCCTTGAACACCGCTACTATCTCCAGTAAGTTTATATGGTTGGAAGCTACTTGTGGGGTCCATACTCCATGCGCTGTCTGCTGAAGCAGGTGAGCCACCCACCCCGTGAGAGATGCGTCTGTCGTGAGAGTGGCTTCCACTGCAGGGGTGGTGAAGGTTTTCCCCTTCAAGAGGTTTTCCCTCGACCACCATTGCAGAGAGAGAACGAGGGCTGGTGAGACAACTACCAGATCTTCCCATTGTCCGCTGGCTTGACACCACTGGCTGTTGAGCAATATCTGCATGGGACGCATGCACAGCCGCGCATGGGGAACCAAGTATATGGATGACGCCATCATTCCTAGCAAACGCATGGCTTTGCGCACCGTCACCTCCCGACTGGCTACATATTGAGGGATCTGAAAAAGCATGTTCTGAACCCTCTCATTGGAGGGGAAGATGAGGCCGTCTTTCGTCCAGATTAGAGCTCCCAGAAATTTTACTGGGGACTAAACTGGATTTTTTCTCATTGATAGAGAAAGCCAGACTGAACAGAAGGTCTACAGTCTTTTGGGTGTTCAAAAAACATGTGTCGGATGAGTCCCCTGTTATGAACCAGTCTTCGAGGTAAGGGTAAACCGGGACGGATAGTCTGTGCAGGTGTGCTGCTGCTACTGCTTGGACTTTGGTAAATACCCTTGGTGCCGAGGCAATGCCGAAGGGGAGCACTTAGAATTGGTAATGCCTGTCCTCTATCATGAACCTTAGATATTTCCTGTGCACTGGCAACATTGATGTATGAAAGTATGCATCTTTCATGTCCAATGTTGTCATGTAGTCCCCCTGTTTCAACAGTGGGATCATCTCCTGTAGCGTTACCATGCAAAACCTTTGCAGGGTTTTATGAACTTGTTTGTGGGTGCAGGTCTAGAACAGGGCGCATGGTGAGGTCCTTTTTGGGTACAAGGAAGTACACTGAATAAATACCCTTGTTTATCTGAAGAATCGGGATGGCTTCTATGGCGTCCTTAACCAGCAGCGCTTCCACCTCTTGATTTAGGATCTCCAGATGGTCCGGTGAGAGGCACAGTGAGTGCAGTGGTCTTAATTGTGGAGGTCGGGCGAATTCCACGCAGTACCCGTGGGCAACCATCTTTATGACCCACCGGTCTGAAGTTATCCCCTTCCATGCTGTGAGGAAAGATGTTAAGCGCCCCCCCGACTGGGGTAACAGAGAGGGGACCTGGATCTGATGGTCATTTCTGACCAGAGGCTGTGGCTCCTCTAGGATTGGGGCCTCTACCTCTGGCTTTGCCTTGTCGCTGACCCCTTGGTGGGTAGTATGCGAGGCATCCTGATATTTGTCCAGCATTAAAGTTTCCCGTGCTGCACGGGACTGCCCTCGAAAGGACCAACAATAATTACCTCCCCTTTGGGGGAAGGGTTTTTGAGTAATCTGTTGCAGGGACTTAAGAGTCTCATGCTCTTTTTTGGCCGTTTCCAAGGCCTCATCGACCGCCTTTCCGAAAAGGTTAGTTTCTTCATTGGGTTTGTTGATGAGAGCGGCCTGTGTCCCAGGCTTGAATCCTGAGTTATGAAGCCAAGCGTGCCGCTTAAGTAAAGTGCCCTGGGCCAGAGACCTGCCTGCTGTCTCAGCAGTGACCAGAGTGTTCTTTATTACATTCTGGTTTACTTGCCTGCCTTCGGCCACAATGGTGAGAAGCCTGAATCTGGCGGGTTGTGGGACCTCCTTGAGACCTTCCTGTACTAGGTTCCATTGAGCGTCAGCATAACTCGCCAGCAGCGTAGTGTTATTTGCTATGCGCGTGGTATATGCAGCAGCAGAGGTAACGCATAGTCACTACCAGGGAATCGGGGGTGGCGTTCCATTTAATGTATTGAGAATCCGAAGGAGCTGGCCCAAATAACTTTTCTACTCTACGGTTCACTGCCCAGGTCTGAGCTGGTGACACCAGAGAGGGGGCCAATCTTCTTTCAACAGAATTAAGGAGGGGAATGGCCTGGTTTGAGGGGGGTTTCGCCTTGAGAATGTCCTCTACAAAGTTCTGCTCGGGTACCGCTTCTTGAGTAGTGCTTTGGAAGTAATCTGCTGCCTTCTTTAACATGACACTGAAGGCCATTTGGTCAACTACAGGCAAGGCCTGGCGAGCCGGGTTGGATGGAGGAGAATCCAGGCACAAATCATCGGTGTCCTGATTTTGTAGGGGGAACATCTATGGGTCCATCCCCACTTTCTGGGTTTCCTCCCAATTGTCTGGTCCTCGTTGTAGCCCTGCAGGAAGGAAGGTACTTCATCTTCACTGTAAATGTCTTGATAAGTATCCATCTGAACGATGTCTTCATGATGGACGAGGGACCGAGGGCTGATGATCTTGAAAATGTGAAGCTGATCTAAGATTAGGTTCTCCACGAGATCTTTTCAGGGAAGGATGTTCAGAAAAATTGATAATTTTTTCAAGACGATCCATGCTCCCTTCAAATTTCTCCCTTGTCCAGAGGAACCAGAAGGGCCTACGGGTGGAAAAACATTGTCTTCCGCCTTTGACACTGATTTGTCACTCAGGGTGTTGGAAAGAGGCTCCTGACTGTCCTCGTAGGTCTCACGAGAATCGGGGCACCACGGCGTATCTATAGATTTGTCTGTGGCCTGTCCCATGTTTTTCAACGGAATAGGTATAAACCCAACTGCCGAAGTAATTCTTGCGATACTGTGTTCAATTTCCACCGAATCGGTGTGAGTTAGTGGGTCTGAAGGTCTATCGGCAGATTTACCGCCTACCGCGGCGTTAGAGGGCCTAGCAGTAGGTTTTTCGGCTTGAGGACTAGTCACAGATTTTGGGCCTTTTGGGCCTTTCGGGACTGTCGGAGTGTCGAATTTCAGTGCTTCGACGTGTAAACCTGATTTAGGGGTAACGTCCTTGTTTGTTTTGGAATGCCCAGTCGCAAAACGCTGCTGCGGATGCCGGGAAGGCTGTTGATCTGGCTGATCAGAGGAATCTGCCGGAATTTTTGACGGAGCTGCTGGTGCTTTCACCTTTTTTAACGTACCTGTCGAAATAGGTGGAAGGGTTGTGTGTTTAGTGTAATGCGTTCTTTGTACGCCTCTGTCGCCGGGTATTGTCCATGAAGCGAGACTAGTGTCAGGCCTTGAAGGGTCGGGGGCGGGCGTGGCGGACCTAGAAGTGTCCGCCTTTAGGTCTATCACATCCGCAACGGATGTTTGGTCATCGGAGGTGCTCCCGTCACTTTCGGCGGGTGTGGTGGTGGGGAAAGAGGGTTCTGCCCACGACATACCGTACACGGCCCACCGCTTTACACGGCGCTCCTTAAGGGTCTTAGGCCGAAGGAGTTTACAAGCCACACACCGCTTCTCGTCGTGATCTAAGGGGAGACAGGAGTTGCACGTCCTGTGCTCATCCTTCCACGGGGGTCTGACCCTACACTTAGGGCAGAACCTAAAAGGAGTCCTTTCCATAGCAAAAGGGAAAGATGACCAGACCTAGAGGGTAAAGAGGGGGAAAGAGGAAAGACATAACCAAGATATGGCCACCCCGACCCCACTCTCCCTACTATAAAGGCCGGCCAGAGGGCCCGGCCACATGGATGCTTCAGCCGCTGGGGTCTGAGGCGCCGAAATCCACCGCCATAGACAAATCCACTGCAGTCTTCGTTGAAGTTGTTCCTGCCGTCGAAGTGACTTAAAGGGGTAATAACCGACAAGTCGGTTTAAGATAAACAATGCCTCTTATGTAAGAACTCTGCTATAGGGCGACCAGTTAGCTGGGAGGAAACAAATCTGAGGGACCTCGGCACGTGAGGGATTTTGGGTACACTACACGTCAAGATAGGGATAGTGTTACAGGCGCACCTATGCCGTCATCCCCTTTCGGTCCTCTACCTGCAATACTCTGCCGTTACCACTGGATGTCGGACCATATGCAAAGCATGTGATTCTAAGAAGATTAACAAGCATCAGATTAACATTTACTGACACTTTTCCAGACTGGCAAACTACATGTTTGCTGGTGGGGCACCTGATTTGGCTAGAGGTAAGTCAGGCAAAAATAGCCTGTATTACCGGCATCAGTGTTACCAAGTGCCAGTAACATAGGTAAATCCCCTATGGAGTCCAATGGGACTCCATTGAATTTGACTTTTACCTCCCTTACCGCCTCATGTAATCCAGCAGTAATTCCTCTGGACGAAGTGCGGTAACGTTAAATCCGTTTGCTGGTAAC
Organism: Ambystoma mexicanum; assembly: GCF_040938575.1. NCBI lineage: Eukaryota > Metazoa > Chordata > Amphibia > Caudata > Ambystomatidae > Ambystoma > Ambystoma mexicanum. The sequence goes on along the minus strand of NC_090921.1, from coordinate 1,184,957,585 downwards.
CTGCGGGATTTTCTGTCAGGATACCAGCACACTTAGAATGAGCGCCAAAATGGCTCTTAGATTGAGCTACATTTGATATGTACAGGTTAAGGGAGTTGTATTAAAAAAAATAGTTTGAATTTTTTTGAGTTATTAACTATTGGAGCTAGAGTCAATAGTATAATCTGTGGATTACTGGAGCTAGTCAATTTTCATAAGCAGTTGATGTGTGCCACCGGGGGACATCAAACTCCTGTGCTCCAACCACCGTGATGGACTATGTTGATTGCAGATAGTAAATCCCAGAAACTGCTCATTGGCTGAGTGAGGGATGGTGCTGATGATGAGGTTGGCCAACACTGAGGACAATGGCATGATACAAAAATGAGATTTCTAAATATTGGATGGACCTGTGCTGCAAGTACTTGTGTTACTGGTCTTTAGTGTCCCTTTGGAGCACAGCTACTAAATGTGAGGCATTGAGTGAAAGAAACAGAGTTTGGGTAAAAACAAAGCACCACAAAGCGGGCAGTACCTCATGCTCGGAACCTATGGCCTTTCGCAGACCAAACTGTCAAATGCTCAGGATATTGTGGGTGGGAATTTCTGGATGCTTTAGCTCAAAGAAACCATATGCCCACCTTTGTTAGGATCAATCGATGCCTAGGTCTTGTCCTGTAAGCCCCTGATGGCTGAGCACAGTCATTCTCTATGGTTGGTGTGGTCTTTCCAGGACAGCAGAGGGGCTCCTGAGATCTGCTTGGCAAAGCTGGGGTATAACTGAGGTTTTTAGGTCTATTGGAGGCAGGTCGCTGGTGTCAGTGGTAACAGACAACTTGCAGGTGGGCCTTGGAGTGCAATTAAGGAGGGCACACAATGAAGAAAGAGTTTTTAACAGGTAAACAGGCGTGTAGGGTATTTGTACCACGACATCTCTCACTCTGTTACCTGCTAGGCATCTCCATTTTTGGGTCTTCTCTTCCAGCAGTCTCAGGTGGTGTTTGAATTCCAGCTTCCAGACAGTCCCATCAGTCTGATCAGAGCTAGGTTTCACTTACACTGCTTCTGGGATTCCAGGCACCATGACCATATATAGCCAGATCCGAGCAGCACATACTGTTTATATGGATAATGTCAGGCTTCATTGTCTGGCTATGAAACAGGCATTTGACTGGGTCAGCTGGGAGTTTTGGTGGGCAGCCCTACGAATACCAGGATTCCTGCGCAAATTGTGTTTTCATCTTGCATCCATTCTATGAAAATAAGAGTAACAGTCACGGTTGGAGAATAAAACATTTTCGATTTCTAACTGAGATGAGCACCCGTCCCCTGTTAGTTGCCCTTGTATTGAACCTTTCCTCAGATCAATAACTAATTTTTCAGAGATAAAAGTGATTTCTTCTTTCAATAAGGTAGTTATCATAAATAGTAACTGTGCAGAGGGTTAGCCTAATCTGATCATTATTGACCAAGAATTTGGAAATATTAGATCATAAACTGAACATATATAAAATGACTTAATTAACCTGAAACACTGAGGACTAATGACTCTTAATTATACTATTGAATCTCTCGTGTATTTGGGCATGGAGGTAACCTGTGATCCTTATAAGCTAGATCAAGTTAATCTTTTATAGTTTTAGTTAAATGGCAGAAATATTTGGGTAAAATGGATTGTCTTCTGGGCTTCCTCCTTGCGCCACAAATTAATTTAATGAAAATTATTTTTATATCTGAAACGCTTTATTTACTAAGGGCCATCCTGATTCGTACTTCTCTTAAAAAAATGTATAGACATAAATATATTTTCCTGGCCTTTATTTAGAAAGGTAAAGAAACAAGGCGTAAACTTTCGATATTGACCCAAACTAGGTTAAAGTGGAGTTAAGATTTGCTGCAGAGCCTTTGATAAAGTTAACAGGAATAAACTGTGGCCCGTCTTGGGTCCATGAATTATCCATGTGATCTTATAAACATATTGATGGCAATACATTCATTTAACCACGCCTATGTTAAGAGCAGAAGGCATGGTCATTGTATACAGTGTTTTCCCCATATTGGCTGGTGTGCAACAGCATTGTGTTTAAACCCCCTTGTTATTTTCTATTTTTATTAATGGTTTACAGAATTTCTTGGCAATTCTGTATGTTGACTCTCTTAGGTTTGGAGTTATGGCCCTCCCTGTCCTGGCTTATGCAGACAAAATAGTCCTTTTTGCACATACCCCAAGAGCCTTACAAAATTTGATTGACGGATATACAAGGCGACTTGACATGAAGGTGAACACACACATAAATGTGCAGTACTTGTTACTTTAACATTGTTGTGCTTATATTTGGTGAGATCTTTTAATGAAGTAGTTGTGAAGCCAGGCGCTAAAATCCTTGAAGTATATTTGATTTGTAAGTGATGCGAGTTGCATCAGAGAAGCTCCTCTGTCTGCACGCGTCAAAGCCAGAAAGAAACTACAATCCTCAGCAGGATTGTAGTTTCCAGATTCCTTTTTTACTTCAAACTGCTGGCGCGCACGACAGGCACAGTCTGCTTCAGTCTGTGCAAGGAAGGGAAAGGGAAGTCTTTGAGGTAAGAGAGCTTTTATTTATTCTTCTGCTTTTCTGATCAATCCTCAGTAAACAGTAGCTGTGAACTACCAGCCGTAATAGTGGTCCCTTAGTCTCACAGAATAATACTATATCGCACAGGGCGCGCTTCAACCAGAAGAGGTCCAATGATGGAGACACTCAAGGGCGTTGCGATTGAGCAAGTCAGTGGGGGAAACTCGCTCCAGTCAAACAGAATCCCAGCACATAGTCGTGGGTAAGGGAGCAAGGATAAAAAGGAGAGTCACGGACATAAGTTAACCAAGAATTTAACTCAGAAAAAAGATCATACATGCAATGGAACAACCTTGAAAGTGGGTTTGATGATCATGCAATCATTAAACAAACATGCACACAATGTCCACAACCTTATCAAAGATAAGGATTTAGACCTCATGTGCATTACGGAAACATGGTTGAAGGACCCTATTGGTCCAACAGGTATAAATGTGGTGCCAGAAAGTTACGCTTTGTATAATAAAAACAGGGAAAATGGAGAAGCTGTGATAGCTAGAGAGTCACAAACTCTTTAAAGCTAATTGTAAACGCACGGGCTGTGAGTCCATCCAATTGAAGCTGACTCACACATCGAATGACTGTTTAAACATTATTGTGGTATACAGACCCCATCCTTAGTCTCTGACTTTGCCCATCCTTAGTCTCTGACACATGTTGGAATTGATTGAAAAAGGCAAACCCGGGATACTCATGCTGCTCGACCTTAGCACAGCTTTCGATTTGGTTGACCATCAGCTACTTCAATCAGCGCTTGACAAAATAGCAGGCATTTCTACAGCAGCGCTGGAACGGCTAGCCTTTTTTCTAAAGCACAGGAAAGCAAGAATACACTGGGGCGATAAATTCTCGGACGCAGCCCCGATTATGTTTGGAGTTCCTTAGGGAGCCAGTTTATCCCCACTATTATTCAATTTATACATGAGAATTCTATGTGATTTGCTAGAAAACACTGGCATATTTTTTGTAAATTATGCCGATAGCACACAGCTTATCTTTAAATTGAGTGGTGACCATGGCACTGACAGCGCCAAAATAGCGGACGTCTATAATGTTATTGACATCTGGATGCAAAAACATTGGATGTGCCTGAACAACACTAAGACAGAACTTATTATCTTCGGGTCTCACCAGGCAAGATCCAAACTTGGAGTAAGTACAAAGCTTTCTCCATTAAAGAATCCATCATTCTGGTAATGCCCCAAGTAAAAACGCTGGGGATGATGGTAGAAGTGTCAGTTGGCTCGGAAGCACAAGTCAACTGCCTGCACAAAAATAACACGTATTACCTGCGTCTATTAAGAGCTATAAGAGCTTTCATCAATGAAGAAAACACTGCAACGATTGCGAGAGCAATTAAATTGTCACGCTTGGATTACGGAAATGCTTTGTTGCTTGGAGCTACTAAGAGAGAGTTACAAAAGTGCCAAGTAATGCAAAATGACACAGTCCACAGTGTAAAGAGAATGAAAAATAGAGACCATATATTGTCAGGAAGAAAGGAGCTTCATTGGCTCAGAATAGAAGACAGAGTCAAGTTATAGGCTATGACGACAGTCTATAGATGCCTTTTTGGAGAGGCACCGAGCCATATATAATATACCCGGCATAAAGTTGGTATCGGGGCGAGGCAGATATTTTCCAGTCCAGGCAGCAAAATGTTGGAATAAGCTACCAGCTTCCCTGAGAAAAGAAGGAAATGATCCTAGTTTCAGGAGAGCACTGAAAACCTTCCTATTCCAATAAACCCTCAACTTCCAAGGAATACTCGCATCCTAGCTAGGTCAGCGAGGTTCTTGAGTGGTTTCAACAGTGAATTTTGCAATACTGGTTCTGCCGTGCCCTGATGCCTGCGGGCTTTGGCATGTTACAAGTATATAGACATAGACATAGTAATGGTCAGTAGTAGAGCCAACGTAAGCACTAGAATGTCTAAAATGCTTATTAATGGATGTACTATCCAAAGGGTTACAGAATTTTATTATCTAGGGATACGATTTTCTTCAGACCTGAAAGGGTGTAGCCACATTACAAAGCAGACTCAAATATGGAACAGCAATTGGGGGGAAACCTCCCATTTTATGGCCATGTGCAAATGTCAACCGCTGAGCTTGATTCTTAAGGTACCAACAACGAAACAATATGGCACCTTACTCTGGGGCTTCTGTAACACTGCAAAGCTGCAAATAATGATTTCCTCAAAAAACGTCTGTGTCTGCCAAAGTCTGCCCCTAACTCTGCAACTTATGCTGAATTAGGTCTAGGCTGCCTTGAAGGCGAACTATGCCTGTAACCACCTTTACATTGGCTACGGACATGGTCTCAACCTAGGGCAATTTTGACACAGAATATAATCCTGGGGCTAGTACAGAGGGCTGGCATGCATAAAATTCCTTGGTTACAACATATCATAGCCTTTCTAAAATGAATGCACGAGCACTTTCTGCCACACCATGTTTGATGGACAAAAGTGCACGATCTCGTTATACAGCACATCTGTGTGCCTCCAATAATGAGGCAAGGGGATCTAGGGAACTCTTGATCAGTGGCAATCGAAGTTATGCTGTTTTTGATGCTCCAGGAACTTTGCAGGATTATACTTGGAGTAATAAGGTTCATTTCAGGTGGCTAACAACGTGAGCATGTATTAATGTTCTGACGCTTAAAGCTATCACAAATAAATGGACGGACTAAGGAAATTATACTTATTGCCCATTAAGTAATGAGCCAAATAAAGATGTATTATGTTTTAACCTGCATATATTTATTTGCACACATGGAAAATAACAATTCTTTTGAGAGATTAATTTTACTCAATGCCGTCCAGAGCTGTGCACTTCACTTAGGGTATCCTGGTTGGTAACGTCATATATAAGGCAGGCTTGTTATTTAAGAAAGAAATGTGTTGATACCGCACACACTCCTTAAATACATGTACATTGTTTTATAACTTCTTTGAGATTTTATTTTCTGTCAGGACTTTTAACCTAATGTAATTGTTTTTTTTTTAAATTTCCTTAATATGTAAGTTTTATGGAAGTATTATTTTCTAAAATAAACATACTTGACTGACTGAAAAATACTGTATCCGCATATCATGACTTGGGCTGCTGCGAACATTCCTATTAAAGACATTTGAGAGTCATATTATTTTCACTCGCCCACAGTAGATCTCATTCAAAAGGAGTGACTGCTTTCCATGACCCACCATTGTGTTAAGAAGGTTTGCCATAAAATCATTAAGGCAGAAGCTCAGAATTGGGGAAGTGTCTGCAATCAATTGGGAATGCCACAGTCCCATTGACACACTTCTGAATTTCAATCTGCGCTTACCTGGTTACCCTTTGGATAAAGTGAGCCAGCATCGGGAGGCGAAAAACATTCCTTCACTAGGTATTTAGAACAATCATGACCTTATGCCAGTTATTGGGACTCTTTAGATTACATTTCAAACCAAGGGGCGTTTGTTTTTTTAGCTATTTACATTTATAAAATTACATATTAGCAACTGCCTTTGAGCCATGGACTCCCTCTTCAGGGATGGAAGGCTCCCTCTCTATGGGGATCAGGGGCGTTACTAGGGGGGTGGCTAAGGGGGCTATAGCCCCTGATCTTTTGGTTGTAGCCCCGGATAGAATCTCAGGAGCTACAGCCAAAAGACTAGCTAGCCCCCAGTCCCAACAGTTCCGACATCAGCTTAGCCCCGGGTCTTTTCCAGACCTAGCAACTCCCCTGATGGGGATGAAGGGCAAAAGAACCAATATTGCCTTATAATGATGCACGGACAAGTTATGAAGATAAGGGAAGGGATATTATCCCACTTGCTAATGAACCCTCATGAGGTCCTCAAGGCTATTACTGTGTAGTGCTAATAGCAATGTAGGTGTTGGAGATAAGGTGGAGAAATAAACAACACCAGTTTAAGAATTGGTAAATTAAATGGTGAAAACTCGTTAGCAGATTAAATGCGGTTTGATTTTATAGTATTTAAATCACAAGTGGTCTTCAAAATATAAGCATTTTAATTGTAACTTTGGTGAACTGCAGCGGTTTTATAATGAGCGTGTGCTGGGTGTAACGTAAAGGTAAATGGAATCTCTATTTGAAATTCAAAGCATTTTTCTTTGTTTTCACTTTCACTTTAGTGCAGCAAGTAGGACGTTCGTCACATTGAAGCACTGGTCCAAGTGTACGAAAAGAAGTAGTGGAACTTACCTGCTGGTCTGCACCCGCTCCCCACAAACCCCATCACCATGCCCCCTTCCACACACCATACAAACCCCTAAAGAAATGTGCCTGCTGTTTAAGGGAACATTCGATGCAGTACACTGTAGTGCAAGTTTCAACTTCTTCCCAGACTTTTATTTTAAAACGAAACCAATCCAGACAAGTTCTTTTAAAAAATTAAGTATATGAAAAGTGCACCATTGCCAACTGCTCCCGCCCACTTTAACCACTGCACTGAAGGGGCAGTGTAAACGGCATACTCATGGAATGGATACATCTTGTTAAAATAAATGTTTTAGGGATATTGCCTGCTGCTTCTTCAATGCAGATACATGCTTGTCTGCTGCTTTCCTGTCTGCTTCTGAAATCAAAATAAACAGACTGCAGTCAATAACAAATGCAATTGACTGCATTCTGAACATTCTGATTTAATCTTCCATGCTCAGAAATCTTGTATTAGCTTCTTTTTATTGGATAGATCTGGCAGGCTCCATATCATCCCTTCTCTAAGTGTCTGAAGGAGCTTATGCGTGGCCATTGTGTTTCTTTTCTTCCCAAGAAAGCTTAGAAATGTCACTTGCCATACTCTCTATAGCTGCAACAATATGTGGTGTAGGCTAGGATATGCTAAACTCCGGCAAGGATTAAATAAATGGTGACCCAACTACCTTATCGAATGTCGTTGCTGGTCTAGCACAACATAGATCTTACTCCAATGTTCGACAATTGTAGACATATGTTAAGTTTCTGTCACAGAGCAGCACAAAAGTTAACAGAAATTGTGGTCATGGAAATGACTCTTACTGATGAACCTATTTGTCCCGGGAGATTCAAATGACTCTACCCTCATTAGTGTTTCATTTTCACATCGATTCTGGACGTCTGATGACTAATTGCTGGAAAATGGAAGTGGAGTGATTCCCCCAAGCAGCTGTTATTGGTATTCGGCTCCAATGGATGAATAGGTGATGAAAGCCAGTGCTATAAATGTACGGCCACGATAGACACTTAGGTACTGTTTGGGTGCACTAAACAGAAATGCATGGAATTAATATTGGTTTGTTGATTTCTTATAAATTACATTTTTCCCTTTGTAATCTCTGTGACGGATTGCTACCTGGCAAGGGTGTAGAAGCCCTCCCTTTATTGATTTTCATTACATTAATAACATTATACAGGTAATTCCATCTCTGAGTGGTAATCTGCAAATCAGATTCCCCCTTCATATGCATAGTGTGAACCTGTGCCCTACAACATCAGTATTTTGATCTGCAGCGCCTGCTCTTCAGTGGCACAAATAGGTTCAGAGGTAGGGGTGACCAGCTGACACCTGCAGTGACAGCCAACTCTCTGCACAGGGGCTTTGAATTCTGCCCCACATATCCATAACATTAGAATATGCAAACAAACAATTACACATATGTCTCTAAAATAAAAATTGAAGAGTAATACATCTGGTCTTTGGTGGAAACACATTCCATGGGGAAATGCTGAATTTATTTACTGCCCTCACCTTTTTGGTGGATTGCAAGACTCATTTCACCGGCTCCTCTAAACAGACAACTTTTTCTGGTATGCTTAATCTTTCTTAACTGTTTATCCATTCCTCTTTTTAATTGGACATTATTTTATTATAAGTTGTATTGGTTCCTCCATTCAGTAGGATTGTTTCTGTATTTTATTTTGAAATGATGTTTGTGATCAGGTGCATCCCTATAATATTAATCAAATGTCAAATCTGTGTGCCCTCATCTGTCCCAAATGCTTTAAAATGCTATTGATGAATGCATTAGAGAACACAAGATGAATCTACCTGTTTCTCAGTTGTCACTTCTAATCCATCAAAATGGACTTTATGAAAGCATATTTCTTGGAAGCAATAAGTAATTTCGGAATCCGGATCCTTCCTGGGCTCAAACCCCAATACTGCTGAACTTGTTAAAGGGTTTTCTGCATGCAACTGCACCTAAGAATGTTATAAGGTCTCTGCATGTATTTGCCTCGCCAACTAGTCTGAGAGAGTTATCTGATATGATCTTCCCCTTAAGAGACCATATTGTCTAGGATCCTATTAGCCACTCATTTTAAAATGCCCATTTGTTCTTTTGATTATAAATGAACTGATTGTGTTCCTCAGCCTGACTTTTTTTGTAGTTGCCAATCTACCCCTGATCCACAATCTTTTGACTGACTGAAAGTGCATTTCTTTTTCAAGATATACATATATATATATATATATATATATATATATATATACACACTAGATATATTACTTATATATAGATTAGGGTATCTTGCTCGCACTGGGGAATAACCTTTATATTTGCTGTCTTGAACAAATAATCCATATTGAATACATCTTTTTTTGAAGAAAGTTCTGCAAAGAAGCAGTGCTGTGTGTTTGAGACAGAGTAAAGGCTAAAGAAATCATAGGCATATATTAAGTAACAGGCTTGCAACTATGTTCAAATGGTGCTCTTTCTATATTTTTGAATATTGACTTTTGTACCTTTCTTCACACATTGGTAGACTCCTCCTGTAAGGTCACACCTTTCTTCATTTGTGCACCTGTGAGGCACGCAGGCGAACTGTCCGAAAGAGGAGCAGGTGCACAGCTGCAGGCAGTCCACCGAGAGAATCTGAGCATTGACCTAAGTAGGAGCGGGAGACAGTTGTTATATGGGGGAACATTGGTCTATATTAGAGCCAGCACCAATAAAGGCCTTTGCAAGCGGGAAACAACCGATGCCTCTGGTAGTGGAAGGCAACTTATTCAAATATAAATGAAGACAGCTGATGTATCTGGACATTGGAGACAGCTGATATATAGGAGGTGGGAGAAAATTGATGCTAAAACTACTTAATAAACATCACAAACATAAAATCAAGTTCTTAAAAGCAGCAGTCCATAATACTATCATCCATATGCACAAACAATCTCATAATGCAAGGAAAGACACAAATTCAAGCCTAGTAATTTTGTAGCCAATGTTCTTCTCAAATTCTTGCCACACTTTCAATACAGCAATAGACTGTGATAGACGTCTAACCGAGACACACTTCAACCAAAACGATTCCTTCGACATATTGAGTAAACCTTCAGCATGTTTCATATAATATCTCATGTAAAGCTTAGCAATTGTTTTGCAAGAAGTAAGCCTGTGTCTTAATGTTTCCTGGGCCTGAGGATCTCCACACATGCGACATGGTCAATTTTCCTTGGGAATCCCCAACCATGCACCCTTTATTACAAGAGACAGTAGTTTGTTCAGCCTCAATAATATCTTCTCAAGTAAATTGGTAAATATACTTCTGGGTTATATGATAGGGGAAAAACATACCTGAGAACGTGCTTGGAGAACTTAGTTTACTTACATGGTCATGATTTAAAGCCCAGTCCCATTATTCAAACACAGATGTATTAACAGAACTTAGAAGAACGCTTAATTCATTCTACCAATTTGGCTTCCATGCTAGTTGCTCAAAGAATCCATCATTACGTGCTTTAAATTCAGTTACAGAAATGCAGGTCTTGTTTCCAATCTCCTTTCTAAGTATTGATAGCACAGTATCATCCGCAGAGCACATTACTTTTATAAACCAATTTCCCAGATACAGTCTGATACAGTATATGGGTTTTTCAACACTCCTCGATCATTTAGATTGTGTTATGTGTTTAGTGCTGGGTAAGTCCACCTATTCACCAGACACCATGCTAGTTCCTTGCGTTTCTCTAATTTTCCTCCCATCTTTGTCAGATCATTTGCGCCTTTCCAGGGCATCCTCTGGCTGTATATACTATACTCTGTTCTCCATTGTGATGCACACATCCGCATCTGCCACCCATTGATCATATTGTGGAGCAATGTTTGAACCCCATAGTTGTGCCACATTTCTCTTGGCAAGACCCGTAGCTGTTCAGACATTAATTTTTCATATCGAGACATCTCACCTTCCTCCTCCACCCCTAATATTAGCAATTTCGGATCCATGGGTACCACTTGGACCATAACCATTGTAAGTCTGTCACAGCATTTCTGCCAAAGAAACTGGATTTGTGGGCATTCCCATAGGATATGGAAGAAGGTTCCCCCCTCTTGTCGGCATCTCAGGCAGTTTGGTTCCGTTGTTTTGCCCCTTGATATAGCGTCACTATCAGATAATATATATGCTGTGTAATATCTTAAGTTGTACAAGTCTGATTCTGGCAGACATGGCAATTTCCCTGTGGTACATTAGGGCTGTGGTCCAGTTCTCAGGTTGTAATAGGCCCATGTCTTTTTCCCACTTGGCTTTAAAGCTACAGAGAGTTGGTGTTGCGAATGAGGAGATTACGTTATATATTATAGAGGTTGTTTTCACATCCACTCGGTCTAGGACAATATTTCTTTCAATTGGCGTGCATTCAAGCATGTTAGCTAGATCTGATAAGTGTGTTCTCAATGCATGGGACATTTGCCTGTAGCGGAAGTGTTCTGTCAAGGGTAGACCAAACTTATTTGCTAGGTTCACAAAGGGTATTATTTTACCTTCCTGTATTACATCACTGACTATGGTTATACCAGCTCCCTCCCAGTTCACCCATTTGGGAAGCATATTGAGTTCAGGTAGGTATTTATCTCTCTACAGAGGCTGAACCAGGGTGATTTTCCCTTCCCAACCTATGTGTCTGTGTGCTTCCATCCACATCTGTGTTCTCTGAGCTGCCATTGTGCAAGGAGGTGGGCGTATCATGGTCTGGTAAAGACTTTCCAGTGGGGAGATCCCTTGTATTGCGCGCACGTCTGCACAGATGTGTGGGAATTCAATGTTACCATGTAGGATGTCGTTTACGATTGCCGTCTGGGAGGCACAATAGTATGTCTGTAAGTGCGGGAGTCCAATACCACCTTCCCAGATGGAACGTTGTAGGGTGCGTACGGCTATCCGTGGGTGTCCACCTACCCATAGTAGTTTCTTGAGAATCCTGTGTATTTTACGAAACTCTAATATAGAGATGTGCAGTGGTGTGTTCTGTAGTATGTATAAAAAGCGTGGGAGTGTTACCATCTTTAACAGGGCCGCTCTCCCCAGTAAGGTAAGGGGTAGTGCCATCCAGTGTCTTACATCGCTCTCAAATCTATCAACTGTTGGGTAGAGATTCTTTAGCACATAGTCCTTAAGATTAGCCGTGACTTTTATGCCAAGGTACCGAAATTGCTTCGCTTCCACTCGATATGGGCAGATTTCTGGAGCCATGTGCATATCCCTTTTATCGGAAATAGTATCGATTTAGCCCAGTTTACTTTCAGCCCACTAAACAACCCATATCTTTCCAGTAGTTGTGTGACAACGGGGCAGGATTCCACTGGATTACTTAAGTATATCAATAAGTCATCGGCATACAGGGAAACTCTGTCTTCCCAGACTTGAGCCCAGTGAAAACCCATCCATGACTGTGTATTCCTCAGTAGCAATGCTAGAGGTTCAATCACCAGTGCAAACAGCATTGCCGATAAGGGGCAATCTTGTTGTGTCCCTTTGCCCAATTTGATACTGCGCGATGACCAACCCTTCATCCTAACCTCAGCCATCGGGGAGTTATATAGGAGTTTCATCCAGGTTACAAACTGGTCTCCAAAGCCCATTCTACTCATTATTGCCCACAGTGCTTCCCAATAGACCAAGTTAAATGCCTTCTCAAAATCGATTGGGAGAAGTGCAAGAGACTCTTCTAGCACTGGTGCTCTCTCAATGGCTAAGTGAAGCCTATGTATATTCATCCTGGTGGACCTATTGGGCATAAAGCTGCATTGGTATGGATGGATCAGAGATGTTATCACATCTTGAAGTCTGTTGGCAAGAATTTTTGCTAGGATTTTGGCCTCGCCAAAAGGGTGATGAGCCTGTAGGAGCTACACTTATCTGAAGGTTTGCCCGCTTTGGGGATGACTACAATGCTGGCCTTTCTCAAGTCCGGGGGGAGAATTCCCAGCTCTTTAGAGTGGAGGAACATGTTGAGCATGTGTGGCGGCCCCTCACTGCTTCCTATCTTTTTCCAGTCTAAATTGGATACCCATTCGGGCCTGAGGTTTTCCCAGTTTGGAGTTGTGATAGAGCAGCCGACAGTTCCTCTTCTGTAATCTCTGCTTCCAGGCGTGTTTTTTGCACATCGTTTAAGCATGGCAGAGTCATTTCTTCTAAGATAGTGGTATCGATAGGGCCCATAGGGGCGCAGTACAGTTTTTCATAGTAGGTCGCAAAACTCTCTGTGATTTCTTGCTCAGTGGAAGCCTACTCTGCAGCTTTGGTCGTTATTTACCTAACATGCTGGTGCCCGTCATCCCTCTTCTGTAACCATGCTAGCAATTTGCCAGCCTTGTCAACTGTCTCATATAGTTTAGCATGTATTGCTCTATGTGCTTGTTTTGTGCATTTCAATGTTATGTTTTGTAATTTATTTTGTGCCAGAATTAGTGTTCTATTGTTCTCAGGTGAGGTTGTGTACAGTATTTCAGCTTGCCACACTTCAGTTTCAGCATCTTCCACATCTTTCCTGTGTGCTTTCATATGTGCCACTGTCTACCCAAGGATCTCACCCCTTAGAAATGCCTTGTAGGCCTCCCATAGCACCACAGAGTTATCTATTTAGCCTTGATTCAGCTCAAAATATAGGGAAGTGGCCGATTGGATTTTCTCCACTAGGTCAGGAAAGCCCATTTAGTAATTGTTTAGTCACCAGGTTGGTGGGGGGCAGGGTATTTCTGTTTCTAGAAGTATCAGTAATGGGGAGTGGTCCGAAATGCCCCGCGGGAGCAGGGTGGCCTCTGTTGCCTTATGTATATTTGCCATGGGGAGGAAGAAATAGTCCAGCCTAGAGAGTGATGCATGTGCTCCTGAATGGAACAAATATTCATACTCTGTAGGATGGAGGTTGTGCCACACATCTCCCAGCCCTAGTGCTGACGTAAAAGCAGCCATCTTATTGGGTATCGCGGGGTTCCTAGCACTTATATGTGTTCGGTCATTTTACTACATTCATGACCTCGTTGAAAACCCCTCCTATTATCCAGTTGTCCACTACATTGTTAGCTAGGATGGGTGTAATATCCTCTTACAAGGTGGACATAAGGGTTGGGGGTGAGCAGATTGCTAGAAAAGCAAAGGTCCGATTCCACATTGGAGATCTCAAAGGGAATATTTTTGTGCAGTAGTATTAGTACGCCTCTTGATCCCAATGAAAATCTTGCGTCTACTGCTGTACGGTAATTTGTTCTCTTAAAAAGGTGGCATGTTGTACCCACCAGGTGTGTTTCTATGACTGGGGTGTGTCTGTTTAGGAATTGTGTCACCAACCTCCTCTTGATACTATTACCCAGACCGCTTACGTTCCACGTTAGAAGCTGTAATTGTTTGGTATGATGCCCAGCCTGAGTCGTGATGTGTCATGTGGGTGCCTGTTTACGGCATGTCACATCTTCAGTGAGAAATATTCCCTTTTCCTTTGACCTTGTGTACCCATGTATCACTTGTGTCTAGGGCTGACAATCAACCTATGTAAACTTTAACGAAAACATCCCAAAGTCCCTCCTCCCCATACTCCAACCCAAACTGAAGCATCTGTTGCTCAATTAACTTAAGTCAAAAAAACAAACTAACAAATTAGTACTCTACACTCCAAACAGCCAAATCTGCAAATATCGATGTGCTATAGGTAGCCAGGGGTGTTACCTATTTTATGCGCCAAGTCACTGTAATGGGGGTTCGTGCGGTATAGGGCTGCGAGCTGTTCTGAAAACAAGTTCTACAGCAGCGCCGGTGGAGCAATTAAGTGGCGTTGCTTTTGTTCCATGTCTCTGTCCATATCAATTTGTATGAGTGTTGTCTCTTTCGAATCGGTCATTGCCTCCATTTGGCGGTGGTTCTAGTTCTTGTTGCAGGTGCTCGGGTAGTGTTCTCTCTGGTCGTGGCCTCTTTCTGCTGATGTCTCGCCTCCGGTTTGGCCTCCAGTCGCCTTCTAGGTTTCTTTCCACCCAGTTCCATGCTTCACTGGGGTCTGTGAAATGCACAGTCGTGCCATTATGGAGTATTTTTAGTTGTGCAGGGAACAAGAGTCCGTATTTTATGTTGAAAGCTTGAAGGCATTTTTTGAGTGGATCGAAGGATTGCCTCACCTTCTGAACCTCCCTGGTGAAGTCCAGGAAAAAGGCGATTTTGGAGCCGTTATAAGTTATGAAGCCCTTGGTTCTGGCCATCTATAGTACGGCGTCTCGATCTCTATAGTTCAGAAGAACAAGTTACTTTCTTACCTGGTAACGTTCTTTCGACGGGATGTTCCTCCGACGTATTCCTTATCTTTGATAGATATACGTTTCCAGCTTGCTGGCCTCTGACATTTTTTCTGTAGAGGGCGCTGCGCGTCGACGTCCGCCGTGTCGATGTCCCTCGACGGCCACCGTATCGGCGCCGACGTCACCATGCCCATAAATAGACACGCGCTGCGTCCGTTGCTCAGTTCCGTTTTGTAGTATAAGAAAGACATGCCTGAATTGGTTAGTAACCTTGAAGGAGCGAAAGCTGCAACCACAAGGGAAGTTATCACTGCGGGGATGGATGGGAGGGGCGATAAGGAATACGTCGGAGGAACATCCCGTCGAAAGAACGTTACCAGGTAAGAAAGTAACTTGTTCTTCGAAGGGATTGTGTCCTCCGACGTATTCCTTATCTTTGACAGACTCCCATAGCAGTGGTATGTAATTGGAGGAGGGAGTGATAGTGTTATGTATCCCTTTAGGGATGGACCGAGTGTAATACGGCTTTGCCAAATCTGGTCTCTTGAGCAGTGGAGGAATCCAGATTGTAAAATTTTGTGAATGTATGTGCGGACGCCCATGTGGCAGCCGCACATATGTCCCGGACCGGTACCCCTCCCTGGAGAGCCAAAGAAGCTGAGATACCCATGGTTGAATGAGCCCTGAGGTTTTGGGGTGGCTCTTTCCCTGCTTGTCTATAATATTCCAGGATGGCCAAGATAATCCACCTGGAGATGGTTTGTTTTGTTATGGGTAGTCCCAGCTTGTGACCTGAGTATCCTACAAACAGCTGGTCTGCTTGCCTGATTCTAGCCATTCTGCTGATGTAAAAGCTGAGAGCTCGCCTAGGGTCCAGCCTGTGTAGCCTTTCCTCCTCTTTCCCCGGATGGGGAGGAGGGTAGAATGAAGGCAAGGTAATTTTCTGAGTAATATGGAATTCGGAATTCAGAAACCACCTTTGGGAGGAAATGAGGCTTCACCTGTAGGACAACCTTGTCCTTGTGGAAGATTGTATGTGGGGGTTTACAGGAGAGAGCTTGTAGCTCACTCACCCTCCTAGCCGATGTTAGTGGTACAAGTAGGACAGTTTTAAGTGTGAGAAATCTTAATGCGCAAGAGTGAAGTGGCTCGAATGGAGTGCCCATTAAGAAGTTTAAGACTAAGACTAAATTTAAGTCCCATAATGGAACCTGGAATGGTTTTGGAGGGTAAACATTAGTCAGACCCTTGAGAAATTGTACCACTAGAGGAATTTTGAAATACGATGGTTCCTCCGCAGTGCGCTTGAAGATAGAAAGCGTTGCGAGATAGCCTTTTACAGTGCCAACTTGAAGGCCTGAGTTTGCCAAGTAGAGTAGAAACGATAGCACCGTTGGTGTACCACATGAAAAAGGGTCGATATTCTCTTCCCTACACCAGCTGCAAAACTTGTTCCAACGGCAGCGATATAAAGACTTTGTTGCTGGTCTTCTGGCCGAAAGCAACACCTCCATGACATCATCAGGGAGATCCCAATCCTTGTACCTCAACCTTTCAGAAGCCAAGCGTGAAGGTTGAGGGTTCTGATGTCTGGATGGAGAACCTGACCTCCCTTCTGCGAGAGAAGATTCTCTTTGAGTGGAAGACGGATTGGAGGACAGATGGACATATCTAGAAGGTCCGGGTACCACGTTCTCCTGGCCCAGTCCGGGGCAATTAGGATCATGGTTTTCCGGAATCTTCTCAACCTCCTGATCATTTGAGGAATAACAGGGACTGGTGGAAACGCGTAGAGGAGTGGAAACTCCCAGTCCACTACGAACGCGTCTCCCAGAGCTCCTCTCGGGGGAAATTCCCTTGAACAGAATAGATCGCACTTCCTGTTGGTGCTTGTGGCGAACAGATCCACCTGAGGGGTTCCCCAAAGGGCAAAGATCTCTTGAAGGACTTCCTGAGCTAGCTCCCATTCGTGGGAAACTGTGCTCTGCCTGCTCAGAGCATCCGCTGTCAAATTCTTTTCTCCGGCTGGATGGACTGCCGATAGAGAGATTCCTTCCCAAATTGCCCAAAACCAGAGCTGCATTGCCTCTCTGCACAGTGGCAGTGATCCTACACCTCCTCTTTTGTTGAGGTAGTGCATGGCCACCGTGCTGTCCGTCATTATCAGGACATTTCTTCCCTGTACTGACGGCAGGAAAGCTTTCAGCGCTAGTCTGATCGCTCTCAGCTCTAATAGGTTGATATGTAGTCTGGACTCCGATGGAGACCAACGACCGCTGATGGTCAAGTCGTTGGCATGGGCTCCCCACCCTGTGAGCGAGGCGTCTGTGACTACTGTTATCTCCGGCCATGGTTGCCAAAACAGTTCTCCTTTCAAGATGTTCTCTGAATAGGCCCACCATTGAAGGTCGTGGGCTACCTTGTCCGGATTCCGGTGGAGGTCTGACATTCTCCTTGAGAATTGTGACCACTGACTTCTCAGTGCCCACTGAAGAGATCTCATTCTCAGGCGAGCCTCTGGCACAAGGAAGATGCAGGATGCCATGAGGCCTAGCAACCTCAAAAAGTCGAAGGCTGGGAGACGTTGGGGATTTTGAAACTTGGTGACCATCTGTAGAATATCTTGTGCCCTCACCTCTGGTGGCGAGCTTTTCCCAGGGAAGTGTCCAGGACCGCTCCAATGAACTGGAGTCTCTGAGATGGTATCATCTGTGACTTCTTTAAATTGAGGGAGAAGCCCAGTCTGTGAAGGAAGAGGCAGACATAATCTAGCTGGGCCCAGGCCTGCTCCGAAGATACAGCCCTGATCAGCCAATCGTCCAGGTAGGGATAGACGTGGATCCCTTCCCTCCTTAGACTCGCCGCCACTACCGACATCAGCTTGGTGAAGACCCTCGGGGTGGAGGTCAGCCCAAATGGCAGAACTCGAAATTGATAATGAGAGTTGCCAATTGCGAACCTCAGGTATTTCCTGTGCTTGAGATGGATTGGCACATGGAAATAAGCATCCTGAAGGTCCAGAGATACCAACCAGTCCTGGAGCTGAAGGGCCTGAAGGATCTGAGAGAGAGTTATCATCTTGAACTTGTCCTTCCTGAGGAACTTGTTCAATTCTCTTAAGTCCAGGATGGGACTCAGTCCTCCGTCCTTCTTTGGTATGAGAAAGTAGGGGGAGTACCAGCCCTTGTTCCTGTCCGCTGCAGTTACCGGTTCTATGGCACCTTTCTCTAGCAGGCCCATAATTTCCTGTAAGAGGAGCGGATCTGGAACTTTTTGGGAGCTGTTCCCCGGTGGATGACTCTGAGGGATGTGTAGAAAGGGTAGGTAGTAACCTTGGGCAACTGTCTCCAACGCCCAAGCATCTGACGTTATAGCCTGCCATTCCGGCAGATGGTGAGTTAACCTGCCCCCTATAGGTGTCTTGTGTGCGAAGGCCTCAGAGTGGTTTGGGGGCGGCTGATGCAGATGCCGAGGGTAAAGAGGCACCTGCTGCTGCTGCGGTTTTAGTACCTTTGAGCCGCCCACCTCGGGTGGATCTTCTTTGGCCTCTTTGAGCCGGCTGTCCTCTGCCTTTTCCGAATGCGGAATAATAGCGAAAGGACTTTCCTCTCCCAGTGGTTCCTGAGGGGCGAAAAGGAGTTTGGCGGATAGCAGCTCCTGAGGATTTTGCTGCTGCTTTAGAAGTCTGTAACTTTTCCAGACTGTCATCAGCCTTTTTCCGAATAATGAAGAACCGTCAAAGGGCATATTCAAAAGTCTGGCCTGTACATCTGGAGCAAAGCCAGATTTTCGCAACCACGCATGCCTGCGGATTGTTGTACTAGCCGCCAGGGCCCTGCTGATACTGTCAGCGGAATCGATGCCAGTTTGAAGAGACTCGCACATGGCATCTTTGCCATCTTGAATGATGTTAAGGAAGGCTTCCTTCTCCTCTCCATCGGGTATGCAGTCAGCCGCTGATGAAGCACACTCCCATAATGTGTGACTGAACCTGGCGAGCGTACAGGTGTCGTTGATGGACTTCAATGCCATACTACAGGCAGAGAAGACTTTCTTTGCCATAGAGTCGTACCTCTTGTCATCCCTGTCCTGTGGGACAGTAGGGTAAGCAGTCCTACAGTTGGATGAAGTTGCCGCTTGAACCACCAGGCTCTCTGGGGTCAGGTGTTTTGACAGGTATTCAGGGTCAGCAGCCGCTACCCTATACTTTGTCGACAGTCTTTTATTGACTGCTGGGATGACTTCGGGAGTCTCCCAATTGGATGCAATTTTTCTTTGTAGGGCTGCATGGAAGGGGACCACCGGGTCCTCCTGTGGGCCTTTGGCCAATATATGCATTAGATCATCCTGTTGGAAAACAGGTGAAGGCGCAGACCAACCCATAAACTCAATTATTCTTGCCATCAGGGTTCTATATGGTGTTTCGGCATGTTCCCCTGGGTCTGGCTTTACAAATTCCACTTCTGGGGAAGTGTCAAGTCCACTGGCCTCATGAAGTGAGTCCTGTAGTTCGTTCAGCCTCCTTTCTTCAAGGGTGAAATCCTCTGCAGCAGGTAGTGAGGATCTCTGCAAACCAAAAGTTTCTTGGTCAGAGTCTTCTCTTTCTTCATAAATTGAAGAAAGACCAGGGTATTCTGATCTCTGAAATGGAGTAAAGCCCATCTCTAGGGCTGAAGGAGCCAAACTCGTCGTTATTGGATGAGAAAATGTCGAAGTCGTTGACGCCGATGTAACTGACCTCGAAGGTGGCGAAAATGGCGTCGAAAAAAACTGGAAGGGGCCTCGAAGAATTCGAGAGGATCGGGATCATACTCGAGGGCATCAACGACGGTCTCGGTGTTGTGCCAGAGGCCCTTGAAAACACCGTTGGCTGTGGAGCCTTGGTCCTCTCTTTCATCGGCATCGGCGTCGACGATGGAGTCGAGTCGATCGACCGATGCGTCGAGGAACCCTTCGACAACGGCGTCGATGGCGCCGACCCGTGCGTTGAAGGAATCTTCGACGACGGCGTCAAAGGAACCCTCGACGACGGCGTCGAAGACGGTGCCTTCTTACCCGATGGATCATGGCGCTCTCGGGTGGAATGTTTCGCCGGGTGCTGCGACTCGCAGCGTTTTGATTTTTTGGGTTTTTCACCCGGGGTATCACCCTCAGCTGTCTTCGAGGGGGTCGAGACCGCGTTCTCGAAGACGCTTAACATTTTCTTTCTGAATTCCTCCCACTCAGCTTGAGAACTCTGTTTGGTGGGACAGGAAACTCTTTCTGGGGACAACGAAGACGACGAGGAATGGGACCTTCAATGTCTCTTTTTTGAGTGTCTAGATCTCGACGAATGGTGGGAGCTGCTTCGAGATATAGAATGGGAGTGTTTTCGACGGCGAGGAGACGAATGCCTCGACTCGGCCGACGAAACCTTCGAGGAGGATTTGGCTGACTTACCTCTCTCGAGCTTCCCCTTTCGCTCCTTCAGGGCTTTCGCCGTCATGGACATGCAGTCCTCACACTCCGAACAATGGTGCTCGGACCCCAAGCACCATAAACAGACCCTGTGTGGATCCGTTATTGACATTTATTTACCGCAGTCTCGACATTTCTTGAAGCCGGATCGCGGCGTCGTCGGTTCTGATGAAGAAGCCATCGAGAACGATAAGGAATATTCGTCGAAATAGATTTAGATAAACCTGACTCAACTGAGCAACGACGTTCTGAGGCCCCGTCACGAAGCGCAGAAAAACGGAACTGAGCAACGGACGCAGCGCGTGTCTATTTATGGGCATGGTGACGTCGGCGCCGATACGGTGGCCGTTGCGGGACATCAACTCGGCGGACGTCGACGCGCAGCGCCCTCTACAGAAAAAATTTCCGAGGGCAGCAAGCTGGAAACGTATATCTATCAAAGATAAGGAATACGTCGGAGGACACAATCCCTTCAAAGCTTTTTTATCACTGTGTGTGGTGGAGCTCCAGGGATTTGTCTGCCTGTTGGTATGCAGTGAGCACGTTCAACTGAGAAGAATGTTGATAGGGACTTGGGAGCGAATAGATATGCAAGCCACTGTTCTAGAAATAGCTCGATGCTTGGGCCTTCGGATTTTTTGGGCAGTCCAAGAATCCGGATATTGTTCCATCTCACTCTTCCTTCTCCCTCTTCCACTCATTCTTCCAGCGCCTTGAGGTGTGCCAGCACTCCAGTGATTTGGTGGTTTAGATTTCTCAGGCCATCCTCAGTTTCTGATATGCGGCCCTCAGCCTCACATGAGTGGGCTGTTCGTTTCTGCAGGTCATGGCACAATAGGGATACCTCTGTACTTATGCCATCCATCTTTTTTTCCATTGAGATCCTTGAATTGGCAATAGCGTTCATAACATCCCTAAGGGATATACCCTCTTCTTCCGTTCCCATTGCATTGCTAGATTTGGCCTGCTCTGGCGGGGGAGCTTGGGCAGAGGTTGTATACGGTTCCATTTTGCTCTGCGTTATCACATTCTTTGCACTGTCTTTCCCCATGGCGTTCAAGTCCAAGTTGCTTTGTAGTTGCCTCTCACTCACTTAGCCGGTGGTTATGCAGCCGTACAGATCAGTAGGGTGCTCACGCTGGGTACAGTAGTTTGGCAAGGCGCCTTCCAGTGGCTGCAGTTTAATCCAGGATCTCTTGTAGGTTAGTCAGGCAGATGATTGGAAACATTTGGATCGCTTTTGCAGATGCCTTGGTCATCGTTTATTGTCATTCTGAGCTGCTCTTAAGCATCAGTTTGCTCTTCTGTAGAGATGGTAGAGCCACAAGTCTTGGGTTCTGCCTCGTCAGGGAAGTGCTATCGTAGTCTTTAACACCGCTTCTGTTCTTTTAGTATCTCTTATGCACTTTTGCCTATCTATGTTTTGGTTTCTTACCTTAAAGCTGCTAAGATCCCGCTTCTGTCCTCACCTCCTATCATCTCATTTCACTGAAGCTCCTCTGTTCAATTGGCACCCAGACGTTGTGGAGGGGGGTGTTTTTGCTAATCGTAATTCAAATGCGTGTCCCAGACTCATAAAATGTAGAATTAGGGGCACCGTAGCCGCTTGGCACCAAAGTCAAGTAAACCAGTATCTCAAGTGCCTCTATTTATGGGAGACGTGTTTAGTTGAGATGCCTCCTGAGACAGATTGCGATCACAGCTGATGCTGACATGAAGTTGTCTTACTCGCTAAAGTTCTGTAGTTTCTGATGTGCGTGCCATCCAGGGTGGCGCACCAGTTGGTGAGAGGCCTGTCTTTTAGCAGAAGGCTGCCTCCGTTGATGGTTCAGGCCCACAAGCGATTTCAAACAGGCAGGCTGCATCTATTCCTGTGTGTGATGGCAGTCGGAGAGTCTGTTACCGGGGTGGTCGTCTCATTGGGTTCGCTCTGGGCCCGTAGCTTTGAGCCGCAGCACTGCTGCACCGATCGCCCTATACATTGGCCCGATGCATTATGGGGGCTTCGTACAATTCACACCCCACCTTATGCAATCATATAGTCAGTGTACGTATCTTACCCTCCATTTTAGATGCTCGTGGGACGTAGGCTGCAGATCGCTTACCGAGTCTTACTATGGGTGGTTGGAGTCCGGGAATGCCTCTACTGCGTATCGTTAGTGTTACGTAATGTAGTTCCTGTACGCCGTCTTTGGTGCAGAAGCATGTGTAGTTTGGGTACTCTCAATCGCTCCTTATTGTGGACGCTCCATACGTCGCCGGCAGTACGGCTCTCCTGCCGCCGTATCGCTCATGGGGGAGAATCCATGGTCCTTTTGGGGCCCCCAGTCGTGCCGTTCCCAGGTGTCCGCAGCTGCGAGCTGCAGCTTCCTATGTGATCACCTCCTCGACCGCTCGGGAGGGAGGTGGCATCCAGTTCTCTGTGGCGTTTGGATCCACAGTCACGAGGGGCTACAGGCCGTGCCTTTCTTTGTGTCCACAGCAGCCAGAGACACTGTGTCGGCAGGACCACCCCTGCGTTTTCAGCAGAACCGCTCCAATTAGGAGTGGAGCCCGGGGCGCCAATGTCCTTTTGCTTTTGTGGGCTCTCACACCGCCCAATCACGGTGTTGTGCGCCGCTGGAGTTAGTGCTGGTTCTCTGCATTTTCACTGTAGTGCTGAGCTTACAACTGCCTCCGCAGGAAGCCGGGTCAGTGGAGCCGATGCCGTGCTGCATACCTCCCACTCAGGTCGAAGTCTCGGTGGCCATCTTGTTCAGGACACGCAGTCAGCCAGCACTAATTTCCCTTGCGCATATCTCTGGGGGTGCACATTGATTTGATTTCACAGTGCAGCGATCCGTTGGGTTTTAGAACATCGAATGTCAGGATAGTAGCAGGATTAAGCTGGCAACCCGGGAGCTATGGGGAAGCATGTCCTCATTGCATGCTTGCTGGCCACGCCCGACCCTTCTGCTATCGTTCTTTCTAATAGCTGCATATAACTCTTGCCAGGCTTTATAGGCTGCAGATTTGTGGAACTGCTCTAACCAATAACATATTAGTTCTTTATCCTCTTTAGCTCCCTTGTTGTTATCTATAGGTCCAGTGGGAGACAATTTACATTCCTTACAGCTTGTTGTAGGCACTTCTTTTCCTCATTAATTTTCTTATCAAAGGGGTGCTGATATTTCTTGGCCTGCCTAAAGGCCCAGGAATTCTCTATGATTGGGAATTTAGAATTTATTGAACTAATCCAGTTCACAAGCTCGTCAGCAGACATACACCTTTCGTATTCCCGATCTATATTATTTAGAAAGTTTGTTATGGCAGTCAAATTTCTATCAGACCACCAACTCTATTTAATCCATTATTTACAGATACACATCCACCTTTATCAATGTCTCTCTGTCTATGCTCCTCCATTTTATATTTGACTGTAAGGATAGCATGGTCACTATACATCGAAAAGGCAGAGGCCATAGAAACCACCATGTCTGATAGAAAATCATACCAAAAAAAATAATCTAAGGTACATTACTTCTCTCCATTATGGCATGTTTAGGTTGGGGGAACATCACCCTTAAATCCCTTCAGCATGCTTGTGCCCACATTATAAAAAAGTAGGCTCAAGAACAGGTCAACCTAATTGTTCTTAACCGTCTATCACCATACACTTTTATTGGGATTGCCCCACCCACATCGCCACCAATTAATACAGCAATAATTGGGTTGCTAATAATGACTGGGTCCAGAGGTTCATAGGTACACATTTGCAAGGCCTCAATACTACCCCCCGCCTGGATGGTCATATACATTAATTATCGCAATATCATTCCCGTCACTAAGCTCCACCTCCACCATTCAAATATTTGTGTTGGTATCTTCCAAAGCTACTTCAAGGGCCCTATATCTATTAGTGCTTAATAAAATCAGACTGCCAAAAGAATGACCACCCCCTCCTAGCAGATCTTTTAAAACACGAGGAGTCATCAAAGACCACTTCGCGCAGCAACAAAGTCTCCTGGAACGAGAGAATGTCTGCCATACATAATACATTTCTAGACCCTTAATCTGAAAAAAGAGGTGCATGGCCACGGATGTTCCAGGATTATATCACCACAGTACTTTCAGGACCTCTGCACCGGACTAGGAAGGAAAGAAAGAAGCCATTCCCCAACCCACTCTCCCTCCGGATGGGACCAGTGAAAGTCTTGCTGTGTTTTTCGACTTAATTTTTAGTTCAGTTAGTTGAACAGATCGAGGATCCTGATCTTATGTGGGCACCATTGTTCCATATAGTCACTTTGCAGGTAAGTAAGGGCTGTACCCGAATCGGTTTTGAATTTATGTTGATCACCCTGGATGTTGTAGGTGGTACTTTCCATCGCCATGAATGACCACACTCTCTGCAACCATTTGTATATTGTCAGTGGGGAACTCTTTTTTAAATGTTTGGGCTATTGTTAGCCATGCCACTATTAGTAGTCCCATAAAGTTCTGCTTCTGTGGTTTTGTCATAAGCTTCTCTTGGGGGTCCCAAAGACCACACAGCCAGACCCCTTCCTCTAACTTTCCTGCCTGTGTGAACATCTATTGCATTTGTGATTTCACATCCCCCCAGAATTGCTGTATTTCTGGGCATTCCCACCATATATGGCTCCAATCTCCTATTCCCCCGCATTCTCACCAGCACAGGCATGAGGTTTGGGGGTACATTATGTGTAGTCATTCCGGGGTGTAGTGCCACTGGATTAAGATCTTTGTCCACATTTCTCTGGGCTGTACATCCTAGTGAGTTTGAGGATTGCGCCCCATAAATATTCCCAGTGTTCTTTGGAGATTCTTCCCCGTAGAGATTTTTCCTACCTCTTCATATATAACCAAGTGACCTCTTCTGTTTGCGTGTTCAGGAATTTATATGTGTCCGAGACACATTTTTTTGTGCCAGTGTTGGTCGAACGGGGACAATTCCCTAGTTACTGCTTGTTTTATCTGTGGGGATGTCAGCCAGTGGGTTAGTTGATCATATTTGTACCTGTCTTTGCTTGTTAGGCCGATCTGGGCTGCACACTCTTCAACGATCTGATCTCTTGATTGTGGAACATATCTCCTATCTTTGTGTAGCCTGCGTCTTCCCATTTCCTGTATGCCCCTAATTCCAACCCTGGCGAGAATTTTGGGTTGCGGAACATTGGCTTGAAGGGGGACAGATCTTGTGTGAGGGTTCCTTCTTTTGTAGCTTTGTTCCAGACCTCCAATGTCGCTTTCATTACTTCGCTAATTTGTAGATATGGGTGTTTATAGTGCTTTCCTTTCAATAACAGATCCCCAATGTGAGCGGTCACTACTGCCTTAACCTGTGTGGTCCATATTTTCTGTGAGGGTCCTTTGATCCATTCTTTCAGTACCTAAAGTTGTACTGCCTCATAGTATTTGCGGAAGTGTGGGAGGGCACAGCCCCCTTTATGTGTTCTACTGCTCTAGCCACTCTAGGGGTCTTTTTCCCCCATATGAAGGCCATCATTATCTTGGACATTGATTTAACGTAGGATGCAGGGATTTTAATTCGGATGGCTTAGAAGAGATACAATACTCAGGGGAGAACGGTCAATTTGACCGAGCCATCTGGCCCCACCATGAAATCGACATAGGGTTCCACCTCTCTACGTCTTGTCTAATCTTTTCCAGCTGCTTCGGATAGTTCTCCCAATATTGCCTATCGATTCTGTCCGTTAGGGTATGCCCAGATACTTCACCCCTGTGTCCGCTACCTTCAGCGGTAGCATGAATACCTGTTGCTGCCGTGCGCCCCAGTCAACCGCTAATATCAATGCTTCTGACTTTGGCCAATTAATTTTGAGACCTGACAATGATCCATATGTTTCCATCTGTCTGAGAAGGAGCTGCAGAGACATTTCAGGGTCTGTCAGTGCCAGAAACATGTTGTCTCCGTATGCCACTACCTTGTATGGGAGGCCGGCCATATCTATATCTCTGAAGGCCGATGATTCCCTTATTCTTGCTAGGAGGGTTTCAAGAAAAATCGCATAAAACAGAGGGGAGAGAGGGCACCCCTATTTGGTCCCTCTCTCAATAATGACTGTCTCTGAGATCTCTCAGTTCACTGCTGTGTGGATGCTGGAGGAGACATAGTTGGCTCGTATCATGTCTATAAATGGTTCCCCTAAACCCATATGTTTCAATATGCGGAAGAGAAACAACCACTCGACACAGTCAAAACCCTTCTCCGCGCCGGGTGCTGGGAGAATTGCTATAGAGTGGGCAAGTCCTGCTTTTTCAACCAGATGGAATATTCTTCGGATGTTGTCGTGCATTTGTCTGTTAGGGACAAATCCTCACTGGTCTTGGTTTATTAGCTTCGGAAGGACTTGGGCCAATCTATTGGCCAATATTTTTGTATACAGCTTAGCGTCTATGTTGATTAATGCTATCAGGCGACATGATCTGGGTACTTCAGGGTTTTTCCCTGGTTTGTGGAAGACTAATACTTTTGCCTCATTCATTGAATGTGTTATATTGCCATTGGCCCTCATTACGACCCTGGCGGAGTGGGTTTACGCCAGCGTTATTCGCGGCGGACCCGTCCGCCCTACTACGAGTTCCCGTAGCGCCATGGAACGTTTTCCGCCTGGTTTTTCCGGGCGGAGAAATCCATGGCGCTACGGGACCTTGATGTTAATTACGCCACCGTATTTTGCGGTGGCGCAATTAACGCCTTCCCCACTCCCATTATACCCTATGGGGCAAAAATGGGAATGGGGAAGGGTAAAATGGGGAATGGGGATTTACCGCCCCGCCAAGGTCGGCATGGGGCGGAAAATCCGCCAACCTCCATGGCGCTATCGGCAGCTTTCCGCCGTGCTCCGCGGTGCATTTAGCACCGCGATTTCCGCCAGGGTCGTAATGAGGGCCATTGTCTTTTAAAGTATTGAATAATTCAGTGAGAATGGGAGTACGCATCTTGGTCCTGTCCTATAGGGTGGTCTGAGGAGTAAAGTTTTTGGTAGTATTCTTTGAATGTTTTCCCGATTTCTTCTGTACATATATTTCCTTCGCTATCTGTCATCTTTACTAATTGCCTGCTTTGTTTCGCTTCCAGTTGTCTTGCTAGGAGTCTGTCTGCTTTGTTTGCCTTGGTGTAATACCAGTGCTTGAAATGGAGAATGTGTTTCCCAGCCCTTTTAGGGCAGAGGGTTTCTAATTGGCGTTGTTCATGCCGCATTGCTTTCTCTAATTTCGTCGGGGGCTTCTGCACCATCTCCATCTGAATCGCTTTCAGTTTCTTTTCCAAATCTGATTCCAATTGGCGGGTTTGCTTGTCCTTCATCACCTTAAGTGCTATGATTTTCCCCCTTGTGACTGCTTTAAATGCTTCCCATAGCGCCTCCCTGGACATTTCTGGCTGGTTGTTTTGAGTGAAGTATTCCCTAATGCCTGCCCTCGCCAGTTTCCCTAGTACAGGGTTAAGTATAATGTCGAATGGGAGGTAGCATCGCCAGCGCCCTGTTTCTATATGTGAGAGTGATAATTCTATCCAGAGGGGAGCGTGTTCAGATAGTGAGATTGCTCTGATTTTCGTATACTGGATCTTCGCAATGAGTCCCATGGAGACCCCTATGTAATCTATTCTGGACATTGAGTTGTGAACGTGTGAGAAGTGTGTATATCCTATTTATTGACCGTTGTTCCCCCACCAAGCATCCCCTAGCGAGAGTGTCTCAATTTTCTTGCATAGAGCTTTTAATGGCGCTGCCTGTCCCTATGTTCTGGTGCCAGATCTATGTCGGGCAGCCATGCAAAATTAAAGTCTCCTCCCAGTACCACCTCGCCTGTGGTGAACCTTTCTACTTTATCCAGGGTATCTCTCAGGAAGCCGTCTTCTCCTATATTGGGGCGTATATTGTAGCTACGTCATGAGGGATCCCTCTATGTGAACATTAGCGAATATGTATCTTCCGTGCATATCAGATTGCATGTTGTGTAATTGGATCTTTAGTGTTTCCCTGCCTTTTTCTCTTGCTCGTTGGCTTGGATGATCTGGTTGTACCCTCTCAAGTGAGTTTTTTTTGTCTTTCTCCCTTATGTGGTTTCTTGTAATATTATGATATTGTATTTCCCTTTATGTAGGAAGTATTCTATTTGGTTTCCTCTTTGCCTGTGAGTACAGGCCCCGGACGTTGTACGTTAGAATTGTTTTCCCCTTCATTTTGGAGGCAGACTCTTCCCTCCTCTTGGCTCCTGTCATTTTTGACACAGTGGAAGCCTTTCTGGATCTGGTTCCCCTCTCCCCTAAAAATTCCCCTGTAACTGCCCTCCCTCCTCGCCTCCCGATGCAACCCCCAACTTGCATATTGCCCTCTCCCTCCCCAACAACTGCCTTGAGAAGGACTCTAGGACCTATGGTTGCTTGGGTGGGCTGCCTTCCGCACCAGCCCCTCGAAATTCTCAGGGATAACTGTCTGGGGACTCCTAAAATCCACGTGGATTCCATGCGATGGCACCGGGTGGACTCTCCCCACTGGCCGTCACCTGGTGTCTGGATTTTAGCTCCCTGTACCCTGTCGGTGTTGGCTGCTGGTGATGCTATCCCTGGCGGGTGGCTATGTATCGTCCGTCTTTCACATTCCAGATCGTTCCCTGTGATGGTCCTACTTCGTCTTGATAGGTTGTTGTGCTTTTCTATGGACCGTCTTCCATTCCCAGGGGCTTCTCCTCAGTCCACTTTTCTTCCCTAATTTCCTGGTTGCTTTCTTGATCCTGTATGTTCATGATTCGCAGACCCTCCTCGCAGGTGGTGATTCTTTGCTGTTTTCCTTCCCACGTGAAGAGTAGCTCGAAGGGGAATGTCCATTTGTATCTAACTTGTTTTGCTGCAAGTTCTTTGATTACTGGAGTGTTGATTGCGCCAAGTCCTGAAACAATTGTATTTCAACCCTGTTCATCTGTATGTGATCCTTTGTCCTTGCTCTGTGGAGGATCTACTCCTTCTGGGTGTATGAAGTGAGTGCTATCAGGACGTTCCTGTGCCGTGTTCCTGGTCTGCCTGTTCTTCTAGATTCTGTCATCATCTTCAGTGGAGAGAATGTCTTTGAATACCTGCTGAACCGCTTCCTTAAGGTCTTCGTCCTCGACGATATTCGATCTCCGGGAGCGGTTTTCTAAGTCCTTTTGTCAGGCGGGCCAGGCGCTCCTGGGTCTCTCCGTATTGCTGCACTTCTTCTTCCAAGTTCTGCACCATACTCGCTAGTGTGTCTGTTCTGTCCCCAAGATTTGCTACGTCTGCTTTTATTTGCTGAACCGCCTGTTTCATCTCTTCCTTCATGGTTTCAAATTGGGTGTGGACTGTGGTTATGAATTGGTCCTGGAACTCCTTGAACCAGGACTGCATGTCCTCCTTCATGGCCATGCCTGTCTGTGCCGTGCCCTGGTCGGTCTTTGCTTGTGGGTCCTCCTTGCCCTCCTCCTTTCAGTTGGCTAGCGGAATCTGTGCTTGACAGCTGCACCAAGTTTGATTCTTGCCTGTGTGTTGGGGTCTGCGCTGAGGCTTGTGCCGTTTTCCCCCTTGATTTTGACATGTGTGCCATTCTACGAGACTTGGAGTGCCTTTAGATGTACGGCGCGAGTGAGGCCCGGGTTGGGGGGGTATCTAGGTTGTTGGAGGTGCCTTATTCCGTGGGCCCCTTCTTCTTGCTGGGGTCCTAGGGGGCTGTTTCCCCTCTGTGCATTTCCTTAATTGTGTCTCACTTTGCTACGATGTGTGGACTAGCCCAAGGGCGTAGTTTGCCTATCAGTGGTACAGATTGGGATGTGTATGGTCCGTTTGTTTTGTGCGTAGTGAGCAGTCTTCTCTGCTCCTTCTGGTATCTGTGTACTGTTGCCCCTTTTGTTGTTGGAGGATGGAAGGGGCCTGTGGCTTCCCTGTGTTCCTCGTGCCTGCTGTGAATTTGCGAGCGTTGATCCCCTTCATAAATATGGGGTCTCATTGCTGCTGTAGTGTCTCTGTGGGAGGCTGGGAGGATAATGGCTTCAGTGTGAGGAATTGCTCTGGAGCCGCTGAGTGTCCTAGATGCCCGCTCGTGAGGAGGGGGGTTGCTGCATGCAGGGGCTGCACTTCGCCCCTACTTCTTGCTGAGGACCTGCAGGGGCTGGTGCCCCTCTGCGCGCTCCCCTTGTTGTTACTCCCTTTGCTGCGTTGTGTGGCCTTGCCTAAGGGAGTAGTTCGCCTTATGGTGGTAATGCTTGTTTTTTTGTCCGTTTTCTAGGTGCATTGTGAGCGTCCTACACCGGCTTTTGTGGAGTCTGCACGGTTGTCCCTCCAATAGCTGAATGGTGGAAGGGGTCTACCGTATCCCCTGTACTCCTTGGGCCTTCCAAGGATAGGTGCGCCTGGATCCCCTTCCTAAGTGGGGGTCTCACTGTAGCTGAAGTGCCCCTAGTGCCTCTGTGAGTCGCTGGGAGGGTATGGGCCTCCGTATGAGTGTTGTGCTTTTGGGCCCATGTGTGTTAATTTCCGTCCCCCGTTCTGTGGTGCTCTGTTGGCGGCGAGCTCCCTGGAGACCAATTCCTCTTCCTTTGCCGGGATGTGTTGGGCACCTGCGTTGCCTCTAGTGGCACTGGGTGCGAGGGCAGCAGTCTCCAGGCTCCCCACATGTTCTGGCACTTGGGTCCTGATTACGCCTACTAGGACGTCCGAGTGATCTGGGCCTCTCCCATGGGATATTGCCGGATCTTTGTTTCCTCAGCGTGGAATGCCTTGTTCCTTTCTGTTTCTCCCCTGGGGCTTGCTCCGTCCACTTCGTGTGTCAGCACCAGAGAGTCAGGGCATGGCGTTGTCTCTGATCTGCCTCGGTGACAAGGTGCTTGTTTAAGAATATGTGCATATCCCCTTCCCAGCGCCACTGGTGAGGGGGTCTGTTGTGGGGGTGTGCGCTCAATGGGTCTGCGGTGTGGCACCCGCCTCCCGTCTTCTCTGTTCCATATCTTTCACCAGCGTGTTTTGGCGGGTCTTCCCACGTAGCTGCTCCGGAGTCACTCTTTCAGTCCGGTGCTGTGTCCGTGTAGCGGAGGCTCCCGGGATTTATTAACCAAAGAGACAATTTCAGAGTCAAAACATCAGACTCTTATGACTGCTGCACTATAGCCATCCAACAGTTCACTAAAATCAAAATCAGAGGACTGCAATACTCTCAATGTGGGCAGATGTTTAAAACGAAGCAGCACAAAACTCAGATTTGTAGGATGATTGTCCTCAACAAATAATTGGTTTATTATAAATGAAGTGGGAGACAGGAGCACTGGGTTTGATGGTAGAGCACATTAACATCCTCCTGACTGTCAGAATTAGCCTCACCGGTTGAGTTGTCCTCTGACCTGAGATACCGATTCTGCCCCCATAGGTGTAGCTACTACACGTGTAGGCCGTGTGATTTGGGAGCCATCATATCAGAATTGTCATTGATGTCTTTGCTTTCCTGTTCTCAGTTTAACAGCTAATTAGTAAGATTACTATTTTTATTGTCGGCTCCTTTAGGTTTACGCACTGCACTTTTGCAACCTTTTTTTAGAGAAATGGCCAATATTAAAGTCCTGCTTCTACACTTCCTGGCCAAATGTCCTATCTGTCACCAATTTGTAGTTATGTTTCTGATTAGTTTCGAACTTTTCGGCTTTGTGCCTTTTCCATCACAACTTTCTAGCGAAGACAGAGTCATAAACGGGTTCCTCTTCCATACCAGGATTAATCTGTTCTCTTGAAAGCTCTGCCAGTGTAGATTCCGGCTGGTTCTCTCTACCCACAGACAGATTCAGCCAATGGGATAAAATCCTCAACCTCCACATGAATTAGCCCGCCTGCCCCTTTAGGGCTGTATGGGAGTGCACAACAGAAGTCAGCTGATCTAATTAGGTAGAATGTCTTTGCGTTTCACCCAAGATGTAATAACATTTCAGTAAGATTGTTAAGGTAAAGTTAGTCGCCTCGTAGACGGCCGTTCCTCCACTTCCTTCTGGGAAAATTGATCCTTCCACATTATCCTGCTGCTCGAAGCTCCCTGCCACTACCGTAGGTGTATCGATAATTAGACCTGACAGCCTAGGTGACCCTGACACCCTTTGCGCAATGCCAGAGTAAATCAAAATTGTCTTTGGCTCGTGAATCTCCACACATGTAGAACTGGTCTCCTTTTCTATTGTATCTGTAGACAGCTGCTGCACTGCAGATTGTAATGAGTAACACATGTTGAGCAAGGAGCTGTTGTTATCTATTTCAGCGGATTTACATGCCGACTCAACTTGCTCACCTGCCTCCGGTATATCAAACTGTTTGTCATTGTATTGCTTCCATTGTGTGTTGCACTAAAGTATTTTGTGATTTTTATACTAGGATGTTGGACCTGATTGTGCAACTGATTAGCAGCTGCTGACGCCTCAGGTTATTCACTAAGGCCAGTCTCCGTGCCTTATACGTTTAGAGAATGACTGCTCTTTTTTTTATTGGCACGTAAATTATAACCCTGTCTGGGGCCTCTATTAGGCATTTATAATGTTATGATGTCACTGCCACGTGCCCACGGGTAAGACAAACAGGGAGGCATGCACAGGCACTCACCAGCCACAGTTGACTTAGACACATGCTATGGCGATATCACAACCCCTGGGCAGCCCAAACAATACGCTCTTCTTCCAGCGAATGTTGTGCCACCTCACCCAATAGTCCACCAAGCAGTGACTTCACAGGTACATCAATGCCCCTTACTGCATACCTCCGCTGACCATGGCAGACCACTCAGTGCCAGTCTCTGCGCTCCATGCACATAATGCTGTTTTAAAGAAGCAGCTGGTTTGTGAGGGAGAATTGCCCTGCCTCCTGCAGTTGAAGTGTCAAAAAGACTGACACCATCAGCTAAGACCACGGCAGTTCACTCACTACCACTCTCTGTGCCAAATCATCATTATTGCCCTTACACCTATCATAAAGGGCGGCACTGTGCCAAGTGTGACACTGAGGAACTACCAAGTCACCAAAATCGTCCAATCAGAATTACCCTTGTGAATATCCCTTAGGAAGTTGCCCACAAGGCCAACACCTGGCATCCAGTGACGTTGGGTGAGAATAATGGGGTGGTTAGCAATACTGCATTTGACCAGGGATAAAGGAAATATCTTGGCAATGATTGAAAATAAAAATATATGTGGTCTATGAGAGGAGAGACCGAGTTATTAATAATATCCCCAAAACGGATAAAGGAGAGCCATATAATCTTGGTTTACTATTTTTTTGTTTTGCGAAAATCAGGAGCATCTCACAAACAAAGAAAACAAACTATTAGTACCGGGGTGGGCACTAATAGCAATACGCTCCTCTCTGGGGTGCCTTACCGAGTCAGGTAATTCCCCAGGGCCTTCCTTAAGGCCCTGGCTGTGCTTGATGCTTATTACTTAAGTGTAAAATCACTCTTCTTAGTACCCTAATATAACAAGAGACGAGGCAGCACTAGAAAGACTCCCAGCCTGCAGCCTGTAAGGCAGTCGATTGGCATCTTTAACCAGGTAAAACCACTGCTGCCACACAATCCATTTAGAATTTGCAAAGGCTGTGCAATATGTTACTTAGCGAAGCAGAAAGAAAGACATTTCTTTTGAGACGCATTCATGACTAGATGGTGCAAGCAGATGAAGCCTACATTGGTAGGGATGGAACCCTCCTCACAGGATGAGAAGGAAACAATTCAAGTCGATCCCTCGCGAACATATGCTTTACACACACCCCACCAGTAGTAATGAAAGGGCCGCATGGGCTGAACGGTCAACATGAAAACATGAATGGACCAGGATAAGTGCCACATGGCAGGACAAGACAAAACAATTGGCACAACACTTTTAACTGTCTTCTTAAGTTCTTAGGCTTCCCTCCAATCTTCAAAAAAAATGTGGATGTAAGCTCTGGCTGCCGGTATCATTTTTTTTCTGGCGCCCAGGAATTGGCAATTACCGGGACATTACGGCCCCACTGAACCCGGTAATTGCTCATTCCTGGGCGCTGGAAAAAATGACTCCCTATTCCCATTTGAGTCCCATTGGACTCAGTGGGAATGGGGAGGCTGTCACGACCCTCGCCCAAAACCCCCTCTGGCAAACCCATTGGCCAGGTGGAGTCAGGACTCGGGCCTCTAGAGCCTGGCATCCTCTTCAAAGCCCTCATGTGACCAGTGGCGCCAGGCTCATGCACCATGAAAAACAATGTGCTTGGGAACTACTTTATTGTATTGTCAGCCAACATGGAGGCATCCACATAGCTTGGTTCCTAAGAACCAAGCTATGCGGTCTAGTGTTTTGGGTGTGGTATCCTAGGGACTACTTTACCTGGACTATTTTGTTGGGGCTATTTAAACCACACCCGAGCAAGACAACACGCTTCGCGTTACTTTGCAGCTTGCAACGTGACGCTCACCGTGTCCAGCTATTCCCTCGAACCCCGGAGAAGAAGAACCTGCAAGGAGACAAAAGGAACATCATTAGCAGCAGCATCTTACCTGCAGTCTTCATCTTTAAACACTCACAGCTACTGAGAACAGCTTCCTCGAATCTTCACGCCTCCCGGACAGAACGACCTGAAAGAGGAAGATAGAGGCAACATTAAAGAAAGCAGTAGAGACAGTTACAAATTACAAACTGCTCAAAAGGCTTACCTGGCTGGTTGCCTCTCGGCTGGCACTACTCCGGACATTCCACTCGCGCTGAAGAACACTGCGACCTCCAAGGAAGGAACACAGAGGTTAGCAAAGGAAAGACTTCGCAGCGCTGCGCATAGCGCTTACTTACCGCATCATAGCGCTCTTAATGCACCATCATTTACCAGCGGGGGCTCAACCAAGCCAGTTCGCCGCGCTGAAGCTCTGCATACTTAAGGGAGAAAAAAGAGACCATTTAAACAAAGAAAGGATTGCAGAATAGCAACAAAACTAAAGAACAGCAATAAGACCTACTTGAACAATATCAAACGGGCCGGCGTCAGTAAAGTAACTGGACCGCACTCGCCCATGAAAGACAACGCGCCCCTGCAAAGAAGGCAGGATGGAGAGCACGCCTAATTCTACCACAAGGCAGACCACATCAGGGCAAAGCTGAGAAGCATACCAGCAAGTAACCCGGCTGGGTGGCGTCCCTGTGGATACCAGGTGAGCGTAACGGAAGCCGGATGCACCGGCAGCATTCGTGAATGGTGCCGGTGCATCCAACATGGTCTGCTAGCGGGTGCCGGTCCGCCCGCCAGGTCACACCTGGTGGGCAGAAAGGCATCTGCGAGCAGACCTCGTAGTTTGCGGTACGGTAACAACGGTACCAGCAAGCTTACCGGGACTGTGGTTACTGTACTGGCAAACTCATAATGAGGCCCATTGTGTCACAGGTTTCCCCTTTTCTCACCTGTCTTCTCTGTTTTGTGGAGTCCTTTGTCAGGGTTTTCTTCCGAGCAGTTCGTGTCTGGTACAAGCCCGCTCGGCCGTCTTAGGATTCCAGGATTCGTTCAACTTCTTCGTCCGGGAACAATGGAAACTCCAGGAAGCTAGGAATGGAGGCAGCACGTGGAGGTGGTCTGCGCAGAACGCAGAAGAAACAGGATCAAGGAAGGTAGAAGGGAAGGAGAAGGAGGAAGGCCCGGGAACCAGGGAGCAACACAGTTCAGGAGAACGAACTACAGAGCACGTCAGGCCACATCTATCGGTAGCGTTGAGACGTGCGAAGCCGCAGGGGAGTGGCTAATTTATAGAACATGCTACATAGGACGTAAAGGTCGATAGACCGCGTTCCGTGTATACGGCCATGTTGGGTGTACTACAGCGAGTAACCCTCGATGTGCCAGGGACCAGGAGGACCAGAAAGGGCGTGATCGACAGGATCATGACACATTGTGTAGTAAAACAAGTGCATGACTGTGTTAAGGATTTCAATCAGGTGGCACACTTTGGTCTCAGCCTAGTATGTAGTGGACAACTGAGATGCCTTTCTCTTTAATTTATGTGAATTCAATTTGAGATGGTACACAACTCATATCACACCCCCTTTTTCAAATACCCTGGGGCACAATGACCATGAACCTTGCCGGTTGGTGAAAATACAATATTTATTTATTTTTAAAATTCAAAGGAAATCATACATTTTTTAATATGGGACAGCAATCACCCATGGGTGATAATTACAGTGAAAATGGAAGCAATGCACTTAATTAACCTTCTCCTAGAACATATACAAAGCACAAGAGAATAGGAGCACTTTTTCAATTAGGATAGATAGCACCCAAGTTAAGGTTTCCCCCTGCAATGTTCCCCCAACCGCCAAATAATCAAATTCTGAGTGGATAGAAAGAAGCAGCATGTAGTCAGGGATAAGAGACAGTAAACAGAATCAAACCCCTTTGCAAAGGCCTGAAATGACACTCGGATTTTGATAAATAATTGATTAATGTGCGGTTAAATGGGTGAGGCAACTACGATTTCTCACAATGGCAACAATGCATAAACACTAACAATCATAATGCAATGGATCAACAGGGAACTTACAATTCGAAAATGAGAGGAGCTGCAGCCAAATGACACACAAATTTGCAATTTACCCAATTCCCGTTTAAAATGTAAAAACGGTTTCTTTGAAAAATTGGTGAAATACTCGGATTTGGAGTGCGGTTTTTGGGTTGGGGAATAGATATATATCACAGGGACAATATAGAACTGAAATAGGTCTCTAGGTGGTGAATTGAGAGAGATTTGGAAGGTAGAATGAGGTTTGTTTTTAGGAAAATAGAGCAGTTAAAAGTGAGAAAATCGGTTTTGAAAGAAAGAATTTTAGACTAAATTATCTAAACTATATTGTTAAAGAGGAACACAGTAAGCTCCAAGTTTGATTTGCGAGGTCAACCTTGTCACCCCAGTGCTCAACTTTAGCTGGAAATTAGTTTGATTACTCCAAATATAACTAAGGGTTTTGGATTTACACCAAACAGAAATGAAAAGAGAGATGGCGCTAGCACTTAAAATTAAAGACAAAATATGCAGATAATTCTAACAGTTTCAACAAGTTACCAGGGTATAAATATGACTACTTAGAGAGTGGGATAAGGGCAAAGGCAAGACAAGATAGGCTATGGCCCTCATTACAAGTCAGGCGGTGGACCATGGTGCTATTAGCACCATGGTCCATGCCGGATTCCGCCATGGTGGATGGCGGAATTACCGCCCCATTCCAAGGTGAGTGGGGCGGTAATTCCCCATTTGCCCTTCCCCATTCCCATTTTTGCCCCATAGGGCATAATGGGGATGGGGAAGGCGCTAATTACGGCACCGTAAATTCCGTTGCTGTAATTAGCACCAAGGTTGCTTAGCGTCTTGGACTTTAACGCCTGCAAAAAGCAGGCGTTAAAGAGTGAATCAGGCATTAAGGGTTAACGGTGCCGACGGCGCCGTTAAACCCTTAACGCCTGACTTGTAATGAGGGCCTATGTGTTTCTACGGGGTGGGGATTATACTCACAGTCTACTTTTTAGTTTTGGGATTTTTGGACAGTCAACAGGGTCTGGTCACCACATGGCGGCGTGCCTGGCAAAAGTCAGCTGGGCAAGGTCTGGTCACCGGGTCGTCACCGGGTAGCGAACAGCTGGGCAATTTGGGTCACTGGATCGCACAGGTACCGCTGGATGCAGTTAGTGGGTAAGCAGTTAGTGGGCAGCAGATTTTTTAATGAGAGATTAGTGGGTTGATTCTGGATCAATGGCCTTGCTGGGAATAGGATCAACAATGCTTTCCCTTTGCAGTGGGGTCTGGAATCTGGCAGGATGAATGCAGAAGATCAGGAATGCAGGAGCAGGAAATTCAGGAACACTCTGTCTAGAGTCATGTCAGGGACTCTTTAGAGCACAGTGACATCATAGAAGTATATGGCTGGGCCGGTTTAGCTAAGCATGCCTCTAACAATTGGATTAGACAATCAATCTTGGCTGCCTCGCCTAGGATGTGACTCAGTTTAGGGGTTGTACTTTTATGAGGTGAAAAGACTTCCCACAGACCTTTTTGCCAAAAATCAAACATAACAGAAGGTACACATTTGTACAGTTGTGGCATTTTACCCAATTACATGAGCAGATTACATATTTTATGCAGACTATTGCAGTCCAACTCTGCAATCTGTGAGACATTGTTTTGTACGTTTAATAATCTTTGGTCATTTTCAGTGTGAAATGTTCGGCCTAAAATTCTGTAACTTTACACGTGCGTACATACTATCATAGGGCCAATTTCTGTCATTTTTTAACATTCCATCATACATCCTTTCCCCATGATTTGCATTCTTCTGGTGTTCGTGTCACATACATGCTATTGACAGCCAAGACCTCTTATTTAAAAACCACAAAAATCACATTTAAACAGCTACATTTTCATATTTTTGCAAAGTCCTGCTGCACAGATAAAAGTCTTCAAAGTTTATTTATAAAATAGTCTCTGGAAACAGATGGGTGGTCCATTTGTCCTTCACTGGACCATTTATTTTTTGTCTTCAGCTACCACCAACTGTCATTTCCTCCAGAGTAAGGTGGGGGTTTCCCAGCTTGATTGAAGGTTTATTGCCCCTTCTCCACTTCACACTTCTGTGTCCTGGAAGTTCCACTGTCATAGGGTTCAGCTCAGACCAGATTCTGTCCAACCTAGTAATTATCACTGAGGTATTAGTATTTATTGAGAGGGGCCCTTTTGTGTCTTTCATCCTCTCAGCAGAAACCTGTTTTGGGCAGATTCATCCCCCCATGCAGCCACTGAAGTTTGATTTAATTCTATTTATTTTTGCTCTGAATTGGAAGAAAACCTGCTGAATAGAACTATCTCATTCATGTTTTGTCATAGCACAATCCCCTTTCATATTGCTAGGCAAGAAGAAGTTTTTGTTCAATATAGTACTCTCAAACGGGCATTTTTCTTCTTCGGTTTTCAAAGCCCATTTTTACAAATGTGGTGCAAGCTGCTAGCACTTGGCTTTCAAATTCGGTTTTCGACTTTCCATCTGGATTCCCACACTGTTTTGCAGCCATAATTATTTTCTTGTGGGCAGTAGTTTATTTGAACCACCTATGTACTGACATTGACATAGCCCAGAGCTGGAGCTTCTTTGAAATACTGATCATTGACACTTTGTAACTTAAAAGTGAAGCTTTTTCCCTTGCAGCAGAAAATGAAGTTTGTTGATTTTTCTCAGATTTGGTTTGACAGAGCCTGTAATTTAGGGGTCATGCTTGGTTTTGCCGAAACACAATGGGGATATGAATGGGCATGGCAGGGCCTTATCACTAACAGTATTTTGAGGAACAACAGATACAAATAGCATCACAGCAGTATCATTTTAAGGTAAAATACCCCCTTTTCAATTGGTACTTTGGGCTGGCAGCAAAGCAGTACTGCGTTTTCACTCCCTTTGGTACATGTGAGAACATAATGGCAGGCTTTCTTAGTGTTCCCCCTGGTTCCATCCTGCCCCATATGTGCTTGGCATGATGGTGCAGCCATCTTTTTGTTGTTGCAAAAAACAGTTTTGCCATGAGGCAATGGTGCTCACAGGAGCCAGCACAGCCATTTTGCTGCTTCTGCTGAAGTGCAACTTTGTTATGGATGGGAGTGCTGCTGAGTGGGTCAAAGAAGCCCACAAATCCCCCCGACTCTTCTGAGATCTTTGTCGAGGGATAGTAGGGCAAGGTGAGCTTCATCAGGTAAGCGTCCTTCTTCCATCAGGGAGCGGCCCGACAAGATCCTCCTGCTTTCTCTTGTTGGAGCGTGGAACGACACCCACAGCTTTCCCTGAGGTCTTCCTTTGTGGTGTTGAGCGACACCCCCAGATTTTCTTTGATTTCTCCCTTTCAGGTCACCAGGAGGTCCTCCTTGGTCTTTCAATAGGCGCAACCAGTACACATATATTAAATAAATAAGAACTGGTTACTTCATTTTCCCACTAACTGCCTTCCAATAGGCTTGACAGCAGTGGGACATGCATGCATTCAATAATCACATTTGATAGTGAAGATCATATTGAGTCTTCATACCCTCTGCAGATCTTTCCAGATTCCGCTGAGCATACGCAAAATCATGTTGAAGGTGTTTTTGTTGATTCTCAACATACTCATGCGTTGTGGAGGCGTTTATCAGTGTCTGCTCTTGAGTTCTACAGAGCATATGCCGAGGTAGCACCATCCTTCGTCCGGTTATCAGCTCAAATTGAGATATTTTGGTTGCAGAAGGTGGTCTAGATCTGATGGCCATCAGGACAAGCGGTAATCAGATGTCCCAACTTGTCCCAGAGTCTGCCACAAACTGTTTTAGAATGCTCACAATGGTTTTATTGTACCTCTCAACTCCACCACTAGAGGACAGCGGTATGCAATGTGAAGTTTTCTTTTTACCCCAAGTATCTCCCACATCTTTGTCATCACTTTGCTGGTGAAGCGACTACCTTGGTCTGACTCAATCCTTTGGGGTAGGCCAAAACGCGAGAAGATGT
This sequence comes from Ambystoma mexicanum, assembly GCF_040938575.1. Classification (NCBI taxonomy): domain Eukaryota; kingdom Metazoa; phylum Chordata; class Amphibia; order Caudata; family Ambystomatidae; genus Ambystoma; species Ambystoma mexicanum. Next base: position 1,184,916,505 of record NC_090921.1, on the reverse strand, counting down.
GGTTGATCATCAGGGCAGCTGCTGTTTCTGCCCTACAATTAGGGACCGGAAGACATTCTACCCACTTGGTGAACAAGCATGTTACGGTTAACATGTACTTGTTGCCCCTAGAGGAGCGAATCACGGGCCCAATGAAATCTACTTGTAAATCTGACCAAGGCAGTGTCATCCCCCTCTTCTGGAGGGGAGCTCAGTGTGTGAGTGAAGTTGGCTGAAATTGTGCATACACAAGATACCCCTTCAAGTATTGGTTGAGGTCCTGCCCCATGTGTGGCCAGTATGCAACTTCACGTAAGATTTCTAAAGTAGTGTGAAACCTCTGATGATTGGCTGTAGCCGTGTAATGGGCGTGACTTAGCACCAGGCTTCGGAATGAGGTAGGTACCACCCACTGGTCACAGCCAGAGATGGTTCTCCTCTTTCCCTATATAATCATTATCCATCAGGGGACAGATCTAAGGGTCCTCAATGTGTTGATAGAATTTACCAATAATCAAATCCCCTTTTTGTGCTGTGATTAAATCAGCATCTGGGGTCTCCTTACTCCACTGGGCAGTTGAGAGTTCATTGTGAGCATTTGACTGGGACCTAGTCGTAGCCGTGACCTGGATCTCCCCCAACAGGGACTCAATCACAAGGGGATCCCCCCTGGATTGCTCTGGTTTTGGCCAGCTGGTCAGCTAGGTCGTTTCCAGTTTTGTCTGGCCCCTCTATTCAGGAATGACCATGGATCTTCTTCCAATAGATGGTCAGCCCACTAGGGGTGACCAGATCATCAATATTTTGCATTAGCTTGCCATGTTTAAGCGGTTTGTTGTTAGCACATAGCTTGCCTCTGGTATTCCAATTAACCAGGTGCTCCACCAGAATTACCAGTTTGTGAAGTTGGTGTTGGATGGCAGTGAGGATGGCCTGATGAACTGCCATCAACTCTGCCACTTGACTACTATGGGGACCGATTCTGTACCCAGCAGAGGCTTCCGGGGCATCATTCACCCAGGAATTCCCAATGCTGGCCACAGTTCCTTTTCTCCGTTGTTGTCAACATGGTAGGAGCACCTGCCCACAAACTGTGGGCATTACCTCGCACTCGTCTTCTTCATAGACTTTGTGCGGGGAAATCAGGTATGCATCCATATTGTCCTGGGTTTTAAATCTTTCATCCTCGAGACAGTTATCTCTGGCACAATTATGCAAGTCAGCCCGACCTTGCATGAGGGGACTATTCTTGTTTTGGCCATATCTGACCTCCACAGAAAAGCCTTGTATTGAAGAATCCAGAAAGTATTTCTGGAATTACTCACATTTCTGGCCCAGATTCTGTAACTTTGGAGGTATTGCAAAGGCTGGTGTGGAGTCTCCACTATGATGTGTTCCCCTGGATAAACGGGTGGTAATTCTTCAATGCCCACACCATTGCCAGGAGTGCCTTCTCACAATCGTTGAATTTTTCCTCCACAGAGGATAAAGTCTTGCTTGCATAGGAGATGACTTTATTGACCTTGTCATGCTTTTGATATAATACCGCTGTCAAGCATGTATTCAAGAACCCTGTTTCCAAGAAGAACTCCTTGTTTTTGACAGGGTAAGCTAGACAAGGTGCTTATGAGAGGCTTCTTTGAGTTGCTTTACTTCCTCAGCTTGTTCTGGACCCCACGCTCACTGGACCCCCCTTCAACAGATTGATCAGGGGTCTTGTGATCTCTTCGTAATCCTCAATGAACTTCTTACTCTAATTAGTCAGTCCAAGGTGGCTTCTTAGCTCCCGCAGAGTTGTGGGGTCTTTAAGTTTTAGGAGTGCTTCCACCTTCTTCTCCTGGGGACAGAGACCCTCAGGAGTTATCTCATGCCCCAAGAAGTTGACACGGGTCCTGCTCCACTGTGCCTTTTGGAAGGATAGTTTTTCTCCGGCAACCCTCAACTAGGTCAGACCATAACAGGTTTCCGTTATATGTTCCTCCACAGTTGAGCTTTTTATTAGGACATCATCCACATAGGCCAGGTTGCCCCTTTCACCCAAGTCGGGCATGGCCTTATGTAGGAAGTTATTGAATTCATTTCCAGAGTTTATGTATCGAAAGGGAGTCCATGTCCACATGTGCTGCTGTCCCCTGAAGGTAAAGGGCAGCTTGTATTGGTCCTCCCTACTGACAGGCATGGACTAGTACCATTAGTCAGGTCAATGGCAGTGTATACATTAGATCCTTGGATCTGGGCCAGTCCTTGGTCAATGTATGGGAGAAATGTGGACCCTTGTGTTTAGCTTACTAAGGTCAGCACAGAATCTTCACTGGCCGTTTGGTTTTAAAATCCCCAGCACCGGATTATTAAAGTTGCTGTGGACTGGATGAATTATCCCACTGGACTCAAGGTTTTTGATGATTTCTGTCAGGGACTCCATAGATGCAAGAGGCTAGCAGTATTGCTTCACAAACACTGGAGTCATTCCAGTGTCTGTGGGAATTGTTGTAGTGTGGATTTCGGTGCGACCACAGACACACAAATCCACCGCAAATATATCTTGAAAATCTAAGAACACCTGTTTCAACTTTTGCTCCAGAGTCTCGCAGGCATCAGCTAGGTTGATTCGCTCTTCAACCATTTGCCTGAAGCCTGGAAAGTCTTCCGGTTTTGCTATCTCCGCGGCCTCCGCCAACTGGGTTGAGAGGTCCCTGGTTACAGTATTGACCTGGACAGAGGGTTTCAGGTAGGAGAGGCTGTCATTGTGGACCTGGAAAATCACCTCATTCTGCCTGATATCACAGGTCACCTCTTCCTCACCGTAAGGGCAGGAAGAGTACACCAGGAAATCCCCCCCTTGCCGGGTGAAGATCCTGTCTGGTGGTAAGTCATTGTCACTGTCATTGTAAAAACAGTAATTGGGATTTGGTCCTACCAGTTCATTTCCTAGATCCATGGAAACATTTCGGTCATCAACCCAATAATGGTGCATGCGCTCAGAGTGATACTCCTAGTGTCGCTGTTATCCATTAATATTGGAATGGTGTTGTGTTCTACATTGACTAATGGGGTTGGGTTTAACCCTAACCCCTGCTGTTGGAGATGGGCATTGAGGCATACATATGCATCAGGATTTTGCAGTTTCTGTCCTCTTTTAAGTTTTAATTCAAGAGGCAATAGTTGTGTCAGTCCTGGGATGGTTACCTCCTTTCCAATTTGAACTTCAACTGCATACAGCAGCAATTGGGCTGACCGAAATGCTTTTTCTGAATCATCAAAGTCCATGGGATTACCCACTAGTCGGGACCAGGCTTTGAGGTTTATTACGTCCAAATTAATGGCAAAACGATTGGGAATATCACTGCCCAAATTGGATGCAGCAGGGACATCTCGCGCGACCCAACAATTATGTTCTATGCTTTTGTTACCTATAGAAATTTTGAGCATGCACCTGCTAGGCAGAAGATGTTTGGAATTGGGTGTTTCCAGGCCCATTTCCCACTGATCGATCAATTTAAATGTGGATATGGCTCGATCTTTTGGGAGCTTTCGGAACATGGCTTCGCTGATGAAGCTCTTACCATTGTTCACGCACACTCGGGCGGGAACATCCTCCTTCCCCTCATTTAACTGAATAGGGATGAACAAGTGTTCTCTAATTTTCTGAAAGTCAGCTAAATTTGAGCTGGTTTCTCATCACTTTCGAATATATAATTGGGATTTTCAGATTGTGAATTGGTATAGAATTTCAAAATATTTGAAAGGAATGGAGAGGAGTTCCCATCACCAGTTTGTTGTCCTACAGCAATTACTGTCACGTCAGGTATTTGATTGTTCTGGAAATGAAACTCAATATGATCAGGTTTTTGTTCGACCATGTCGCATGTGCAATTTAAACTAACATGGCTGACATTCTGTTTCAGTTTTATTGGCCTGCTAGTCTGAGTCCAGAGGACCTTGTTCACACAGTCTATTAGGGGAGGAAACCTACGCAGGATGTCATTCCCTAGCAGACAGGGTGTGCCCTCTGTGACGCTGGAAATGCATCGGAGGGACAGGGCCTCCGTATCCTTGTCCTTTACTGCTTTTTATCATGTGTTCTGTCATGTTTTCCGCGCAGGAGTTCATGTAGGACTCATGGCGGTGCAGCTCTCTCTCTTTTGGTTTGGTGAACGGACCTGTGGGATAAACATATGGCACCCATGGGTGGGGGTACAACCCTGTGCCCCTAGTGTATGTGTTTGGGCACCTGTGGGTGGCCCACAGAGCAGGGTATGGGCTGGTGGCAGCTCCATGCTGAGTTTGACAGGTGTACAGAGTATCCTCCATTTTGGGATACCCCGGCCCTGCCATTGGGATCAGTTGATTCCTGATGGAAAACAAGACGGCCCCGGTGGCCTCTTGCTTTCCATTACCCATTACCTTGTTTTCCCAAAGTCTTGGGAAGCCCTGACTCTGTCCCTTCCCCCTGACTAGCTGTTGGGTGGAAATGCCATATATGGTGTTGTTGTGAAGGCCCGGCCAGACTAGCTGGAGCCTTCCCGGTGATGTATGTTGTGGGTACCTCCTGTGGGTGGGACCTGGGTGAATAGAGTGTGTGACGAATATGCATTCTGTGCTGTGGGTGTCTAGTATCTGGTGGTTGACACAATGACTGAGACAATCCTGCCCAAAACCGGTATGAATGCAGCTTGGAGTGTTGAATGGCTCGGTACTTGTCCCAATACATATAACTTGTTGTGAGTGTCTGGAGAGAAGTGAATGGCCTGAATACCTCGTGTGCCTTATTGGCTGCCTGCCTGCCTGCCTGAATGCCCGTAGTCGTGATTGGATGCTTGAGTGTGACCCAGCGGAATGAATGGGAGATCAACAGTATATCTGGGGACCTCTCACTGCTAGGAATCGTGTTCAGAAGCTGAAGTCCACTACGACGAGTAACTGGATTAACTGACGCTTGACCTTGAAGCCCTGCTGGACGAGAAGAATTGCTGTTGCTCTCCTTCACAATCTGAAAGCTGCTGTGCCTCCAAGGACTGACCCAGAGAGGACCTGGTAAGGTGCCCTCTTCCCGAGCTACGAGGGACCATCGTGCACAGCTGATCTTTGCCAAAGCTCCCTGGTAGACAGACCTTCAACAGGCTGCCGACCCGATACGGGGACTGCTGCGGAACTCCAAGGAGAAGCACTCGGACTGTTGTCCGCCACTTTCGACAACCGACATCGCCGACCGGAGCCGCCGTGCTCCCGTTTGCCTAAGAACTTCAATTGATCATCGGACACCCTCGTCTGCATCGTCACCCGCTTGTCTCCCGCTGGAGAAGGCCTGACCGTCGACGTGCCGAGGAGTATCCACCGGTGGGTTTCCCGCCACCTAAAGACCACAGAGACACCGACGACTCAACGCCATTGCTGGGCCACAGTTCTTCATCATCTCTTTGTGGTCCAGAACTATCGTCACCGAGGTGCCCCGCACGCCTCTTCCTTGCAGGACGCCAACGCTCTGTCGTCGACGAGCACCGCTAGGAATGAAGCTGCCACTTCACTGCCGTAGTTCCACCTGTTCACCGTCGGATGTTCGACGACCCGTGACTCCCGCCTTAAAGGGAGGGCACTCAAGAAGGGCCGTCGATTCCCCGACACCGAACACCAAGTTCCCTGACACCTTTCGATGATCCGTGGGTTCCGCCTGAAAGGGAGGCACTCAAGAGGGATCGGTCGACGCATCGTCGGAGAACTCTACTCCACCAGGTACATTGGGGGGGGTAAAAACCTTAATAGGAAGAAGTGAGACTATTGAACATATGGACTGGGCTTGTGCGATATATCTTATTTTACAGGTTGCCCAGGTGGGGGGATCTCCACACAGAACTGTGTCTAGGGTACGGGGCCAGTATTCTGCCTATTGTTTCAACCATCTTGCGTTCCTTCCTATCTCTATTGCTGGTTTCCTCGTTATTAATCTGTGTGACATTTTAACCGTACAGTTGATGCACTTTAATGAGATTTGATAACATTAGTGGTATCACTTTAGAATTGTATATATTTATCATTATTGACTTCCGAGTACAAAGTGCGTTATTGTGATCGTGTACATACCCTTGAATATTATTATATAAAGACTGTTTTCAGTAATACAGTGTGTGGACATTCCTTTGTGGGGGTTCGGGGACTACACTGTACTTAAGAACCAGACCGCATCACCTCCTGAGAAGCTAGGCCTTGATTGCTCGTCCATTGCTACCTTATACAGAGTCTTGGCTGGGGTCTTCGGCGCCTCTCCTCTACCATATAGAGAGCTGAAGTACAGACACCCCCTACCAGTCTTTACACCCTCTGGAGTCACGACTATGACCGGGTGTTTCACTTTGTGTCTGTCGCCCAATTTTTATCTCCAAATCCGCAGTCCCCTTACCAGGAATTTAATTCCTGTCGAAGTTCTGGAGTTGTCCAGGAAGAGTGGTGAGAGGAATCTGGTATCTCTCCCCCTTTCCTGAATTTAGCTGCTCAAAGGCCCTTTTTGACACAAGAGTGGCTTGGGATCCAGTGTCCAGCGGCGCTGCAAATGTACATTGCCCTTGCACTTGGACCGGGGCACAAAATCTACCCGCTTTCTCCTCCAATGGGCAAAGGTAATGGGCATTCTGGGAAAGCTGGGTGGTCAGTTTCTTTATTTTAGACTCCGACACAGGGGTAGTTTGGGCATAATTCTGTTTTGGAGTTTGGGAATCTAAAAGCATAATTTTACATTCTGATATTTGGGGAGTTTCGAGATCATTCTTTTCGAATTCTCGGCTGCCTCCCATCCCCTTTTTGGAGGCAGTCACCAGAATTGGTTTGTGAGGTTTGGGATCCCTCTTTTAATATTTGATTCCCTGGTTGCTCATTCTGGGGTTCTAGGATGGGCGATTCTGAATTAGTCCCCACATCCACCCAGTCTTCATTTAGATCTCTTGGGACCTATTTTTCTTTGGGAGGAGTTCCCCCGTCCGTGAAGGAGAAGAATTTTTGTCCAGAATCCTCTAAGGATTCTTCCCCTTCAAACTGGAGGACACTAACTTCCTCCTCAAAATGGGCCTTTTTTCTGTCTTTATTTCTCTTACCCACTCTCTGTTCCCTAGGTTGCAGACATTCGGGGACAAGAGATTTTTGTTCCGGTTCCTGGGTGTCCAGGGGCTTTTTAAGATTGAGGAAGGAAGCTTCCCCTAGGGCTTTACACCCCCTCCCCCCTGTGCCTCCTCCTCTGGAACCAGTGAGTTGACAGGGTTCTTTCCCCGTCATTTTTCTGGGGTACCAGACCGTTGGTTTGTGGGATTCTGAGCCGCCATGTTCACCAGAGGGTTCTATTGAGCCCTCAACATGCGACCCAGATCCTGGGTAAGGTTCTTGACCTTGCGCCCCAGTTGGGACACCCGTTGCGGCTGGTACGGGGGTCTCTGTTCAAATCTAGGTGGGTCACAGGAAGGGTAATATTACCTTCTCCAGTAATTACCTGGAAATTGTGTATTTTGGTAAACCTCCACCCTTGGCCTCCCCTCTTCTGGATTGGGTTGTCTGGTTTCCAGAAAGCGGGGAAAGAACGTGGGGGTTGTCCTGTAGTTTGGGGGTTTGTGGGTACCGGGGAAACAAACTTAACCCAGCATTTGGGGGATTACTGCCCTCCTGGGGAAGTTAGGAGGGAAGTTTTCCGGGGCAGTACTTACCTGATTGGATCAGCCCCTGGGGTTGGGAAGTCCATACATATCCCAAGATTAGTCGGCTGCCCTTGTACCTGGGACTTATATAATCAGGGGAGTTAGGGGTCCCATTGGTGGGATTACTTACCTGACAGCCACCTGTTTGGGATTGGTCTGAAGGCCTTCTGGATCTCTGATTTTGATGATTTTGTGTAGGTACATTTTTAGGCTCCCCCCTCTCTACGTCTAAAATGGGGGCAACCTTCACCTGTGCTACCTTAGTAGCAGCAGGGGTGTTGGCTGGCTTGGGGTTTTTGGTCTGATTTTTGTTTTCTGCAGGTTTTTGGACTTCATAAATGCGGGTTGCCTGCTCTATGACCCAGTCCAGAGATCTTTTCTCGTGGAAGTCCCTCACCAGCTGGGTCATAATATACTTTGGGAGTGCATGAAAGAAGGTAGTTATAAACTCCCTGCTATCCCTGCGCACCTGTTAGGCAGAAACCTGTGCAGTTCCCTTGGGGACCACTGCAAAAGGCTTAGGACTACAGGTGTTGGCAGTAAACCAAATTGGTAGCAGTCTGTACCACCCAGATTTACCTGGTAGCTGTGGCTGAGCAGCCAGACTTCTCTCAAGAAGAGTTAGACAGTATATAGAGTATACAAAATAGGTACAGAGATACAGTAGCACAAGTAAACACTGACCAGTGCTTTGGTATAAAAGTATATAATTATTTATTTAAAAACACACTTGTAAAATACACTAACATTAATATGGCAAGCACGTTCACACACAGTCACTTTAATATGTATACATCCCTGATTACTTATTGAAGAAGTCTTAGTTAAAACACCACTTATTTGCAGACAGAGGTGAGCGCTTAACCTAAGATTGCACTCCAATAAGTTAGTAAAAAAGGGAGGGAAAAGGCAGAATTAGGAAAACACACAATACCAACACTTTTAAAAGAACCACAGCAAGTCAGAAAAAGGCACAGTCTACTGTTAGAGCAAGAAAGTTCATAGGCCAGGCCCACTCTGGGAGAGAGCAAGGCGGAATGTGTCCAAGATCACACAGTTGGATGATACTTTGAAAGGTTTTTGCAGATAGTTCAAAAAGGGTTGGATCAGTTCAGGAAAAGTTAGTTAGCAGGTCCCAAGTCACCCCAGGAGAGTCAGGGATTTACGGGACACCTTGAACAGTCTGTTGCAAGGGAGACCAGGCGGGACACAGTACCTGAAATGGTGAGAAAGTTCCAGCGGGGGCAGTTGTTCCTGGCAGCGGGTGCAAGTCAGTGCTTTGTCCAGGGGAAGAGAAGATCTCGACGTGGAGGAAAACTGGAGGTCGTTGCACTGCCAGGGAAGAAACCAGCCGCAGAGTTTCCCGGTTAAAAAGTACTACCCTTTTATTCGCGGTACTGGTGAAGTGTGGCTATGCGGCCGCCGGGGTGCTTGGAACGGGCGATTCGACCATGAGACAATCCAGGAAGGCAAAAATAGGGTTGAACTAGTTATCCCCACCAGTTCAGAGGAAGAAGACTCTCCGGGATCAAGATCTTCTCTGTCGTTGGGAAGTGGTGAGGCCATTCAGCAGGGCTCCACCGGTGGTGTCACCGTTGCAGGTCGGCTCAGCTTCTCCCTTTTCAGATTCTTTGGTCCTGTGGCGACTTCTGAAGTTCCAGTCCCCAAAGCCCTGCTTTTATGCAGAAAACCCCCATTCTTCAGTCCTAGCTGTCACTCAAACATGCTAAGTGGTGAGCCGGGCGGCTCACCACTGGGCCAATCACACAAGAGTGTGACTTGAGTTGCTGAGGCAACTCAGTCCAGGGTGCCTAAACCCCCCTCCCACACATCCTGTAGACCCAGACAGAGTGGCACCACTTTTGGAGGCTTCTGTGCAGAAGCCCGCCAAAAAGTGGAACAAAGGGCTCGACTTGGGTTGGAGTTACAGAGGCGAACACAAACGCCATTTTAAAACTGAGTCCTGGCAAAAAGACCCAACCAGGAAATAAATATTAAATAAATAACCCGGCGGTATCTTTAACATTGCACCAAAAAAGTGGGGCGTTTAAAATGAATGGGAAAATCCCACAGGAAATATTCCGATGGAATATTTTGCGTGGTAACCACTGCCACCAGCCAGAAACTCGACGAGGGGGGACTGCACAGTGCCCCCTCGAAAAACAGACCCAGGGGCAATCTAATTACCCCTACCAGTGCTTCCACAATATGATGGTTTGTACTGGTTCTGTTCACAATTTAAGACTAGTAAAGTCAATGGTGACTTTACATGCCCTGGGAGACAGTAGTCAGTCCCAGGGTATGGAGTCTATGTTTGGGGGTCACTATGACACCCCTGTGTTACTGCACTGAGGGTGCTGTGTAACACACTTACCAAAACCCACATAAAACCCTATGGAGTAAAAGACCCCATAGCCCATAAACACGGTACAAAGTCAAAGGATATCTCAAATCATGTCTAAGAGTGGGAGAAAAAGAGTCTCACTCTTAGCAGGAGAAAAAAATAAACCCCAAAAATTCAGCAATGCTGCTGGGGGACTCACTAGGTTTGGGAAATTAGCCTTAACAGAGAATTCTCCCTAACACTCGCCCCCCCCAGACTAAGGGACAGGAGGATGTAATCCACTCCTGGATGAATCTCATACCTCTAGTCGGTTATAAACACCCTAGAGAAACCATCAGCATTTTGGTGGAGACACCCTGACCTATGTTCTATGGTCAAATCAAAGGATTTCCTTTGTAACTATATGACCTACAAACCCTTTGAGAAACATCAGTCTTTTTGAAACTATAGGGGATCTGGTTGACCAGTCTCTCAGAAGTTGGTAGAACTTCTGAACCTGTGTTAGGCTTTTTCAAGGGGCCCTTATAAAGGATTCCCTTAGATCTAGAGGGGCCTCCATAGTTCCTCACCACTTCTCTGTTGGCAGAAGGTTGGGTTTTGGGCCTCTTGGTTGGAGGGGATGGAGATAAGCAAAGTACATGCTTCTCCTTCCTCTTAGATCTACCCTTACCTACTTTAGGAGTTTCACTCCCAAGATTAGGATTTGGGTTGGAGTCTTCAGTAGAAGGTCCAACAGTCTGAAGGTTTTTGGCCTTAGACTTTTCTTTCCTGGTTTTCCACCAGCACTGAGAATTACCAGTTCTCTTAGGCCTAGTTAAGGGTCCAGTTGGTCTATCCACCTCTTCCTCAGAAGCAGGGGGAGTCACAGACTCTAAAACTGGGGGAATAATGATGGAGCTTGGTTTGGGCACCCATTTCCCTAACATTTAGCCTGAAATTTGCCTGGGTCAGAGGTCAACTTACCAACACCAGGGCTTGGAGTGGGGTTCTCAGTAGAGGTTCCCACAGGCTTAGAGTGGTTCCTTAAGGCGGCCTCTCTAGCCAATTTGGTTTGGTTCTGGGTCTCCATACTGGGAGGCCTGGGGGTAATGGATACTACTCCTAGAGTTCTTAGATCATTCCCCAGCAGGACTCTCCCAGGCACCTCAGTCTGAACACTGACAGGAATCCTCACTGTCATGTTATTACACTGAATGAGGGCTGGCAGAATTGGAACCATTTGAACAGGGCCTCCAGACATCTTAGTGGGACCTTTGGGTGCCTTAGCAACATCCTCAGGACTGAAAAAGCTTTCATCCACTACTTTTCTGCTGGCCCCAGAGTCTCGCCTGGCAGGAGTATCCTGGCCATTGACAAGAACACTGCCCATATAATAAACTTTAGAGTTTTCTGGTATGGAGTTGTACACACTCCTATTCTGATCACTAACCAGACCCATGGACTCTACTGTTACACTTGCTTGAAGACCCAAAGGATCTTCAGCAAAGACTTCAAAGTGAGCACTAGCCATTTGGACTTCCTCCTCAGGAGTGAAGGCAAAGGAGACTGTGCTGATCCCTGTAGGTTTACGCTTACATCTGGGATTACTTTGATGTGGTCAGTTGCCCCACAGAGATAGCATGTTCCAAAGGCTCTCTGAAAGGGTGGCTTGGTCTGACCTCCTTCTGGTTTGTGACCAGAGGGTACACTAGCCTGTTGCTGTTTACCCTGGGGCTTACCCTGGTTATTTTGTTGTTTGGGGCCCTCTTTGGGTTGGGAGGTATTAGAAATCTCTTGGTTCCCTTTTGGTGGCTGCTTTCCCTCATCCTTTTTCTGAGTGACCCCTGAATCCTTGTGAGTAGCCCTGTTGGCAACCCATAAATCAGCAGCCTTAGCTAGCTTCCTGGAATCTAATTCCTTTGAATCAGCCAAGTGCTGTCTGAGCTCAGGAGAGCAGGCATCCTAAATTGACTCCAACATAACAAGATTTCTCATTCCCCCATAAGTGTTCACCTTGTAACCATTAATCCATCCCTCTAAGTTTTTCAAACTTTCACTCATCCAGGTAGCCCAAGGGGTACCATCATTCTTTTTGAGGGTCCTAAACCTCTTAAGGTACTGGGAAGGGGTCTTCCCCTGATCTAGCTATTAAAGCTAGCTTCACACATTCATAATCCTTTCTATCCTCCTCCCCCAACTCCATTACCACATCAGTTGCAACAGGGGGGAGCCTAGAGAACAACCAGGAAAGTAACTAATTTCCTGTGATGTTCTGGAGCCCATGATTATACTCAAACAGACTCAACCAATCCAACACATCCAACTTAGGCTCATACATACCCACAAGCTCTTTAGGCATCCAGGGTCTTTTGGGACTGGAACTCCTAGAGGATCCGGAGAGAGAAGCATTTTCAACAGACAATTTCTTCATCTCTAGCTCAAGCTTGAGCTCCATTTCCGTGAGCCTTAGTTCTTGATTCAGTTCTTGGTGTCTTTGTTCTGCTTGAGTATTAAGTTTCTTAAACTCCAATTCAAGTTTCATTTTCTCTAGTTCCAGATATTGAGGACTAAATGTGGGACTTGGCAAAGGTCCAGTAGGTACAGCTGGTAGAGCAGATAGAGGCCTAGGGGGGACAACTACATCATCCTCACCCTCCTCTTCTGGTTCTGACCCAAGATTATCAATACTTTGATCAATATCAATATCATTAATGTTATCTACATTTTCTGGAGTGGTAGGTTCCTCTGAATCACCATCCAGACTTTGGTTTGCTAACAACCTTTCTATTCGCTCCAGTCTCTTCGGAGGCATGGGTTCAAATCCCACCGCTGCCACCAGTGTTAGACAGAAACCTGTGCAGTTCCCTTGGGGACCACTGCAAAAGGCTTAGGACTACAGGTGTTGGCAGTAAACCCAATTGGTAGCAGTATGTACCACCCAGATTTACCTGGTAGCTGTGGCTGAGCAGCCAGACTTCTCTCAAGAAGAGTTAGACAGTATATAGAGTATACAAAATAGGTACAGAGATACAGTAGCACAAGCAAACACTGACCAGAGCTTTGGTATAAAAGTATATCATTATTTATTTAAAAACACACTTGTAAAATACACTAACACTAATATGGCAAGCAAGTTCAAACACAGTCACTATTAATATATATACATCCCTGATTACTTAATGAACAAGTCTTAGTTAAAACACCACTTATTTGCAGACAGAGGTGAGCGCTTAACCTAAGATGGCACTCCAATAAGTTAGTAAAAAAGGGAGGGAAAAGGCAGAATTAGGAAAGCACACAATACCAACACTTTTAAAAGAACCACAGCAAGTCAGAAAAAGGCAGAGTCTACTGTTAGAGCAAGAAAGTTTATAGGCCAGGCCCACTCTGGGAGAGAGCAAGGCGGAATGTGTCCAAGATCACACAGTTCGATGATACTTTGAAAACTCTTTGCAGATAGTTCAAAAAGGGTTGGATCAGTTCAGGAAAAGTTAGTTAGCAGGTCCCAAGTCATCCCATGATAGATAGTCAAGGATTTACAGGACACCTTGAAAAGTCTGTTGCAAGGGAGACCAGGCGGGACACAGTACCTGAAATGGTGAGAAAGCTCCAGCGGGGGCAGTTGTTCCTGGCAGCGGGTGCAAGTCAGTGCTTCGTCCAGGGGAAGAGAAGATCTCGACGTGGAGGAAAGCTGGAGGTCGTTGCACTGCCAGGGAAGAAACCAGCCGCAGAGTTTCCCGGTTAAAAGCCACTAACCTTTTATTCGCGGTAGTGGTGAAGCGTGGCTATCCGGCGGCCAGGGTGCTTGGCAAGGGCGATTCGACCACGAGACGATCCAGGAAGGCGAAAAGAGGGCGAACTGGTTATCCCCACCAGTTCAGAGGAAGAAGACTCTCCGGGATGAAGATCTTCTCTGTCGTCGGGAAGTGGTGAGGCGGTTCAGCAGGGCTCCACCGGTGGTGTCGTCGTTGCAGGTCATCTCAGTTTCTCCCTCTTTGGATTCTTTGGTCCTGTGGCGACTTCTGAAGTTCGAATCCCCAAAGCCCTGCTTTTATGCAGAAAACCCCCATTCATCAGTCCTAGCTGTCACTCAAACATGCTAAGTGGTGAGCCAGGCGGCTCACCACTGGGCCAATCACACAAGAGTGCGACTTGAGTTGCCGAGGCAACTCAGTCCAGGGTGCCTAAACCCCCCTCCCACACATCCTGTAGACCCAGACAGAGTGGCACCACTTTTGGAGGCTTCTGTGCAGAAGCCCGCCAAAAAGTGGAACAAAGGGCTCAACTTGGGTTGGAGTTACAGAGGCTAACACAAACGCCATTTTAAAACCGAGTCCTGGCAAAAAGACCCAACCGGGAAATAAATATTAAATAATTAAGGCGGTGGTATCTTTAACATTGCACCAAAAAAGTGGTGCGTTTAAAATGAATGGGAAAATCCCATAGGAAATATTCCAGTGGAATATTTTGCGTGGTAACCACTGCCACCAGCCAGAAACTCGACGAGGGGGGACTGCACAGTGCCCCCTCAAAAAACAGACCCAGTGGCAATCTAATTACCCCTACCAGTACTTCCACAATATGATGGTTTGTACTGGTTCTGTTCACAATTTAAGACTAGTAAAGTCAATGGTGACTTTACATGCCCTGGGAGACAGTAGTCAGTCCCAGGGTATGGAGTCTATGTTTGGGGGTCACTATGACACCCCTGTGTTACTGCACTGAGGGTGCTGTGTAACACATTTACCAAAAACCACATGAAACCCTATGGAATAAAAGACCCCATAGCCCATAAAACACAGTACAAAGTCAAAGGATATCTCAAATCATGTCTAAGAGTGGGAGAAAAAGAGTCTCACTCTTAGCAGGAGAAAATAATAAACCCCAAAGCTGCTCGGGGACTCACTAAGTTTGGGAAATTAGCCTTAACAGAGAATTCTCCCTAACAGCACCCTCCTAGTGGTTTGTGCAAAGACGCGTTTTACCTCCGGCACAAATTCTCGTGGCGCCTGATCTTCCCCCCACTGCAGATTGTAGGCTGCTTTGCGAGCCTCTTGGGGGTTTCTGTGGGTGGAAAATTGTTTCAAGATGGCCGCCCTGTAGGTGGACCATCTTGAATGGTTCTGGTCCTCCAGTCTAGCAAAGAAGCTGGAGTACTCTGGAGAGAACGCCCATTTAAGATATTCTATGCAGTTCTGGTTGTCTTTCCGGTAGAAAAAGTGTCCATCATCTGCTCATAGAGTTCCAAGTGTTCCCATACAGAAAATGTCGCGTTTTTGTGGTATGTGTTTTTGAAACTCCTAATGGCCTTTATCTGCCTAATTGGGTCTTTTGTCATAACTCTATTGAGTTTATTTGCCTTCTTTGGCTTAATCACTCTCAGACTCAGAGGCGCTGGTACTTGAGGTCCCCTCATGATCATCTAGGCTATCCCTGATTCTTTGAGCTTGGGAGAGGCTCGCAGAATGGTGGGGCCTAGTTTCTACTCCCCTGAGGTGCACAGGAGAGTAGTATTCTGAGTCCTTCTTGCTTCAGGGGTTGGCGGAGTATCCCCCCCACTGCCCTGATTGGGTGGCGGTCTTCAGGACGCTCTTATGAGGCCTCTTTTCCTATTGTTCCTGAGCAAAATGAACCAACTGGTCCCTTTGGAGGTAGTGTTCCTGCAGGTCTGATTCCCTGACTCTCTCCTCATAGGAGTTTTCCTGGTCAGAGACAAAAGCCTTTAGATTTTTGTACCTGCTTAGGGACGCCCTTCTATCAATTTCTGGGGGCACTGACCTGTCAGCTCCATTATGCTTGGCCTAGTAAATTGTGATGGCCTCATGGTTTCCAGCTCATGTGAATCGGTAGCCATGAAGTCAGCAGTGCACAAAGGATTAAATGGGTGTGAGTGCCTTAGTAGAGAGTTCATCATACTATGATTAGGGGTTGCCCTGTCCCTCTCAACCTGTTCGGGGCCCCTCCAGTTTGTATTAGATCTAGGATACTCCTTCTCATACATCGTTAGTTTTTCTTTCTCAGCCCCTATCTCTTGATAACAGGCAAAGATCTGAGCCTTTTGTTCAGCTATCAGGGTTTTACTGGCCTCTATGACCCACTCTTGTGCTGCCACTTGTTTGTGGAGCCCATCATTCTCTTCACAGAGGGCCTTGTTATCTCTTTGTGCTACCTGTATAATTTGGGCACCCTTAGCCAATTTTTGTTGTAAGAGACTCACCTCCTAAGTTTGTGCATTTCTGGTTTGGGTATTCTCTTCCAGAGCACCTTCTATCCGTCTGGCATGCTCCAGTAAATTCCCATATTCTGTTTTGAGTTAATTTACTTTCTGGAGGCCTAACTCACTTCCCTGTAACTCTGTCTTTAATGTGCTTACTTCCCGGCATAGGGTGTCTTTCTCTTGATTTAGGGGGCCTCTTTGTTAAGCCAGGTCATCCCTTTGTTACTTGATGGTATTTAATTTTTGGCGCTCTTGATCAAATTCTGCTTAGGAGTGGAGTTCTTTAATAATGTATTTGCTATTCTCCTCTTCCAATGTTTTGACCTGATCTTGCAGCATGGTTATCTGTCCTGAGCAGCTTGTGTTATATGTTAATTGTTGAGTCAGTTTCTGTTGACTCTCAACCTTTTCCTGACACTCTATTTTTACTGCTTCTAGTTGAGCATCTGTGTCTCCATTATTCTGTTGTTGGAAGACCAAGTCCACTTTTAATTTTTTTATGTGATCTCCAGATTCTGCCTCAAATCTTGGCTCTTTTGTAATTTTTGTTCCGCTAATTTTAGTTCAGCCTGTATTTTAGCTAAAAGTTCAAATTGATTTTGCGCAAGAGTTGTATTTTCCTCATGCTTTTCCTGCATCACTCCCATGTGGAGATACATGTAGGCCCCTATTCTGGCAATTTATTATTTGCTCTTCTTTATTTTTTGGGGTCATATATAACTCACTCAAAGCTTGATGTAATAGGCCACCGTCCTGCCATATGTCCATGTCTACGGCGGTGACCTGTTGCGTTATTTCTTCTAGCCAGACTTTTTCATCTTGTTCTGGTCAGTCACCTCTGACAAATAACTTGTGTAGAAGGTGCTCCCTAGCCATATTGATCTCTACTGAAACAGTCAATTTGGAAATGTTCTTTGTTAATTTATTTATTTATGTATGGGTAACCTGTATTCTGTTGCTTTCTGTCTATTTTGGGGTTGATTTAGTTTTACTTTTAGACACAGGCCAGGAACTTAGAGTATTTGTTTTGGGGAGCCGCTTGTACAATGTAACCCAGTATTCCAACCACACAAAGTATCACTACATTGCAGGTTAGTCTGCTGTGTTAGACTGCCCCTTAAGTTTGTTTATGATTTCAATCAGGCGGCACATACCTTGGTCGCAGCCTAGTATGTAGCACACAACTGAGATGCCTTTCTCTTTATTTTATGCAAATTCAATTTGAGATGGTACACAACTCGTATCACACCCCCTTTTTCAAATACACTGAGTCGCAATGGACCATGAACCAGGCCGGTTGGTGAAAATACAATATTTATTTATTTTTAAAATTCAAAGGAAATCATACAATTTTTAATATGGGGCAGTAATCACCAATGGATGATAATTACAGTGAAAATGGAAGCAATGCACTTAAGGAAACTTCTCCTAGAACATATGCAAAGCACAAGGGAATAGGAATACTATTTGAATTAGGATAGATAGCACACAAGTTAAGGTGTTCCCCCTGCAATGTTTCCTCAACCCCCAAATAAACAAGGAGCATACAATTCGAAAATTAGAGGAATTTTAAAACAGCTGCAGCCAAATGACACGTTGAAAAATGTGCAATTCACCTGATTCCCATTTAAAATGTCAAAAACAGTTTCTTTGAAAAAGGGGTGAAATACTTTGAATTGGAGTGGGGTTATTGGGCTGGGGAATAGATGTATATCACAGGGACAATATAGAGGTGAAAATAGGTCTCTTGGCTGGTGAATTGAGAGAGATTTGGAAGGTAGAGTGAGGTTCGTTTTAGGAAAACAGAGCAGTTAAAAGTGAGAAAATCGGTTTTGAAAGAAAGGCAAATTTGACTTAAACTAAATTATCTAGACTATATTGTTAAAGAGGAACACATTAAGCTCCAAGGTTGATTCGCGAGGGCAACATTGTCACCCCAGTGCTCAACTTTAACTGGAAATTAGTTTGATTACTCCAAATATTACTAATGGCTTAGGATTTACACCAGACAGAAATGAAAAGAGAGACAGCGCTAGCACTTAAAATAAAGACAGGATAGGTGGTTAATTCTAACAGTTTCAACATGTTACCAGGGTATAAATATGACTATTTAGAGAGTGGGATAAGGACAAAGGCAAGACAAGATAGGCTATGTGTTTCTAGTGGGTGGGGATTAAACTCACAGTCCACTTTTTTGTTTTGGGATTTATTTGACAGTCAACAGGGTTTGGTCACCACAAAGGGGTGCGCCTGGCAAATGCCAGTTAGTGGGCAGCAAGCCGGTCTGATTTCAGAATGCAAAACGTACCAAAGCTTTCCCCTTTATAATGGGAGATTAGTGGGTTGATTCTGGATCAATGGACTTGCTGGGAATATGAACAGCAATGCTTTGGCCTTGCAGTGGCGTCTGGAATCTGTCAGGATGAATGCAGAAGATCAGGAACGCAGGAGCAAGAAATTCAGGAACAGTCTGTGTAGAGTCCTGTCAGGGACTCTTTATATAGAGCAGGGTGACATCATAGACGTATATGGCTGGGCTGGGTTAGCTAAGCACACCTCTAACAACTGGTTTGGACAATCAATCTTGGCTGCCTCCCCTAGGATGTGACTCAGTTTAGGGGTTGTACTTTTATGAGGTGAAAAGACTATCCACAGGCCAGTTTGTCAAAAATTAACCCTAACAGAATTTACACATTTCTACAGTTGTGGCATTTTACCCATTACATGAGCAGTTTCATATTTTATGCAGACTATAGCAGTCCAACTTTGCAATCTGTTAGACATTGTTTTGTACTTTTAATAATCTTTGGTCATTTTCAGTGTGAAATGTTCAGCCTAAAATTCTGTAACTTAAAACGTGCGTACATACTAACATAAGGCCTATTTCTGTACATTTTTAACATTCCATCATACAAACTTTCCCCATTATTCACATTCTTCTGGCGTTCGTGTCCCATACATGCTATTGACAGCCAAGACCTCTTATTTGAAAGCCACAAAAATCACATTTAAACAGCTAAATGTTCATAGTTTTGCAAAGTCCTGCTACAAAGATAAAAGTCTTCAAAGTTTATTTATAAAATAGTCTCTGGAAACAGATGGGCGGCCCATTTGTCCTTCACTGGACCATTTATTTTTTGTCTTCAGCTACCACCAACTGTCATTTCCTCCAGAGTAAGGTGGGGGTTTCCCAGCTTTATTGAAGGTTTATTGCCCCTTCTCCACTTCACACTTACATGTCCTGGAAGTTCCATTGTCCAAGGGTTCAGCCCAGACCAGATTCTGTCCAACCTAGTAATTATCACTGGGGTGTAAGTATCTACTGAGAGGGTTCCTTTTATGTCTGTCATCCTCTCAGCAGAAACCTGTT
Organism: Ambystoma mexicanum; assembly: GCF_040938575.1. Classification (NCBI taxonomy): domain Eukaryota; kingdom Metazoa; phylum Chordata; class Amphibia; order Caudata; family Ambystomatidae; genus Ambystoma; species Ambystoma mexicanum. The sequence goes on along the minus strand of NC_090921.1, from coordinate 1,184,896,943 downwards.
TTGGGCGGATTCCTCCCCCATGCAGCCACTGAAGTTTGATTTAATTCTATTTTTTTGCTCTGAATTGGAAGAAAATCTGCTGAATAGAATCATCTCATTCATGTATTGTCACAGCACAAACCCCTTTTCACATTGCTAGGCAAGAAGAAGTTTTTGTTCAATATAGTACTCTCAAACAGACATTTTTCTTCTTTAGTTTGCAAAGCCATGTGGTGCAAGCTGCTAACAATTTGCTTTCAAATTCGGTTTTTAACTTTCCGTCTGGAGTCCCACACTGTTTTGCAGCCATAGTTATTTTCTTGTGGGCACTAGTTTATTTGAACCACCTTTGCACTGAAAATGACATAGCCCAGAGCTGGAGCGTCTTTGAATTACTGATCATTGACAGTTTGTAACTTAAAAGTGAAGCTTTTTCCTGTGCAGCGGAACATTAAGTTTCTTTGTTGATTTTTCTTAAATTTGGTTTGACAGAGCCTGTCATTCAGGGGTCATGCTTGGTTTTGCTGAAGCACAATGGGGATATGAATGGGCATGGCAGGGCTTTATTACTAACAGTAGCTTGAGGAAGAACAGATCATAATAGCATCAGAGCAGCATCATTTTAAGGTAAAATACCCCCTTTTCAATGGGGACTTTGGGCTGGCAGCAAAGCAGCACTGCTTTTTCACTCCCTTTCTTTGGTACATGTCAGAACATAAGGGCAGGCTTTCTTAGTGTGCCCCTGGTTCCATCCTGCCCCATATGTGCTTGGCAAGATGGTGCAGCCAGCTATTTGTTGTTGCAAAATGCTGTTTTGCCATGAGGCAATGGTGCTTACAGGAGCCAGCGCAGCCATTTTGCTGCTTCTGCTGAAGTACAACTGTGTTATGGATGGGAGTACTGGTGAGTGGGTCAAAGTAGCCCACAACTGGAAAGAGAAACAGACAAATTTGCAGCAAACTCTAGCAAGGAGCATTGGCAAGAACCTAAAAGCATGGTTTCACAAATGTGTCCATGTTTTATTTTTTAAAAAGTGTCATAATCTAGGTCCAAAAATATTGACATACCTTTGGTGCTTGAGCTATAGCCAGCGGCCAGATTGTCTGGGTTGATGGCCACAAGGGACCGGCAATGGGGTTGAAGTGGGCATGGCCACCAGGGACCGGCTATGTGGTAAAGTTTTTCAAAAGCAGGATAGGTTTGAATGGGAAAATAAATTCTGCTTGTGGTTGCAGCCCTAAGTGTTGGACTGGATTACAACAAACGTGCTCAAGGAGCATCAGCAAGGACCTGAAAGCATGTTTTTTGCAAACAGGCCCTTTGTTTTATTTTTTCCAAAGTGTCAAAATCTAAGTACAAAAAATAGCGTTCTAACTTTGATGACTGGACAGTGGCCCTGGCCCTTGACACAAACAAATACCTATTTGTATTTACTTAATGGGGCATGCAGTATGGGAGTATGCCTAGGTTTAAATGAGAAAATAAAATCTGCTTATTAAATCTGCTTGCAGCTGCAGCCCGAAGTGATGGATGTGATTCCGGCAAACTTGTACGATGAGAATTAACAAGGACCTGAAAGCATACTTTTGCAAATCTGTCCTGTATTTTACTTTTTTGAAAACAGTGAGATAACTTTGCTGTCTGGGCAGTGGGCCTGCCCGTCGGCAATGAGAAATGTCTGCTCTGATTTGATTATCGTGGCATGCAGCATGGCCGAAGCACATGCCCCATGGATTGTGGAGATTGCCCATGGTTGCAAGCCAAGAGCACTGGCCATTGGCCACATTATGAGGGTATAGTGGACACTGAACTGGGATGCAGGGTAGGTGCAGTGGATTTCGGAGGTGGTTTGGTGTGGCTGGGGACATTGCCGAGCCTCATGCCCTAGGCAATTGAACCATGAATTGCATCCCCAGCATGCGCTGCTAATAATGGCACACATCAGTATGTCTTGAAAAAAATATGTCTCTTAACAGAGGTGTATAGTTCTTTCAAATATGGTAAAAGAGGAATTATTAGTAATTTATATACAGTGATGTAACATCATGAAACTTGTTCACTCATAAAAACCTATGAAATTCACTGAAAAATAACCTGGTTAAAGGGATATTAAGGTTAAGATGCACTAGTAAAAAAAGTATGAAATTCAGTGAAAACACTTTGTTAAAGGGACGTTATTGTCAAGTTGCAAAACCCTGATGAATTCACATAAATAACCTATCATATGATATTACTGCATATTGCATAGTAATGCAAATGGAACGTCGGTATGAAGGGTACCGCTTACAGTCTCAATGATAACATATCAAAGGTGTGTAGTAGCTTTGTAATACACTACTCCATGTCACACAAAAGGTGCTTATTGATAAAGAAAGTTAGTAGTGAAGATTTATTTTGTGAATACACCAATCAAGGATTCAATTAATGCAATATGGATCATAGAACTAAAGTATTCTTTAGATGGCATGTTTAGGTAGTACAATGATAAGTCAAACCATATCACATCTTTGGAGAAATGTATTATCTGCATGGCACCTGCTTCTTGTTTATGTATGTGCATTATGACCTCAGGGTAAACACTAGGGCAAAGAACTTCAGAATATAGCACACAATCAAGCGCTACATTCACAGTACCTTTACCACATGACGTGCTCAGCTTAAAATGAATACTGTCACTGAACCAAAATAACCACCTTAGATATGTGATGTCATTTGTGATGTTATCTTTGATGACCTGGCTGTTAGTCTTAGCAGTGCACGGATGTGGCGTGAGGTATGGTTTTTTGATTTTACTTGTAACACTAACATCCCTTTAGCAAAGATTTTTCACTGATTTTCATAGGTTTTTATTAGTGCAACTTAACCATACCGTCCCTTTCACAAAGGTTTTTCTCAGTGAATCTAGAGATATATGTATTATATTTTTTAATACTGATCATTAACAGAACTGGAACATGTTGATGCTTCGGTAAGTGATTAGTGTCCCATCAAGGGTAACATATAGTCCAGCTGGAGAATTTCTGTTTGGTCTCTGCCACATGTTGTGCTTCTGGCATGTCTTGCATGTTATGAGGTGTGCAATGTTGCCTGGTTTTTAATTGTATGATCCACTGATATTGGTAGTACGCTCATGATACTACCCTGCCTTTATGGTTAGACCTGCTAAGATATGTGCAGAACAATCTGTTGTCTAATTACTATTTCAAGTGTGTGATGTTGAAATGAATTATAAGCTGTAACACTGAGCAGGAGACCACAATGCTGGGAGTTTTTTTACTCACAGGTAATTCAAGGCTTTGCAACCAGGGCTTGTCTGCGTGGCGTAGACACTGTAGGGCTCCAGTAATGGAGCAGGCATTCAGTAGCACAACATCAAATGGAGGCCCACACGGGAAACACGTCTGGTCTCAACTCCAGTACATTATTATGCTGGCGACTTCATGTCCCACATGTCAGATCCCATGTCATGCCCCCCTCCCTAGCCCTGCATTAGAGAACAAGGCAGATAACCCAACATGACACCTTCACCCTTTCTTAAACTATAACAAAACATTAACTCATTTCCTCAATGAGTCTTACAGGCTTTAACTTGGTCCGGACAGGTCGCCGTTCCCTTGGCAGGACTGATCTCTTCCAGGCTTCCAGGCGTGCTAGGCTCTGGATTTCCCCACTCTCCATCAGATGCCTCCCCATCCCCTAGGTACGGGTCTTCCGAGTTCTGAGCCGAGCACTCAGGTGGGGAGACATCACTTTCATCATTCTTCCCTTGGCATTCTTTAAAATGGGAAATGTTGTGCTTGACTGTTCTTCCTTCATTGTCTGCCATTGGGACCATGGTGCCCTCCATCTGCGTGACTGTGAGGATCCCTGTGGCAGACCTGGTGTCCTTTTTCCTGACTTGAGCGTGTCGCACCACCACCTTATCTCCTATGGCAAGAGTTACTTCCCTTGCACCCCTCCTGGCGTCAGCCCCCTCCTTCATTTTTCTCTACTCCAATGCATCTCTGTCTCACAGCCATCGATCCAAGGCCGTTGCCCTTTCAAACTGGAGGCCCTGCGTGATGCAAGTCCTCCCTCGCCTGCCAAACTTTAGGTCAGCCACGCATTCGCCTGTGGTGCTGTGAGATGTGTTTCTGTAGTCTCTTTACAGTTGATAGAGGATTTGCTCAAATGGTTTCCTTGACACAAGTACCACCAATAACTCTTGAGGTTGCCAATGAACCGCTCGACTATGCCGTTGGCCTGGGGCCAGAGAGGCACGATTTTTCAATGTTAAACCCCATATACTGTGCAGAGTATGCAAAATCCAAACTGGTAAATGGTGGACTGTTGTCAAACTTGATGATTTTAGAGATTCTGTAGGCCGTGAATATGAGGTCCAGTGCTGGTATGACCACTGTTGCAGCCGTGGAGGAGATGAGCTGAGCTTCAGGGAATCTTGAGTATTCATCCATTACAACAAGCACATAAGGCCCATCTCTGATCGGCCCAAAGAAATCAACTGCCAGTTCCTCCGATACACCCAGCGGCTATTGGGACATCTGTAGCAGGTTGGGCGTGTCTTCCACCATGATGACCAGGCCCGGGAACCATATCTTTTCCACCCCCCCCATCTCCCCGGTGACCATCATGAGCTAGATGCACTAACTGCTGGAACAGTGATTTAGGCAACGCGATCTTGTAACCCTTCATCAGGACCTATTCTTCTGTGACTGCAAGTTCTACCTGCACCAGAGTCAGTGCCCTGACATCAGCCTGCGAGGCCCTGTCAAGGTGTTTTGCCATGTCTCTAGCATGTTTCATCTTGCTTTGAGGGGCACAGTGAGCGATGATGGCAAGTGCCTTGTCGGCCGCTGATTCTTGTTGAAGAGTCTGTCAGGTCACGGGGAATGGCTTCATCTGGTGAATGACGTAGTGAAGGTGTGCATTCGAAATGGAATGCTCTGGCTTGGCTAGCCCTGCAGGATGGCAAGACAAGTGATCGGCAGGCTTCTTGTCTTTCCACAGCCGGTGGCAGATGGCAAATTTGTATTCCTGAAGGCAGAGCCCTCACCCTATACGATGGGGCATTCTGGATTTGGGGTTGCCGTAGGTGGCGAGGAGTGCACAGTGGTCATGGACGATCCTGAAGAATTTCCCGAAAAAGAAGAGATGAAAATGTACTCACAGGCCCATACTATGGCCAAGCCCTCCTTTTCTGCTTGTGAATACTTCTGTTCCGTGGGCAATAGATTGCAGCTGTCAAAACACATGACTATCTTGATGTTTGGTGTCCTTTCATCGCATTGCTCTAAAAAAACGCCTAGGCCCACAGGGCTGGCATTCACGTTCACTATGTTTGTTGGCCATGGAGTTCCATTCAGAGCAGCAAAATTATCTGGATCTGGGTGCATGCTCTGATCCGAAAATATGTGTCCAAAGAAATTGAGTGTTTTCTTCCTAAACTCACATTTATCTTTGTTGAGTTTTTCCCTGGCGGCCTCAAAAGCCAAACAGACCCAGTTTAGAGTGTCATTTTGTTCTTGTAGAGATTTGCCAAAAACAAAAATGTCATTGTTATAGTTCAAACAGTTGGATATGTGTTTGTTGTCCTGGTGTATTTCCTCTTGGAAATTCTCTGTTGCCGAAGATATTCCGAAACACTTCCATTTGTAATGATATAGCTGCAACTGTGTAACAAATGTGGAGATGCAGCTTAACTGTGGGGAAAGTTATAACTGGTGGTAGACATTGTTAAGGCCTCATTTGGAGAAGAAAGTCGCCCCAATGAGTAGATGAATCATGTCTGTGATTCTAGGAACCTGGTAGTGCTCTCACTGGATGTCTTTGTTTAGTCTGCGCATGTCTACACAGATGTGGATGGACCCGTCTGCCAATTTCTTTGGAACTGGCACAATGGGCGAGACCCACAGGGTGGGCCCAACTGCCAGCTCAAAGATGTTCAGCAACCAAACCTTGCAGTGACAGAGTTTGCCCAGGCCTTTGAAGAGGTTGGGGAATATTTGTGTGACGACACCTTCAGGGACCAAGTACTTGTGGGCCATCATGTGATGAAGAATGTGGCTGAGGTCCATGTGGATTGCGGTCTAGAAACTTAAAATACACCGACTGTTGGCTTCTGTGGAGAGAACATGCAGCTGGATGTGTGATTTGTGGGTGCGGACTGTCATGAACATGCCTTTGTTGGGTATAGGTATGTTAGATCCATATGGGTAAAATGTCCACCGAGGACGGGCGTAGCTTCAGCGGGCGTGGCAGTGAATTGTAGACATTCTCACTCATCACGTTCACTGTTACACCAGTGTCGATCAAGAACTCAGTGTGTTTACTGAGCTCTTTTGCAACCTCCTTGCCCAACGTCCACACGTATACCCTTTCCGTTGATCATCTGGTGAGGACGAAGAGTCACTCCCCCACTGGGATCACACTTCAAATAGATCACATGTTGCTGTGTTCTATAGGACCTTCGTCTGTCCGGGGAATTATATGAACTCCTAGTTTGGTATTTGTCACTCTCTCACTCTGCCAGACGATACATCCTGGGCTCACGGCTAGACTTGTGCTCCTCAATGCGATATTTGGGATGTCTTCTCCTGCTTCTTGGTGACACCCCTTGACAGAGCATACCACTCTGAAGTGATCCCTGCACATCTTTGTCCCAGTGGCGGGCATGTGCCTTTGTGGGGAAACTCATATCTGTATCAGAAGTAAGTCTTGCTGGAGTTTCTTCAGACCTTCAGGAGAGTCCCATCCTGCAATTACCTGCAAGCTTAACGCCTCCTTGTTGGAATAGCACTGGAATGCACAATGTTTGATGCAAATCCTGAGATGCATGACAACATTGTGTAGCAGTTCGCCTTTCTCCTGCATGGTGGTTTGAAAAATGTGTCACACATAGTCCAAGTTTGTGTGTGGTGAAAAGTATGTTGCTAAAGCACCTTGAATTTCACAAATGTGGCTTTCTCTTCATTAACCAGCTCATATAGAATGCTTCGAACTGATGCCCCAACTGCTAGTGTCTATATATTCTCCTTTACCTTATCCTCCGTGAGGCCCATTACGCCAATGTACACTCTGATGTCTGTGGTCCAGCGATCCACCTCAGGCCAAAATTGCTGCTGTCAATTAGAATGGAACTGGTATTTGCCAAGGGGAGACCTTGCTCCGTGCCAACTGGAAAGCATTTGATATCCTTGCCGACACTGCCGCTGACACATCTTCCTCTGATATTTTGTGGTGTGGGGTGGTTCTGCGTGTCCTAACAGCTGGGCCCTCCCTCTAGTAACAGGATCCTTTCCCTTGTTACTGGATTGCAGGGGGTGCGAGGCTAAGCAGCTCTATCCTAGCGCCTGGGTGCCCCTGTTGTCAAATGAATTGTGTCCTTAGGGCACAGTGTGCATCCCCCCCCCAGCAGACTTCCCCTTGTCTTACCTTTGTAAATTGATGCCCCCGGCATAAATTGAAACTGCTCTTACTTCTGCAGAGTGCGCAGAGTGCTGGGAAGGCTTCCAGCCCAGTCACCACCACCAGACTCCGGCCCGTGTGATCGCTGCCTTCTGATGGATTGCTGTGCCCCGTGTAAACGGATCCGCGCTCACACCGTACTAATCACCTTCACAGGCCCAGGTAGCTGGAAAGCAGGCCGCCCGGCCGTTCTCCGGGGTCGCTGCACTCCCATTGGTGGTTTGTAGGATCGCGCCTTTCCTTCCCTGCTGGCGTTGTGGATTCAAATCTTTGTCAGCAATGTCTGCGTGCCGGAGACAAAGCGGGGCTCCAATAACGAAGCGGGTATGCAGTGGCGCAATAACAAATGGAGGCCCACATGAGTAACACGTCCGGTCTCAACTCCAGTACTTTATTAAAATGGGAAGTTCCCGTCCCACATGTCATATCCCTTATCATGCTCCCCTCCCTAGCCGTGCCTTACACAACGAGGCTGATAACACAACGTGACAGGGCTCTTCACATAATAGAGTTGGTTTTGATGCCTTCATCTAATATTTACATTCTGGACATTATTAGTTCTATAAAGTCATAAACTCGCATATAACGTAAGGCTGCACTGAGAAAATTGTGGTGAGATTTTGGAAGATTACATGCAACAACCTTTAGCAGAAAGCAGGCACTATGTATAATACTTTCACGAGTACAACATCCCGCTGTACACGTACACATAGAATCCAAATCTATAGGATAATCTTGAGGAATAAGGGTCTGATTTACAGACGTGTTTTACAATGGGGCAACCCCATTGAAAAACACTTCTGAAAATCAGGCCCTTAATGTCTGGATGTGTGAAGGCATTGCATAATTCTGCAGTGTCTCAGGAGAGTGTGTTGTTAAATGCAAGGAAAGGTCACATACAACATATGCGCAGAGTACACTGAAAGTCTGAATTGTGGGTGTGTCAGATCCTCATATGTGGCAGGCCACTGTGGTCCTGTTTTAGATGCACAGTTTGCCAACATTCAACCACAGCATGTAGCACGAGTCTTGACCACACAATCACTAGCTCCAGACTGAAGATACAATACAGAAGAGTACCAAGAGAGTTATGTGTGGGGGTTACTTAGCATGTGTTGTCCTTGTGAGGGAGCAGGGACCATCAGGAGACGGTTGGAGATGCTGACCGTGTAAAATGAAATGAAACAAGCAGGAATGTACAAACCTTATAGAACGTTCCATTCTGTAAACAGCCACATGTGCTTACAGATACACAGGTCGGACCATCCGAGACAAAGCCCTTATCACACTGGCACCCTGCAGAACAGCCGGCCGGGCACTTCACGGGATCTGCAATGCCAGCACATGTTGTGGAGCAGACGTCGACGCAAATGGAGTAATGGCTGTTTGGTGGACAAGTTATTTCTGAAATAATGAAGGACACAGCGTAACCTCAGCAGCGACTCTGTGTTTCGAGCACATTCTCAGAGTATTCAGCAAAACACCAACAAATTGTGACAATGACCTCATGCATCATAACAGAAACATGTAAGTAGAACAGACACCAGAACACAAACGTGTATTTTTCAGCCACTATGTGCAATGAAATTAAGTAGACATAACTGCGAAATCAACCAATTCAATTAGTAGGTGACAGCATTGCATTGTCAATATTTTAACAAAATTGATGCTGTTTGACTTGGTCTTTATTTGAAGATGTGCATTAATATACCGCTCCATGTATACTATCTTGCCATGATGACACAGTTCTAAGTGATGCATCTCCTGCCACGCGGTCAATGCAATTGCAGGATCATGCAACACTGCTTTGGACTACAGTCCCCCCTGTGGGAGATAGTGTCTGCAGAGCCTGTGGGAATGACCTATGGGGGGTCTCTTGTAGCCTCATTTCCATCTGTAGTGTTTTTCAGCATGCAGTCTGCATGCGTGCCACCAGCTCTGTGGCACACATGCAGAGGGTACCCCTAGGGCATGATGTTATGTGGGCCCACTTTATATAAAGATTGCAAAGGGGCACTAATTATTCTGATATTTTAAAGGGGCAGATCTCCATGCAAAACAAGGAAAGCCCCCATTGCTGTGCATACCTCCAACATGAGATGGTTCATGTATTTTTGGCTGTAGTCAAGCTCTTAGGAGTGGATTAGGTAGTGGAATTTGCAGTAGCTGTTTAACATGCTGAATAACAAGCTGCACAGACACACACACTTTATATCACTAAGATTCTGATAGATGCGATATGTACAGATTAAGGCGGTGCCCTTTATACAAATCGCTCACTTCCTTGATGGAAATTGTGTGTTGCTGCTGAGCAGTGAGTCTCAATCCGTCAAGAGTTTCTGAAGAAATATGAAACACTGACACTTCTATAGATTATTTATGTATTAACTTTTACATTTGTAAAGCCCACAAAACCCAACAAGCATCCAGCCGTTGAGCTTGGGGGGCAGGGAGGAGGGAAGGAGGAAGGACGCAGGGGATGAAAGAGGGGGTGAAAATTACAATGATTGTGTAATGTAGAACTCTTCACCCGCATGCATTAACGTGCTGGACCTTCTCACTGCCTTCCTCACTCTTACCAATCAATCTGCAGTATTTACTTGTAATTACTTGCACCCCCACCCTCCAGCTGAACTTAGCCATTACCTGGAAAATTAGAATCTGCCTGCCTTGGTCCTTAGATACTTTGCCTGACATGCACCTATATGTTTTATTGTGACTTCTTTTCCCCCAAAATATAACAGACAACTGTAACTCTTGAAGCTATAAGAAAAGCATGTCAGGCCGATTCATGGAATAATTAGCGCGGCGCAAGTGGCCAAAAACGTGCGAATCGCAGTGAAATAGCGAAAATCGCACGAAAAGCAGTGCACATCGATTCATGGAAGGACGTGCGCGAGAAAACCATCGGATGTGCGATAAAAAAGTGCGCGGCGCACGTTGGCGCACAAGCCATCTAACTGCGTGCGCCAGGTCACAGCGAAAATCGCACAGGCCACAGCGAAAATCGCACATAGCGCGGCGCACGCAACAAAAGTAGGCGGAACACGGGGCGTAACACTCGGAATGGGGAACAACTTGCCAAAATGTGGGCGTCACGGGGAAGTACAGGGTACAAGTGCGCGGAACGCCCACACGCTCGCCTACAACACGTATTCATGGAATAGAATAGGGCAAAAAAGCGCACGCTCAAACCAGCGCACAGGCACAAACACGACCGCCACAAGAAAGCAGGCGGTAGCGTCTCTGCGCCTGTAAGAAATGTGCGCCAAAAGGTGCGCCAACAAATAGCACCTATATACAGCCATGATGAATGTCCTATACTGTGGCCCTCCAGGACAAATGACGTGCAAAGGGGTACCCACAAACACGGACACCTGCTGACAAAAAATACGTGTGCGTGTATACCGGGGTGCGTGGGAAGTCTCACACGCGATTTGTCAGGGTACGTGGATTTCAGGGGTGCGCGGGAAGTTCCACACGCGATTTGTCAGGGTACGTGGATTGCAGGGGTGCGCGGGAAGTTCCACACGCGATTTGTCAGGGTACGTGGATTTCAGGGGTGCGCGGGAAGTTCCACACGCGATTTGGCCGGGTACGTGGATTTCAGGGGTGCGTGGGAAGTACCACACGCAATTTGTCAGGGTACGTGGATTGCAGGGGTGCGCGGGAAGTTCCACACGCGATTTGGCCGGGTATGTGGATTTCAGGGGTGCGCGAGAAGTTCCACACGCGATTTGTCAGGGTATGTGGATTTCAGGGGTGCGCGGGAAGTTCCACACGCGATTTGGCCGTGTACGTGGATTTCAGGGGTGCGCGGGAAGTTCAACACGCGATTTGGCCGGGTATGTGGATTTCAGGGGTGCGCGGGAAGTTCCACACGCGATTTGGCCGGGTACGTGGATTTCAGGGGTGCGCGGAAAGTTCCACACGCGATTTGGCCGGGTACGTGGATTTCAGGGGTGCGCGGGAAGTTCCACACGCGATTTGTCAGGGTACGTGGATTTCAGGGGTGCGCGGGAAGTTCCACACGCGATTTGGCCGTGTACGTGGATTTCAGGGGTGCGTGGGAAGTTCCACACGCGATTTGGCCGGGTACGTGAATTTCAGTAGTGCGCCGGAAGTTCCACACGCGATTTGTCAGGGTACGTGGATTTCAGGGGTGCGCGGGAAGTTCCACACGCGATTTGGCCGTGTACGTGGATTTCAGGGGTGCGCGGGAAGTTTCACACGCGATTTGGCCGGGTTTGTGGATTTCAGGGGTGCGCGGGAAGTTCCACACGCGATTTGTCAGGGTACGTGGATTTCAGGGGTGCGCGGGAAGTTCCACACGCGATTTGGCCGTGTACGTGGATTTCAGGGGTGCGCGGGAAGTTCCACACGCGATTTGGCCGGGTACGTGGATTTCAGGGGTGCGCGGGAAGTTCCACACGTGATTTGGCTGGGCACGTGTATGACAGGGGTACGTGGGAAATTCTACACGCGATTTGGCTGTGTGCTCCCCGGTATTCCCTGTACACCCTCCACGGCCCCTGCATGCAGCACACACCACAGGGGACTACCCTGCACACCTGCTCATGTCACCCAGCACCATCATCCCCCAGCATCCAGGGGCACCCTCTACCAGGCCCCCACCCATGTCCCCTATCACCCCCACCCCTCAGCAGTGCAGGGGCACCCTCCACTAGGCCCCCACTCATGTCTCCCACCACCCCCACCCCCCAGCAGTGCAGGGGCAGCCTCCACCAGGCCCCCACTCATGTCCCCTATCACCTCCACCCCCCAGCAGTGCAGGGGCAGCCTCCACCAGGCCCCCACCCATGTCTCCCACCACCCCCACCCCCCAGCATCCAGGGGCACCCTCCACCAGGCCCCCACCCATGTCTCCCACCACCCCCACCCCCCGGCCACCAGGGGCAGCCTCCACCAGGCCCCCACTCATGTCTCCCACCACCCCCCAGCAGTGCAGGGGCACCCTCCACCAGGCCCCCACCCATGTCCCCTATCACCCCCACCCCCCAGCAGTGCAGGGGCACCCTCCACCAGACCCCCACTCATGTCTCCCACCACCCCCACCCCCCAGCCACCAGGGACAGCCTCCACCAGGCCCCCACCCATGTCTCCCACCACCCCCACCCCCCAGCAGTGCAGGGGCACCCTCCACCAGGCCCCCACTCATGTCTCCCACCACCCCCACCCCCCAGCAGTGCAGGGGCAGCCTCCACCAGGCCCCCACTCATGTCCCCTATCACCCCCACCCCCCAGCAGTGCAGGGGCACCCTCCACCAGGCCCCCACCCATGTCTACCACCACCCCCACCCCCCAGCCACCAGGGGCAGCCTACACCAGTCCCCCACCCATGTCTCCCACCACCCCCACCCCCCAGCAGTGCAGGGGCAGCCTCCACCAGGCCCCCACTCATGTCTCCCACCACCCCCACCCCCCAGCCACCAGGGGCACCCTCCACCAGGCACCCACCCATGTCCCCCTGCACCCAGGTCCTCACAATCACCAACCATGTGCGTAATGGTCAGCCTCCACAGCCAAAAGGCCCTACCAAGTAACCCATTCACCCACATGGAAATGGAAATTACATGTTACACCCCCAACGTACATAAAGCAAATGAGCCCATGTCTGTCACACACAATGGTTGCAAATGAATTGGAAAACACCCAACATGACATGCATGAAACCAATGAGATGATACCACACAGTGAAGTATGAAAACAAAATTGTATTAAAAAAATATGAATGCAAATGAAATGAAACAAACTACAATGCCAATGAAAAAAAGAAAAGGTGCATGTCCGTCCAAAAAAATTAAATCCCAAAAAAATGTACTTCAAAGTCACATTAAAAATGAAATCAATCCGACAGAAAAAAAAATCCAAACACCATTGCTCCATGGAGAAGAAATAAAAATTAAAAAATAAAACAAGCCAATGAAGAACTATGTACAAAATATCCAAGGGTCCATGAGCCCAACTGAACAAAGGAAACCTACAAAAAACCCTAACAAAAATGCAACTATATACAAAAATTGGAGCTGTGTCCGTCGACTCCAAATCATAAGAATAAACAAATGAAACCTAAAACTAAAGAACTATATACAAAGGCGGCGGGCAAGTCCAGCGGCTCACTCCGTAGTGTTCCGGGCCAGGGCATCATCAAACTCCTCGTCTATGTCCCGGAGGCGGTCCTGTTCCATGGCCCCGAGGGTCCGCAGGGACGACGCCATCTGCTCCTCCAACCCCCTGCGGATTGCCTCGAGGCACTCGGCCCGCCTCAGGGCCCTCCGCATGGAGTTCTCCGCCCTGACCATCGTGAGCCGCTCCTCTTCCGCCCGCCGCCGCTCCGCACCTATCTGCTGGCCCAACCGCAGCCACACGGAAGACACTTCCTGTCCTGGGTCCTCCTGCCCTCCGGCAGATGCCTGCCCCTCCGATGTTGATGGCCCCGAGCCATGATGCCTCCCACGTTGACTCTGCTGCTGCCTCCGACGCAACTGCTTCTGCCAGCACGACGGCATCCAGGCTGATGGAATCCACCGACGCCGTCGTGCACGTGCCCTGCCTGATGATGCCGGCACATCCTCCATCTGCTGGGGTACAGTTGCTGTGGTGTCCACCCCTGCTTGACCTCCGACTCCCGACTGTGGCAGGGATGGGATCCCCACCGAGCTGGCTGCATAGGTCAGGGCAGGTCCACAGGGGGCCCTGGTGGCATCTGGTCCGGAAGACGGCAAGGAGAATGACCGGCGTGTAGCCTCCACAGAGGAGGAGAGGGCCGCCAGATTGGCCGACACATGCAGGAAACCCCCGAACATGGAAGATCCCAATTGGGCCACGTCGGCACGGTGCTCTTCGTGATGATGTGCGTGCTCCTCCCGGGAAGCACGCACGTCATCACGAATTGCACCCGCGCGCATCGCAACCCCAATCAGGACCTTCTCCATATGGACACGGGTCCCCTCGTCCGCAGGTGGAGGGGAGTCAGGTGACATGGACATCCCCTCTACCTGCGGACGGGCCTAGGACGGGGCATCCCTGCTGGTGCATGGTGGTGCACTCACAGGGTCAGGGACAGCGACATGCACAGGCCCCTCCACGGTGACCTGTGCTGCCTCCTGCCCCTGGCCCTGGACTGCACCACTTGCACCAGCAGGGATGCCCCCACCAGGCCCCATGTGTGCTCCTGTGGCGGCCTCCTCCTCCTCTGTGGAAACCACCAACCTGGATGGCTCCTCACCGTCTTCCACCGTAGCAGGCCCCTGTGGGGACTCACCCACCCCTTCCGCTGCAGCCGTGGGGGCATCCCCGCCGCCTTGCTCCACAGCGCCGTCTCCGCCCTCTTCTTCACTAGCCGCTGCGTAGAGGGAGACAAAGAACACAAGCATCAGGGTACTGTACAATGGTCCCCTAGACAGGAAGCAATAGCAGATGAGTACCACTGTCAAAGTACACTTCCATCATGTCCCTCCACAACACATGGGTCAGTCCAGGCAAAACACACACAGTAACAGGCATGGTGCATGCCATGGACATTTCCATACATGTCCAATGGACTCTTGAAACATACAATGATATGGAACTCACATGCATCATGGGTCATGCCTATCACATGCACACACTTCACCTCAGTCACATCCATCTGGCCCCATACACCCCAAACACAGCGGATACAAGGGTAATTAGGCTGCATCAGTGAATCTGTGCATTGTCACACACATGTGTCATGCATCCATGGCATGCACAAGTCACAGACACGCAGGTCAGGCACACAGACATGGCTACCATATATGTACCTGGCATCAGCACCCATCCCTCACCCCCACCCATGTCCAGGAACAGAGACTGGCATGCTCTCATGTGTAAAATCTGCATAGGGCTCCCCATGTGGCATTTAAACAGATGCAACAACCATGTGGTTCACACATCACTGGTCGCACATGCATTACCATGATGTCCCTGCACACATACATGCATACATGGCCTATGTCACACATACAGGCAAGTATCAGAGAACCAGCACACCGCAACATGCCCTGTCTCACACAGCAATGCTTGGACACTTAACGCTCAACTCCAGACGGGTCTCCCTCTCAAGGATCTGGACCTCAACTCCTCCCAGCGCTTCTTGATCTTCTGGACGACGCGGGTTGCCACCCCCTCCGCGTTGATGGCAACCACACAGTCGGCCCAGATCCTATCCCGTCCTTCCTTGCTGGCGCGGGATGATCCAAAGAGGGCATCATACTGCCCCAGGACATGCTCCACCAGGACACCAACTTCGGTGGCAGTGAAGCTGGTGCCCCTCTGCCCCTCTGGCCTGGGGTTGCCACTGGTGCCAGATGTGGAAGTGCCTGACATGGCAACCCCAGAGGCAGGTGTGGGTGGGCAACTGGGTCCTGGGGCTGGGCTGTGGAGCGATGTAATCCCAGTCGGGAGTCTTCAGTTCCAGCAGGGGTGGACACAGCAACTGGACCCCTGCAGATGACTGATGTGCAGGCACCAAATGGCAGGGCACGGTGGCAGCAGGCAGGCAGGCAGGCAGCAGCAGATGGCACGTGGGAGGCTGCTCGGGGCACTGGGGGGCAGTAATTCGGCCTTCTGGGCAGGAGGTGGGCTTCCGTGTGTTTTCGCGTGGCCAGCTTGATACGGAATGGTTTGGCACGTGAAAATCCTGCATGTCAGCATGAAATTCGAGGAAAGGCCCTTAGCGCGTAAGCGCGTCAGCACGCATACGCGATTCCATTGGACCAAAGGCCCTCAGCGCGTAAGCGCGTCTGTGACGTGACCCGCACGGGTGTTTCCCACACAGCACGTGATGACGGAGCACACGTGGAAAGACTGCACGTCAGAGTGTCATCGCGTGTAATTGGACAAAAGTGCGCGCACACGCGATTGGCCTATGTACGTGTATTTCAGGGGTGCGCGGGCACTTAAACACACAAGTACGTCAGCGCACCTGTATCCCGGGGTGCGCGGGAATTTCCACACGCTATTGGACTGGGTACTGGATTTCAGGGGTGCGCGGGTCACACGCTCGCCTACAACACGTGCAACGCATAAATTTGCGCGCTAACAAAATAACAAGCTCAGACCCAGGATGAACATACCGTTCCTAGCAGCAGTGGCCGTGGGCTACCAAAGGAGGAGGAGGAGGAGGATAGTCAGGGCCAGAATATTCACACCCAGAACTAGCCTTTTCGGGATGCCTGATGACCAGGTGTATGGGAGGTACAGGTTTCCACCACACATAATACTGGACCTGGTGAGTGAGTGGGAGGATGACCTCACATCACCCACCCTGTGCTCCCAAGCACTCAGCCCCCTGGAGAAGGTCCTCAATGTACTGCACTTCTTAGCCACTGGATCATTTCAGCAGACAAGTGCCATAGTGGGTGGGGTATCACAGGCCACCCAGTCACGCTGCCTACACCAGGTCTTGAACATCATCACTGCACGCCCATCAGTCCGCAGGCACATATACCTGCCCAGAACACCTGCAGAAAGGCATGCTGCCTCCCTGGATTTTTACGGTGTGGCACGATTCCCCAAAGTGCTAGGTGCCATCGACTGCACCCATGTGGCTCTAGGTCCCCCCAGGGCATCAGAGCACATCTATAGGAACCGCAAGCACTGGCATTCCATCAACGTGTAGGTAGTATGTAATGCCAAGGGAATCATCACCTCAGTATATGCCAACTATCCCGGGTCCACCCACGACAGCTTCATTTACCGAATGTCCACCCTAAGCCGGGACCTAGAAGCTGGGCGGCATGGCGATACATGGCTGCTTGGTGAGTATGAATGCCACTGCACATGCATGCATGTCAAATACTGAGCAAGGTCACAACCCCACCAATGATACCAATCACCACCTCCACAGGGGACAGTGCCTACCCTCTCAGCCCCCACATGATGATGCCAATTCGGAACCCCACCACGCCACCCGAGGTAAGATATAACACAGCCCACATTACAACCCGGGGCATAGTGGAGCGCACATTCGGAGTGCTAAAGTCACGCTTTCGCTCCCTTGACCGTTCTGGCGGGCAGCTGTTATACGCTCCCCCAGTAGTGTGCAGGATCATAGTGGCAGCAACACGCTGGGGCCTGGCCGTGGACATGGTGGTGGCCCCACATCCCCAACCACATGCACAGCCGCTGCGCATGGGAGGGGAAAGGGCACGGGGGGAGGCAGCCCGTACACAGCTAGTGGCTAATTACTTCACATAGAAATCACACCCCTGTGGAGTGCACACTGCCCTGGCACATTCCATCTGACAATCAATGATGACTCAACCTGACACTGATCCTGAATGTCTGGAGAATCAACCGTGAAAACCATATCAGCCTGAGATTGTTCACCTGGAAGTGTTACAATGTGTGCATCCCTACCCACACAGACACCACCAATGCAGTTTTGTGAAGAAACACATTCAAGCAGCTAAAATGAATACCCACTTGCAAAATGCAACAAGAGGACAGTGCCATGTCAGCCAACCCATCCCCAGCACCGCCACACGACACACCGTGCCATGTCATGCTATTTGCAGGTAAACAAAGTAATCCCCACAACATGACACAAGTGTCACAATGTACAGTGTCCCTAATTGAAACTTGCAACACCTGAAATGCTCACAGTAATGCAGGACCAACAACAACTTGAGCAGGTACTACCATTAACATGACATCACAAATGTAATAAATTAGTAGTCTCACCACCTGGAAATGCCTGCACTCCCACCACTTCCAACTGTACAGTGTTGGTGCCATGTAGAGTTGTAGGTGCACTGCTGCCAACATGGACCCCATCTCCAAACTAGAGGGCCTTGTGTAGACATGAGGAAGGGACCTGCAAATTGGGAGGTAGACACAGAAGATGAGTTACACATCAATGCAACATGCAGTGTACAACACAACAGCAATATGCACTAGGAATGTATACACAGTATTGACTAGACTACCCACACATGTAGTGGGAGTCCAATGTCACCATGTACGTCAATGTCACTTGGGCACACCCTTTGCAAGCCCATGGAAACGGGAAGCAGGAGGGGTGTGTGTGACTCAAACCCAAGCATCTGAACCAAATACATGACAAGCCTGCATGTGCCCAGCCACAATGCAGCGTATGCCCACAGGAACCACGGAAGGCAACAAATTGTCCCAAAAAAATTGGGAAAAATAAAAATAAAAATAAAAAAAATCAAAAATGTCCATTGATGGGCTCGGGGGGGTTGGGGAGGCCACCCAGGAGGTCCGAGGACAGGGTGCACACCAAAACCCACCTGTGTGGATCCTGGGGAAAAAAAACACCTCCATGGGCTCATGGCCCACACGGCTACCCTATTGTGGGAGTATCACTGCTGTCGCTATCATCACCCTGTGCAGCTGCATCCGGAGGTGGTTGCGCTATGGGAGGCAGCCCACGCAAGGCCCTAGTCTGCTCCTCCATGGCTGCAAGCATGCGGGTGTGGTAGGTCTCGTTCTGGAGGATGAGTGTGCGGAGGTCCCCATGCAACAACTCACGGGATGCCCGGACCTCCGCCCTCGTTGCCTGCATCTCAGCTGAGAGCGTACGGGTGAGACGCTCCAGCTGCTGTTCTGTCCTTTGGTGTGTTGAAGCCTCAAGCTCAACAAGAGTCGTCCTGAGGTGAAGGAGCTCCTGCCTCAGGGCTTCCCTGTGGCCCTGGGACTGTATGGAGATGGCCTCCTGCAGAGTCGCCAGTGCCGCCCGCCTGTCCCTGTTGGACGCCAACATGTCCTCCCTGTGTGACTGGCAGATGGAGTTGGTTGCCTGCTGTAGTCGCTCCATCAGCCTTTCAGGGGGGACAATGGAAGTGGCCACCCTATCCATGGCCTGAGCCATCATCTCGGATGATGCTGCCTGTTGGGGTACCATACCGTAAATGGATTGTTCCCATGCGGTATTGCCAGGTGGCGTACGGCCACCACGTCGGCGGGCACCACACCTGTCTGGGGCAAGGCGAACTGCGCCTTGCTGTGCCGGCACTGCCTGAGGCTGCAGGACTGCATTCCCCCTCTCATCTGCTGGCCCAGGAACAGGATCAGATGTCGCGGAGTGTGACCCTGCATCCGTAACCACCAAAGGCGTAGCTGCCAACACTGACATCCCCATTGAGGGTTCTGACCCTGGTGCAGGTGGGTGGGACAGAACAGAATCCCTCCCTGGAACACTCACCTGCGACGGCACGTAGGTCTCATCATCCGAATCAACACCTGAGTACAGCTCGGGGGAGGTGCAGCCAGAGACACCCCTTGAGAGCACGACCTGCAGCACTTGTGGGTTCTCACCCACCACCACACCACGTCCCTCACTGGTGGTTGGTCGGCCCTCGGACCCCTCCTGGGTCTGCACCATCTCCACAACCCCAGCAGTATCAGGTGCGTCTTCCCCTGCAAAGACATAAAAAAAAGAAATGGAAACAGGCATTAGCACCATGGCACACAATGAGGGCTGAGAAGCAAGAGAACCAGTACTTGATTGACACATGTCCCACATGACTAAAACCCTCCCATGCATGCACCCTCACTGCATATGAAGAGCAGGCAAATGGCACACACTGATGACACCAAGATGGAAGATGAACACATTTTCTGCATGCTGCCTGGCAGTGGCATCACACATTGGCCTGTGATTGCCAGGTGAAACACACATGCCATCACACAGATGGCATGTACCATTGCTATTGAGTGAAGATGGAGAGGAGGGCAGCACCTATTCATTCAGTCCAGTTCCCGCATGTAATAGCTTTTCTAATTCAAACAGGTCAGATTTTTCACCTGGAGCTGCCAGTCCAAAATGGTCCAATTGCACAGGGACATGTGTGAACAAATGATATCCAGGTAACAAAGTCACTCCACTTTACCATAGCCATGTCAGACATGTGACTAGAGGACTGAGAAACGCCTAGTAAAAGTGGTGGAATGCAAACAATCTGCCTGAATGAACAGAGAAAAATAAGCAACAATGTTGTGGCAAGGTGACACTTCAAGGGCAACTGGCGTGCTGTTGGGCTAGATGTCTCCTGTTGGCAGAGGGGATACTGCTATGGCCAAATGCAGCTGCGCAGGATGTATTGCATGAAGCACATGGCTGACCCATACGACTCAGGCGCACACACTCTCACCTGGCACACAAACAGAAGCCCTCACACACACACCATGCACATGGATGACACACACATGCATGTCCACTCACCGGACAATGCCTCGTAATCAGGCAGATCTCCCACGCCTTGGATCTGTTCCTCCGTGACGTAGGTCCCAGCGACTGACTCATGTGGAGTGAGTTCCATGTCCACTACTGGAGACCCACCTCCAGTCACTAGAGTTGCGGCATGACTTGAGGCCAGCTTATTCTTTGCCCTGCGCTTTAGGTCATTCCAGCGCTTATAGCAATCATTGGCTGTGCGCCTCACGATTCCAAGGGCACTTACGATGTCCGCAACGGTCTGCCAGTGTGCCTGGCGTTGTGCAGGTGTGGTCTTGGATCCTGCAACAATGACCATCTCGTTATCATGTCCGGACACATACTCGACAAGTGCTTTCAGTTCGTCATCCGTGAAGCTGGGCTTCCTCGACGGGCCGGACTGTGTAGCCATGTCTGGGGCATCAGCCTGTGCCGGACGAGCACTCTTCCTCTTCCGCTTGGAAGGTGGTGGTGATCCTGAGTGTCCTGCGCCGCTCTGGACACTAGGGGCAGGAGCCCTGGTGGACTCTGTATCAGGAGTGTGGGATTGCACACTCAGCATGGGAGTTGGTGCAGGCATTGGCTCAAGTGTAATGGTGTCAGGGGGAATGTCAGCAGGATGGACTAGGACCGACACTGTCCTGGCTGGGTGTGTGAGAGCTGGGGTGGATGGAGCCGCAGCTGCCCCTGCAGCCTCTCCGCCCTGCCTACTTGGGGCAGCAGATGACCTTGCTGCCCCAGATCCACGTGGCATGATGACATCAACGTGCACCAGCGCACGTGTCATAGGCCTGCTGACCTGGAAGTCAGCCATGGAGTCAGCCAGGTCTGGTGCCACAATGGGCTGGTCCAACAAGGGCTGAGCATGGATGGTGTCAGCCACATCAGCCTCAACGGGAGGGGGGGGGGGATTATGGGTGCCCTTGACTGGTCCTCCACACATGGGGGGACAGGCTCACCCTGCAAGTAACGACCACGTCCCCTACCGGATCCACCACGTCCACCACTTGTGGCTCTTCCACCTTTGCCACCCTTACGGAATCCTCGCCTCCCAGCCATGGCACTGATGTTAATGTGCGTATGGGAGTGGCTGTAAACTATTGTCCTGGGCAATTGGGGGTCAAAGGGGTTGGGTACCAGATGGTAATTGTACCCTAGTGCTCTAGCAAGGCTGAATGTAACCCCTGGGGAAAGATGACAGGTCACGCTACGCACAGGAGGCCCAAAAAAGGGAGATGACGTGCACGCAACCCCTCCTAGAGCACGTGTGCAGAAAGAAAAACCTGCACTACGCTGTGGCACCCAGTAACACAAGAATGAACGTATGCGTGTCACACGCAGCCTAGAATGACCTCTGAAGGGGTAGGCTACACACGGGGCAAGCACAGATGTTAGATACGTGCGTGACTCACCGTCTGCCAGGTAAAAGAGCGTGAAAAAGGAGCGCGTTTGGTTGGCAACACCCCCGCCAAAAGAAGATTTGTACGCTGTCTGAGGAGACAGGACAACAGTAGAAGGGAACACTGTTTGAGGGAACAGGCCCAGGTAAACCAGTAAAAGAGAAAAAAGAGAAAAAGCTGTCAGAGGTAACTGGGAGTACGAACTTGAAACGCTGTGAAGTAAATCGCGTGTGAAACGACAAGAAGTACAGAATTCACCCACTCGCTCTCCACGAAAAGCACGTACAAGGAAATGGTGTTCTACACGTACCTTTTATGCAGGCCCACACGCCCAGCGTCACTTACGCGGCGTGTATGCGCTAGGGCCATTTCCACCAATTACACGCTTTGTCACTTCTGCGTGTAGGGCCATTTCCACCAATTACACGCTTTGTCACTTCTGCGTGTAGGGCCATTTCCACGAATTACACGCTTTGTCACTTCTGCGTGTAGGTCCATTTTCACCAATTACACGCTTTGTCACTGCCGCGTGTACGCGCTAGGCCCATTCCCACCAATTACACGCTTTGACACTCGGACGTGTCTTTCATTTTTTTCACACGCAACATTTTCCAACGTGTGCCCAATTCAACGTGCATGTGACTTCATAGACGCGCATACGCTGGCGACGCGTTTACGCGCTAAGGGCCTTTCCTCGAATTACACGCAGACGTGTTGGATTTTCACGTGCCAAATCACTCCGTATCAAGCTGGCCACGCGTTCACACACGGAAGACCACGCTCCTGCCCAGAAGGCCAAATTACTGCCCCCCAGAGCCCTGAGCACGCTCCCACCTGCCATCTGCTGCTGCCTGACTGCCTGCTGTCGACGTGCCCTGCCATTTGCTGCCTGCACATCAGCCAGGGGTGCTGTTGCTGTGACCACCCCTGCTGGAACAGAAGACTCCCGACTGATTTTCCATCGCCCCACAGCCCAGCCCCAGGACCAAGTTGCCCACCCACTCCTGCCTCTGGGGTTGCCATGTCGGGCACTGCAACATCTGGCACCAGTGGCAACCCCCGGCCAAGGAGGCAGAGGGGCACCAGCTTCACTGCCACCGAAGTTGGTGTCCTGGTGGAGCATGTCCTGGGGCAGTATGATGCCCTCTTCGGAAGGTTGCGCGCCGACAAGGAAGGACGGACTCGGATCTGGATGGACATCGTGACTGCCATCAACGCGGAGGAGGAGGTGGCAGTCCGCGACTACGAACGTGTCAGGAAGCGCTGGGAGGACTTCAGGTCCAGGACCCTCAACAAGGCCCGGCGCCTCCTGAAGGCAGCGGATGCTAAGGGGCGCCGGGGCCACTTGTCGGAAGATCAGATGAGGGTCCTGGAACGCATATCCCCAGCGCTCCACATCCAGGTCCTTGAGAAGCAGACCCGTCTGGAGTCGAGCGGTAAGTGTACATGCATACTGATTGTAAGCTGTGCGTGTGGTGGTGTGCCAGGAGTGTGCAGGTTGAATATGTATTTTTATGTGGCCAAGTAGGGGGGGTGTACAGGGCCGTGAGGGTGACACATGCGAGGGGTCTCATGTGTGACACATGGATGGTGCTTGTGTGTGGGCTTGCATGGCACAGGATGTGGAGGAATGATTGTCAGGTGTGACATGGATGTCGATCAAAACACTGCGACAGTTGGCGGAGGTGTACACATGCATGCAAGTTTGGTGTTGTGTGTGCATGTGTAGTGTACTCCCTATGTTGCATGTGATGTGTGGATGACCTTTGGCTGCTCATGCTGTTGTATGTGAATGGATGGTGCTGGCTGTTGCATTATGGCTGTGGTATGGCTCATGTGTGCAAGTTGAAATGACATGTGTGTTGGGGATTGTGATGCCATGTCTGAGGTTTACCAATGCCACTCATGTATAACTGTCATGTGTGTATGAGTCAATTTTACAGTGCCCTGATGCCTGTGTTTTCTCTCTCACTGTCTGCAGCGTCAACTGATGAAGA
Source organism: Ambystoma mexicanum (assembly GCF_040938575.1). Lineage (NCBI taxonomy): Eukaryota > Metazoa > Chordata > Amphibia > Caudata > Ambystomatidae > Ambystoma > Ambystoma mexicanum. Next base: position 1,184,872,881 of record NC_090921.1, on the reverse strand, counting down.
GGGCGGAGAAGGTGCTTTGGAGCACAGCGGCAGGGGTCGCACCACCAGCCGGAGACGCAAGGCCCGGATCCCCTCCCAGGTTGTGATCTCGTCGGGGAGTGAGGAGTCCGGTGCCGCGTCCCAGGCCGCAGCTGCCGAGGGGAGGTCCAAGAGGCGGAGGTTGGAGTTGGACTCCTCGGCATCAGAAGGGGCAGCTGGGACCCCACAGGGCCCAACGGGGGAAGATGGCACGGAGTCATCCAGGTTGGTGGGGGGTTTGGTGGAGGAGGAGGCCGTGCAAGCGACAGTGGCGGGGTCTGGAGGTGGGGATTCCACTGGTGCTAGTGGTGCAGTGCAGGATCAGGGACAGGAGGCAGCACAGGCCGCCGCGGAGGTGCCTGTGTGCAATCCTGTCCCTGCTCCTGTCACTGCATCATCTTGCACCAGCGGGGATGCCTACCTCCAGACCCGTTCTCAGGGAGAGGATTGGCTTACGACACCTGGCCTTCCACTCCCTGCGGATGTGGCTATCCTGCACCAGGTTGTGCCTGTCCAGGGTGGGGTGGCGTTGCGTCAATGGGCCATGCGAGCTGACCTGCAGTCTTTTCATGATGAGTCTGCACGTCTTCTCGCATGGCTCGTTGACCGCGTTGACCCACTGGGACAGCTCACCAGGGCTGGATTCCTCCGTTTCCTGGACCTTGTTCTGACCCCCTTCTCCACAGAACCCCCTATGCCCCAGTCGTCCTCCATGCCATCTTCCCACCCATGTGTCACCTGGGTGCCCTGTGGAGCTGCCTCCGACCGTGCGGCCAGGCTGGTGGACAACAGATCCCTGCCACAGTCGGGAGTCGGACGTCCAGCAGGGGTGGCCACGTCAACGACTGAACCCCAGCTGGAGGAGGATGTGCAGGCACCATCGGACAGGGCACATGGACAGCAGCAGCTGCAGCAGCAGGAGGCTGTAGGTGGGAGCCACGATAGCTCGGGGCCTTCAACATCGGAGGGGGAGGCATCGGCCGGAGGGCAGGAGGACCCTGGACGGGAAGTGTCTTCCGTGTGGCAGCGGTTGGGCCACGCCATAGATGCGGAGCGGTGGCAGGCAGAAGAGGCGCGGCTCACGATGGTCAGGGCGGAGAACTCCATGCGGAGGGCCCTGAGGCGGGCCGAGTGCCTCGAGGCAATCCGCAGGGAGTTGGAGGTGAACATGTCGGCGTCCCTGCGGACCCTCGGGGCCATGGAACAGGACCGCCTCCGGGACATAGACGAGGAGTTCGATAATGCCCTGGCCCGGAACACCACTAAGTGAGCCGCTGGACTGGCCCGCCGCCATTGTATATAGTTATTTAGTGATAGGTTTCCTTTGCAGTTTATTTTTCTTTGGAGTCGACGGACACTGCTCCACCTTTTGTATATAGTTCCATTTTAGATAGGTTTTTGGGTAGGTTTCATTTCTTCTCTTGGGATGATGGACCCTGAATACTTTGTACATAGTTGGACTTTGGATTTGGATATTTTTTTAACTATGAATATTTTTTGCCATGGAGCAATGGTTTTCTATTTCTTTTTTACCTTCATTTACTTTTCATGGACTTGAACTTTGGAAGATATTTTTTCGTATTGTCATTTATTGATTTCATTTTGAAAAGAGACAGCCTGCTTAATTTTTTGATTATTTTACTTGCGTATTTTGGTTGATTTTGATAGCCATTGCTGTTGTTTTTAATACATTATTTTGATTTTTTCATTCTTCAATGTGTGGTTTCATCTCATTGTTTTCATGCATGTCATGATATGGGTTTTCAGGTTCCCTTGCAACCATTGTGTGTGTGTGAGACACATGTGTTGATTTACATTGTTTCCATTGGAGTAGTATCATGGGCACATGTAATACTTGGTTGTGTCTTTGGGCTGTGGTGGCTGGCCATGAGGTACATGCTTGAGGATTGCCAGGGCCTGTGGGCAGGGGGACATGAGTGGAGGCCTGGTGGAGGGTGCCCCTGCACTGCTGGGGGGTGGGGGTGGTGGGAGACATGGGTGGGGGCCTGGTGGAGGGTGCCCCTGGTGGCTGGGGGGTGGTGGGAGACATGAGTGGGGGCCTGGTGGAGAGTGCCCCTGCACTGCTGGGGGGTGGGGGTGGTGGGAGACATGAGTGGGGGCCTGGTGGAGGGTGCCCCTGGATGCTGGGGGGTGGGGGTGGTGGGAGACATGAGTGGGGGCCTGGTGGAGGGTGCCCCTGCACTGCTGGGGGGTGGGGGTGGTGGGAGACATGGGTGGGGGCCTGGTGGAGGCTGCCCCTGCACTGTTGGGGGGTGGGGGTGCAGGGGGACATGAGCAGGTGTGCAGGGTAGTCCCCTGTTTTGTGGGCTGCTTGCAGGGGCCGTGGAGGGTGTACAGGGAACACCTGTGAGGACCCACCCAGCCTAATCGCGTGTGTAACTTCCCACGCACCCCTGTAATACACGTACCAAGCCAAATCGCGTGTGAGAATTCCCGCGCACCCCTGTAATACACGTACCTGGCCAAATCACATGTGAGAATTCCCGCGCACCCCTGTAATACACGTACCCAGCCGAATCGCGTGTAAAACTTCCCGTGTACTCCTGTAATACACATACCCAGCCAAATCGCGTGTGATAATTCCCGCGTACCCCTGTGATACACGTGCCCTGGCTAATCGCGTGTAAAACTTCACGCGTACCCCTGTAATACACGTACCCTGGCTAATCGCGTGTATAACCTCACGCGTACCACTGATATGCACGTTACCCGCTTTGCGTTCCTTGTTTGGCAGCCCTGTAAACTGGTCCAGGGTTAGCGCAGCCCTTTGCGATGATTTTGCGATTTTGATGGCTTTTCCTTGCGCGAGGGCGTTCTTGGGGGCGTTACTGGCGCTGCTGCAGGGTCGCTGCGATACTCTGCGCCACGGCTGGTTTGGGAGCCTAAAATCCATGAATACGCTGTGCGCGGAAATCGGTTTTAGCGCACGTGCCTGGCGCAGACAATCGCACGCGGACACTCTGAGCCAGCCGCTTGCGACACTTTTCTGCGACATTCTATGAATTACCCTGTGTGTCTCATTCTGAAATCTGCCCTGCCAATCCAGTTCTCTGATATCACTGTACTTAAGCACACTACTTGGGCCTGTAACCCCATCCCTTGATGTCTCATCCTCGTTTACATTAACATCTTGTTATCATTCCTAAAACCTGTAACATTCTCCCAGGCCCTTTGAAGCAGAACCCCCCCCCCCAAGTCCAAATAAATACATAAATATATCAAATATTTTCAGAATGGCATTTCTAACTGCCTGATTCATGTAATTATTTGCGTGAAAAACGCAGATTTGCGCGCCTTTCTGCCCGAAAATCCCCATACTTCAAACAAGGATTTTCAGGAAGAAAGGCACGCAAATCTGCGTTTTTCACGCAAATAATTCCATGAATCAGGCGGTAAGACTTCTTTAAAGATTTCAAGCCCTTCTCAAAAAGAAATGTTTAGTCTTTATTTCTCTTACAATGTCCTTTGATGCTTTGGCACTATGTTTCAGCGGATTGAGAATGAAGATTTCCGTCTTTCATTACTTTCACTACATTTCCCGGAATACACCTTGCAGCCTGCTTATACATCCAAATGCATTTCGTATACTTTCGTGCTAACACTTTGTGCCCCAAAAAAATTATTTGGATGTGCATATTATGCAGAACACTGTAATTTCAAACAGAAAAGACTTACAAATTAGATGCAAACGAGAGCAGAGGCAATCCTAGGGTAAGGTGCTTCTCCATAAGAGCATTTTTTGATTGAGTGACGTATACCGGGCACTGAAGGTGTACGAGTATGAACCTATACCATGGGAGTCGAGCATATACAAATAATGTTTACCACTGGGAGCCAGAGGCCATTAGTTACACATTTACAAGTTACAATGGCCCTCATTACGACCCTGGCGGAATTCGGAAAACGATGGCGGAAATGCAATACCGCCATCGAATAGCGCTCGGTGCGACTATGACCCGTCACCGCAAAGTACGAAGCCATTAGCGACACCGTAGTGAACGCCAACGCTAACTGCACCAAGCACGCGCGTGCGCGCCATGCCAAACCGTAAACACCACCATGGCGCAAGGGTACGCTAATTCCGACCCTAGCGGACATGTACCTAACGCCATCAAGCATGGCGGAATGTACCATTCCGCCATGGTGAGAAGTACGGCATCGCGAATCAACCGTAAACGGCCCCACTGAGTGCCTGTACACCGCTCCCTGCCCACAAAGTACAACTCCCCGTAGGTGCAATGAAGTCACAATGCAACCAGTGAAATGTACAAGTCACCCATGCATGCCAACGAACAAAAGAAACACAACAGGGGCCAATGGGAGCTGCAGGGCACAGATGGCACGAATACAGAAGCCATCCCAATGGACATGACCACAGTCCCCCACCAAGAAACGCACGCAAACACAGGCACCTGTGACCAGCAATATTCCGAAAATCACATCATTCCACCAGTCCACCTGGCTGACCGGCATCTGTTACACAAAACCCAATCCCCCGCCCCTGAGCATGACAACATTCAAACAGTCATATTGGCAGCCCCCATCCCTGACCTCACTGGGCTTCGTAGGCAAACACGCCCAGTACAGTACCACGCAACTAAACTCCGAAGCTGGAACCCAATGCAGATCTCCTCACAATACATCGCTCCCCAAATAGGAATATGCCACATCACTTGCAAAGAAGAACGCTACACGGGCCAAATCAGAATAGAAATTTAATGCACAACAAAATCACCAAGCCCATACAGCCATTAGGCCATGAACTCCAAAACACATTTCACCATTGTGGGCTGCATCCGCAAGAAATGACCAGCCACTACTTGTGTGACGCCCTGTTCCATCATGGTACACAGAGCCACATTCACGTATGAAAAGGCAACATGGAAGCGCACAGAACCGCAGGGCCGTCCCAATGGGGAGGCACTAGTCCAGCTGAAAGGCCGAAATGTTGCTCCGAGCCACTAGTACTGCGTAAGGGCATGTGGCCCATTGGCGATCGTCCCATAAGATCGTAATGCTGCTCCACTGATTAACACGAAGCAGCAGGTGTCGGGAGTAAAAGCCATCTGCAGGAGTGGCATACAGATGGCAGTGGCAAAAGGGGAGGAGATACCTGTCAACCAAAAGAAAAGAAAAATAATAGAATGGCCATCAGAACTACATTCGAACAACTCACTTCAATGATCACACTAAATCCACAGCCATATGCATGCTAGCCCACTCCAAAGGTTCATCACCACCCAAAAACCACTTGCGACTCATAACTATCTATATCGAGGTGTAAACACCATCACAAACGAGTGTACCTGTGCATGCGTCTGTCAAAACAGAATCCATCAGATGGGATTGGTAACGTGCATGGACACAAGTGTCTGAGGGCGCGTCGAGACAGGGAGGGCTCAACAAGGCCAGATAGACGATGGTCCCACTATGGCAGCCCTGCATCACATAGCGCAGGGGAGGCGGATAGATTCCAAGAAGCCCTGTACATGGCAAACTCTGTATCAAATCACCTGCCCATGCATCCATTCATCATTCCCTCATCCCGGGATTAAAACGCCTGAATATTTACTCACATAACATTAGAAATATCCATTGAGTCTGTGCGTTATGCAGCCTGCAAAATCCACAGTGCCCCAGCCCGTAATTCCAGTGTAGTGAAGTAACATGTATTTGGGAACGTCCGGCCTCATCGCCCACGTCGCTATTGCGCATCCCAAACCATTCATATCAATCATTGCATCCTCGCCATGGCCCCTGTCTCAAGGACATTGAACAATAGAACGTTATATTTGCAGTCAGACCTGTGGGCATTTCCTCGCCGCTAGCTGAAAACCGAAAGCGCCGCCCTTCGAATTCCTCATTTGCAACATCACGTCGAAGAGGCATCTGTGGCCGTTTGAAATCACTAATTAATCCATCGAGTGCGGCTGTGTGTGAAAATGGCAACTGCCCTCACCCACAAATGGGACGCCCCGCCCGTCGTTGCAACTCGGTACAGTGATGCATGAGGGCCCACCGTTAATCGAGTACTACGTTCCACTGACCCTTCACAAGTCTGTTCGCGACTGCACAGATAGTATGTGAAACAATGGGACCACAGCAGAATGAACATGTCAACCAATGTCACACGGCCATCGGGTACAAATACATGATTGCAATAGCAAGATGCCATTCCTCGAATTGCAGCGTTGTGTGCGGGACGTGCTCGGCCAAAGGGGAGAGCAGTTTGCACAGGTGGAATGAATCACCACAGGTGGAGGCCATACAGCCTGAAAACACATAAATTGCACACCCAGTCTCCTCCCACAACCACACCGAAATGCTACCGGCAGGACTCGCGATGTTGGCCCTGGGGGACCTGATAGCAATGCAAGTACTCCAACTCCAAGAAGAAGACGAACACCAACTACAACCGGCCGCACGGAGGAGACGCAGGAGGAGGAGGAGGGGAAGGCAGGGCCAGCAAGGGCCGCCAGCACAGCCACTACCACCACGCAGGCAGCCCGCAATCCCACGCACATCCGTTCAACCTCACTGATGAGCAGATCCACACCCTCTACCGTCTGGACCGGGACACCATAGCCGCCATTGTGGACATGACACAGGCTGACCTTGTCAGCATGATAGATAGCCCAACCGCCATCCCACCCCTACTGAAGGTGGTGTCTGTACTCCACTTCCTGGCCACAGGCACCTACCAGCACACAGTCGGACAGTTGCATGGCATTTCTCAGCCACTGTTCTCACGGACACTATTGCAAGTGCTCGATGCCCTCCTGCAGCACGCAGACGACTACATCTCTCTACCACGCTCGGAGCAGGAAATTACAAACACAAAAGTGGGATTCCATGCACTTGCCGGCATACCAGGTTGCATTGGTGCCATCGACTGCACCCATGTGGAATTGGTCGTCCCACATGCCATGGAGGCCCAGTACCGCAACCGAAAACAATTTCATTCTCTGAATGTACAAATGGTGTGTGACTCCAACAGGATCATTACACATTGTTGTGCCAGATTCCCTGGATCAACCCATGATTCTATGGTCTTGAGGAACTCTACAATACCACGCTACATGGAGCGACACGCAGGGAACAGATCCTGGCTACTCGGTGAGTCTCATTACATGCATGATAATGTGGGGTATGTGATTCGGCAATGACCTGGCAGGAAGGGGGGGGGGGGGGGGGGTGTGCGTACGTAGCAATGGCATTCCACATCATACGTTTATCGTCCACATACAGGTGATGCTGGATATCCACTGAAGAGATGGCTCCTCACACCAGTCCGGAACCCACGGGACCAGCATGAGGAGGACTACAACCATGCCCACTCACGTACCCGTGTAGTCATTGAACAGGCATTCGGCCTACTGAAGGGTCGTTTCCGCTGCCTCAGCAGGTCTGGCGGGGCACTCCTGTACCGCCATGAGAAGGTTGCAAAGATGGTGATGGCATGTGTCATGCTCCACAACATGTGCGTACGTAGAAATGTGCCCATGCCCCCTGACGCAGAACTGCAAGCACCTGATGATGGTCATGATGAGGGTGGGGATGTGGCAGCACCTCAAGGAGTCTGCGAGGCACCGGAGGGCCGTGACATTCGTCAGCATCTCATTGATGTATGCTTCTAGCACTCACGCCTGGTGGCTGATACATGGACACGGGACTCGTGGCACTGTGTGTGTCTGGGACATGCACAATATGGACTGTACGCCTATGATGGCCTAGTACACAAAGATCAATGTCCACACATCTCATTGGTTGATCGTGCACTGTTTATGGCATATGTGATATCATGTTGTACACCCTATCGACCCGCCACCCAAGTGAGCCCAACACACCCCCTCCACCCTCCTACCTCCCCCCCGAACACCAGTGTCCAAAGATGCTCATTGTCAGTGGGCAGTCGCTATTGCAAGCCCCCTCTGTGGGTATCAGGGGCACCCCTGCCTGTGGAGCGCAGGTTCCTCCCAGATCTACGTTGGGGGCTGCCCTGGACGGAACTTGCAACGGATGATGTCTCTGCCTGCTCACGTCCATGCATGTCCCTAAGGGTTTGCGAGAGCTCAGTGAGCACACGGCGCACTGCGGCAAGTTCGGCACATACGTCCTTGGACGTCGCATGCAGTTCCCCCCTCAGGCTCTCGGTGCTTCTCTCCATTTGGACTCTCAGGCTCTCGGTGCTACTCTCCATTTGTGCCCTTAGTGTCTCTGTACCTCTCTCCATTTCTGCCCTAAGTGTCTCAGTTGATGTTTCTATGTCTGCCTTAGTGCCCCCACATTCATCGGCATGGTCCTTGAGGAGCGTGGCCAGTTGCTGCTGTTGCACGATTAACTGGTCGAGGGACTGTTGCCTCTGCTGGGCCATGGCCATTTGCGGGGGTGTCACAGAGGGGCTGTGGACCTCATGTTGCCTTGCCACAGGGCTTGTGGGGGATGGCCAGTCGCCGTCTTGTGGGTGCCCCTGCGTGGCATCCTCATGTTGTACGGGACAGGACAGACAGGGGGATTGGGACAGGTCATGGATGGATCTGACTTCGACATCCCCGTCTTCTGTGTCGGAGCATGCTGCCATCAATGGGGTGTCACCTATGGTGCTGCTGCCACCAGAGGCAGTGCCTTCTGTGGCATCCGTTGGGGGGACCTGTGGTGGTGGTGTTGTGGGCATGCTGGCTGCTGGCTGCTGGGGTGCCTGTTGATGTTCCCTCCTCTGTGCTGCTGCCGTGTCTTGATGCGTGCAGCTGAGGTGGAGGGTCTTTGGCCGTTGGTCTTGGCCCTCTTTGCAGGTGTGCTGGTAGGGGTGTCCTGATGCTCGTCGTTTGGATCGGACCCTGTGGTGGAGTAAAGGAGGGCGAGGGTTATTGATGGGTCTGTGGGAATTGGAATGGCATTGTATCACATGCATTGGGGTGGTACCTGAGGGTGATTTGGGTCGGGGCCTTGGAGGTGCTTTCATTTGTGTGTGGAGTGAGGGTGCAGTTGTTTGGCAGCCTGCAGTTAGGGTGTGCCTGCTGCACGTGTAGTGCGTGTTTTAGGGGTTTTTAATTATTTATGTATTTATTGTGGGTTTTAACGTGCGCTATCAGGCCGATGTGTGTGGACGTTCTCCTGGACATGTGTTTCTGTTGCACTATGTGGACACATGGTACTTCACATGGATGGACTTTGTGGATTTGGCATTGTTTTATCTGGCCCACCTACCTGAATCTTCGGATGTCTGCACTCCTTTCTCCATCCCTCCGACTCCCTCTATGCTCTCCATTCCGATGGTGGAGGCACAGATTTCTTCCCAGGGGGTCAACTTGATGGGTGATTCAGGACCTCCCCCGGTGGCTGTGGCAATGTTGCGGTTGGCAGAGAGTATGCTGCGGACGCGTATCCGCAGGTCGTCCCATCGCTTTCGGCATTGCTGTGGGGTGCGGGGTGCGGTCCCCACCGCACTTACCCGCTGTGCCACCAGAGCCCATATGGCCTTCTTGTTTGCAAGTGCCGTCCTGGTCATTTGCGTGGAGAAGACGACGGCAGCATTCTCCTGGAGGGTCTCTGTTAGCACGGTGAGTTCCTCACGGGAGAAGTGGACCTGCCGCTTGCGGTCGCACGCTTTCTTCGCTACTTTTCCCATTTTTCTTGGTTTCGCTAGGGTGGATGACGGGTTGGGGTGTGTCTCAGGGTAGTGTTTTTGGTGGTTGTGTGGTTTTAGTGGTTTTATAGGTGTACGGCGGGATGTTTCCCGTTCCGGGCCCATGTTTTTACTTCCGTTTCCGTATATTTACGGTCACCGTACTTTCCGGTAGGCGCACACTGCGGTGTCCGCTGTGATGGGTGGCGGTATTGCACCTAGGGCGCCGTACGGCGGCGGTGTGGGCCGTTTTGGGGTCATTTCCGCCATCGCGGACTTTGCACTTCCGCCATGCCGTGGTGCTCGTGCCCGATGGGTCGGAATGGGCCGCACTTTGCTCCTTCGTGCAATGGCGGAAACGCTATTTACGCTGTGGCGGTCCGGTCAGTCACTTTCCGCCAGGGTCGTAATGAGGGCCAATGAGTGGTCCTGAAGACAGAATATGGAAGATGTGGGTTGGGCAGATAGTTTGGATAGGAATTTGGATGGTTTGTACGGGGCTGAGGGGCTCCATTGCAAGCAGGTGAAGTTTGAAACAGGTTTCCACTGAAGAGTTTATTTTGATGGCCAGGATGAAAGCATTCCAGAGGATTTGGGCAGATAGGGAAAATGAGGCAAGAGCAGCAGGGTGAAGAAAAGGATGTGGGAGACTGTAGGTTGTGAAGGGATTCAAATGGAAGAGTTTGTGTGGGTGAGTACATTGAGATTCAGTTAGCTATGTAGTGGGAGAAAAGACCATGGATGTGTTTATAAATGAGTATTAGAAATGTAAAGAAAGGGCAATTTAGCATAGAGAGACATAGTGTAATGGCGGTAGTTAAATGTCAAGGAGGACAGGGACAGCGACAGGGTTCTCTGAATATTTCAATGTCTTTCTAACTCTTTGGTACATTCACTGTGTTTCCATGAACGGAGCATTACGGAAGTCCATTCAAATCATCAATTCCTTTGGCATATCCTCTGACTTCTCACAACACACATATCTGTTCTCTAAATGTTGGTCATTTCTTCCCAGCTATCGCAGGATGTATCCCATATATCGGGTGGGGTCTGCAGAGAGTCTGACTCATTGGGGTATCACCTGCTAAAATGTTAGAGAAGACCACTTGTTAAGCAGAATTGCATGCAGTACCCTCTGGGACCACCACATACAATTAGGACTACAGGTGTGAGCAAAACCAACCTTTGGTATAAGTCTGTACTATACAGTTTAGTGGTAGAAGGGCTGAGCAGCCAGGCTTATCTCAAGAGTGAATGTGAGCAGTACAAGATGTTACACTTAGGTCTTTCAATTACAGTAGTTCAAGTAGACACTTATACTCAAGGGTTCTTGGTAAAAGCACTTATTAATTTATTACACAATCATTTATAAACATTCCACTAGAAAGAGGCAACTTAATATTATACACTAATACACCTCAATACAATTCTCTAAGATTTGAGACAGTTTGAGCTCCTCTGAAGTAGGAGCAAAATAGCAGTTCAATTACTTAGAAGTGAGCAAAAAAGGGACAAGGTAAGTAGAATAGATCCACAGATAGATAGACAGTGATTCAGTTCACCAGAAGAGTTCAATTCCAGTCAATAGGCCTAGGCCTAAGTCAATGGGTTAGTGAAAGAGCAGTCTGGTGTCAAACAGTAAAGTCTTTGCAAAAGTTCTTAGAAGTAGTTTAGTCGAAAAAGAACCATATGTAGGATATCAGGCTGATTAGTCCTGGAAGTTGGGAAAGTTTCACAAACTTTAACCGCAATAGTAGCGTTCTCTCAATCGGCTTGGCAAAGTACCTTCATTTCAAGAATCAAATGCTGCTGAAGTCGTTGGTTCCTGGCAGTTCCTGCAGATCTCACTGTTCCTGAGCCTCAGTCGTGGGGACAAGAGGGAGGACATCGGGGGACTCCTGCACTGCACGGGACAGTCGAAGAAAGAAAACAAGATGGAGTCACTTAAGTTCCAGTAGCTGTACATTCAATAACACAAGCTGGTGTCCCTCTCTTTCTGGTTAATCCTAACCAGCCTTGAGAATAGTATCCAGGTGTCTTATGAGTTGATTGGTCCCACCAACTCAAAGGAAGAAGCTGTCCTTGAAGGAGCTTCTCTGTCGAATGGAGTTTGGCAATTCGGACCTGCAGCAGGGCTTCACCGGGCAAACCAACAGTCTAGGAATTGCAGCAGCCATCCTCTTCCAGCTCTTCTTTGGTTCTTTCGTTCCAGGAGTCGACTAGCTTTCCATTCCAAGAGGCTCGCCTTTTAAACAGTTCTCTCCCTTTCAATCCAAGCCTATTCCACCCAGCAGGGTGGCTGTCCTTGCCGGACAGTCAGCCAGCCAATCACACCAGAGTACATTTGGGCCTCCTAGAAGACTAAGCACAGGGAATTTCGGGGTCCTCCCTAACTTCCTGCCCAGCCCAGATATTCAGACGCCAGAGGCAGTCTTCACTCCTGAAGCCCACCAAAGGCAAACAAACAAAGGGACCAAACCTGGTTTGGCGCGCAGAGACAAACACTAGAGGACCTTTCCAAAAAGAAACGGCGAAAAAAGAAGACTGGGTCCTGTTTAAACAAAGGGGCTTAAGGCGCCATCTTCAAAAACATGGCTCCCCTGATTTTTAGCTACCGTTGTTCGCAGTCGGGAAAAGACATGGTAGTTCATTGTAAAACCACTGCCACCAGCCTTTTCAATAGGGAATGGTAGCATTTGACTGCTTCATGAGTGTTTAGACCCAGGGGATTCTATGTAACCCCTCCAGCACTCCATTGCAAGATTGTACTCCGAGACCCCCGGCCAGCCCATAGAGACAAGGTTTGCTCAAAAGTACTTTAAGACAAGATAGATCCACCCTTGAGATGGATGGGGGTGCAGATGTATTACTCCAACACCAATCAATAAGGACAACTCAATGGTTTGGCAAAGGGAGTCCATTTAATGACAAGTACAAAAAACAGGGAGCTATGGATATCAGCATTGATGCGATCGTCCTTCTCGCTTCAACTCCAACAAACTTCATACAAGTTGTAACATTTATACTCAAAACTCGTCATAATTGACATGTAACACTCAAAAATTAACATGCAATTCTATTGGTTAGGAAATGGTAACTTAACTATAGGTAATATATCTGTATATGGTAACAGAGTGAGGGGATTGGATAAACACATGTCAGGTGGGCATCTAAGCCCTTCCTTCAAAAAGTGCTACTGTAGACGTCACTAAAAAGTACATCTAATTGATTCTAACTATAGGACCCTAGTTTATTTGATCCATTGTGATTGGGTTGGCACCAACCCCATGCATACTTTTCCACTTCGCTTAGCAGCACGTAGAATGTTTGGCCAGGTGCGGGGTGCCCCTTAGTTACCCGGCCTTCCTCCGATTATGGTTACAATCAATCATCACTGTAGTAGCCATGTGTCAGTTAGTTCACTTTGGTTGGCCTGGAAATTGCATCTTCTGTCTGGAAAAGTTCTGATATCCCTGCCTTGTCGGGTGCCAAGTGTAGGTGTGAACCCTCGCTTCTTCTTGCTCAGCTGGTCAGGTGCTTCCCACACCGTGAATTTGTCTCGTTTCGCTCAATTTGTGTATTTGATTCTTATTTAGCCGGCCACCGGCCTACGTCTTCTTATCTCGACCTTTCAGAGCCAGGATATTCTGTTCTTAGTTTGAATTAAATGTAGCTATGTTTCGCCTTGTCTATTGGTATGACTTTGGCTTCCCTGGAACTAGCTGTTTCTGCTGAGTTTTGATCCAGACGTCTCTTCTCGTTTTGCTATATATGAATCTCTGCTCATTTGTCCTTTAGTAACCTGGGTTGATTCTGCTTCATTTTCAAAGTGGAAATATACTTATAATAAAGTACTTTGTTTGAGGTAGATTTATGTATAATGGCGGTTGCCGCACTACTCTTCTACTCAGCATAGCAAGCCACACTGTTTCCTTAGCTTTCTTGCAGTTCCAAGCATATTTACAGGTGTACACTGGTCGACTGTCTTCATATTGTTTACAGCTTAATTTTCTTACATTTGGACATCATTCTTTTGTTTTAAGTTCAGGATATCCTTACTCATGGCATTTCGTCTCTTTGTGTCATTCTCGGGTCATCCTTTCTTCTATCTGTGAGTCTGTCCGGGTCCTCGTGAGGTCACCATTCATCTTCCATTAAGACCTTTTTGGTTTCTTCCAGGACAGTACTTGGGCAATCTTCATTTTGTTTCATTTGCTGGTAGGGCTTCCTCAATGGATACCTTACTGTCCATGGTTTTCTGGGTATCAGTACCTCAACAGGTGTTGCTCTTCTGATAGGCACTGGGCAGAGCCCCACTGTGGCTCTCTGCTGGTTTATTTGCTCATCATATGTGACATATTTTGGTGTGAACATTCCTGGTACTCCAAAATGGGTGACTGGAGTGCAAGTTTTATTAGGGACCTCCTCTACACTCCCCCCTCTGGGCGATATCTTCTGGATCTATACATGATGGTTTAAAGAAGTACCTCTTTGGAGTCCATATCTTTATTACTCCTTTTAAGTTTCCTGATGTCCTTACATGTTTGTCATTATTCCATGTCATCAATTGGCATTGTACATTTGGGCTGCAGTAAACCCATCTTCCCACATAATTTCTGTGCTTCCTGAGATAGAGAAACTTTGTTCCTTCTGGTGCATGAATGCTGGTCTTCACAAAGTCTCTTATTTCTTCATCAGTTAGGTCTTTGGGCTTTCATCCTGGCTTGACATCAATCATGATTTTCATCCCTATGGCTTTTTTCACAGTCTTCTGGCACTGAGAGATTATTATCTTGATAACACAAAATCCTAGTAATATCATTACTAGCAGGGCTCCAAAGAAATTGAATGGGTCTATCATCCACTGTGGGACCCATGAAAACAGTGATCCAAACCAGCTGTCATCATCTATTTCGTCAGCTTTATCGATCATCTGGTTCTGCAGATTTATCAGCATACTTATAGCTTCTGTTAAAGTTCCATTTTCCTCATTGTGAGAAGGTATGAATGTGCAACATGATTCTCTGATATCGGCACAAACTCCTCCATAGCTGTGATCATGTCAAGGACATATCTGTTCTGGAGAGTCATCAGTCGGTTGGCTCTTAGCTCTTCCTTGATTGCATTGAATCCTTTTATGGTCGTGTTGATTGTCTGCAGTAACTCCCATCTGGTTATCTGTAACCATTTAGTATTTGTTCCAACTTAGATTCTCGGCACTAAAATTGTTTTGAACACTGATGAGGTGAGGCTGAACAGCCTGTGCTCATATGGGATTGCATGAAAGGCTTCTTCTGATTTAGCAGAGAAGTAATTCTCTCTCTTCATTCGAGATAGCAGTTCCACAGATCTCCTCTTCCTCAGGTAAGCATCTGCTTTCAGGAAACTGTCAATATTCAGGTCACTTTTCGGTATCACTAATGCTGGAACGTGGACATTCACTATTGTGCATATACCTCCCCAGTCTCTTGGTAGTCTGATGTATGCTTTAGATCCACATGCCCAATAATGATCCATAATTACGGCAGTCCCATGAGTGTGAAAAACTCATCCACAGTCCTGATTCTCTATCATTTTTCTCGTGTCAATATTCCTGAAGCAGAATTTTTGGCTTTCCATTGGCACTATCTGCAAGGGTCCTCCCCTGTCTTCGGCCCATGTCAAAAGTTTTGCAAGCTTTGGCCACAATGGCTTGCATCCATTTCACACTGTTGATGGTAGGCTCGTAGTGACCGAAGACCATCTATGCTCTGCATATCACTACTGCTTTCTCCCATCCGTCTGGTGAAAGCACTGTTCACCAAATCTGCATTTGGCATCTGTTCTTCCATCTCCGAGCTTCTTCTGGAGTTTTTCCTTGGACATTTAGCTTCTGGTTTGCTTCTTGTCTGATTTCTGCTCCTTTAACTCCAGGCTTCTCATATCTGATCATAATGTGTTTTGTCTTTCCATTGTTTCTTGTCTTTATGTCCTGGACATAATCGTCTTCATTTAGATCAGTTGCTGCAGTTGCCCATTTCAGTGAGGCATCACTACCCATGAACTAGCCTCTGGTTTTGCACATTGCTATGTGTGAAAGACAGTGTGCTGTCTGGACATCAATTTCTACAGCTACGAAGATCTTGGACTTCCCCATGCTGTCTGGTAGGAGTGCACAAACAAAGCATTCCCCTTCTGAACTTCGTCTTCCAACTTCTTTCATGTGCTGGTACCAAATGTTGTTTCCCAGATGTGCTGTGCTATCCAGGTAGTCGTTTAGTTAGTGTCATCTCCATGCATTCTTCTCTTAATTCTTAGTGTTTTCCTGTAATTGTCTATAACTACATCCCTGAATGCATCTGTATGGCTCCTTCTTGCTGGAGGATTGTCAGTTATCCCGGTCCATGGTGCAGGCTTCCTCATCTGCTCCATCTGAGTAAACCAAATTCTGGCAGTACTTTCCTGGTCCTCATACAGCGTTTTCTTTCTGGCTAGGAATGTTCATATCCATACTGACATTGGTCCGGTGTATGGTTGTACTGTGGAACTTGTACTTGCCCCTTTCATTGGAACATATATGTTTGTTACTGCTGTCGCTGGGTGTTTATTCTTTAGCTCCTCTAGTCTTTTCATTTCTCTGGCTAATGACGGCCATACTGCGTCGACTATTAGTTGTGCTTGTGACATCTTCTTTGAGTTTGTCTTTGTCTCCATCAGCGTTGTCTAAGGGGTATTTTTCATTATCATTTCTGTTGGTTTCTTCTCCAATTCCTCTTGTCTTTCCACATTGCTGTGGAGTTTCTTATAGTATGCAGTCTTTTCTTCTCTAATGCTTTGGATTGTGGTTCTGCAGTCATTGACAGTATGCCTGTTGCATGTGCATTCAGTGTTTGCATGCGTGTGGTTGTCAGTAACCTTTCATCAGTCATTCCTTGCCGACCCTATCTCCGGATTTTCTTTTTGTTTGTTACCACAAGTGTGTGTGGGTCATTGCTAATCGCATCCATTTCAAGCTCATTCATTCCACCATCAGATCTTCTAGGGACTGGAATGACTATGTACGGTTTCTTGCGTGCATCTTTAGGTGGGTGCCCTGGACTTGAACGCAGTATGCACCAATAAAAAATGCAGTTCTGACAGTAAAACAATGATGAATATGATACACAAATACATTATGCCCCTGTAAGTCAGGCGGCAGCATTTACTTCCAGAGAAGCATTGACTCCTTTCCTCCTGCGGGAGGACAAGGTTGTTGCTCTGGATCCCCATCTCGATCATTCACCAAATGTCTACCTTTTACTACACTTCTTTAAACAATATTGTCTTTTGTATTCTGTGTTTAAAAGGTTCAGGTGTCCCACAAGTGTCCCCCCCTCTTGCGGTCGGTGAATTGTCTCTTAGCTCAGGATACAGTTCCTTTGCTAAACTATGGGAAAAATCAAACCAAACCAAGCAGCACTTTGGTAAGTCCTTTTACTGTGCTTATGTTCAAAGTAGGTCAGCTCCCAGTCCACGCCTCGGATTTGCTTCAGTCCCGAAGACATGTTGTATCCTGGTCAGTATGAAGAATAGCGACAAAATAACAACAAATGGAATAATGTGAAACACTTGACACAGCTTTCTCGATCTTTCCCTGGCTGAAAGCTTTTATAATCTCCTCAGATAGTTCTATTGATGGTTAGAGAGTTCTACTTGCAGTATGATTCCATGCAAGAGCATGCCCCCCTGTGCAACATTAGCTGGATCTCTGATGAATGTGAGGACGTCAACATCGATCAGTCTCCCCACTAGCTCTGGAAAGTCAGTGACTAAACGGAAGAGGATGTTGTGGGCCAACTTGCTGTCTTCTGGTGACAGGGACATTCGTCCTGTCTTGCTGAGTTTCAGGATTGTATGCTTTCTTTTTAATGTAAACAATGTCTGCACTGTCCGTTTGCGTGGAGTGCAACTAAGATCACAATTTTATTTAGGAGTTGGCATGGATGTTCTGTATTTGCTGGGTCTCAAAGAAACTTCAGTGTGTCTGTCGTTCTTCTGACAAGATTTGGACAGTTTTCAATTATTTGAAAGAACAATGTATTGACAAGCTTATTTACTTCCGTCTCTGCTTGGCACATTTGGTTTCTCCTCACTGTACTCAGGAATTAAGAGGAATTGTTTGGCAATTACAGTAAGCAATATTCTTATTACCTTTTCATTTTCAGGATCTTGAAGAAAGTCAGTGACACTGGTGAGCCCCCCTACCAATGACGGATATGATCTTAGCACTAGATTAAAGTATGTAACCAGATCTCTGGTGATGTCGCTACTGCGGGACACCATAAGTGATTACGAATAGGGTCTCGGTGTGGAATGAGTGTGGATACTGTATTTGCTTCCAATTTATGAGTCCTCGATTAAAATTTGGCATGTTATTTCCTCGTCACAGTTTTAATGTGTCTTGATCCAAAGTTCAAGTTCAACAGACTATGTTGTGGCTTATACGTGCAATTCTCTTCTTCCTCCTGTGACTAGGATGCACAGATTGTCCTTCGTTTAGGTCCTTATACCCTCTTTTCCTCAGAGGAAGTGTCCAATGTTAAGCCACAATTTGCAAAAAGTTCTTTGTCTTTCTTTGGCTGGTCATGCGTCCTTCTTCCTCGTCATGGATCCTGTCTGCATGGGCTGTGGTTCTTCCCCATCGCTCGTAGTCTCCTCGCGTTGGGGTGCAGGCACGGGGCCTTCTCCGATGTAGGGTTTTTGATGGCGCCCAGAAAAATCCAAGCTTTCCTGCCTTGTAATTTTACTGCGGACAGAGTGCAGTCCTCCACTGTGAAGGGACCGTTAAATCTTGGCTCATTCCACTTTTTCCTCGTATGGTTCCTTACAAGGATGGTGTCTCCAGGGAAAACGGATTGTCCACAAAGTGGTTGAGCTGTGTCGGTAGTAGGATCTCCTTCTGTGTTCCGTGCTGCCCTGCACCCTTTTCATCATCAATACACCTGGTCTGAAATTACAGTAATGCAAGATGTCATGCAATTCAGGTAATTTCGCATTTCCGACCCTAAAATTTCTCCTGTTGACTGGGCATCACATCTAGCTCTCGGGGTGTCAGAAGAGTACGCATTCTTCTTCCTGTGGCTATCTCGTGTGGCTTAAGATGATGGTCGGAACCGGGTTGGTTCCTAAGTGCATACAGTGCCAAAGGAAGGCAGTGCAATCATCCCTTTCTTAGAGTAAGCTTCAACTTGGCTATCCTTTCCTTTAATAAGCTGTGGAGCTTCTCACAGATCCTGTTACCTTGCAGATTATATGCCAACGAGAACCCGTGCTTTATACCAAGCAGCAAGCTAATCTGTTTGAATGTCTCATTTACAAATTGAGCTCCGTTGTCTGATCTAATGACCTCACACATCCCCCAACCTGGGGAACACTTCTCTCACTAAAAATGTTGCCACACAGGTAGAGTCTGGGTATGTACAGGGACCTGCCTCAATTCATTTAGAGAATGGACACACCACAACAACAAAGTATCGGTATCCGTTACATACTTGAATCATGTCGACGTAATCGACATGCAAGTGCTCAAAAGGCCCATTTGGCCTGGGGATGACTCCTCTCATTACTTTTAATGTGTGGCCAGCTGCGCATTATTGGCAGATTATAGAGTTTACTATAAAAAATGCAATGTGCTCGGTTAAATTTGGTATGAACCAGTCTTCTGCGAGATTTGCTGCTAAATTCTCTTTTGTCATGTGTGCCGGATAGTGTAACTGTTCCAGTGCTATTTTTAATAGAGCTACAGGCATCACTGATTTACCAGTGCTGTCTTGTCACCACAAGCTGTCAGAGGGGTTTAAAGAACACCCTCGTCGTTTCCAAAGATTCCTCTCTTCCTGTGGTGCCTCCCCTTGGAGTTTGATCAACTGTGTTTGCCCAAGATTGTTATAACCTTCAGGTGTTGTTCGTGCAGCCATCATTCTCTCATTGGAATGGGTGACTTCCACTTCCATGATCGTCTCACTTTTGGATGCCTTGCGCTTGCCTTCCATGTCTGCTGCTTGATTTCCACGTGATATAAAATCTGTTCCTCTCGTGTGGGAGGCGCATTTCACGACCGCTATGCACACTGGGAGCTGAAGTGTCTTAATCAGCCTGTCCAGTAAGGCTGTGTACTGCACTGGTGTGCCGTCTGCTCGGAGGTAGCTACTTCTTTTCCAGTGCGCCTTGCTATACACTGTTACTTCCTGGTCTGGTGATACTCAATAGCGAGTATCAACGCTAATAATTCTACAGCCTGTGCTGAATAATGAGATGGTATTCGCGCACTAATAAGTACTCGGAATTCTCCATTTGCTATGTGCTTCATCACAGCAAAGCCTGTATATCTTTGCCCATCATTTTGATTGATTCTCGAAGGGCCGTCAATAAAGACACTTTCTCCTTCTGGCAAGGCATTTTCTTTCACCCTGGTAATTTCATCATAGAATTCTTCATAGTTTGCATAGTCATGTATTGGTTCTCCTTCAGTGACTGGCTCTGCTATAAACATAGCTGGCTTCACTATCTTACATCGCACTACCTTAATCGATGGATTTTATATGATCACTTCATAAGCAGAAGCTCTCTGAGATGTCAATGTGCCCTTCGGTTTCCTAGAATGGCAAAAAGCAAGTGCTCGACGTACAACGTCATTGAGCAACCCATCACAATGGTTGTAGCCTTCTCTATGGCGAACACTGCGGCAGCTAAACTCTGTTTGCACAGGAAATGACCTCTCATTTCTAGGTCTAAATTTCCACTATAGTATGCCAGGGGCTTGTACCCCAATGTGGTTCTCTGTGCGAGTACTGCCGTCATAACGTTGCCATTCGTGTGTGAAAACAGGTAAAATTCCTCAGCATAATTGGGAATCCCTAGAACTGGTGCTGTGCAAATTATTATTTTGAGTTCAGAAAATCTTTCCTCCATGTTCTCAGACCATTCAATCTTTTCTTTCGTCACTTGGGCCTTCTTTGGGGCCTGAAGTAAAAGCTTAGTGTAAGAGCTATAGCCGAAGACCCAAGCTCTGACATAGTTGCATAGGCCTAAAAAGATCTGCATCTGTTTTATCGTGTGTGGCTTTGCCGTGTTCAGTATGGCTTCAGCCCTTTCTGGGGTCACACTCTTTCCCTCATGTGAGATATGCTGGCCTATGTACAGCACTTCTTGTTGACATATTGTAGCTTTTCCTTGTCAACTTTATATCCCATCTAAGCCAGTATAGTCAACAGCTGAACACAATCGTGCGTGCATTGCTCTTCTGTCGTGATGAAAATTAAAATGTCATCCACATATTGCAGGACAACACTTCCTCATGCTTTTCAGATGCATCTGTCTGAATGTGATTGACGTCGGATCTTGTGACTCACGGTGCAACGGGATTGAGAAAAATGCATTTTTCAAATCAAGTACTGTGATATATTTTGCCTCAACAGGTATATTACATAGGATTGTAGCCGAATTTGGAAATAAAGGTAACTCGGCTTCAACAATATCATTTATTGGGCATAAATCCTGAATTAGCCTCCAAGACCCTCCCTTTGATTTTTTTGATCGGATAAACCGCGGTATTGCATGACAACTCTGACGTCACTAAGATGCCCTGCTCCATCATTGCTGAAATTGTCTCAAAAATCCCTTCATCTGCCTCTCTGGACATGGGATATTGTCAGACTTTTGGTTGAATTGCTCCTGCTTTCAGTTTAATTTTCACTTCTCCAACCCCTTTCAAGAGGCCTACGTCATAGGGTCCTGTAGTCCATACTGAGACAGACACCTGGGCCATGCCATCATCAAAATATTCATGTAACGCTCACCTGGTATCCACGGGGACGTCACTCAGCCTGTTCTGACCTCTTACGACCTCAAACCCTTCCCTGGAGTCTACTCGACTGGAGACTGGGCCTGAAACACAGGATTGGTAGAGTTTAACTCCGTATTGTCTCTGTGTGCTTGAACCCCTTCTTCCCCGGGGTCCAACCCTTCCCTTTGATCCACAACTCACCTTGTTTTCTTGGAAAGTGTGCTCTCCGGCCTGCTTTCAGCGCAGGGGCGCGTTGATTGATGCAGGCTCATTGCTGCCTAGTTACTTCACTGGCAAGAGTCCGACATGTAAGTTTAATGAGTCTTTTGAACAGTTCTCTAACTTCGTTCGTTCCTTCCTTAGATGATGGCCGGAGTCCGGGGATGGCGGCGTGCTGCTGAGATGAGTAGCGCTGACGTGAGTGAGAGCGCGATGCGCGATGCGCCCCTTTCGTATTTGTATTGAACTGAGTTCTTTTTCTGTGTCTTTTAGGTGCCACAACGTTTGCAGCGTGGATGCCGGTTATGAAGAAGAAATGCAGTGAGTAAGAGCGGTACGCGGCGCCTCTAGATGTTTCCACGCTAACCTGGAGTGTTTTTCCCCCTTGCAGATGGATGAGAAGTTCCAGAGACAGAGTTCCCCCAGAGCGGCTGGGATTTAGGTAAGCGTTTGAAGCTCGTACAGTCTTTAAAAATACGAGAAGATTTGCTGAATGCTTACTAATGCCTTTTCTCTGTTATTTTCCCTTTTCCTTAGGAAGAAGTATGCCGGGATGGGAATGACACCGCCGAAGATGCCCACAGAACAGAAGGAGCGATGAATGATGGGCAGAAGCGCCGCAAGGTAAGGCTGTTCCTAACAGTGTTCTTGCAGGAGCTGAGCGCAGAAGAAAGCTGCATGCCTACTGGAGACCAATCCGAACACGGTGAGTGTCACGGTGCAGGTGCAGAAAACACAAAGCATGTTTCTCAGTCTGGGTGTGGCTTAAATAGTCTCTGGGTATCCCAGGTATCTCTGGGCTGAACCACACCCAAAAGACTAACTGCACATGCAGTTCTGGGAACCGAAATATGTGGGGGCATCCATCTTGTTCCCATCAATGCACTACAAGTCCAATCCCCAATGTTATCCTATGGGAGTGAGTCTGGTGCCACAAGCGCCAAGTCTGACTCCAAGTGGGTCTTTTGAGGGATGGAGAGGCCCTTGAGGGCCATGTAGGTGATCGTGGCCTGGCTCCAGCCTGACATCTTGGAGGGATGAGGACATGAGGGGCAGGAATCATGACAATTCAGGACAGTTTCATGCCAATATCATTCTTTGAGGCACTTCTCTTTTGATCATTTTCACCTAAAAGGTGAGACTCACTTCCACCATTGTCTCTCCCATATCTTCTTGTTCTTCAAACAGGTCGTCATCAGTGACGTCAGTTTATCGATATCCTTCTTCAATGGTGATTACTGCGCACCATTCTCTGCCTTCGTCGTCATAACCATAAATCAAGACCATTCTCCCTTGTACTGCAACTGTGTGTATCATCAAGAGAAATACTTGTCCCATCTCCTCGTGCATCTGTATTCTTGGTCTAAATAGGAACTCATCTGGGGTTCTCATGATTCTGTCTGCAAGGCCTGGCAGCCCTGCCATTTGTATGCACATACCATACACAAATATTTCTGTCTGTAATGTCATAGCTGTGTGTCCAGCGTATGCTCTGATCATTTCGCAAATATTTGAATAGTGCATTCCTGGAGTTGAACATACTATGCCCTCCTCCGTGAATGAGATTGTCATGTTTAATTTGTCATTAAATCTCAACCCAAAATGTTTACTGGGGTCTGACATAAATATAAAAAAGGCACATTCATTTCACATTCTCCTATAGAGACTGTAAGTGCATTTGTGAAGGGAACACGATTTGTAGCTCCTGTGAAACTCTGAGTATTTATGGCCTCGCCGGACAAGGAAAACTTGCCTTCACGTATGCACGAGCGTGTTGCACCCATGTCAACTAAGAAGGAATATTCTTTATCCCCTATAACAACATCTACCCTAGGTTCCCAGTGAGGGTCTGGTGTCACTGATAGGATAGAACACATCATGGTTCCCAGTGAGTTGTCCTAGTCCATATACAATGTTGGCCCACTGTGTGCTGGTGGATTTCCCCCATTCCCATTGTTACTTCCCATTCCAGGGTTCATGGTCTGTCCTGTGCTCACTGTCTGTGATAGTTGCATCGGTGCCTGTTGGGATTGTCCTTGTGGAAAACTCCCGATATTCTGAGGTTGCCCGCCCTGTTGCGCTCCTGCGGCTTGTTGTTGCATCGTGTGATTCTGTTCCACACTTTGTTGTACGAATGCAGGTGGATTCACTGTGCCTGCTCCCGTCCCTTGGCCGTTCTGCACCATGCCTTGGTTTCTGCATGTGCGCGCTAAATGCCCTGTCATTCCACATAACCAACATACTGTTGGTGGTCGAATCATTTGCCCATTTGACAAATCTTGATTACCATGTTGCATATTTTGAAAGCCTCCTTGATTATTTGGGAAACCTCCCCGATTGCTCTGCCATCCTCTTCTTCTAAATTCTCTCCCCCTGGGGTAAAATCCATTATTGCTCCGATTATTCTGCTGTGGATTAGTCACCTGTTGCATGCTCGATCCAGCTGTGCTAGTTATCATGGCTCCCTCAAAAGCATTTTTGACAATTTTTTCTGCACTAATTTCGCTTCCTCACCCTTTCGTGCAACTTCATTTTTGCGATTCTTTTCTTGCAGTGATCTGCAATAGTGTGCGATGGTCAACTGTATTTCTGACCAAGGTTTGGCTTCAATTCCTACCAATTTCTTGAGCTGTTACTGTACCGATTCTGGCAGCCTTTGGCACAATATATGGTAGAATACAGGTAATTGATTTCCCCCAAGATTCATGAGTTTTGAGTACCCAAGCGTCTTGGAAATTCTGTATATTAAGCAATGGATCCTCAGACTCCTTCATTTTTCGTGTCATTGTAGCTCCCATATCGGAATTGTCTGGGTAAAGCACTCATAGTGCTTTCCATACTGTGGCTCTGCAGTTGTTAAATGGATCTCCATCATGTGCAATGTTGATTGTGGGCACACCCGGGTAACCTGCCTGTGTCCACCCATCGTCTGCTCTCTCACCAAGTATGGCAATTAGGAGACCCTTGATATCCCCTATAGCTAACGTGTTCCCTCCTGTCATTTTTTGTAACTCGTGTATCCACTTTCCAGCTCCCGATGTCAGCATTGGAAGCTTGTTTTGCACATTTTCACAATCCATGTGTGGCCATGGAATATATTGTGGTCTTGTTCCCCCTTTTTCGAGTAACGGAAATTGGGATGTACAGTTCTCTCTCTCTTCCCTCATGGTTCTTCTATCTATGGCAGGGGTTATGTTCCTGCATCGCCGCCTGCCTGGCAGTGACCTAAGTCTGTCTGTCAGAGGACAATGAGATACTTCTTCATGACGGTCTGAGTGTGTGGCTAGTTCTGAGGCTCTTGGCGCAGACTCGCTAGTGTCTGAAAATCTTATTCCTTTCTCTCTTGGGAGTTGTCTTTCACTCCGTCTCTCTTCCTCATTTTCCTCGTATTCCTCCCTCTCTGTGTCGGACATTGTCTGTCCCCAATTTGTGCAACTTCTTGTGTCTTCTTAGTTCCTACTTATTTCTAATCTGTCCAGGGATAGTTCCCTATTTCCACTACTTCGGGAAACATCCTCAGTGTTGTAAAGGTGAGTGCTCTCCAGGCGCTCGTCCTCCTCATCCCCTTGGGGTGTTTGTTCTAGCCCCATTTCATCATATATTCTATCGATCGTTTCTCCGATGCTTCTGGTGTCGAAGTCATCTGCCATATTTGCCCTATACATCCCTGGTACTGAATCGTACGCAGGAAAGAATTCTTCCATGTCTTCCCAGTCTACTACTGGAGCAGGTTTTTTAAACTCTCTCCCCAGATATTCAAGATCGCATGATGTCTGTCTTTGCTTACATTCTACATCGTCATCGAATTCTTTGCGCTTCCTCGCCTCTTCTCTGACCCCATCTTCTTCCTTTTTCTTTTCATTTCTACGTTCATCTGCTCTTTGGATTTCCTCATCCCTTCATCTCTTTATTCTCTTCTCTCGTATTCTTTGTTCTTCCCCTGACCTTTGCTGCTTCTCTCTATTTTGATCGTTGGCTGCTCTCTGTTTGCGATCGAGCTGTTTTTCTTGCTCTTTGCGATATAACTTGTCACATTTGTCTGCCTTTCTTTCTTATTGTTTCGTCTCTCAATTCCTTCTCTTTCCCCTTTCTCTGAACCTCGTCTAGCCTCTCCTTTTGTTTCGCATTATCAATGCCTTTGCCATCGAGTTTTAATAGAATTTGCCCTCCCATCCATTCATTTTTTGCAAATGCTATCTCATCAGTTCTATCTTTGTTTCACTTCCATATTTTTCCTTCTCTCTCGTTGTCGAGAGATACACTTGTCTGTGCCTAATCCCTTCTTTCGTCATCAAGTCTCTCCTTGTCCCTTGGGATCGTGGAGGGGAGATCCTTATCCTAATCTTTCCCTTGATTTTCATCACTACTTTGCATAGGTGACTCATATGCCGGGTTGCTATACCACGTGGCTGCCTTTAGTTCTCTCAGCGGGTACAGTCCCTCGTCTTTACTTCCTTCAACCTTCGTTTCAGAAGGGGCGGGTGGCGAGTAGGCGTCTTATCCCCCTCTGAGCATATATTAAGTATCAATCTATTGGCGTCTCCTCTCCCTTTTCTTGTTCATACATCTTCCAAAGCTCTAAAATAGCTAGGCATTTGTCTAACTTTTTGGCCGTATATGTGGCATGCAAATATGTCGTCATGTGTTGCAAGACAGCTTTAGATAAGGACCTTCCCTGTGGCCATGGCATAAACATTTTGTGGGCGGTTCCTTTAACCCACTCTGTACTATATTTCTTCAGTTTGGGTGCATGTTTTGGCAACTGTTTGCATAGGTGTGTTAATGGAGTTATGTCTTCCATGTTTGAATCTGTTCCCCTTCTCCTTATTTAACACTTGTCAAAGCTTTACGTGACTTAAACTGTTCCAACAATATGAGAGAGCACCAAACACTGCAAGCTCCAATGCCGATGTTTTCACAAAATGTTATATCTTCTATTTTACTCAAAAACAACAATTTGCATGCGATATTATCTCGGCTATTCAATCACGTAAAATTTAAAACAGTTTTCCTAAGAAAAATGTTCAATTTATGACGTCACAACAAACAACATGTAAGACAGACGTTTAACAGACTAGACAAACACCAGCTGGTAACATGTATGTCTGCCTCTAAATATTACCCCTTCATGGAGTTTAAACGTATCCGTTTCACTTAGTCTTTATTCGCCGTGGTAGTCTATTTTTTCCCCTTTAGTTGGGACTATGAATACACGTTTCTTCTAGCCGCTTGTATTAAAAGCGTAAGAATTAGGCGAATACTCTCACGTCTCAGGTGTCCTCCCCAGTAACCTCTCTCCTCTCAGTGTCCTCCCCAGTATCTTCTGTGTATTTGTTTAATTATTCTGGAGTCATTGTTCCCATATATGTATATATATATATATACACACATTCTTCTCTACTTCTAACTATATTTTGGTTTTTTCCCCCACCCTGTTACCTTTTCCCTTTACTTGTTCTAGAGCATGCACTTTTGCCAAAACACTCAGTCTTTTTCACTCACCGTTCGCATTTTTCCTCTCTGGACCCTCGAGATCACCGCCTTTGTTACCGCCTTCTTCGGCTTTTCTCCCGCTCAGCTACCCATAGAAATGGGAAGGGGTTGCGTGGGGAAACACAGGTTACCTCAGACCTTGTCCTGCAGGTTTCGTTCTCTTACACTACCACTTGTCTACAGGAAGCTTCACGGTCTACTCGGCCGAATGGCAAAGGACTCATGATATTGCTGAAGACCTACAGTTACTTTTGTCGACGGTTAATGGGTGTCTTATTCTAATCTATAATTGATAACCATCAATCTCTGCCACCAAGTGTACTTAAAAACCCCGGCTGGCCCATAGAGACAAGGTTTGCTCAGAAGTACTTTAAGACGAGATAGCTGCACCCTTGCGATGGATGGGAATGCAGATGCATTACTCCAACACCAATCAATAAGAACAACTCAACGGTTTGGCAAAGGGAGTCCGCTTAATGACAAGTACAAAAAATAGGGAGCCATGGATATCAGCATTGATGTGATCATTCTTCTCGCTTCAACTCCAAGGAACTTCATACAAGTTGTAACATTTATACTGAAAACTCGTCATAATTGATGTGTAACACTCAAAAGTTAAATGTAATTCTATTGGTTATGAAAAGGTAACTTTACTATAGGTACTATATCTGTATATGGTAACGGAGTGAGGTGATTGGATGAACACTTTCAGGTGGGCATCTAAGCCCTTCCTTAAAAATGACTACTGTAGATGTCACTAAAAAGTATGACTCTCATTGGTTCTACTAACTATAGGACCCTAGAATATTTGATCCATTGTGATTGGGTTGGCACCAACCCCATGCATACTTTTCCACTTCGCTTAGCAGCACGCAGAACGGTCGGCCAGGTGCAGGGTGCCCCTTAGTTACCTAGCGTTCCTTCTATTATGGTGACAATCAATCATCACTTTAGTAGCCATGTGTCAATTAGTTCACTGTGGTTGGCCTCGAAACTGCATCTTTTGTCTGGAAGAATTCTGATATCTCTGTCTGGTTGGGTGGCAAGCATAGGTGTGAACCCTTGCTTCTTCTTGCTCAGCTGGTCACGTGCTTCCCACACCGTGAATTTGTCTCATTTCTCTCAATTTGTGTATTTTATTCTTATTTATCCCGCCACCTGCCTACGTCTTCATATCTGGACCTTTCAGAGGCAGGATATTCTGTTTTTAGTTTCAATTAAATGTAGCTACTGCTTGCCTCATCTATTGGTATGACCTTGGCTTTGCTGGCACAAGTTGCTTCTGCCGAGTTTTGATTCAGCCGTCTCTTCTCGTTTTGCTAAATATGAATCTCTGCTCATTTGGCCTTTAGTAACCTGGGTTGATTCTGCTTCGTTTGCAAAGAGGAAATATACTTATAATAAAGTACTTTGTTTGAGGTAGATTTATGTATAATGCTGCTTGCCGCACTACTCTTCTACTTAGCATAGCAAGCCGCACTGTTTCCTTAGCTTTCTTGTGGTTCCAAGCATATTTACAGGTGTATACTGGTCAACTGCCTTCGTATTACTTACAGCTTAATTTTCTTACATTTGGACATCATTCTTTTGTTTTAAGTTCACGATATCCTTACTCATGGCGTTTCGTCTCTTTATGTCATTCTCGGGTCGTCATTTCTCCCATCTGTGAGTCTGTCCAGGTCCTGCTGACGTCACCATTCGTCTTCCATTAAGACCGTTTTGGTTTCTTCCAGGACAGTACTTAGGCAATCTTCATTTCGGTTCATTTGCTGGTAGGGTTTCCTTAATGGATACCAAACTGTCCATGGTTTTCTGGGTATTTGTACCTCAATAGGTATTGCTCTTCTGATAGGCACTGGGCAGAGCGCCACTGAGGCGTTCTGCTGGTTTATTTGCTCATCATATGTCACATATTTTGGTGTGAACGTTCCTGTTACTCCAAACTGGGCGACCGGAGTGCAGGTTTTATTTGGAACCTCCTCTACAAGATGGTGTGTGCTGGGTCTATGCATTTGGAAAGACTAGTAAAGTCAATTTCACTTTACATTCTTTGGGAAACAGTAATGTATCCCACAGAAGGTATTTAAACCTTTTAGAAAGTCTAAAAGACATCCCTCTGTCACTGCACTGAAAGTGCTGTGTAACACACATGAAAAGATGATGCCTCTGGAGTTATCTAAAACCCCATATTCAAAGAACATAAGTGTAAAACACACATCAAAACACATGAAAGAGTGGGGAAAAAAGGCTCACACTCTTTCCAGGTAAAAAAATCAAGTCCTCAAAATCCAACAAAGTTGCTGGGGGTCTCTAAGGTGAAGAGAATTAGCACATTTGTGAGAATTCTCCCTAACACTCATCCCCCGCCCCCCAGACTAAGGGAAAGGAGGATTTAATCCACCCCTGGATGATGAATCTCCTTACTCCAGTCGGTCAAACATTTTGGAGAGACCATCAGCATTTTGGCTATTAAAACCTGACCTGTGTTCAATGGAAAACAATCAAACCCCTGTAGCATGATTGACCATCTTGACAATTTAGGACTCTCCACCCTTCACCTGTATTAACCATCTCAAGGGTTGTTAGTCAGTCTGAATCACAAAAGTAGATCCATGCAAGTATGGTATAAACTTCTTCAGTGACCACACAATAACAAAACCTTCTCTTTCAATGGTTGCCCACCTTGTGTCTGGTTCCTTCAGCTTCCTGCTGTTGAAGCAGATGGGGTGCTGCCTACCTTTCTCATCCAGCTGACTCATAACTGCACCTATACCTGTATTGGAAGCATCTGTTTGCACAATGAAGGTTTGGCTGTAGTCAGGAGATCTTAAGACTGGAGCTTGACAAAGGGCTTGCATAAGTTCTTCAAATGCCTTTTTGCACTCCTCAGACCATCTGACCTGTTTAGGAAATTTGGGTGAGGAGACTGCATTCAAGGGAGAAGCTATGGACCCAAAGTAGTCAATGAAGTTCCTATAATAACCAGTGAGGCATAGGAAGGTGCTCACTTGGGTTTGAGTAGTAGGGGTGACCCATTCATTACAGCTTGTATTTTGCTAGGCAATGGCCTTATTTCACCTCCTCCTACCTCATGTCCAAGGTAGACCACTTTGCTAGGACCAATTTGACATTTACTTGCCTTTATGGTCAGATGGGCCTGCTCAAGAGCCTGCAAAAAATATCCTAAGTGCTCAACATGTTCTTTCCAAGTAGGGCTGAACACTGCAATGTCATCCAAGTATGCCATGCAGAAGTCATTCATCTCATTCAGAACTAGATTGGATGTTGCAGGTGTATTCTTTAATCTAAAAGGTGTTACCTTAAACTGGTAGAGGACAGCTGGGGTTGAAAATGCAGTTTTCTCCTTGGCATGATCTGTCAGGGCTATTATCCAATAGCCTGACGTTAGGTCAATTGTACTGAGGTACTTGGCTGAACCAAGTTTGTCCACCAGATCATCTGTCCTAGGTAAAGGATGGGCATCATTCTTAGTGACAGCATTTAGAGCTCTATAGTCCACACAGAATTTCAACTCCTTGGATCCTGCCTTTGGCACTAGTACAACTGGACTAGACAATGGACTGGTAGAGGGTTCTAGTACCCCGCGATAAAGCATCTTGTTGACCTCTTCCTTTATGTGGCTTCTGACATTATCTGATATTCTGTAACCTCTGCTTTTAACAGGTAAACAGTCACCAGTGAAAATATCATGCTGGCCCCAAGGGATCAGGCCAGGTGATAGTGAAAACAGGGAGACAAACTGATTTTACAGAAACTTGCACTCCTCCAGTTGTTCCAGTGTCAGATTAGAAGAAAGATTAACTCCTATTTTCTCATCTAAAGGTTGTCCCCTGAGGAGATCAGGTAGAGGTTCACGCTCTTCCTCCTCTTGAGCTGAAGCTAGAACCAAAGCTCCCACTTCTAGTCTGGTGACATAAGCTTTTAGGTGGTTGGTGTGAAAGACCCTGGGGGCCTCCTTAGGATTGTCTAAATCCACCAGATAGTTGACCTCTCCAGGTTTTCCCACAACCTTGAAGGGTCCTATCCATTTGTCCTGTAAGGCCCTCTGCCTTGTAGGAACCATAACTAAAACTTGTTGGTCTTGAGTAAACTCAACCATGTTGGCCTTCTGGTCATGCCAATCCTTCAACAGAGCCTGACCTGCTTTTAAGTTATCAGATGCTTCTGTCATCATGTATGTCATTCTCCTCTGGAGTCCTAACACATAGTAAGTGACTCTCACTGGCTTGGAGGAAGGAGCACTCTCCAATCCCTCCTTAATTAGGGCCAATGGACCTCTAACTGGAATACCACAGAGAAGCTCAAAGGAACTAAATCCAACTCCCTCCCGAGGGATTTCTCTATAAGCAAAGAGAAGGCATGGAAGTAGAAGGTCCCACTTTCTTCTAAGGGGTTCCTCTAAAGCAACTATCATGCTCTTCATAGTCCTGTTAAACCTCTCTACCAATCTATTTGTCTGTGGATGGTAGGCAGTTGAGAACTTGTAGTCACTCCACAGTTTTTCCATATGCCCTGCATGTAGTGGGACATACAATTTGATCCCCTGTCAGAGATGACTTCCTTAGGAAAACCGACCATGGTAAAAAGTACCAAGTAGGGCCTTAGCAACAGCCTGAGCTGTAACAGGCCTCATAGGTATAGCTTTGGGATACCGAGTAGCATGGTCTACTACAACCAATATAAATCGATTGCCTGAAGAGGTTGGAGGGTGTAAGGGACCAACAATGTCGATTCCTACCCTCTCAAAAGGGACTCCCATCGCTGAGAGGGGCACCAAAGGGGCCATATTCTTGGTTCCACTCTTGTCAGATGTCTTACAAGTGTGACAGCTCCTACATAATGTATCTACATCAGACCCCAACTTAGGCCAGTAGAAATATAGGGAAAGCCTTTCCTTGGTATTTTTGAAGCTCAAGTGACCAGCCAAAGGAATCTCATGGGCTAACTGTAGGAACAGGTATCTTGTCTCTAGAAGCACAAGTCTTCTGTAGTCCCCTGGGATAGACTCAGTTGGTTCACTGTAGAAGAGGCCATCTTCCCAGTACAACCTATGCTTCCCTTGCTCTTGCTTGTCCAGCTGGGAAGCTGCCTGTTGGAGAAGACGTTCAAGAGTAGGACACTCTCTATGGCCTCTGCTGAAGTCTGCCCTACAGGGCCACCTTCTGCCAGTAAAGACTGCCGCTCAGGATGGTCTTTAGGATTCAGATCTCCAACAGGGGTAAGGTCTTCTTCCAGCTCTGAATCGACAGCAGCTAATTCAACCTTTCCTGTTTATTCCTCACACTCAGCCTCAGCTGGTGGAGCAGTCCCAGGTGTGACTGTGGACAGTCACCTCAGGGATGTCCTTCTTGGTAGCAGGAGTGCTTTCTGACTTTTTCCTGGAGACCTTGGGTTTCCCCTTTGTCTCAGTCTTTTTTGAAATAGCAGTTAGTAGCTCCTGTGAGCTAGGTGTTATACATTCTTCTGTAACATCATCTGGAGAGCCATCTAAGGTACTCTCCCTGTCCTTCCTTGTCTGCGGTTTCCTTTTGCTGGGAGGCCTGGGGGTGCTTGATACAACTCCAAGAGTTTTTAAGTCTTTCACCAACAGGACTCTCCCAGGCACCTTACTTTGTACACTAACAGGCATCATGACAGTGATTGTGTTGCACTGGATGAGTCCTGGTAGTCTAGGAAGCATTTGGACAGGGCCTCCAGCAAGCTTAGTGATGCTTCTGGTGCCTTAGCAACATCCTTAGCCTTGGAAAAAGATTAATCCACTACTGTAATGCTGGCCCCTCTGTCTCCAATGGCAGGGGTCTCCTGACCATTTATAAGTACACTGTCCTTGTAATATTCTTTTGTGTTATCTGGAAGTGAATTATAGACATCTTCATTCTGCTGTTCCCAAAGACCCAGTGACACACTGGCAGAGACTCCAATGGGGTCTTAAGTCAGTACTTGAAAGTTACCACTTGTCACATGTACTTCTTCCTCTGGGGAGAAGGCTAAGGAGACAGTGTGGACCCCTGAAGGTTTGCCCTTGCATCTGGGATACCCTTTCACATGGTCAGTAGACCCACAAGGATAACATTTTCCAAATGTTTTGACAAATGGGGGCCTCTGCTGACCTCCCTCTAATTTGGCACCAGAGGTTTCACTAGAGTGATTTGGTTTCCCTTGTGGCTTATCCTTTTTATGTTTGGGGCCCTCTTTTGGATTGGAGGTATTAGAATTCTCTTTGCCATCTTTCTTTTGCTGCTTCCAATCATCCTTCTTCCGAGTTGCCCCAGAATCCTTGTGAGTAGCCCTGTTGGCAACCCACAAGTCAGCAGCCTTTGCTAACTTCTTTGGATCAAGTTCCTTAGAATCAGCCAAGTGCTGTCTTAGCTCAGGAGAGCAGGCATCAAACATAGATTCCAACAAAAATAGATTTCTGATTCCTTCAAATGTGTTAACCCTTTACCCAACCATCTAAGTTCTTCAAACATTCACACACCTAGGTATCCCAAGGGGTACCATCATGCTTTTTGAGGGTCCTAAACCTCTTAAGGAGGGGCACTGGGAAGGAGTTTTCCCAAATTTAGCTACCAAAGCTAGCTTCACATTTTCATACTCCAATGTTTCAAGTTCCCCCACCTCCATTACAGCCTCAGTTGCAACCTGGGGGAGCCTAGACAAAATCCAAGGAATCAACTGATTCCCTCTGAAACCCTGAATCCCATGGTTATATTCAAAAGCAGCCAACCAATCCAAAATATCAAGTCTCACCTCATACAAACTCACAGCTTCTTTGGGCATGCGTGGTCTCTTAGGACTGGAAGACCTAGAAAACTCTGGTATAGAACCATTTTCAAGAGACAATGGGCCTCATTACACGGTAGATGGTAACC
Source organism: Ambystoma mexicanum (assembly GCF_040938575.1). Taxonomy (NCBI): domain Eukaryota; kingdom Metazoa; phylum Chordata; class Amphibia; order Caudata; family Ambystomatidae; genus Ambystoma; species Ambystoma mexicanum. The sequence continues at coordinate 1,184,838,809 of NC_090921.1, read as the reverse complement.
ATGGCACTATTAGCGCCATGGTTGCCGCCAGTATTTTACTCTGTCCACCTTGGTGAATGGCGGAATTACCGGCCTACTCCAAGGTGAGCGGGGGCGGTAATTCCCCATTCACTAAGGCACTTCCCCATTCCCATTTTTGCCCCCATAGGGCATAATGGGAATGGGGAAGGAACTAATTACGGTAGCGCTAATTGCAGTACCGTAATTAGCACCGAGGTCCCTTTGCGGCACCCTACTTTAAGGTCGGGTCCAGCAAAGGGAACTTGCAGTAAGGGTTTACCGGTACCGGTGCCCTTACCGGTACCGGTAAACCCTTACTGCCTAACGTGTAATGAGGCCCAATGTCTTCATTTCAAGAGCATGATGCATTTCCATTTCTCTGAGTTTCATTTCTTGATGTTTACTTTCAGTTTGCATTTGGAGCCTTTTGAACTCTAACTCAAGTCTAGTTTCTTCAAGAGAGACACATTCTGGACTCAGTACTGGACCTGGTTGGGTCCCTGTGACTACCAGCAGGTAGAGGGGCAATGGGCCTCACATCTTGAGACTCCTCTTGCTCTTCTAGCTCATCAATAACATTAGAGTTTGACTCTGAATCATTATCATCCTCATCAACACTATCCACATTTGCTGAGGGGGTAGGGGTTATAGCTCTAACTCCCTGGGCCTCATTACGACCCAGGCGTTGGACCATGGTGCTAATAGCACCATGGTCCATGCCGGTAACTTACCGACTCCGCCATGGCGGAATGGGGAATTACCACCCCATTCCGAGGTAGGCGGGGCGGTAATTCCCCATGCCACCATGGCCCTTCCCCATTGCCATTTTTGCCCCATAGGGCTCAATGGGAATGGGGAAGGCGCTAATTACGGCACCGTAAATTACGGTGCCGTAATTAGCTCCTAGGTCCCTTTGCGGGTTGGTTTTTTAACGCCTGCTAAAAGCAGGCGTTAAAGTGCAACCCGCAAAGGGACCTCGTAATCAGGAGTTAAGGGTTTAACGGTGCCCACACCTTTTACGGCGCCGTTAACCCCTTAACGCCTGGTTGTAATGTAACAATTTCTCAATCAATTCATTTTTCTTGCCTTTAACAGAGAGAGTCCTGACTTTCCACATATCTTTCAGTTGATCTACTGTAAGCATGATCAGGGATTCCTGCTTGAAGTTATCCATATTTGTCATTATAAACCAATTGCTGTTCTAGTGGTGCTTTGCCTTGAAAAGGTTACTGGAAGAAAAGTAACAGCACTCTCAATTTAACAACTATACTTTCCCTCCCCGCTGTACACCAGTGTTAGGCATAATTGCCTGAAGTACCCCCTGGGACCACCACATAAAATTAGGACTACAGGTGTGAACAAAAGCAACCTTTGGTATAAGTCTGTACTATACAGTTTAGTGGTAGCAGTGATGAGCGGCCAGGCTTATCTCAAGAGTGAATGTGAGCAGTACAAGATGTTATGCAGAGGTCTTTCAATTACAGTGGTTCAAGTAGACACTTATACTCAATGTTTCTTGGTAAAAACACTTATTAATTTATTACACAATCATTTATAAAACATTCCACTAGGAGACAACTTAATATTATACACTAATACACTTCAATACAATTTGGGACAGTTTGTGTTCCCCTGAAGTAGGAGCAAAATAGCAGTTCAATTACTTAGAAGTGAGCAAACAAGAGACACGGTAAGTAGAATAGACCTCATATACTTGTTAGACAGTGCAAATAGTTTCAGTTCACCAGAAGAGTTCAACTCAAGTCAATATACCTAGGCCAAAGTCAATGGGCTAGTGTTCTGGATAGGAAAGACCAGTTCTGGTTTAAAACGGTAAAGTCTTTGCAAAAGTTCTCAGAAGTAGTTTAGGCGAAAAAGAACCATACGTAGGTTCACAAGCTGATTAGGCCTGCAAGTTGGGAAAGTTCACAAAGTTTCACTGCGAGAGTGGCATTCTCTCAATGAGGTTGACACCGTACCTTAATTTGAATAAACAAATGCTGCTGACGTTGTTGGTTCCTGGCAGTTCCTGCAGATCTGACTTTTCCTGACCCTCAGTCGTGGGGATAAGAGGGAGGATGTCGGGGGACACCTACACTGCACAGGATTGTTGAAGAAAGCAAACAAGGTAGAGTCACTTCAGTTCCAGTAGCTGTAGATTCAAGAACACAAGGTAGTGTCCCTCTCCCTGGTTAATCCTAACCAGCCTTGAAAATGGTATCCAGGTGTGTTACGAGTTGATTGGCCCCACCAACTCAAAGGAAGAAGCCATCCTTGAAGGAGCTTCTTTGTCAAATGGAGTTTGGCAATTCAGACATGCAGCAGGGCTTCACCGGGCAAACCAACGGTCCAGGAGTTGCAGCAGCCGTCCTCTTCCAGCTCTTCTTCGGTTCTTTCGTTCCAGTGGTCGACTCTGCTTTCCAGTCCAAGAGACTCGCCTTTTGAACAGTTCTCTGCCTTTCATTCCAGCATAGCTGTCACTCACCCAGCAGGGTTATTGTCCTTGCCGGACTGTCAGCCAGCCAATCACACCAGAGTGCATTTGCGTCTCCTAGGAGACTAAGCACACAGGGTTTCGGCACCTCCCTCACTTCCTGCCCGCCCCAGTCACTTAGACGCCAAAGAAGATCTTCACTCCTCCGGCACGCCAAAGGCACATGAACAAAGGGACCAAACATGGTTTGGCACGCAGAGACAAACACTAGAAGGACCTTTCCAAAAAGAAACGGCGAAAAAAAGAAGACTGGGACCTGTTTAAACAAAAGGGCTTAAGGTGCCATCTTGAAAAACATGGCTCCTGTGATTTTTAGCTACCGGTGTTCGCGGTTGGGAAACATCATGGTGGTTCGTTGTAAAACCACTGCCACCAGCCTTTTCAATAGGAAAGGGTAGCATTTGACTGCTACATGAGTGTTTAGACCCAGGGGATATTATGTAACCCCACCAGCACTCCATTGTAAAATGGTGTGTGCTGGGTCTATGAGTTTGGAAAGACTAGTAAAGTCAATTTCACTTTACATTCTCTGGGAAACTGTAGTTTATCCCAGAGAAGGTATTTAAACCTTTTGGGAAGGCTAAATGACATCCCTGTGTCACTGCACTGAAGGTTCTTTGTTACACACATGAAAAGATGATGCCTATGGAGTTATCTAAAACCCCATATTCAAAGAACACAAGTGTAAAACACACATCAAAACACACGAAAGAGTGAGAAAAAATGCTCTCACTCTTTCCAGTTAAAAAAATCAAGTCCTCCAAATCCAGCAAAGTTGCTGGAGTCTCTAAGGAGAAGGGAATTAGCACATTTTTGAGAATTCTCCTTAACACCACTTGAGTAACTTGAACGGTCCCATTCATTGCACACCCGATGGAGTGCTTATGGATATTCCCTATGAAAACACAGACATTGTGTTTATGGCTCTACAAGAGCGAAAACTTGCACTGCCAGTCCCAAATAATGTAAATAGGAGCAAGGATTTTAAGTCTCAGGTTAACAGTGAAGTATGTTGTGTATGCAATACGCAGCCTGTAAGGATCCATGTAGATCGTTCCAAACCCCTCCTGAAGGACCCTCAATATCAACCTGATCCCAAAGCAGAAGGGATAGCGCCTGTCATTAACTCAGGGAATAATTGTCCCCACTACCAGCATGTGACACCCTTCTGTTATGCCTGTAAAGAAGCCAGTTAAAGAGAAAAACAAGTTGCTTACCAACTGGTAACGTTCTTTCGACTGGATGTTTCTCCAGCGTATTCCACATCTTTGACATGTAATGTCCACAGCTGTGCTGCTTCAGAATTTTTTTCGGCAGAGGTCGTCCTGCGTCGGTGTCCCTCGAAGCCCTCCGTCGAGGGTGACGTCACTGGATGTCATAAATAGGACGCACGTCGCCTGTAGCCTCAGTTTATGTTTTTTCCTCCATAACGTGTAATATGCTCGTACACACCTGCTGCTTGACTGCATTTAGCCTTGTGGGAACGCAAGCTGCAGTAGCATAGGAAATTCTTCAGAGGGGCAGGCTGGGAGGGCGATGTGGAACACGTTGGAGGAACATCCAGTCGAAAGAACGTTACCAGTTGGTAAGTAACTTGTTCTTCAAATGGATTGTGTCCACCAACGTATTCCACATCTTTGACAGACTTCCAAAGAAGTATCAGTGAATGGAGGAGGGAGAAGAATTTAGAATACCCAATCAGATGGCAGAATAAATCACAGCTTTACCAAAGGCCATATCCTGACCATGAAGCGTATCCAGGGAGTAATGTTTGACAAACGTGAGGATGGAAGACCATGTTGCTGCATCATAAATATTCTTATAAATATTCTTAATAGGAACTCCCAGCTGCATGCCCCTAGTGGGGTGAGCTCGCACTCCCTCAGGAGGGTCCATGCCCGCCAATCTGTAGCATTCAGTAATGGTGAGGATAATCCACCTGGACAAGGTCTGTTTGGTAACAGCTTGACCCAATCTGTGTCCAGTGTACCCCACAAAAAGCTGGTTGCCCACTCTGACCCTGGATATCCTAGAAATATAAAAGCTCAAAGCTCTCCTAGGGTCCAACCTATGGAGTTTCTCCTCTTCCTTACCAGAAGGAAGGGGAGGATAGAAAGCAGGAAGCACCACTTTCTGACTCAGATGAAACTCAGACACTACCTTAGGTAGGAAGGACGGACATACCCTCAGTACAACCCTATCCTTGTGGAACACAGTGAAGGGTGGCTTGAACAAAAGTGCCTGCAATTCACTCACTGGGAGCAGATGTAACTGCAACCAAGAAAACCGTCTTGAAAGACAACAGTCTGAAAGGACAAGAGTGCAGTGGTTCAAACGGAGCACCCACCAGGAATTTCAAGACCAAATTCAGATCCCAAACCGGCACCTGAAATGGGAATGGCGGGAACACATTTGTGAGCCGTTTTAGAAATTGGAAAATCAAAGGAATCTTAAAATGAGAACATTCTTCAGATGAGCGCTTGAAAATAGATTGCGCCGCCAGGTAACCTTTAATGGTACCCACTTGAAGACCCCTGTGGGCCAAAGAAAGCAAGAAAGAAAGAACCATTGCAATGGAACACTGAAAAGGCTCAACACATTGTGTCCTCTGCACCAGTCGCAAAACATACTCCAATGGCAACGGTACAGGGATTTGGTTGCTGGCCGCCTGGCCGAAAGCAACACCTCCATCACATCATCCGGGAGGTCCCAATCCTTATATCTCAACCTTTCAGAAACCAAGAGTGAAGGTTGAGAGTCTTGACCACTGGATGGAGAACTCGACCCCCCTGGAGCGAAGATACTCTCTGTGGGGAAGACGGCGTGGAGTGCAGATGGACATTTCTAGAAGGTCCGGGTAGCACGCTCTCCTGGCCCAATCCAGAGCAATGAGGATCATGTGGGATCCAAACCTCAGCAACCTCCTTAGCACCTGAGGAATGATGGGACCAGAGGAAACGCCTACAGAAGTGGGAATGACCAATCCACCATAGCATATCCACTTGAGGGGTTCCACAGAGGGCGAAGATCTCCAGAAGGACTTCCTGAGCCAACTCACACTCGTGGGCTACCGTGCTCTGCCTGCTCATAGCATCCGCCACCGCATTCTCCTCTCTGGCCAGATGGACTGCCGAGAGTGATATTCCTTGCTGTATCACCCAGAAGCAGAGCTGCACTGACTCTCTGCATAGTGGGAGTGACCCTACCACCCCCTTTTTTGTTGAGGTAATGCATGGCCACTGTGTTGTCCGTCATGATCAGGACACTCTTCCCCCGCACAGACGGCAGAAAGTCTTCAGGGCCAGCATGATGGCCCTCAGCTCCAACAGGTTGGTGTGGAGTTTGGACTCCGACGGAGACCAACGACCGCTGGTGGTCAGATCGTCGCCATGAGCTCCCCATCCTGTGAGGGAAGAGTCCATCACCACTGTCACCTCCGGCCATGGGTGTCAAAACGGCTCCCCCATCATCAGATTCCCTTTGCTGACCCATTACAGAAGATCCTGCGAGAAAGAGTGGAATCTGAACTCTGCATGTTGAGAACCCATTGAAGGGATCTTATCTTCAGTCTGACCTCTGGCACCAGAAAAATGCAGGATGCCATGAGGCCGAGCAACCTTAAGAATTCAAAAGTCGGAAGACTCTGGGCACATTGAAATTTGTTGACCATCTGTACAATGTGATGATCCCTCCCCTTGGGAGGCGAGCACTTCCCCAAGGACGTGTCCAATACAGCCCTGATGTACTGGAGCTGTTGGGAAGGTATCATATGCGACTTCTTGAAATTGAGGTAGAAGCCCAGCTTGTGAAGGGAGCAGCATGTGAGGCTGAGATGATCCAAAGCTTGTTCGGGAGCTTGCGCTCGGATCAACCAGTCATCCAGGTAGGGGTAGACATGAACCCCCCTCTCCTGCCTGAGATACGCTGCCACCACATCCATTAGCTTGGTGAAGACCCTCAGGCAGAGGTCAATCCAAATGGCAGGACCTGAAACTGAAAGTGCGAGTTGCCAGCCGCAAATCTCAGGTAGTTTCTGTGCTTTGGATGAATTGGCACAGAAAAATAAGCATCCTGTAGGTCCAGAAACAATTACCAATCCTGAAGCCGAAGGGCCTAAAGAACCTGAGAAAGAGTGACCACCTTGAACTTGTCCTTTCTGAGGAACTTGTTCAACCAACGCAAGTACAAGATGGGTCTCAGTCCCCCGTCTTTCTTTGGGATCAAAAAATATGGGGAATTCCATCCCTTGTTCCTCTCCGCCACAAGCACTTTTTCTATAGTGCCTTTCTCCAGCAGGGTCAACATTTCCTGCACAAGGAGCGGATCTGGAAGCTTCAAAGAGAGAATCCCTGGTGGATTGTCGTGAGATCGTTTTAGGAAGGGAAGGCAGTAGCCGTGGGCTATTGTATTCATAACCCACGCATCTGAAGCAATAGCTCGCCATTCTTCGAGATGCTGAGACAGTCTGCCCCCAACCGGCGAACAATGGTACACGGCCTCATAGCTGTTTTGGAGCGGCTGAGGCAGCGCCTGAAGGCAAAGAGGCAGCTGCCTGAGCGGCTTTGGCACCTCTATTTCCCCGTCCACCATGGGTACCTTTATGTTGGCCCCTTTGATTAGCGGCTCCTCTCGTTCTACCAAAAGAGGAGTAGTAACGAAAGGAACCCCGCCTCCACTAAAGTCCCCTAGGACAAAAAGGTGGAGGTTGACGCACAGCTGCGCCCAAAGATTTAGCACCAGCTTTTGAAGTCTGCAACCTCTTAAGGCTCTCGTTAGCCTTGCTGCCAAACAAATGAGAGCCATCAAAGGGCAAGCTCAGAAGACAGGCCTGCACATCCAGAGCAAAACCCGACTTCTGCAACCAAACAAACCTGCGTAGCACGGTGCTCGCAACCATGGACCGGCTAACACTATCACTAACAGCCGTGTCCAACCGAGACTGAAGGGATTCACATATGGCATCCTTGCCATCCTCCACAAGAGCAAGGAACCCATCCCTTTCTTCCCCCTCGGGGATATGCTCAGCTGCTAGAGAATCACAATTCCACAGAGTATGTGAAAACCTTCCCAAGGCACAAGTGCAGCGCCATGCTCCCAGCAGAAAATACCTTGGGTGCCCAACCATCGAAGCACTTGTCGTCCCTATCAGGATGGATGGTAGGGTACGTCACCTGCCTCGAGGTGGACATAGCTGCCTGAAGAACCAAACTCTCCGCAGTGGATAGGTAGCTGGGATCGCTACTGGATGGGTGGTATTTCTTAGTTAAGGACTTGTTGACCGCTGGATGAGCCTCCAGGGTCTGCCAAGTAGCTGCCACCCTTTTTGCAATACCAAATGAAAAGGTAACACTGGGTCAGTGGACGGACCCTGATCCAAAATATCAGTCAGGTCATCCTGATCGAATGCAACCGGAGGACTGGACCACCTGAGATATTCTCTCATTCTACACATTAACCTCCCATAGGAGGATTCAGCATGAGCCCCAGGCTCTGTCCTCCCAAACTCCACCTCAGTAGACATCTCAAGGCCACTGGCATCCTGCAACGATTGACGCAACTCCTCCAACTGACTGTCTTCAGAAAAGACCATGTCAGGAGCCTCATGAGTTTGAACAGGCTCAAACTCCATATCTGACCTCTCCTCATTATGATAAATATCATGCAGAGAATGAAAGTACTCCTTCCTAGGTACAGGAGCAGCCTTGGAACCACAACAGGCCTCACCGTCTTGGGTAAAGCCTTTCTTGCAGGATCCACAGTATCAGGGACTTCCACTGGCAAATTCCAGCCAAATTGTCCCGAAGACATGGAGGGTGCCGATGGCATCGGCATCGACAACGGCACCAAAGGCTCTGAGGGATGATTTGAAGGCAAAGCTCTGACAGCCGTACTCTGCGCACACAGAGCCGATACCGACCTTGAGCCCTTACCAGATTTCTGCAGTTTCGCTGGGGACGAAGACTGAGACCTGGACCTGGCACGTTTCTGGCGATCCACCAGAACCTTGTCCAAATGGGACCTCGACGGTTCCCGAAGTTTATCGTGCTGAGTGCCCGGGCCCGAAGGCACACGAGCATCAGACAGACCGTTCCCTGCCGGCTTCTTCCAAAGGCGCAGACGGAACTGTGCCCTGGGATTGGAAAATCACCAGCATTTGCTCCCTGAATGCCTCCCATTCCTCAGGGGTTGAGGATTTAGTGGGACAAGCCACTTCCCTCGCAGAGCCATCATCCGACGAGGACGGGGAAGGCGATGCTGATGCCACATCCGGGAGTGCCGAGACGAGGAAGACGAGTGGCAGGTCCCACTACAGGATCGAGATCCCCGGGACTCCAGATGAGGAGAGTCACCCCTCGAATCGTCAGTGGAAATACCACCAGTTTTTGGGGATTTTCAAGGTTTAGAAACCTGACCTACCTGTAATTTCCCCTTTTGCTCCAGCAAGGCCTTGGCAGTCAATGACTGGCACTTCGATCAGTTGTTGGTATCATGACTTTCGCCCAGACACCACAAGCATATGCGGTGTAGGTCCGTAATCGACATTTTGGACCACGAGTCCCGGCATGTCTTAAAACCAGACAGTGAAGTCGGAGGGGTAGATGATGAAGACATTTTCTTCGAAGAAGATCACACGAGGTGCGACGAGTTCTCGAAGAAAACACGTTAGTGGAAACAACGGAACTGAGGCTACGGGCTGTTAGGCAGAATCATATGCAGCACCCTTTGGGAACACCACACACAATTAAGACTACAAGTGCAAGTACAAATTCACCTTTGGTACACGCCTGTACTACACAGTAAAGTGGTAGTGATGGCTGAGCAGCCAGACGTATCTAAAGAGTAAAGTGAGCAGTATCAACAGTTACACAAAGGACAGCAATTACTAGGGTTCAAACAAACGCTGACTCAAGGTTTCTGAGTAAAAGAATATACATTTATTTACACATCAATTGTAAAACAATTCATTAAGTAAAGCAGCAGAAAAATGACAATCTTAATATACTACACAACACCTAATAGATACTGGACAAGTTAAGCTCAAAATGAAGTGTGAGCAAAATGGCACTCCAGCAATTTAAAAGGGAGGGAAAGACAAGGTTATACAAAATTACGCAGCACCAACAAGTAAGTAGGCAGGGCAATCTAGAAAAGGCTTGCTACCATAAGGATTCAAATCAATAGGCCTGGGCCAATGTTAAGGGTACAGAGTCTATGCAGTTTTACCCGATTCACACAGCCTGGCTGTCAATCACACAGCAGGGTGGCTGTCCTGGCGGGACAGTCACCACAGCCATTCATGCAAAGTGTGACAAGGGTCTCCAAGGAATTCCTGTGCAGGGAGACTCAAACCCCTCCCTCACATCCTGTCCCCCTCAGACACGCAGGCGCCTAAGGAGGGCTTCTGTGCAGAAGCCCGCCAAAGGACGGCGAACAAAGGAACCAAACCTGGTTTGGCGCGCAGAATGAAACACGAGAAAGTCCTTTACAAAAAGAAATGGTGAATGAATCCAGCTGGAACCAAATAAAAGTAAATGGGGTCCAGTGTATTTAGGTTTGAGGCTACTAAGATAGCCTAGAACACTACCAAGGCTATTTACATAGACCATGGTAGGGAAAATATGGTACATACCACTGCCACCAGCCAAATCTTAAAGAAAGGGGAACAAAATAATGTTCCATGAGAGACAGACAAAAAGGGATAACTATTAACCCTTTCCAGCACTCTATGTAAGATAGGTTGTACTGGGTTTGTGAATTTAAACAGACTAATAAAGTCAATGGCAACTTTACATATTCTGAGAGACAGTAGTCAGTCCCAGAATATGGAGTTTAAAGTTGGAAGTCTAAAAAAACTCAACCCTGTATCACTGCACTAAAGGTGATGTGTAACACAGTAAAAAGATTATGCCTGTGGAGTAGGGGAAGCTCCACAGTCTGTAAACACAAAAATGTTAAACACACACAGCAAAACACTCGTAAGAGTGGGAAAAAAGGCTCACACTCTTACCAGGTAAGAAAAATAAATCCTAGAAATCCAGGAAAGCTGCTGAGGGACTCAGTAGTTATGGGTAATCAGCCATTTTGGAGAATTCTCCCTAACACGGGTGCCATGCGTCCTATTTATAACTTCCGGTGACGTCACCCTCAACGGAGTCCTTCGAGGGACATCGACCCGACGCCATCGATGCAGGACACCCTCTGCCGAAAGAATTTCCGAAGCAGGACAGATGTGGACATTACATGTCAAAGATGTGGAATAGGTTGGAGGACACAATCCATTCGAAATACTGATTTGCACAGGACCTTGGTGCTATACTCTATGTAATGTTGAACTTTTTTCAGTAGTTCCAAGTCCCATTGCTGTTCTTTGCTGTATTCCACCTTTAGCTACTCATTTCGCTATTGTGGAATTGTGATTTGCTTTATTTTGTAACGATTCAACCAGGCGGTTGACGTTTGCTTGACTTCACCTACCACAGTTTACCATTCACCTTGATCAGGAGGATTCACGTCTATTGCTCGTTTCTTTCAAATTTGTTTGCAGAATTTTTTTTCCAAGCCTTTTATGGTAGAAAGTGGGGGGACCCCTGCACAACCCCACCACCACTACCCATCCCCCCACTCCACCCCCACCAATAGTGGCCAATCCTAACTCACCATCTACATTTTGCGGGGGAAATTCATGTTAATAAATGTGAGCCAAAACAATTTGACCAATTGTTAGTCGGGTAATAGACCCAATAACGATCAGGATATCACAGGGAGAGACAAAACCTCCTACCCTGCTTTCGCAAATATCCTAAAAGTATTTGGATAACAAAATATTCCCTGTACGGTCTCTGCTGGTGTAATCCTTAGATGATTTACTCCAAGCTTTGCAGACTTTTAAAGCCAGAAAACAAGACACCTTGGTACTTTGAACAGCCCTAGCCAGAAAAGTTAACAAAGCTGCCAAATAAAAGATGGAGTTATGTCAGACAAGAGTACATTAAGTGTGGCATGGTATTTCTGCAGGTGCACGACATTTGACAGATACCCATGCTTCAGCCATTCTTAAAATGCCCAAGTCTACATCTATCACTCAGATGCCATCATTTGTGGAAGTTAATGGATATTGTCGACAATGGGTATTAAGTAATGTAGCCCATGTTAGGCAATAACAGGAACTTACATGTTTAGCGACACATTGACCTTTAAAATTGTCATCATAAGCATTAAAAAGCAATCACAGCTATTATACACGCTGTCTCATGATGATTTACACAACTCTATTCGGCCATACAAGCATAAATCACGGATAAAATAAGACATGCATCGAGATGCCACATCATAGATAATGTGCACAAATGTTAGGGCTGGTCAATTATGTCATGAAAAGTACATGTTTACTTTGTCCGTGCTCCCACAGTAACCAGAGCTTAAACACTGCACAGTAGCTGTGATGCCAGCCCAAATGCCTGTTACCCACACTCCGTACAGCGCTCCGCTTCTCTCGAGCTAGGTCTGCTCTTTCAATAATAAAATAAAATAAAAAATAAATAGTGTTTTATATTACTGCACTGTAACTGGTTGCCGCTGGATCCCTTCCCTCTCTCTGGCCTGTTGCAGCTGCCGCTCTATTGGTAAAGTTGTCAGAACATTTTGTTGTGAGATCCCCATTAATTGTGGTACCACATGCTGTTACTGTCGTGTTGGTTAAAATCAAAACCCAGCTTTAAGTTACTTCCAAACTAAGAAAGAATTAACTATTGAACTATTCTCGCATCACGTTCACTTCTTGTCCTTTTCTGAATCCTGCTACATTACCGCCATGCCCAGCTGATGGGGAACCATGTGACTGCTTTACCTCCAGATCTACGACCCACACAATGGGCCTCATTAAGAGTCCAGCGGTAACCGTGCCGGAAATTCTGGCATGTTATCGCCGGACTCGTATTACCATTCCGACTCCATGATTGCCGGAATCACCGGGGCAATACAATCCCGGTGACCCGGTAATTCTGGAGGCGGAATTCTGTTAATCCCCATTCCCATGGAGTCCCATTCCCATTGGACTCCATGGGAATGGGGAAGTGGAAACACCGGCACCATGATGTAATGGTGCCAGTGTTTCCAGGTCCGCCTGCAGGCGGGTGGTGTTAAACCCACCAGGTCAGACCTGGCGGGAATGACCGGGAATGACACCTCCCGCCTGCAGGACTCTCAATCAGCCGGTCCGGAAAGAACGGTGGTGGCGGATTTACCACCACCGTTCTTTCCGTACCGGCTAACTTGTAATGAGGCCCAATATCTCCATGACATACCATTACAGAACTCTGATCTCATTTATTCTGTAGATGGTTCATACCTTTCGATATGTTCCCCTCAAACTGTAATAGAAAGTATACAATTGCCTAAGGATTTTTCCATCCAGATAGCTGACCTTGTTACTTTAACATGGGCTTGTTTGTGATCACAAAACCAACGTGTTGTGCTATGAGCAGATTCCCTCAATGCATTTGAATTGTCAACGATTATACATAATTGTGGATGTAATGATATGTTTTTATCTCTGCACTTACTTAATGATAGACATTGCAATGCATGCCTTAGTTCTTCACAATCCCGTATCCTGCCTAAAGAAATTGCTAATTCTCTGCCATTTGCTATGCAAAGATACATAATTCACCAGTCTTTGCATGATGAGGTTATAAGAGGAAATGATACTGCAGACACACCGGATGAAAGTATTACTTTCCCACGCTCAGACTGTAGCCGTGTTCTTGCAACCTGACCAATGGCAGACGCCTCCATTTGCAACCCTAAAGTATCCTGCTAAAATACAGAGAAAAGCAATTGAAAACGATCATAGAATGATGCAGGATGCATCTTACAACCCACTCATCTTTGCCATTTGCCAGATTGCTACTTGTTTGCATCAAGGTGTTATTATCTTATTGTACTCCTCTGAAACACGGGGTAGCACATGTGGCAAAACGAGGACTGACGCAGGTGTTGAAAGAAACTGATAGGCATCATCATTTCCCTTGTAGCCCAAAAATACTGTAAACATTGTGCTATTCGTCAACAACGCAATGTAAGGGGAGCTGCAAAAACAAGCTCTGGAGCACATCTCATCCCATTGGGGCCTTTGTAAATATTCCAACAAATTTCATACAGATTCCAACATGTTGTAAATTAGCTGCTTCTTTCATGGGTCCCTGCAGGTCAAATGTGTAGGTACCCAGGAAGTGGGCTGGGACTGTCGGGTCCCAATCCACATCACTGGTGCCAGGTATCTGGGGTGCATGAGAGCATGAAGACCCCTGTGGTCCCTAATTGGACAACTGCTGGTCTGCATGCATGGGGCAGATCTTCTCATTGGTGGGCCGGGTGCAAGCACTCGCCTGACTTTTGATATGAAGAAGGGTCCTGCATTCATTCCAGAGGATCAGCAACAGATTGAAATGGACATGCAGATGGAACCAAGTATCTTGAAGAACTGAGTAGAAAAAAGGATGATCCTGAGTTGCTGTAAAGAGGGCTGGCACCCAAATCCCATTTTTGTCACTGTCGAGCACTACTTAGCGCTTGATTACAGAAGACCTGCTAAGGTGCTTCGAACCCTTGGAGTGGTGGGACAAATCACTCAACGCCTCCTGGTAGCCCTGCAAATGAGCCCCTTCAGAATTGTCCCTGGGCCATCTAGTGGACTGTAAAGCTCAATTTTACGCACGACCAGGTTCTTTTACGCACACATCGAACATTGAGCACAAGACTCTATTCATGTTATGGCCAGACTCCAAGTTAGGGTTGCCATTTCTGAATGTTGACTGTACTATAAATGTTATTTGCCCTTTTCTTTTACTGGTAATTGTGGAGTTAATAACTTGTTCGCACTGACTCCAGTGAATGTATATATATTAAACAGTGTTTCTTGTGTGGTATTTTACTATTCCAATTAATGATTCATTAGTGTATATTATTGTATACTGATGTCTAATTGTAATTCCTGGTGTTTTTCAATGTTTGTACTCATTAGAGACCCCTTATCACTCACACCGTTCCTAAGGTTTGCCCTTGACTGCTCTCCAAGCTACCATGATTTGGCCTAGCTATCTTCCCAGAAGTGTCCTCTGTTCAGTTAACAAGGTTGGCCTCCTAAACATCTGTCCTTCAGGCCAGAGTTTCAAAATTCATTCTAACACCACTCACCTGGGGGAGTGTTCCCTGAGAGCTTCAGACACCACCTTACCAGCCAGATCATGGCATTCTGAAATTCTGCATGATTCACCTTAACTGGGTCTGTTTGGTCACAGTCCTGCCATCACGTGGACAAGCGCAATCAACAAAAAGCTGGTCATCCATCCTGGCCTCTCTCATCCGAGAGATATAGTAGCCGAGATCCTGCACCAGGTGCAGATGTTCTACATTGGAAGGATAAGGTGGAGGAAAAAAGACAGGAAGATGGATCTTTTGAGAAAGATGGCAATCCTAAACCACCTTTGGGGAGGAAGGATGGTCACACTCTCAACATTACCTTTTCATTGGAAATGTCAACACTACATTTAAATCCGAACAGGAACAACAACCTGGCGTGGGGAAACATGTTAGAAAAAACCCTTAGGAAATGCATGAGCGTGGGGTTCATGAAAAAATAGCTTTGCACTGGGGTTCTATTGAAGACCGAAATGACTGCTAGAAACCCTCTTTACTGTACCGATCTGCAGGCCCATAAGGGCCAAAATCAGAAGAAAATCCAACTCCGATAATTTGGAGCAAGTAAAAGGCTCCAGCTCTCTCTCTCCCGGCACCAAGTTGAAAATGTATGCCACCGGCAGGCATAGATGAATTTGGAAGAAAGTCTTCTAGCAGAGAGTAGTACGCCTAGGATGTCCTCTGATACATCCAATTTTTTATACCTCAATATATGAGCAGCTATACATCAAAGTTCAGCCTGAGTTTTGGGTGAGGCACCTATCCCACTGAGTGGGAGAGGAGAAAATATGGGTTCCACATTCTCTGGAGCCCAGTCCGGAGCCATCAATTTCATTGTGAACCTGAACTGGCGCAGTATCCGGGAAAACCAGCAGAATGACTGGGCTTGGTAGGAACACATTCAGTAGGTCAAAGTACCATTCCACTGTCAAGGCATCCCCCAGAGTTCCCTGATGAGGGAATACCCTGCAACAGATGCACTTCCACTTCCTCTTCACACTGGAAGTGAAGAGATCCACTGGATGAGCACCCCAACTAGAGAAAATGTCCGCCAGAACATCCTGGAAGAACTGCCACTCATAGGATGTTGAAGACTCTCTGCTCAGTACATCCGCACGCACATTTTCCTTGCAGGATGGATGGGCCGCAGTCAGAAACACGCAGTTCTCCAGAGCCCAGAACCAGAAACGCATTGCTTCTCTGCACAGAAGAAAGTAGTGCACACCACCTCACTTGTTCAGGTAATGCATGTTTACAGTGTTGTCTGTCAGTATCAACACTGTCTTGCCATTCCCAGAGAGGAGAAAAGAGACTAGAGCCAGCATAATAACTTTCAGCTCCTACAAACTGATGTGTTCCAGGTGCACGGATGGGGACCATATGTCATGAACCGCCGCCTGCGCCCATTCTGGACTTTGTGGTCCCTGACCCATAGAGGACTGAATTCCGTGATCCTTCAAACATGGCCGTTTGGTGTGGAACGCAGCTTGCCAGTCTTTACGTGCTACGTTCAACATCCTACAAAACAGACACACTGCCGCGGCTTTGTGAGTCTCAACGCTACCGCTCAGAGCAGTCTGACGTGTGTTGCCGAAGTTTGCTCGGGACTTCCTTCCGAGTCCTGTTTCCCGATTCCTTGAATCTACTTCCTCCCTTTCCTTTCCTCGAACTTACCTTTATGTTTCTTCCGGGATCCTCGCCTGCGCTTGAGTCAAAGCGTTCCGTGCCTCTGAGCTCAAACTTTGGCTCCTTCCTGGTTACTGGTCCTGGACATCTGAACGCCTCCTGGAGTAGGACCGCTATCCCCACGCTGGAACCCGACGACCAGCACACGGGTCTCTACAAATCCCGGACCGTGCAAAAGAAATCATCAAAGAAGGTCGCAAGCAAGGAAAGACAGGTGAGAAGGGGAAAGACTTGTGACAGATTGAGACGCCTAAAAAACGAGAACTCTGCTTTAAAGCAGCTAGTCTTGTATCATGACTCTGCTACTAAAGAAAGTGTCTTATTGGGAGGAGTGGTGGACAAATATGATGGCTCTTCAAAGAACCTTCGTGCCTTCGTGCCTTCCTTGACTCATGTTTGGTGCATTTCACCTTCAAGCCCTACTACTTTTCCACCCCAAGAGCTAAGGTGGGGTTTATGATCTCACACCTCACTGGTAACGCCTTAACCTGGGCAACCCCCCTAGTCAATTCGGGCGACGCCCTCCTGGATGATTATGATGGATTTGTGGAAGCCCTAAAAGCCATGTTTGATCGCCCAGAGCTTGTTTACAGCGCTCAGGAACAACTACTTGAATTTCAACAAGGATCCCAGGATATGCTTACCTATGTGACCTGCTTTAAACAACTTGTAAAAGAGGCTGATTGGTCACAAGAAGCCAGCTTCACCCTCTTTCGAAGAGGCCTAAATGAAGAAATAAAGGACGAGCTAGCCAGGGTAGCTCGACCAAGCTCCTTCCAGGCCCTCATGGACCTCTCCCTACAAATCGACTTTCGTATCCAGGAAAGAAAGGCAGAGAAAAGAAAGTCTAAGTCAACATCTCAAAAGGCTGCCACAGACCATTCATACAGACCAGAGCCCGCAGCTTCTCCAACCTCGGATCCAGAACTCATGCAACTGGGGGCCTTCTGTGGACCCATTACCCCACAAGAAAGCATGTGCCGGATTCACACTGGACTGTGCATGTACTGCGCCTCCGATAAACACCTTGTGAGAGAGTGCCTTAACGCTCCACCACGGCGTTCGGGAAACGCCTGCTCCCGATCCTAGATGGGGCACAGTTTCGGGAGAAAGGTGTCTGCTCCTCATCAATTCCGTCCTTGAACTCTCCTGGACAAAACAATCTTGTGATTCTACAGGCATTCCTATCGCCTTCCAAGAAAGAATCCTACCCCATCTTGGCATTAGTGGATTGTGGAGCCATGGGCATATTCTTAGATCATGATTGGGTCACTAGTCACAACATCCCCCACGAAACACGAGAGACTATGCAACCTGTTGAAGCTATTGATGGGAGACCCTTATCTTCAAGACCCATAACCCTTCAAACCAAAGAGATTCTTCTTTCTATAAATCACCACCAAGAAAGGATTAAATTTGATATCATAAAATCTGCCCACTATCCTATGGTTCTAGGCATGCCCTGGTTACAGAAGCATAACCCCTATATATATTGGGCAGTAGGGTCCTTATTTCTTGGTTCATAACATAGTATGTCTCACTGTTTGTCCCCAATCACTTTACCAAGTTTCTCTGAAGACTCTCAAGAAACTCAGAAAATTCCAGTCACCATCTCTAACATTATCTGGATTCCCAGGGCCTACCAGGCATACGCAGATGTATTCTCAACAGAAATTGTTCAAGCTCTGCCACCCCACAGACCAGAGGATTGTGCCATTGACACTGAGCCTTCAGCCGTGATCCCTTTTGGAAGAATGTTTATTCTGTCAGAACGAGAAAAAAGGGCTCTCCGGGAATACCTGGACACCAACTTGGAAAATTGAACTATTCGACCATCCAAGTCCCCAGCGGGCGCTTCCCTTTTCTTCGTCCCTAAGAAGGATTCCAAGGAGCTCAGGCCATGTTTGGATTACCATGGCGTTAACCAATGCACTCTCAAGGATCGTTACCCCTTGCAGTGAGAGGTGCAGTCATCTTCACAAAACTAGATCTTAGGGGTGCCTACCATCTTATTCGTATAAAAGAAGGTGATGAATGGAAAACAGCTTTTAGAACCCCTTCGGCCATTTTGAGTACTTGGTCATGCCATTTGGACTTGCTAATGCCCCTGCAATTTTCCAACGTTTCATGGATCGGGTCTTTTCTGATATGTTGTTCCTCTTCGACATTGTATACTTAGACAACATACTGATCTACTCCAAGGACCATCTGCAACACGAAGAGCATGTAAGGGCAGTCTTACAACGTTTACGAGAGCACAAGCTCCTGGCCAAACCCGAGAAATGTCTTTTCCATGTATCAACTGTTCACTATCTCGGATTTGTTCTTAGCCCAAAGGGGATTGGGATGGATTCTTCCAAGGTGGACTCCATTCTATCTTGGCCTGTTCCGACCACTGTAAAACAAATTCAATCCTTCCTGGGGCTTCCTAATTTCTACAGGAAATGTATACCCGCGTTCTCTGAGATTGAGCATCCCATTCTCACACTATTAAAGAAAGATACCCCCCTTTAAGTGGACCTCAGCCCAAGATTCGGCATTTTAACGGTTGAAGTCGGAGTTCACACAAGCCCCCATCCTAGCTCAACCCGTCACTGACCGACCCTTCCTTGTTGAAACTTATACCTCCAACTACGCCATCGGGGCAGTCCTGAAACAGGAACTTGGCGACAAGTTAGAACATCCCATCGCCTATCTCTCCCGCACCTTGACTCCCAGTGAAACTCCTTATTCCGTCCTGGAGAAGGAATTGTTAGCCATTCGTCAAGCCTTCACTGAATGGTGTCATCTCCTTCTGGGAGCCAAACACCCGGTACAAGTCCGCACGGACCATCAGAATCTTCATAACTGGAATGTAGAAACAGTCGCCAAGCCCGTTGGGCCTTCTTTTTTGCCCAATACCAATTTCAAATCCATCATTTTCCTGGAACACATAACATTATTGCCGATGCCTTATCCAGATGTCCTGATTACGAAACCCTTGAGGACCAGTCCTTTCCTAAGATGTTTCCCAACACAATATGTGTTGCTCAAGCAATTACTCTCCTGGAGGATATTTGAGCCCAAACTCAGTCCTCTGAACCCTGGAAGGAGTTTAAGAAAAACAATTGGTGGAATCTCAAAACAAAAGACAGATATCTCTTCAAGGACAATCGACTGGTCATACCTACTCCTTGATTGAGACAAAAGATCACAAGCCTATGCCATGATACTCTCCATTCAGGACACCGTGGCATAACCAACACCCTCCATCTTATACAAAGACAGTTTTGGTGGCCAAGGATGAAAAATGACATCAAGATCCATGTCCAGACTTGTGCAGTCTGTAATCAGAACAAACATGACAATAAAAGACCAGCAGGTCTCCTACACCGTCCAGCACTACCAACAGGACCCTGGGAAATCATTGCCATGGACTTTATTGTAGAACTACCTTCTTCCAGAGGCTACACGACTATAAAGGTTACCATTGATTTGTTCACATATATGGCTCATTTTACGCCTCTATACAAACTACTATCCTCATCTGAACTCGCTGGGATTTTTCTAGAACACATTTTCCGGCTTCATGGATTACCTTCCAAAATCATTTCCGAGAGAGGACCCCAGTACATATCCCAGTTCTGGAAACAGCTATGTCGTATATTGGGAATTCAACGTGCATTGTCTTAGGGTTATCACCCACAGACCAATGGTGCTACCAAATGAGTAAACCAAACCCTGGAACGGTATCTTTGTTGTTTCGCCACCAAAGTCCAGGATGATTGGTCACTCTTAATACATGTGGCCGAGTTTGCATACAACAATTCGGATCATTCTGCTATCAAGACCAGTCCTTTCTTCTGTAGTCAAGGATTTCATCCTTCTGTCCTACCATCCGTTCTCCCACATCCTACCCCAGTTCCGGCGGTTGATTCCTGGATTGAAACACTAATCAATGTGCACAAAGAAGCAACGGAACACCTAGAAAAGGCCTGAAGAGACGTGAAACAATATGCAGACTCCAAAAGAAGGCCTGGGCCTTCTATTCAATTGGCTATAAAGTCTGGTTATCCTCAAAACTCCTTCCTCGACATCTACGACCAAATAAATTGGCTCCCAGGTATTACGGACCCTTTTCTATAAAGGAAATTGTTAATCCAGTGACCTTTCGACTCTGACTATTAGAGTCATGGAAAAGGATTCATCCAGTCTTCCATACTTCTTTGTTAAAACCATATGTTCAGCCCTCTCGAACTGCTCCAAGATATACCCCAGTGATTGTCAATGACGAACCCGAATATGAGGTCTCCAGAATTTGTAACTCTAAGTACCGACGTGGTCAACTACAGTATTTGGTCGAGTGGAAAGGGTATCCTCCCAGTGAACGCACCTGGGAACCTGTGTCAAACATGAATGCTCCTCGGGTCGGAAAACAGGGGGCTTGGGGAGACACTCCCACATTTATAAAAAATGTTGGCCCTCAGTGAAACTTACCACCATGAATTTTACTTCTGGTAAAATGACATATAACCAATAAGTGTTTGCCTCTCAAATGGAAGGCTTGCCTCGGGTATGCCAAATGCACCCATTCTATATGTGGAGACACCACCTTTAGTAAGAATAATAGAGCAAAATGACATTGGTGAAATCCACACTCAGTCAGAATCGGAGATAGTATTCTGCATCTAAGTAGAAATACGTCCAAGTATACGTGGCCAAAGACGAAATATTCAAAACTATTTGAGCCATTCCAGTTGGACCATGATGCAGTCACCGCCCTCAGAGCAAGTTTGTTGAATCTAATCCATGTAATTAGACATCTTTCACTATACCTATTGGTCCCCATAAGGTAGTGCTGTAGGAAATGAGAGAGTTCCATGGTGTGTTGACGATTAGAGGGTTTTGAAAATTCCCAGTTGTCTGTACAAAAGTCAAATGCTCCCAAAAAAAGCTCTTTCAGAGTTCAAATGCCATACCTAACCATATTCATTGGATTGTTAAAGAGGATTAGAGCTGATTTTGCTGAAATTGGATTTTGACATGTTTTAGCCACGGAATAATGTGTAATCCTGGCTTGGCTAAACAAGGCTTGTTTGTAAACTGTGATAAATCAGCAGCTGGGTTATTCCATAGGCGTAGCTAAAAAAATGCAGGTTCAGTAATAAGATATTCCCCCAGAGTATCTGTCAATGTGATAGTTTGCTCTGGAATTTAGGGACTACCACTGTATTTACAGCAGCATTTAAAAGGGCATTTATATAAGAAACCAAAATAGTGGCCTAAATCATGGAGGCCGAAAAATTTTGAATTTTGAAACCACTGGCTTTTAATCAATTTGGATTTGCTAATTCACCTTGAATCTTACTTGGCGACAAAAAATATGTGCATCATACACTTGCATAGATTGTCTCTGGCCTGTCTTTTCCTTATCATCATAATCATGTATTTAGTCATTAAACGAACTGGATGCATTTTTCTTAAACAAACATGTTTTAGTGGAGATTTGTCCCTACCATCAGAAGACAACAGGGTTTTGGCACAGACAAATCCCTTACAAACCAGCAGGATTCTTCCTGGTTTCACACACTAATTCTTTGTCCAATCAGGTGCAGCATATTTATGTGATGAATACAAGGTTTATTTGCTGGGTGCATCCAGCCAATCAGAGCCCTCAAGTGATTCTCCAAGTTTGTCTGTGTTTCAATCCTACACATGTTTGCTTGTTTGTTTATTCATTTGTATTGTGCGCCACACCTGAGGGTATCAGGGCGCAGGAGCAACAAGGTTATTCTCAGCTTGGTTACAGTGCTGTACAGTAATTTACAGGTGTGTGCAAGGGTAAGTAGAGGTACAGGTACAGAAAAAGACATTGACAAGCAATTTACAAATGTACATAGGGAGGGCAAGCCTGGTGAGGTTAACTGTAATTTTCCTTTATCCACTGGATGTAGTTATGCCTAAAGTGAGGGTAGGTTTGAGGTTTCTTAAGGTGGGTGGAAGGGAGTTCCAATGTTGGGCTGCTTTCACCCATCTCCTTAAGAAGGTTCCTTTCTTTATAAAAAAAAAAGACCAGCATATTTCCTGTTCCCTTGTTGGCTTAGTCATGTTTTGGGGTATGGTAGTACACAGAACAGGCTCACACTTGGAGGATGACTGGTGCATTTTGGAGTTTTTAAGAAGTGTTTTGAGGAATATGGAAGGAGGTTTTCCATTTCTTTTTGGTCATTTTTGTACTTTCTTGCTCTTTATTATGTTTCTGAAGTACTTTTTGCCCGTTTATGCTAAGTGTTTGTTCAGGGTGATTCTGAACTCGCATTACATTGTGGATTGAAACCCCAAGAAAGCTCAACTTATTTAATCATTTTCTGTGAGGTACATCAAAGGATTTACTGAAGAGTCAATCGATCCTGGATCTACTTACCTGGTCACCTAGTCACATGGTCGATATCACTTTTACAACTGTCTCCTTACAAAACCATTCTGACGCAGATCTAATAATTCAGTGTTTTTATGGGTCCTTCTATTCTTTCATTTATAAACTAACCTATTGTTTCCACAGACTAACTGTCCTTTAGCTGTCAACCTGTCATTAATCCCCACTACAGAGTGATACATGACACCTGTCTTTCAGGGATATATAGTTAATAGAGCACCTATGTGTGTTTGAGATACAAGAGTGGAAAATGATAAAGACAAAAGAAACAGGTGGTGCACCTCTACCCAAAAAGCCGTCTATGAATGCTTTCTGCCATTTTACTATTTACCTTTCTTAACACATTGGCTGACTCCCTCTATAGTGTTGCAGGTTTCCTCTTCAGCGCAGGTGTGAGGCAAACAAGAGAACTGTCCGGAAGAAGAGCAGGTGCACTGCAGCAGGCAGTCCACTGACAGAACCTGATCATTTTCCTGGAAAGGAGTGGAAACAGCAGATAAATGCAGACATGGGAGGCAATGCACATGGAAGAAAATAACGTTATTATTTCTGGAAGTGTGAGGGAATTGATTGATCAGGAAGTGGAAGACTACTGCGACTGATTGCAGAGGTCGGAGACAGGTGGTGTATCTGGAAGCTGTGGAGCGCTATATTCTTTCTATAAGTGGGAAACCAAAACTGCACCAAAAGGTGAGACCTGAAAGGGTAAAATGTGTCAGGAAGTAGAAAATAACTCACATATCAGTAAGTGATACATACATACTGATTATGCAGATGGAAAATAATGAATTTGTGGATGCAAGTGATGCTTCATTTATATAACATTCAGTGAATAGTGACTCACCAAGGAAGAAGTGAGAGAACTAATTATATCAAGTACAAGCGTTTCGTTCATGTTGTGCGACATAACCACATGCAAGGAAAGGAAACAAAATAATCCTGTGGGAGTGAAAAGGATCAGGCCCCAGTACCTCCAGGCTGAGGAGAGGCAAACCGAGACAGAGCTCTTGTTTTCAGACCTGAGCAATGTAGCTGCTGTGCCATAGAGATCTTCAGCTGGAATCAATCAATAACCATGCTGCACTTCTGGGTAGGTTACAGAATGTCTTCTTGTCACCGGGAACACAATAATCCATTCTTGGGACCCTAATGCATTCTATGAGTATTAGTAACAAAAACAATCCATTTAACATTAATAAATGGAATCAATGTTCTATGAAGAGGAACTTCCTGTACTAGAGAACTGTGGTCCCAGAAACTGGTAACACGATGCGTGTACCACAGTCAATGGGAGGACATTAACTGAACAGGGAAATGTGCTTCAATTATGTTCAACATATTTAATTGTTTTAGAATCATAGAGAGTTGTGGAAAATCCCATTACAAAACCCCCTTTTTCCTTGTAATTCATGATTGAAAACGAAAACATATGTTAAAATAAGCCCAGTATTATTTACAGTGGATGGTTGCTTGTCTTTAAATGTGCAATAACACTTTTGTCTTATCATATAATGCTTTGGGGGATATGCCTACTTCCAAGCCCTATAATACATAGAACATGTTTTAATTTCTCAGATTACAGTACTCTTTGTACCCATCTTTGTAGGAGGAACGGCTTAGGGATCCTGCCAAGTTTTGAGCTTGTGACTGCATAACTGTGGACTTCACAGTTATACCTGTGAAGTGAGCTATTTCTTTCCCGCTCCGTCTCAGAGAGCACTTATGATAATGCCTGCATGACATTTTACTGCATGCCCAAAACACATGGGGCCTCATTACGACCCTGGCGGCCGCGGTTTAAACGGTGCCGGCACCATTCATACCGCGCCACCACATTACGAGTTTGCTCGCGGGTGGCGGTATGCACGTCTGGTCTGGCTCAAAGGGCTCATATTCTAGAAAAACTTACTTTGGTGACCTGGACCCGCTACGTTTACACTCAAATGCATGCGCACATGGTACGGAGTGTTCCCAGTTGAAATGAAAGACTCTCTGACATAGCAGCATGTCGGGGAGTGGATCATTGTGAATGCATGCACTCCCTGCTGTGTACAATGGATATCTCTTTTCTCCAGCTGAGCGTGGAGAGCGGTCGCCGGTGGCCTGAGGGGATCAGCAGGCCTGGATAGCCCTGCCTGGGCCTCCGTGAGTTTTGTGTTCTTTGTGCTTTAAAAGAAAAGGAAAAAGAAAGTGAATTGTTTCCACGCGCTCCCAGCGCGGTGTTTGGCCTGCTTCTGCTCCCCCCTCCCACTTCCTGGTCTTCCCCTCCCTCCCCGCCTCCCTGCCCGCCCACCCCCCCCTCTGATTGGCTGTGTGCCTGCCTCCCCTCTGGCCTACTCGACGGCCGTTCCCCACGCTCGCTTCTTTTCTCCAGCTGAGTGTGGAGAGCGGTCGCCGGTGGCCTGAGGGGATCAGCAGGCCTGGATAGCCCTGCCTGGGCCTCCGTGAGTTTTGTGTTCTTTGTGCTTTAAAAGAAAAGGAAAAAGAAAGTGAATTGTTTCCACGCGCTCCCAGCGCGGTGTTTGGCCTGCTTCTGCTCCCCCCTCCCACTTCCTGGTCTTCCCCTCCCTCCCCGCCTCCCTGCCCGCCCACCCCCCCCTCTGATTGGCTGTGTGCTTGCCTCCCCTCTGGCCTACTCGACGGCCGTTCCCCACGCTCGCTTCTTTTTTCCAGCTGAGCGTGGAGAGCGGTCGCCGGTGGCCTGAGGGGATCAGCAGGCCTGGATAGCCCTGCCTGGGCCTCCGTGAGTTTTGTGTTCTTTGTGCTTTAAAAGAAAAGGAAAAAGAAAGTGAATTGTTTCCAGGCGCTCCCAGCGCGGTGTTTGGCCTGCTTCTGCTCCCCCCTCCCACTTCCTGGTCTTCCCCTCCCTCCCCGCCTCCCTGCCCGCCCACACCCCCCCCTTCCTCTCCCTCTGCCTATAACCTCCCCCCTCCTGGGCAGCCCTCTGCCCGGCAGCCCCCGCGGCTAAGGGCCCCAGGCCAAGGGCGACTCCTACAGTGCGGCTCCCTGTATGTCTGCAGGTGTCCGCAGGGGACGCCAGGCGCCAGCTCCTCCGCTCTCCGGCCCACCCCTCCTCACCTTGCTCACCTCATCCGCATGATGCCTCGCCCCCCCTATTCCAATTTTTTGGTAAACTAGAGTGCTTTTTCTCCCCTCGCAGGATTCTCAAACTTAGGTGGCCCTGACCTACTACGCATTACTGTTTGCTCTGCATTGTGTTAAACTAGGGTGTTTTTCTCCCCTCGCAGGATTCTCAAACTTAGGTGGCCCTGACCTACTACGCATTACTGTTTGCTCTGCATTGTGTTAAACTAGGGTGTTTTTCTCCCCTCGCAGGATTCTCAAACTTAGGTGGCCCTGACCTACTACGCATTACTGTTTGCTCTGCATTGTGTTAAACTAGGGTGTTTTTCTCCCCTCGCAGGATTCTCAAACTTAGGTGGCCCTGACCTACTACGCATTACTGTTTGCTCTGCATTGTGTTAAACTAGGGTGTTTTTCTCCCCTCGCAGGATTCTCAAACTTAGGTGGCCCTGACCTACTACGCATTACTGTTTGCTCTGCATTGTGTTAAACTAGGGTGTTTTTCTCCCCTCGCAGGATTCTCAAACTTAGGTGGCCCTGACCTACTACGCATTACTGTTTGGCTCTGCATTGTGTTAAACTAGTGCCCTCCACTCACTTCCTGTCTGCATACTCGTGGCGTCCGCTTCCCCTCCTACTCCATGGTGCTCTCTATCTCGCCTATCTACTCTAACTGCTTCTCCATTGACTATCCTGCTCTCCTCACTAAATCCGGTAGGAAAAAGTTTAAAAAGGACATCCTGGTCTCCAACCGAGGCCTCCCTATCGCTGACACCTACACGAGCGCCTGCTCCAAGGAAACTCTCACTGACATTCTCTTTTTCGTGCCTTCACCTGACCTATGGACCCCTCACATGGTCGCTGTGCTCTCTCCTTTCTCCACCTCTCCCATTAATGGTGGCACCCGTTGGGATGTCCTCTTGGCCCCTTTCCACTCCTCTAAAGCCATCATTAATGTCTATGCTAACGGGACCGTCTTGGTCCAAGGCCCTCAGGCCAACCTTCACCTCTTTGATAGACGCTTCCCATGCCTCATCAACTTCCTCTCCGCTCCCGCTGTCCCCCCTCCTCTGTCCTCGGCTACCTTGCCTCTCCCCTCCCTCCCTGCCCCTTCTCTTGCTCCCTCTTCAACTCCTTCTCTAACACCTCCGCAGGGCGTACCTCTGATCTGTACCCCTCCCCGGAAGTTTTTCAAGGGTGGCAACCTTCTCCACATTGCCACTCTAAATTCTCGCTCTGCCATCAAGCACTCCTCTGATATCTGTCGCCTTCTTGAGGAACTGGACCTCGACGTCCTCGGTCTCACTGAGACTTGGTTCACTGCCAGCTCTGCCACCAGCTTCGACACACTCCTACCTGACGGCTACAAGATCCTCTCCGTGCCCAGGCCCAACCGTTCAGGGGGTGGTGTTGCCCTTATCTTCCCTGAGTGGATTCCTGCCACTGTCATTCCTACGCAGACCTACTCCTCTTTTGAATGTCTTGTCTGCCGACTCTCTCTCTCTCCTAGCCATTCCCTTACCGTGGCTACTATCTATCGGCCACCTGGTCAAATTTCCTCCTTCCTCTCTGAGTGGGCTGACCTCTCCTCCTCACTCCTGTCCTCAACCACCCAACTCCTCTTTCTCGGTGACTTCAACATCCACCTCGATGCCTCCTGTCCCCCCACTGGTCTCTTTCGCGAACTCTGCAACTCTCTCTCACTCTCTATTCTCCCGTCTGGGCCTACTCACTCTGCAGGGCACACTCTTGATGCTCTGATCTCTTCTGACCTTCCCCTCTCCCTCCCTCTCTCCACTCCTCTCTCCTGGAGCGATCACTTTCTCCTATCCTCCCACCTCTCCCTCCCTACCCCACAGGCAAAGCCACCCTCTTCACTGCCACCCACCTTCTCGGTCATCCGGCCCATGAAGCGCGTGTCAGTTGAGGCTTTCGCTGCTACCTTCTCGCCCCCTCCTCCCCCCCCCCCGGCTGACTCCCACCCTGACACAGCCCTCTCCATGCTCTATTCCTCTATATCTGATACTCTCGGTATCCTTGCCCCCGTCATGAGAATCCGCCTGAAGCCCAAAGCCAAATGTAACTCCTGGTATGACTCGGATCTCGTCACCCTAAAACGCAAGTGCAGGGTGGCAGAGAGGAAATGGCGTGCTTCATGTTCATCCTCTGACAAACTGGCCTGCCGCCTGCTCCAAAGGCAATACCGGCTCTCCGTTCTCACCAAGAAGAGAGCCCTTATCCAAGCCCGCATCTCTGAGGCATCTAACAACTCGGCCGAACTCTTTAAAATCTGCAAGGAGCTGGCCAACCCTGCTGCAGTCTCTACCTCTCCTGTCCCCTCCCAGGCCCTCTGCACTGCACTGGCCTCGCACTTCATCTCAAAAACTCAGGACATCCTGTCCTCGCTCTCCTCCGCTCTCCTCCCTCCCTCTCTTCCCGGCTCTTCCTCTTGCTCTCTTGCAGCAGCCCCTCCGCCCTCCTTCTCTGCTTTTCCACCTTTTTCTGCTGATGAGGTTTCCAGACAAGTCCGATCTATGAAAGCCTCGTCTAAACAGGTTCACCCCTGTTCCTCCAAAACCATCAAGGACCACATCGACTCCCTGGCTCCTGCCCTGGCTGACTTTTGCAACCACTCATTCGCCTCTGGAGTCTTCCCATCCCCCCTCAAGCACTCCCTTGTGCACCCCCTCCTCAAGAAACCCTCTTCCGACCCCTCCTGCCCGGCCAACTATCGCCCAATCTCCATTACTCCCTTCCTGGGCAAACTCATGGAGAAACTGGCCATCTCCCAGCTTAACCTCCATGCTGAATCTGTTGGTAATCTTCATGACCATCAATCCGGCTTCAGAGCGGCCAGAAGCACGGAAACTGCTCTCCTGAACATCCGTGAGGACCTGCTCCTTAACCTCGATTCCAACACTCCCTGTGTTCTCATTCTGCTCGATCTCTCCTCTGCCTTTGACACTGTCAACCATGCCATCCTGCTCAACCGTCTCCGTGATAACCTGGGTATCACTGGTCAGGCTCTGGCATGGCTGACCTCTTTCCTTTCCGGTCGACCCTCCCAGGTCCAAATGGGCTCCTTCCTCTCTGACATCTTTTTCTCCACCTGTGGTGTCCCCCAGGGATCTAACCTCTCTCCCTGGCTTTTCAACCAGTATCTGGCACTCCTTGCCCACCGCATCGCCGCTCTCTGCCCCCACTTCCAGTGCTATGCGGACGATACCCAGCTCATTTTCAGGCTACCCTCGGCCTCCTCCTCTCCTTCCCTCATCTCCGACTGTCTGTCTGCTATCCAGGAATGGTGTGCTGCCAATGACCTCTGCCTTAACGCCAGTAAGACTGAGATTCTACTCATCGGCACACCCACTCCCTCCTTCCCTGCAGCTCTCTGGCCGGCCTCCCTTGGCCCCCTTCCCGCCCCTACCTGCAAGGCTAAAAACCTCGGGGTCATCTTCGACTCCACACTCTCCTTCTCTCCTCATATATCTGACGTCTCTAAGAAGTCACACTACCAGCTGCACCTCCTCAGAGGTATTCTTCCCTTCCTCTCCTTCCCCCAGAAGCTCACTGTCTCCCGAGCCCTGGTTCTCTCAAGGCTGGACTACTGTAACAGCCTCTATCTTAATCTGCCTGCCTCCACTCTCCGCCCTCTGCAACTTATCCAGAACAGAACTGCGAGACTTGTCCTTGGCCTCAAGCCCAGGGACCGTATCTCTCCAGGACTGAAATCTCTTCACTGGCTCCCAGTGGCTGCGAGGATTAAGTTCAAAACCCTCTGCATTGTCCACAAGGCCTTCTGGGGCCTGGGGCCTAAATACCTTCAACTCTCTCTTCCTAAATATCTTCCTTCACGAGCCCTTCGCTCATCCGTCTCCAACTCCCTCATGGTCAGCCGCTTCTCGAAGCAACGAGCTGGGGGTAGATCTCTCTCCGCAGCAGGGGCCTCCCTCTGGAACAGCCTTCCTGCCTCCCTGAAACTTGAGGAGAACCATCTCCGGTTCCGGAAGTACCTCAAAACCTTCCTCTTCACTTCTGCCTTCTCTCTCCCTCTCCCCTGCTAAACCTGCTTAACTCCCCACTGAATTCTGCACTAAACCTGCATCTGGGCCACTCTCAGCGACCTCGGTCCAGGGCCCAGCCACTCTCCACTTGCACTGCCTCCCTAGCTCCCCCTGCACTGTGGGACTGTCACTGTATCCCTACAGCCCCCCTTCCCAGCACTTCTCAGCACTTGCTCTGCACTTACCTCGCACTTGCCACCAGCTGGCCCTTTTTATTTATTATTTATTATTTTATTACGCTACTTACCTTGTACTGCACTTCCCCCCCACCTCCTCCCCCTGCACTTTCTCCTTTTCCCCTTACCTCTGCACTTGCGCGATCTGAATGACACCTGGCCTAGTAGGATCGTTTGTCTGTCTTCCCCTTGTTTCCCTCCCTCCCTGCCTCGTCGCGCCTTGAAACACTTGTGTATAGGCGCGTTACAAATACCATATCATATCATATCTATGGGGCTCGTCTGCATTATGGTATCGCATAAAGCAGGTGGAACCCAGAGGAATCTCCAGCATCTGCGGCAGAAGGAAAATGCATGCAAGTTGCAGATGCTGGAGTATTTGTATGGCAGAGCGGAATGAGGTGGCAGAAATGCAAGTTGATGTCCGTCCCTCCTTTCCACCACACAAATTAATTGAATATGTGACGTGGCATGATTGAGAGGCGCTAAAGCATTTCTGAAGGCTTGGGTGCCTTTTAATCACATTACGCTTCTATATAAGATGAGCTCCACAGCGCTCACCTGAGATGGAGGAGTAAAGCAAAGCGGATATGCTATCTCCAATTAGCTGCCCTCACATGCCCCAGGACTGCAGGGGAGGGAGCTGGAGCAAAAATAACAGTGTAATGCAATTGTATGTTTTATTTATTTTGCACCAGTTAGTAAAATATGACCACCTGGTACTTCTGTTTTGCGACACTGCCCTGTTTTTATGTTTAATAAACTGATTTAGCAGAACGGTGTGTTGCCTAATTTCTTCTGTTTGGAGTGTGTGGCTTTGTCAAGCATTATCAGTTGTAACGCTAGGCAGGTGATCTAATTGTCGGGAGTTGTTGCCTCTCACATTAAATTCAAGGCTATGCAACAGGGACATTTTACATAAGAGAGTGGACATCAATACCCTCATCTATAAACTGTCTGGACATTATGGGTGCTGTTAAGCGAGAAACTAACTTTATTACATAATGCTGCAGAATATTGCTCAGTTTATAGACTATTGAACAATCACGTGTAGCAACTATCAGTGTAGATATTACATATGGTCATTTCATTTGTGCCGTTTAACTGTTTTTCTGAAGGGATGCTCATTACACAGCAGTGTTTACTTACAAAACCCTGTCCAAACATGAACACATAATTCAAGATATTCGAACAATCGTGGGAACTCAACACCTGTACGTCTGGACATGTCAAATGAATCTGAAAGTTCTGTAGGACAGTGTGTGTGTGGCTCAATGCATGGGAGATTGAGGAGACCACATACAACATATGTCTGGAATACAGTGGAAGTCTGAATAGTGGGAGCGCTGGATCCTCATATGTGGCATGCCACTGCGGTACAGCTCTAGATGCTCATTTTGCAATCATTTAATCCCCACATATAACACAAAGCGAGACCACACAATGACCAGCTACATGCTGTGGCATATTACCCTATAGCATACAGACACAATATTGAAGAGCACTGAGAGAGGTATGTGTGTGGATTTCTTACACGTGTTGTCATTGTGAGGACTGACTGTATTTGGGAGAGAGGAAACTCAGGAGACTGTGGGAGATGCTTAACCTTATAGTATATAATAATATGAAACAAGCAGGAATATACAAACCTTATAGAATTTGCCATTCTTTAAACAGCCACAGGTGCTTACAGAGACACAATTCTGACCATCCGTGACAAAGCCCTCATCACACTGGCACCCAGCAGAACAGCTGCTAGGGCATTTTGAGGGCTGTGCAATGCCAGCACACGAAGTGGCGCAGACGTCAACGCATTTGGAGTAATGGCTGTTTTGTGAACAAGTTATTTCTGAAATAATGAAGGACATAGCATGACGTCTGTGTTTGGTGCAGTTTCTCAGACAATGAAGCAGAATACCAACAATTACATGAGCATACTGTGTCACAATACAGATAATACATTACAAAAGATGCCAGAAAACAAGCATGTTTTTTACAGCCTCTATGTGCAATCAAATTAAGCAGACACAAGTGCCTAATGTAACAATTCCAGAAGTAGTTGATACCATTGCTTTGTCTAGATTTTAATAATGGTGTCGATGCAGATTGACTTGGTATTTAAATCAAGATATTCATTCATATACTGCTCGATGTATACTATCTTGCCATGATGACACAGTTCTAAGTGAAGCAGCTCCTGCCCTGCGGTCAGTGCTATTGCAGGATCATGTAACATTGCTTTGGATGCAAACCCCACGTGGGAGTTAGTGTCTAAAGAACGCATATTAAGGACCCTCATTGCCATCGCTATTGTTTTCCAGCATGCAGTCTGCATGAGTGCCATCAGCTCTGTGGCACACATGCAGAGGGTGCCACCAAGACATGATGTTATGTGGGCCCACTTTATATAAAAATTGCAAATGTGCACTAAAGATCCCGATATTTTTAAGGGGCAGATCTCCCTGTAAAACAAGGAAAGCCCCCATTGCTGTAAATACCTTTACACTTAGATGGTTCATGCATTTTAGCTGTGGATGAGCAATCTAGCAAGGCTCTTAGGAGTGTATTAGGGTAGATGAAATGTAGGGTGGCTCTTTAACATGTTAGCTAAAAGGCAGCACGGACATAGGTTTAAATACGTTATATCTCTTAGATTCTTGAAGATTTGATATGTCGAGTATAATGGGTTGCTATTTCTAGAAATCCCTAAGTCTCAAAATGGAAGCGCTTGTTCTCACCAACTGAGGTCAATTGGTCAATCAATGCATTTTACTGTTATTGTACATACATCTGAGATAGATGACAGTAAATCCTTGGTTACTGAAGGAAACCTCAAGACATCATGAATCCTTTATATCATTAATGTTGATAACCACTGCGTAACCACTGCGTAAAAAACAGGTTACAATTAAATCTTCACTTAAAATTATGGGCTGTAGAATTTCTTCTGGACAAGACCAGCTCCTTAATTTCTTCCATAGTAGTTCTCGATTGATGGAGTCAAATGCTTGACGCATGTCAACAAATGCCAGATATAAGTTCTTTTTTTGTTTTAATGCTTCAAGCTTTAGTAGGTTCAGGATTACAAGATTTACTTCTGTCCCGACACCTTTAGTGAACCCAGTTTGACGATGGTCTAGACAGTTTGATTGTACAGCCCAACTTGCTAGCTTCTGTTGTAGAAAAGAAGCCATTATTTTCCCAATCGTGTCCATCAACGCGATTGGCCGATAGTTATTTGGGTCTTCACGAAGGCCTTTTTCATAAATAGGCACTATAATTGCCGTTGTCCATGATTGTGGCAAAATTCTTCTTTTTGTGATTTGCTTGAATAGAATTTCAATGAAGGATGACCATTCTAGCCTATTCTTCTTTAACATTATATTACTAATGCCATCCGGGCCTGCTGCTCTAGAATTTTTCAGCTTTTCGATTTTTGTGGCTATGTCGTCGAATTCTTCAGTTGTGTCCCACTCCACTTGTGCAACGTGGTTGCCAATTTGGCTGCTTTCTTCTTTGATGAAAAAAAAGCTTGGCAAAGTGTTTTATCCAAGTCACCTCGGCTACCCCATTTGATAACATTGCATTCTGCGATGGAATTTCGTTGTTTAATATTGCCCAAGTTTCTCTTTAATTTTAGCATCAGGGCACCTCGTTCTTGGTCTCTCATTGATTCGAAGGTTTTTTTCCAATTTCAAAATCTTTGTTTCCTTTTTTTTATTTAGTCGTTGATGCATCAGGGTTTTTCTTCAGCTTCCTTAAGTCTTTCTGTAGTAACTTTTTCTCTTTACAAATCGTGGCACTCCACGTGTGTATGTGTTCTACATTGTTACTTTTTAGACCACCTTGAGGAAATCGGAATTGCATCAGCAAAGGAGTATAATTTACCTGTGAATCTGTGTCGACTTCATTAGCTCGTATTGAATTAGTAATACTTGTAATCTGTGTTTTATTTATTCTCAGACGATTTCCAGCTTGGTTTGTTGCCAGGTTCCCTCCAGACATCTTTTTTGCATTGTTTTGTTCAATTTGACAGTGCAGCACTAAAGCGTCATGGTCACTTCTTGTCATTGGGGTTATAGTTAAGTCTTGGACTTGAGCCCAAAGATTCGAGGAAACCCAAATGTAATCTAGGGTTTTATGTAAACCTGTGATGTGCCAGGTAGAATGAGGTGGAAAGTCACTAATAACATTACCATTTGTCATGACACAATTGCGCATTTCCATTGCTTGAGTCCAGCTTTTACATCTCGTTGAGGCAGTTTGCCTTGTCACAAAACTTTCATTTAATTGCGATGTTGTGTCAATTAGTTCAGCAAGATTTAAATCACCACAAATTATATACTTAAGGTCAGTATATGCCAACTGACCTTGGTCAATTAGGGTCGTTACTTAATTAATGAAATTTTTTGTAGAGATCTTAGCTGGATTCCAGTATGCGTTAATAACCAACATGTATTTTGGTTTCCCTGCTGCATTGGCCTTCAATTGTAACAATGTACCTTGAACAAAGGGGTTTGGATTCGTTGATTGAATCAACTCCCAGCCCTTTCCCTGTTTAACCATGGTAATTAGCCCTGAGAACGGTCTCCCTAGACTATTTGTAACTGCGTGGTTTGCTAGAATCAAGTAACCATCTCTCGTGGGGGTCTCTCGCAGCCACGTTTCTTGTAGACATATGATCAAATTTGTAGCCAGGTCGAGGGAAAACTCGTTGAAAAGGTGTACGAAACCCCTAGTATTCCAGGATATTACTGTTGAGGGGTCCTTCTGGATATCAATTCATTGCTAAGCGGGGGTTCTTGCCGATCGGCGGTCGGAAGTACCCACTTTTCTTATAGAATCATCTTTAGTTCTCTGGTCGCTGGAATTTATAGAAGATTTCATTGTTGCCCTGAGTTTCTGTCTTGCAAGATCTTTGGCCCGTTCATTCAATGGTGAAATATGCATGTCATTTGTAGGACTTTTTGAGGCCATCGCCTCAGATTTTACCTCAAAGCCAAAGAATAACAATTCCTCAGTAGCCGCAAGTATAGCCTGTCATACTGCATGAGATTTAATGTCTAGCAGTACTATGTCAGTACTGGTCTCAGACGCATATTCGACTATCTTGATGTCATCTGTGGTTATAGTCCGCAGAGCTGGAACACTCTGGAGTAGCATCAAGATATTTCTCCGGTTCAAATTCATTGAATCATTATCTGCGAGCACATTTTCAACTCGCAGTTTGCCCAAGGAATCGTGCACCACTTTTGTTGGTTCTATGGTCCTGAGTTTGTCAGTTTTAGCTCTTTGCGCCGCTGTGTATTTTGGGTTTAGATTTGCGCCATTGTGTACTGATGTGGCGGCGGCTCTGGCCGGTGGTTTTTGCTTCGTTCGTTGACCTATGCCGTCATTGCTGTTACATCTTAAAGGCTTCGCCGAAAAGTTGTGCTTCTGACAGCCTTGTACTATTGAGCTCGGGCCTGATTCGTGTTTGAGGATTCATCTTGTTTTCTTTTCCGGTTTATTTTTGATAATTGGTCAACACGCTCAGGCGTTTCTGCTGTATTTTCACTCTTGTTTCGGTCGTTGTCAGGTGACAGCATTTGATTTAGGTCATCAACCGAACTGACTGAATATGTAGACAGATCTTCAAGATCAATTGATGAGTCTACAGAGTGGGTTGAACTACATCCCAATTCTCGACAAGCACGTTTTTTAGGATTTCCTTTACCAGGTACAGGCAGCTTGTTTGTATCGTTTGATGGTTGTTGCTTTTTCTTTGCCTGCACCGTGGGGTTATGGTGCTCACGATCAAACAGGCCGGGTCTAATAGGCATAGTTAAGTTTCTTATAAATTTTCTAGAACAGGTGGTTTGCTTTTTTGCATCTGCCTTTTTATTATTTGTATTATTCTTTCCAATTTTCGCATTTGTTTCTTTTGTTTCTTTGCTTGGCAGTAGTTGAATCGTTTTTGCTGGGCCTTTGAACATGTCGCATGTCGAGAGGGCTTTTTTGTTGTTTCCAGCCACATCAGACGCGCCAATAAGCGGGCCCGCTGCGGCCGCCAATGCTGGCATTTGTTGAATCAAAGTCGTTGTATGATGAGGTGTTAAAGGTGGAGCGTTGATCTCAGACATACTCGGCAGGATTGTCCCATTTAGGTCCTCTGTCGCTGTATTGGGACCTTTATCTCGTGTGCCTGTGACATCACAGCTCAAGTCGGCTGGCAAGCCAATTTCAGATAATGTTTGGGTAATTGCATTTACCAAGTTTTTCTTTTTTGAGCCTCGGGTTTGTGAGAGCGGCACAATATTGGTTGGCGAGTCGGCTGGCTTTGCTCCTTTAGTACCAGGAATTTCAATCGACTCCCTATGACGCAGCCATTTCATGCATTCCATCACGGCCTCCATCAATATTGCTTTCTTGTGGTTATCTCTCATGGCGAGGTCACATAACCTTGATTGCCAAGCAATTGTGTGTTCTGCTTCCTTTTCCATGCGTGTTACAAGTTGAGTATATACGCTTTCCATTTTGTTTATGTTTTCAGTTAGATTGGATAAAATGGAACTCTGTGTCGTGATTCCGTCACTAAGTGTTTCATTTAACTTGGTGAATGGAATAAGAGCCATGAAGTGGCAGCTAGAACGTTGTTATGATTTTTTATCGCTGCTGCTGTTGATATATTTGGGTTGGAGGCTTCCTTTGTTTTGCCATCAAGAGAGGCTGCGCCACATTGATCGTTCTTTTTTGTGGCAGGTGTGTCGCCGTTTAAAGACTTCTCCATTACACTTGTGCTTTGATTTATTTTTGGGATGGAGTTTGTGACGTACAGAGGCAATCCCTTGCTTTTTTGACAGAAGGACGAAGAACTTTGTCGGTCTGTAAGTATTGAAGCACTGTTTTCCAAGTTTGCCGGAGTATTTGATGCCCAGTCTCCTAGGCTGGTGCGTTTTTCCTTTTTATTTAGCTTCAGATATGCTTCCGATAATTTATCTTTCATTAACTCGAAGTCTTCTTTCATTCTGTTCATTAGACGCATTTCTCGCGCGGCTACCGCATGAGTCGATTCATACACGGTTCCTTGTCTGGGGACAAGCCCAGGTTTTGACGCTTAAAGACCAGAGACGTCCGCGTGCAAGGGGCTCGGAGTTGTCACAAGCAGGGCTCTGTGCTCAGGATCTGTTTTGTCAGTAAGGTCAAACACATTACTGTGTGTTATATTTGCCGGAGAGGCAAGCTTGCTTTCATAATCTTGTTTCCATTTCAATTTTGCTAAGGACATCTTGGCGAGCCGATCAGTCATGCTTATGTTAGGTGCCGATTTTGATAACTTTGTTGTTATGTTCAATGGAGCAGTCGTTTCACCATTTTCTAAGTTGGAGAAGTCGAGTTTCTTCATATAGGATGTGTTAGAGTCAGAAGCATGTTGTTTTAAATTCACGTCGCTCTCCGAAGCAACCAAGTCAACGATTTCTTTCACCATCGGGTGGCTCTCATTCATAAGTCTCGAGGGAGACAAGGCAGCTGATGCTTCAACCAAATCACTATCGGATTTGTCTAGTAGAGGCCGCGTAACAAATGGACTTTGGTTCAGGGCGGACGTGTCTTGGTTTATTGACATGTCAGCACACAAAGCGCTGCAATGAATGCCTTTATTTTTCGCCGATGCTGTTTGCATCGATAGTAACGGCCTCCACTCAAGGGCATGCTTTTTTTTGTCATAAATTGTGTGTTTGTCTGAGAGAGACCTTTGACCATTTGGGTTGTTTCGGTCAGATGCTAGTTTTGTAAGCGCCCAATTGTTTATGCGGGCAAACACTAGTGTCGAAAGGCATTGGATCTTGTCGTTATTAAGTGGACTAATTTGCGCGCCCCTCGCCACTTGCGCTCTCAAGGAATCGACTACTGCGTCTGCTGGCTGGGCAGTTGATAACTGTGCAGCCTCGCTGCTTGTCGATGAGTCTACAAGTATGTGTTTGCTGGTTTGAATTGGAGTGTTGGTCGAGCAATGTTCGGGTGAGCAGTTAATGTTTATTGTTCCAAAAGTGCCCGTTGTGTGGCGTTTCATTTGCAAGGATGGAAAGCCACTGTTATTGCTTAGAGGGGTCAGGGAGGCTAATGGCACCATTGTTGTGTCAGGTAGAGGAGTCTCCGGATTTTTCCCCCGGTTTATTTTTGCTTTTAAACGAGTCTGGGGGCCAGAGTCTTGCATATCACTCACCTCTCCTCTCCTGTCCTGTCCTCGTCCTTGTCTGCGGACTGCAGACTGAACTCTGCCGAACTCCGCGCGCGCTCCACGCTCTTCTGGAGTTTTTAAAGGTGCTTGGGCTTGATTTTCTTAAAGCCACACTAGCACCAATCTGTTTACTGGGAAGAAAACACAGTAGCTGCAGCTCCTCTCGCCACCTCAGGTTTCTGCAGACTGAACTCTGCCGAACTCCGCGCGCGCTCCGCGCTCTTCTGGAGTTTTTAAAGGTGCTTGGGCTTGATTTTCTTAAAGCCACACTAGCACCAATCTGTTTACTGGGAAGAAAACACAGTAGCTGCAGCTCCTCTCGCCACCTCAGGTTTCTGCAGACTGAACTCTGCCGAACTCCGCGCGCGCTCCGCGCTCTTCTGGAGTTTTTAAAAGGTGCTTGGGCTTGATTTTCTTAAAGCCACACTAGCACCAATCTGTTTACTGGGAAGAAAACACAGTAGCTTCAGCTCCTCTCGCCACCTCTCGCCACTTCAGGTTTCTGCAGACTGAACTCTGCCGAACTCCGCCGATGGATAGTTATTGGAAGTAAGAGTCCTCCAAGTCTAAAGTTGCCAAGAAGTCATTCTCGTTTAACCAGGGGAGCACTCCTTGCAATGCTACCATCTTGAATGTTATGCGTTTGATATATTTGTTGAGCACCCTCAGGTCCAAGATGGGTCTCCATTGACCATTGACCGTTTTTCTTTCTGATGAGGAAGAAGCGGGAGTAGAAACCCTTTCCCCTCTGGGGGAATGGCACCGGCTCTACCGCTGCTTTCTCGAGCAGTTTTTGAACTTCGGATATAACCTATTTTAACATGTGCACCTTGCGCAATGATGGAGGCAGGGAAGGAGGTTGGTCTAGAAATTCCTCTCTGACCACCTGCAACACCCATTTGTCCAATGTAATTGACTGCCAGTGTTGGAAGAACTGGCTTACCCTTCCCCCCCACCGGGCTGTGACGTTGAGGGGACGGAATCGGATAGTCAGTTTTGTTTGCTTTGTCACTTCCCCTGGGCAGAGCCACGCCTGCCTCTATGGGAGTATCTGTTGGAGGATTGATACTTGTTCTCTTGGTATGTGCTACCTTGCGCCTTCTGACCATAAGAGGAGCGGCTGTACCCTCTGTATTTAGAAGATGAGCCCCTTAATGGGCAAAAAGGCTG
Organism: Ambystoma mexicanum; assembly: GCF_040938575.1. NCBI lineage: Eukaryota > Metazoa > Chordata > Amphibia > Caudata > Ambystomatidae > Ambystoma > Ambystoma mexicanum. Next base: position 1,184,799,301 of record NC_090921.1, on the reverse strand, counting down.
ACGGTCCCTATCCTTGTCCTTCAAAGAACTGATGGCTCGGGCCGTGTCCGTGTCTGATTTGATTCCCTTCGGGTGGTCGTCTATTTTCTTCCTGAAGAGCTCTTGTCCATCAAAGGGCATGTCTAATATCTGCGCTTGGACTTCAGGCCTGAAATTAGTAGCCTTCATCCAGGCCTGCCTTCTGAGTACTGTGCCATGTGCCATATGTCTGAAGCCTGATTCGGCCACATTAACCGCTGCGTTGATCATATGATCAGAGGTTGCATCACCATCGGCGATTATCAATCTAGCCTCTTCCTGAAGCTCTGGTGGTAACTGCTTAGCCAATTTGGACATGCGTAGCCAAAGCTTGCGATCATATCTCGCAGTCATGGCCATTGCATTACCTGCTCTGATGGTAAGTGACGCCGAAGCTGATACCTTCCTGCCCATGGCTTCTAGCTTACGCCCGTCCTTGTCCAGTGGTGCCGACAGCGGCGAAGCGGGATTGGCAAGCTTCTTCCTAGCCCCAACTGTGATAACAGAATCCGGTTTTGTATGACCTCTCAAGCAATGCAGCACAGACTCGGATGCTTTATATTTCTTCTCTGGTCTGGACACCAGAGCCGTGGTAGACAAGGGCGCAGATAAGATCCTGGATCCGGACTCACAGATAGTGTTGAGGAGAGGAATGGTGTTAATCATCCTCCTGCGTTTGTCCCTGTGCTCATAAAGCACTGATTTCTTTTCCTCTGATGTAACCTGAATTTTGAAAAATTCTGCAGCCTTGCCTATTATGGTGTGGAACGAAACCAGATTATCCGGAGGTGAAGCATCTCCTGGGGAATCTCTCCTCCTGGGCTTCTCAACAATGTTCTGGTCCCACTCACTGGCTGCGTCAGGCTACTGTGTAATCTCGCCTTCTTCTGGGTCTTAGAATTCTCAAAAGGATCCTCCTGCCAATCCGAGACAAACAGAGGACGGCAACATTGTGGGATCCCTATCCGGAGATCGAGGTCTATGCAATGATGGTGGTGATGGGACCCTTATCAGTGAAGCACTGAGTCCTGCTCCTAGACCTTCGAGGAGGCTCAGGTGATCGTGCCCTCTTCTGAGGTCTACCCCCATGAGGTAAACTTGTTGATGTGCCTGGAGTTGGAGACGTGTCTCTCTGACGGGGTTCCGGTTCTAAGGGATCTGACGGCATGCTCTTCTCCCTTTAACGCCTGTAGAACTCATCCATGATCCTCTGTACGGACAACATCAGTATCGGGTCCTGAGGATAGTTGGCCGCTTCAGTAAAGGGCTGCCAAGGGGGACTGTGCATCTTAGGGGAAGGACAAGGTTGTTCTTCCACCACTTCTGCATCTGACAATTCCTCCTGGAGAATCACATCAGGAAGCTCTGCCATGTCCCCCAAAGGAGAAACTTACGCTACCATTGTTTCAGCAGCTTCAGCAGCCTCAAGGAAACTGTCCTCAATGACAGGTGTCACCCTGGCGTGAGTGGAAGATGCCTCAGGCTCCAATTCCTCCATGTTTGATGGTACTTTCGTTGATGAGCGTCCCGCCGACGGTAGTTCTGTCAACGAATGCGACTTGGATGGTTTCCCCGTCGACGAGTGTTCCGATGACTAATGTGTTTTGGATGGTCCCGTCGACGAATGCTCCGTGGACGACCGTTTCGTGGAGTGCTTCGTGGACGAATGGTGTGTTTCCTTCATCGACAACTGTTTCGTGGACGATAAATCCGCTGACGAGGATCTTGCCGTAGACAATGCCTTATGTGTAATCGTCGTCGATGAGAGTTTCATCGACGGTGCGGCCGACGATGGGCCTTTCACATCGCTCGTGGATGTTTCCCCGTCGACAAACGCCCCCCCCTTGCTTTTTACAAGCTCCTCCTTACCTTCGGAGGTAGATTTGGCTAATGAATGTGACGTTTTCGGGCTCGAGGAGACCAGTGGAGGTAGAAAGGGTATTAACTCCAGCTTCCTCTTTTGGCAATGGGAGAGGAACTCCTTTCCACTGAAGAGGACCTTCTCTTCGAATTTTCCCTCTCAGTTGGAATGCTGGAGTGGACAGGAGCTGTTCTGACAGACTCTTTGTCAGGAGATTGATCCCTGGCTTCCAGATGTAAAAGAAGTCTTCTGTGCCTGTCCTGAAGAGTCTTGTTGAAAAAGTTTTGCAAATATCGCTTTTCTGAATGTCATGTGGATACAAGCAGTAAATGCAATGTTCATGGGGGTCTTTCCAACTTTTTCTTGCACCTCGTGCAGTCCCTGAACAGGGAAGGCTTCTTAAGAGCCTCAGATGCAACCATTCTGAAGAGAAGGTTTACACGCGATTTTGGGTCAAAAACAAGAGATATTTGTCTCAAAAACCACGTGAGAGCAAAGCCCCTAAATAGGGGAACAAAGTGGAATATATATGAAAAATATATTCCACACAAAAAGTAGAAAAATAATTGAAGAGCTCAGTGAGCTTGAGGATTGCCTATGTCTGTTAAGACTGCGGTGAAAAATCTGAAGATGGCTGCCGGGGGCAGAGCTTAAACCCTGCCACCTCATTGGTTGGGGCTATAAAGAACCAAAGTGAGGTGGAGGGACTATACAATAGAATGTCTCATAAGCCATAATGGGCTATGTATATGCATGGCTATGTAGCAATATGTGTATATTAGAAAGTTTTAATAATTATTTTTTATCACCGAGGATTCCCAGTCTGACAACGGGGAATATTCAAGCATCTGAATCTATGAAAGATCCAGTGCTGGAGAATAAATCTTACAGTTTCCTTAGACATGCAAGTGCATTTCATACACTATTGTGCTAACACTCTGGGGCATATGTTCATATGAGGTGTAGCATGAATCCAAGGCATAAAAGCCTTGAGTAAGTCTTTTACGCCTTTATGTTATGACTCAGATTCAATCATTTGTATGGCAGAGAGGAGGAGCAGAACGCAATTTGCATTTCTGTGGCCTCCCTTGTGCTCCGCCATGCACATGCTCCAGCTCCTTTGCCGGCATGGAGACCTGAACATTAAGCGGGCAGGCCCCGTAGGGATCCACTATACACACTGCCTGCGATGCATGCATTGCAGGAAGCACGCACAATTACAATTAAATCCTCCATCACATACGCAAATGCTGGGGAGAGTTTAATTTTAATTGGAAACGCTAGGTTTTCATTTCAATTGTGAGTGCCACCTCTCATGTGAGCATGGCAAGAGCCACTCATAATCAAATGTAAATGCTGCCTGGCAAAGGCTGCATACACGTTTGCAGGTCACTTTCGTCATTCAAATTTGCACTGTGTAGTTCAAATGATTAAAATTTTGCTACAGGGAACCACTTACGTTACAGTGTAAACATAAAACTCCCTACTGCCAAATTACGTTTTAGAACATGTGCCCCTCTGTGTCCCAAAACTTGCAATTGTATGTGTATATTCTGTGGAACACTGTCATTTAAAGAAAATACTTTCAAAGTAGGCTGTAATCGAGGGCAGAGACAATCCTAGGGTAAGGAAGTTTTACATAAGAGCATTCTTTGATTGAGTGACATATACAAGGAAATGAAGGTGTAAGAGTATGAACATATACCATGGATACGGAGTGGAACATATACAAATGTTTCTTTTACCATTAACAGCCTGATGCCATTAATTACACATTTACAAGTTACAATTAACAGTCCTGAAGACAGAATGTGGAAGATGTGGGTGGGGCGGTTAATTTGGAAAGGAGTTTGTGCGAGTTCTAGAGGTGCTCATTCTATTGCTGGCAGGTGAGGTTTGACTATATTTGTAAAGAGTTCCACTGAAGAAATGCCCAGAGCAAATGCATTCCAGTAAAGAAAAGGAGCACGAGTGGAATGAGGCATTGGTCTTTGTAGACTGATAGGTTGTGAAGGCAGGAGTACCATGAGATGCAGTCAGCTATGAGGTGGGAGAAAAGACCATAGATGGATTCCTATTTGACTATTATAAAGGTAAAAAGAGAGCTATATTGCCTGGAGAGACGTACATGGTGTTGACGGTAGGTAAAATGTCAAGGAGGATAGTGAGAGCGACAGTGTTCTCTGTATAATGCAATGTCTTTCTATTTATTTCGTTCAGCGTGTTTCCCTGAATGCCACGTCAGAGCACTCTTCATCTTGCAATGTCCTTTTAACACTTTGGTACTTTTACTTCATGTTGCAGAATCAGACATCTCTTTAGTTCAGTGGTCTTCAAACTTTTTTGTCCAGGGCCCCCCTGAGCAAAATTTGGGCAGGTCAGGACCCCCCAGAAATGCCAAATGGACAGTATATATTGCGCGCCGTCACCTGCTCCCATCACAGTCGCTGGGCTCCCTCATCTCACTCCTACCCAGTCGCTGGTCTCTCCCCACCCCATCACACACCCTGGGCTCTCCCCACTCTGCTCCCACCACTATCCCATGGTTCCCGCCCATTGTGCTCCCACCATAGTCCCTGGGTTCCCCCATCCCGTTCCCAACACACTCTGAGGGCCAGTGGAGGCTGGTGATTTTGTTTTTTAAGTGGAGGGGCATAACTATTTCTGCCAAAAATGCAATAGCGACTGAGCACAGTGAGGGAGCTCGAACCAATAAGGGGGGTTTCGGGGGGGTTTCTCCTTGTGAATTTATTTTAAATAATGGGTTAAAATGTTGCATTGTAGAGCATACTTTTAACAAAAAATGGGTAAATAGCCAAACAGTTTGCAATTGGTGCTAGGAGTCCAGGGGGCAGGCATTGATATTTATATTTTATTTCTATCGCGCTCATTGACAAGTGTTTCAGAGGGCGACAAGGCAAGGGAGGGGAACAGAGGAGAAGAAAACAGCGATCTTACTAGGCCCAGTGACATTGAGAACGTGCAAGTGCGAGGGGGAGGGGAAAAGTGCATTGAAGGGGGGAGAAGTGGAAAGTGCGAAGCAGAGGAGAAACAGATAAATAACAATAAATAAATAATAAAGGCAACAAACAGTGGTAGTTCAGCCAGCAATTTGCAAGTGCTACGTTTAAGGCAGCAGACAGGGTAGGTCTGATAAGTGCAGGAAGAAAGATGGTTCTCCTCAAGTTTTAGAGTGGCAGGGCGCTGTTCCAGAGGGAGGCCCAAGCCGAGGACAGAGATCTACCCCCAGCTCGTTTCTTTGATCAACGACTGACCCTGAGGGAGTTGGAGGTAGAGGAGTGAAGAGCTCGAGAAGGGAGGTATTTGTGGAGGGAAAGCTGGAGGTATTTTGGACCCAGGCCCCAGAAAGCCTTGTGGACAATGCAGAGGGTTTTGAATGATAGATGTCCAGTAAAAAGATACCATCCCTGTCCCCTGGGCCGGACTGGTCCTAACACAATCAACATGATTATGTGTGTATGCAAGGCGCTCCACATTCATACAGCAATCACTCTATCATTCATATGAGCATCCACCACCATACACTCACTCATAACATGAGCATACACGCATCCTTACATATGTTTAAATAAAAACAATGAACATAAACGTACCTTCTGCATTGGCCTGCGTGTGGGTGCTGAAACGGCCTGCTCCAGCTGCTCTGACCGTATGTGCAAGGAGGCGCAGGAGCTCCCCCTCAGACATACAGACATGCAGTGCCCCAGCCAGCATTTCCAATGAGCTATGCAATGCTGGCGAAGCAAAACGCCCCAGCACTTGCATGGCTCAGTGAGCATGTGCGGCTGGGGAACTAAACTGAACTGTCAAAGGGAAACAATGTTTCCCTTTGACAGTTCAGCCAGCCCAGGAGCACTCCATTAGCTGGATAAAACAGCTGAGGGAGTGCTCACTGTTTCACTGGGCTGGCTCTTTAGCTCCTCCATAATGGGTGAGGGGCCACTGGGTGGGTGGCGCCATTATGGATGAGCCGCCAGGCTCGGACAGGCCTATAGGGCAATGCCTGTACCAAAAATGTAAAATGCTAGTTTGGGCCAGTCAAAATGGGCCACCATTTTGGCCAATGTGAACCGGTTTGATGAGTTACTTAACTATGCAGTTAGTAATGTTGACCGTTGTTGCTGAATATATCACAATTTACTTACATTTTAACACAAAATGGTAATTTCCTCTGCGGTGCTGTCAAATAATCAAAGTTGTCTTTTTGCAATCTGAGAGCACATGGAGTTGTGAATGTGCAAACTTTTGCCAGGGCTGAACCTGCAATTCTTAGAGCAAACCGAGGCAGTGACTCCAGTCATACCTCTGCCCCTCACTCTCGGTTTACCCTTGTCCGTCTTTTTCACAAAGGTAATTGGTCTGCTTTTTTCCTGCTATTTCTCTGATTACTGAAATTAATCTGAACTAATTATATGACAACTATATCCCGGAAGACCACCAGAGGGCACCAGTGACATGGCTGGCTGACATGTCATCTCCTTCACCCCGGTATACCCCTTTTAGGTGCCGCCGATTTGGCGCGACCGGTTTGACGCAGCGGCCAGTTCGGTGCATCCATTTTGGTGCAGAAGCCTTTCTGGTGCCGCCGATTTGGCGCGAGGGACGTTTGGACGTGGCTGACATTGCAGCCACCTTTAAACGCCCTCATGCCAAATGGAGCTTAATGTGCCTGCCAACATTGCATGTTATAATCCTAGCACATTTGTTTGGCTTATTAGCATTGAGCAAAAAAGTGGTGTACTGTGACCTGGTTCCTCTGCAGCGCACCCCAATGAGGGAGCTGCCCGCCTAGTTTATTGGGAGTTCCTCTGCTGCTGCGTTAGTGTGTAGTACACCCAGATAATTATGCTTACCCCTCTCCCCCGTGCCTGGTAGCCCGTGCTGCAAAGCTTTCTTTCGCAATGCCACTGCCTCACACGTTAATACAAGTTCTAGCTATTTGTATTGGGGGGGTGGGGGGGAGTGGGAGTGTGGTGTTTAAGCCACTCGAGTAGTTTCAGAAGATTAAAAGGCAACAGGCGTGTTAACCCGCTGCTCTACATTACCAGCAACATGTACTCTTCGGAGAAAGCCACAATCAAGGAGGTGGGGGCAGGGGTGCCAGCAAGCGATCAGCGTTAATGCTGCAAGGAGCGGATAGTTAAACCTGCTGTCACGCACATGTGTAAAAGTTCTCTTCAAACACACAACCTTGCACAGGCCGATGCATTCCATAGGCTGGCTGGGTTGGGGTGGTGTCAGCTACTGATGCTGCTGACCCCACAAACACAAAGCCTATATTGAAGGTGACGAACGGAGAGCGCAGCAAGTGGAGGAGGCACCCCGATAACCGGGGCAGGGGCCTTCCTCCTGGACGCTCTCTTGCCCCTCCCCCCCAGGGCCAGAGGAGAGGGCGACAAGAGCCCGGGAAAGCCCGCGAAGGGCAACAAAGGAAGGAGGCGGGGCTTGGGACATAAAAGCGGCGGGCGCCCGGCGCAGGGGCACTTGCAGCTCTTCCAGCAGCTGGGCGCCCGCCAAAAGTGGAGGACTTCGTTTTCGGTTGCTGTTTGTGAGTCTGTGATCCCGCGATGCTGTGGCTGCAGGAGTGCTTTTTTCGACCCAGAAAGACGAAGAGTGGCGATGTTGGGGCGATTTCCAGTGAAGGAGTGGATGGTGTTCCAGCAAGGAGATTTCCAGTGAAGGAGTGGATGGTGTTCCAGCAAGGAGTATGCGTCGGGTAAGGAGCGGGGTGGATATAGCGCCATATATGCGCTGTTGTCGCTTCAGAAGTAGCTGGGTGCGCTCTCCGTATTAATAGGAGAGTAAGGGAGCGGGTCGGCCATCGAGGTTAGGTGGGTTGCTGCAGGGGTTTAAGTTTTAGCGCTTTTGAAGCGGCGGCGGGCGCATATGGGGTTAATTCCGTGACGATCGGTCTCCTCAGTTCATAACCCCTGTGCTACTGAGATAAATCAAAAAAGTGTTCCTGTGTTCAGAGGAAAAGGGCTGGAATTTTAGAAACGTTTGGCAATGGGAACATCCACTCGAGAAGAAACGCGTCGTAAAGTATCTGTTTCAAGTGGCACAGCGAGTAGAACGCTCGCTTTGACATCGGTGCAGAGTCTGCTAACGCAGGTTCGAATCCCGGCGGGGCCAAACTCAGCCTTTCATCCTTCCGAGGTCGATAAATGAGCACCACACACCATGGGTAATAATAAGAAGCGCTCAGATACCTGAGGGTTCGTAGCGCTATATAAGTGCCAAATTATTGTTTTCTTCGCGGGCACATAGAGCAGAAGCAGGCTGCCCTCATTACTCGAGTTACCCGTTGTTATGTTTCCAGGTGCAGCGTCAGCGGTTTGGATGGCCTCTTCATTATGTGGGTCCTAGTGGGGTCGTGTGGCGGCGAGCCCGATTGATTTTTTGTGCTGCAACACAGCAAACCTAAATGTTACTCGGGCTTGGTTTTGGGTCATGACATCTCCGCGCTGGGTCTACGTCACTCCGGGGTGTCTGTCCCCTCGGGGTACGCGCTCGTATTAAACGACAATAAGGGAGCTGGTCGGCGGTCGATCTTATGGGAATTGCCGCAGGGGTTTAAGGTTTTAGGTGCTTTTGATGCAGGGTGTCCAGTCCAACAGCTCAGTCGGGCGAAGCTGCGTTAGGGCAATCGTTGTGGAACTAAGTAGGAGTATACAACTAAGGAATAATTGTGGGAGTAGTGGTCCGATTTCGCACATTAATAAGCGCTGCAGCAGAACTTGCGGAGTAAATTACATATGGCACCTTAGGGGTCGGACGTGGGTACCGATCTAATGCCCACCCAGGTGACACATTTTAGGAAAGTTGGAGTTGGGAGCTGAGGTTGTCCGCAACACGCAGATCCGGCGGGTGGTTTCTGTTAACACAGCACTGGGTGGGTTGTCACACACGAGTGGTCCCGGTGGCCTAATGGATAAGAAACTGTTCTCCTAAACCGGCGGTGGTTCGGAGCAATTTGGTTTTAAGGCGGCATTCTTACTTTATAAGGAGGAGGATAGCTCAAGGGGTAACGTGCTCACCTTGGGAGCATGACGGTACAAAGCACTCCAGGTTCGTTCCGCGCATAGAAGCCCCTGGGTATTAAACACGGTATGAGTAACCTAACATAGTTCATACACAATTATTAAGAGGTTCTAGAAAGGCGGGCATGAATTCTTCCATTGCGGTTGTGCGGGCAGTAGTAGTTGTGGTCAACTGGTTTAGTATTGCAGGCACGGGAGGGGCGTCACGAAAGTGACAATGCGTAGAAGCTACTATGGTGTGTTACTTCACTGTGCGTCTAGCAGTTTTGACCAGTTACTGTACGGTAGTCGTTAAATTGCACAATTTACGACACATGTTACTGTCAAACGCCTCCTTGGGAACTATTTAAACTGTCGGTACGAAAAGGAAAGATCTGACGTTTGCAACGGCGGGACAAGCAGATACGACTCTTCCCAAGGGATGGGGGAGGCCTCTGGGCAGGGACTACAAAAGGGCACTATAAACAGTATTGAATGACGCCTTACATTATGTGTGGGAGCGCCACGAGGCAGGTAGCACCCAGTTGCGCTGCAAGGATTATGGCATGCCTCTTTCCAACGTTAGGGGGTGCATCACGAGGCAGCGGGGACAAAATGTTGTTATTAAGCATTATGGCTGGACTCTGGTGTCGGAGCACCACGAGGCAAGATGGTAGGACTGAGTTGCATGATGGTGCGACATGGGCACAAATGTGGGCTAAGAAGTATAGCAGGGACGTAATAGCAAAGTGCGGGGGAATTTTATGATAGGCCAGTTGTAACGCACCGGTACGCTAGTGTTTTTAAGGCGCGATTTTGCGTTTAGGGGTGGCCTCTCCCCCCATGTTTCTGTAGCTCAGGGGATCAACAAAGATATTGGGGTTGTAATATAACTGGTCAGTTCGCTACTTACAGCGGTATAAGCAGGTGTGATGTGCATTTGGGACGAAACAGGGCGAGCTTTTCACTTACGAGGGTTCGCTTAGGGTCAATGGGCAATGCACAGTATGGTATAGGCGCAGTGTTCGCTGGTATGGTTGGAGGCCGTGATTGCATAAGGAACGGATAACCCCTAAGGTTGGTGTGGCAATGTTGTGCCTTTACAAGTGAGGTCCAGGTACGGGCACAGCTTTAAAGAACTGCTGCAATACTTGCGGGCTGAAATGAAATGGGGTCAGTGGCCGTGTTTAGGAGTTTGCGTTTAAGGTTTTGAGCCCATTTTGGTGCATTATGGGAATGGTAGTTGGGCACAGGATTGGTATCAGATTGGCTTTTATTCGGTAAATTAATTTATGCCAGACGCAGTCATGCCCCTGGCCGGGGTTTAGTGCCCTGTATACCTGCAAGACTAAGTCCCAGAATGCGTTTAGGCATTTGCCATGTGCATTTCTAAGTAAGGCGGATTTCATGCAGCTGCTACGCATTGGTCAAGGTGCTCTCTATTGTTTTGGAAATGGAAAAATGGCGGCTTTACAGTGAAGACATTTTCTTTCATTACACAGGCATGGGATTGGTTTTTCCAAAAAACGAAAGTAATCAGAGTTGGTTTCCAGTAATGTCCACACGAATAATAGGGAATACTTGCTACGAATAGGGATTTTCTGATCATTGATGTTAGTAGGTGCAAACATGGTGTAAGTGCATGGCCACGGGATATGGTTGCCCGTGGTATTACTGTACATTGATGGTAACAGGTGTACGCACAAGGCCATGGAATATTGGGGTATTTACTAGCCATCGATGGTAGCAGGTGCAAGAAGGGTGCATGGCCAGGGGATTGTGCCTGGCGTATCGCTTAGGCATATACACAGCCCACAACTGTTGGGTTTGAGAGATGGGTGCGGGTATATCTCCTGGGTTGATCGGCTTGGCTTTACGGCAGGGGGGCATATGGCCAGGCAATTGGGGGGACAGCCCCGGGTACTGTTGCGTGGGGGGGGCACTGCTGCGCGTAGTGAGTCACTGGTCCCTCCCGCGGGAGGTGAATAGTTAAGTACATTTGCCATAGCACAGCAACGTGCGGAACTCGCGTGTCTGGACTTTTATGCAACATCCAAGAAAAATGTTAGGGTGCATCTGGACCGAGTAAAGGTTTCTTAAAGTGGGTTTCTACGTCTTTAGGACAGGATAGCGTGCCACGGGACTTAACATTCTTTTAAGAGGCACAATTACTGAAAGATTAGCGGAAACATGGCGGGTGGATAATAAAATTATGGCTAATAGTATAGGTTGTATGGATACAAATAAGCCCCACTTCTGGATAACGAGACTACAAATACCAGAATGCAATTCGGCAGAAGGCTGTAGCATGGCCTGAAGTTGTTTAGATATGGGAGTACTTAGTAGTTATGAGGAAGGTCGAGGGATAATAGGCTGGTTGGTTTTCAGGAGCCATTCGAAAGGGTTTTCCGGGAGGCATTCCTTGGGGGAGATGATCCATACGGACAGGTAGCGATTGCACCAACCAAGATTTCCCGGAGATGACAGGGTGGTCAATTATTCACTCAGCTGACAAAGGTATTTATGTATGAGGGAAGGTACCTATCCACGAGGCAATGCTTTTGGGACACAGCCTACAAGTGTCCACAGTATGCCTCATGTCTGCATTGGGTGGATAACAAATTGTTTTCTGTTCAAATACAGGCAGGGGTGTCTGGTGTGGCAACGAGGGCTCCGCTTCCTCGAACAAATGGTGTTCTCTCAGCCCAAAAACATCTGCAGGGGCAAGGTGGTATGAGGCACGGAGGGTTGAGAGAGTCGTGTCTACGAAGGAGATGGTTGGACAAGGCAAGGAACGGAGTTGGACCAGCCCCCCTGGGGAGCCTGAAAGAACAGGGGCGTCTGGTGGTGGCAACGAGGGCTCCTCTTCCTCGAGCAAATGGCACCCTCTCAGCCCAAAAACATCTGCAGGGGCAAGGTGGTATCAGGCACGGAGGGTGCAGGGAATTGTGTCCACGAAGGAGACGGTTGGGCAAGGAACGGTGTCGGACCGGCGCCTCTTGGGAGCCTAAAACGGCAGGGGCGTCTGGTGGGGGCAGCGAGGGCTCCGCTTCCTCGAGAAAATTGCGCTCTCTCAGTCCAAAACACCTGCAGGGGCAGGTGGGTATCAGGCATGGAGGGTTGAGAGAGCGGTGTCTACAAAGGAGGTGGTTGGACTATGCAAGAAACAGAGTCGGGCCAGAGCCTCTTGGGAGCCTAAAACGGCAGGGGCGTCTGTTGGTGGCAACGAGGGCTCCGCTTCTTCGAGCAAATGGCTCTCTCTCAGCCCAGAATCACCTGCAGGGGCAGGGGGATAGCAGGCACGGAGGGTTGAGAGAGTTGGGGCTACCAAGGGATGGTTTGAGGAAAGGGGAGGCAGTTGGCCTCAAAGCGGTGGTCAAACCGGGAGCCGGTTGTGCAAGAGCAGGTCAAGGTATGACGGAAAGAGGGAGGGGACTGAAGTATCCCTAGATCAGGCACAACGGGCAAAGGTGAAATCCCTGGTCAAAGGAGGATAGACGGAGTTGCACCGGGCAGCAAGGTGTACTCAGAACTGCTAGAACTACAAAATAGGAAAGGGGGGAGCCACGGTGGGCGGTAACCCACCTTTGGCGTGGCGGGTTGTGGCAACCTATGATAAGACAAAGACTCCGAATGAGCCATTGCTAAACCGGAAGGGGCTTCGCCCATTCTAGACAGCGCCTCCTGGGAGCCTAAACGGCGGGGGTGTCTGGCGGTAGCAATTGGGGCTCAACTTCCCCCCAACAAACGGCGCTCCCCCAGTCCGCAAAGACCTGCAGGGGCAGGCGATTTCTCAGACTCGAAGGCCTTGGGGGAGTTGTGCCTGTAAACAATATGGAGGTAAAGGGGGAAGCAGGACGAGGAGCAGTCGCCACACCTTTTGGAACTAATTTTTAATACCTGTTTACAGTGGTTATGTATATGTAAAAATAAATCTGCGGCCTTGTTATGCCAAATCAAAGGAAATGTCTCATGCAGCACCTTACTGGAGGGGAAACGAAAGGGGCTGACAAAATGAGTAATGTTGGATACAACGGCATAGCTATTGGACAAATGCCCAGGTTATGAAGGTGACGAACGGAGAGCGCAGCAAGTGGAGGAGGCACCCCGATAACCGGGGCAGGGGCCTTACTCCTGGACGCTCTCTTGCCCCTCCCCCCCAGGGGCAGGGGAGAGGGCGGCAAAGGAACCAGAGGAGAGGGCGACAAGAGCCCGGGAAAGCCCGCGAAGGGCAACAAAGGAAGGAGGCGGGGCTTGGGACATAAAAGCGGCGGGCGCCCGGCGCAGGGGCACTTGCAGCTCTTCCAGCAGCTGGGCGCCCGCCAAAAGTGGAGGCCTTCGTTTTCCCACCCTCCCACTCTACAGTTATGACAGAGCCTGGACGTCGTCGTCGCAGGATGGACAGGCGGGTTGTGGCAACCTATGATAAGACAAAGACTCCGAATGAGCCATTGCTAAACCGGAAGGGGCTTCGCCCATTCTAGACAGCGCCTCCTGGGAGCCTAAACGGCGGGGGTGTCTGGCGGTAGCAATTGGGGCTCAACTTCCCCCCAACAAACGGCGCTCCCCCAGTCCGCAAAGACCTGCAGGGGCAGGCGATTTCTCAGACTCGAAGGCCTTGGGGGAGTTGTGCCTGCAAACAATATGGAGGTAAAGGGGGAAGCAGGATGAGGAGCAGTCGCCACACCTTTTGGAACTAATTTTTAATACCTGTTTACAGTGGTTATGTATATGTAAAAATAAATCTGCGGCCTTGTTATGCCAAATCAAAGGAAATGTCTCATGCAGCACCTTACTGGAGGGGAAACGAAAGGGGCTGACAAAATGAGTAATGTTGGATACAACGGCATAGCTATTGGACAAATGCCCAGGTTATGGACCCTGCAGATTGCGTAGCAAGCCGATGCATTGCAAAGGCTGACAGGGTTAGGACGGTGTCAGTTACTGATGCTGCCGCCTCATTCCTATTGGGTTTAGCATATATAAAAAAAACAAATAATGCAGCATTCCTGGCACCAAACGATCCCGCAGCGAAACGTCCCAGCGCTGAACTGGGCACGCCAAAATGGGCGTGACCAAATGTCTCCTCCGCTGAAGCGGTCCTGGTGAATCGGCCCGCGCCAAACTGCCCGCGCTAAATCGTCCTGCTCCACCTTCACCCTTTAAACGATTGTCATACAAAGGACAAAGGACCCCTGTCCGCCATTTTTTTTAAAAATTTGTTTTGATCAAATTAGATCTTTACAAAATATTAAAACCAACTTATTGTCAATTTAAGATCAACATTGAATTTACAGTTCTTTTTTTTTTTCAGTTCTACCAAAGAGAAAACATACCTTTAAAAGAAAAAGAGTGTCACGTCCGTCCCCACATCCACCAGGTTCCATGTGAATGGGAGCAACAATCCACAGTCACTAGCAATCCAACAGAACCACAAGCACCTGTACGTACACACACTTCCACACAAACGAAAACATTGTTTCCCTACCAGTACGTTTGGTACTTCAGGTGTTTACCGTCCTTCCCTCCTCTGGCAATTGAAGTGGAGGCACCCTTTTCTTTGGCACAGCTATCGGCGCTATCGGCGCAAGCATCATGACAAAACAGACGAATTGTCACGTGATCGGCGAGTGGAATCACGTGACTCCTGTGCACGTCACACGTGACTGCTGCTGTGCGTATAAAGACCGCTAAGGACTAGTAAGCAGTGCTTCTCAGCTGCTTATTCAAGTACTGTTTGGCGTATCGTTTTGCTCATTGGATTTTCTGACCTCTATGACCACGGACCCCTTTGGAACTGCCTTGCCTCTGCCCTGAACTGTTAAATCGCCTTCGACACTTATCTACGGATTTCTGGAACTACGACCACGGACCTCTTTGTATTTGCCTAACTGTTTGTCTCTGAACTGTTCCAACGCCCTGGACATTCCGGTTCCCTTTTCCCCTGCTGATTTAGTCCTACGGTGCTCTCCTACGGATTGGTTTCACGAATACCACTCGACTTGTTTTCTTGCCTGATCCTGGGGTGTGATTTCCTTCAGACTGCACTCTAACACCTACCCTCCGGTAGCTTTTGAGACCCCTTCAGATATTCTACCTGAAGTCAAGTAACCCCTGCTCTTTCCATTCCCAGTTCATTGCATCCTTAGGTAAGCTGCCTTTGTTCACCTGTGTATTTTGTTGCCTGTACATTACTTGATTATTTCCTGTTACATATGCCCTTACACTGCTTGACTGTTAACTATTGCCTTACAGCGCTCACGGGTCTCTTCGGCTGTTCCCGATTCTGTCTTGACGAACTACCACACACCTGTGGCCGCAAAGACCTCACAGGCAGTTATTACATCTTTGCCTGTGAGGTACTTGGGGACGGAGGTATCACATAATCTGCACGACCATTCAAGAACATAACAGACTGAGAAGCCTCCTGGTCGTCCCGATTATGGATCCCTCCGCCGGGGACCCTGCGACTGCTTTAATGCAGGCGGTTGCGGCTCTTAGGACTGACATGGCCACAGCTACCGCTGCAATACACCAAAGTCTTGACACTCTCCAGGGTTCACGCCACCCGTTACCCACAGATGCCGACCCTGCTGATCCTGGTCCTCAAAACCTGCCCCCCCTTGCTCCTCCTGCCACACCCACTCCCGTGTTCCTCCCGACTTCATTCCCGCTTGCGGCCCCTGAACAGTTTCAGGGTGACCCCCGCAAATACCGCACTTTTATTAACCAGTGCAAATTACATGTTTTATGCAAACCCCAGGCTTTCCCTGATTCAGTAACCAAGGCTGCCTTCCTTCTTTCCCATCTGTCTGGTGTGGCGGCGACCTGGGCAAATCCATTACTGGAAAACAATCATCCTGCATTGTACGATTTTGATCTTCTGGTCACAGAATTGGCAAAGGTGTTCGACACCAAGTATAAAGCCCAATCTCGTGATCTTCAACTCCTGGACCTTACGCTGGGTAGATAATCACTGATCGAATATATCACTCGCTTTAATCAGCTGTTTGCAGAAACCTCATGGCCTGAAGAAAAGAAGGCGGTAGTCTTCTACAGAGGCCTCACTAATGCAATGAAAGACGCTTTGTCTGTGGTTCCATCCCTTCCCTCTGTCTTCTCGGATCTAGTTGACCTAACGCTCCAAGTGGACGCCCGTAAGACTGAGCGCAGTACCGAGGCTGGGCATTTCAATCAGTCCTCTCTAAGTCCGGCACCTGCAACCACGACCACTGAACCCATGCAGATAGGCGGGATTCGGAGTCCCATAACCCAGATCGAACGGGAACGCAGGAGAACAGATAATGCCTGTTTTTACTGTGGGATAAATGGGCATTACGTGAAAGAATGCCCCCGCCGGCCAAAAAACAAAACCACGGGTTTTCAGAAGGCTCGCCCTTAACATTGGGGGTACGGACGAGCACTTCACCAACCCCCACTGAACCAGCCTTTGGCCCCATCAGACCTATAGTAGTCCAAGCTGTGCTAAAACCCACCCCGGAGATCACCCATTCGGTGCATCTAGTGATTGATTCCGGCGCCTCTGGGTGCTTCATTGACATCTCACTAGCACAATGGCTCAACCTACCGTTGATTAAGAAAACACATCCAGAACCCGTGCAAGCGGTAGACGGGACCACTCTGGCTTCTGGTCCGATCGTCCACCAAAATGCACCATTGGAAGTAGTAATCCAAGACACCCATAAAGAAACCATGTCCTTTGACCTCATTTCCACTCCACAGTTTGGTATAATTTTGGGTATTACCTGGTTGAGGCAACACAATCCTTTAATCAATTGGGGAACAGGACAGGTGGTATTCGAATCGGATGTTTGTCAACATTTCTGTTTATCAGAAACCGATGCAATCACCTCTCCCGCCAGTATCCTTGGCGCCTTGGCTGCTACCCAGATTGCCGATAGTACATCTAACTTTCACACAGCACACACTGTGGGGGTAGTGACGACAGGCGTCCCCGTTGAATATCAAGAATACCTGAGGGTCTTTGACAAAGCAACTTCTGAAAGATTACCACCACATAGATCCTATGACTGCCCTATAGATCTGGTACCGAATGCTACGATCCCAAAGGGGAGGATCTATTACTTGTCACAGTCCGAGGAAGAGACATTGAAGGAATACATTCAAAAGGCCTTGAGTTTGGGTCATATCAGACCCTCTTGTTCCCCTGCTGCTAGCCCTATCTTCTTCGTGCCAAAGAAAGAAGGGGATTTACGTCCTTGTGTCGATTATAGACGCTTGAACGCCATTACCATTAAGAACAGATATCCGATACCACTCATCTCCACGTTACTGGACAGATTGTCCAGAGCAACAATCTTTACCAAGTTAGACTTGCGGCGTGCGTATAACCTGGTCTGGATACGCCAGGGAGATGAGTGGAAGACGGCTTTCTGTTCCCGACAGGGTCTATACGAATACCTGGTAATGCCCTTCGGGCTTTGTAACGCCCCTGCTACTTTCCAACGTTTTATCAATGATATATTCACAGATATCCTTGACGTTTACGTGGTGATATATCTAGACGATATTCTGATCTTTTCGCCCCCACTCTGGAAGAGCACATATGTCATGTCAAGGAAGTGCTATCTCGCCTAAAACGAAACCACCTGTTCGCTAAACCAGAAAAATGCATCTTTCACTCCAATGAGGTAGAGTTTCTAGGCTTCCACATCACACCCGGGGGCCTGTCCATGAACCAGTCCAAAATTCATGCGATCATTGAGTGGCCCGTCCCTTCCACCCTGAAACAGCTACAGTCTTTTATTGGCTTCGCCAACTTTTATCGGCGTTTTATCGCTGGTTTTTCAGCAATTGCCACCCCGCTTACAGCGTTAACAAGTCCTTCGGTACCGTTTTGTTGGTCGCATGATCAACAACACACCTTTGAGACACTTAAAACGAGGTTCACCACAGCCCTGGTCCTACAACATCCAAATCCGGATCTTCCATTTGTCTTAGAGGCAGATGCATCTTCTTTTGCCATGGGGGCCGTATTATCACAACCTTGCCCAACCACTGGTCGTTTGCACCCAGTGGCCTACCATTCTAGGAAGTGGGCACCAGCAGAGTCCCATTACACGGTTACTGAAAAAGAATTACTAGCCATTAAGGACGCACTTCAGAAATGGCGGCACCATCTGATAGGGGCTAAGTATCAGACAGTGGTCTACACTGACCACAAGAACCTGCAGGACCTGGCCACCCTAAAGTGTTCGAATAGTAGACAAGTCCGTTTGCACTTGTTCTTTGCAGCCTACGATTTTGTGGTGAGACATAGACCCGGAATTACACATGGTAAAGCAGATGCACTCTCTCGCTCTCCTGGGGGGGTCTCCTTGTCTCAATATCCTGACACCATACTAGACACTGGTCATGTCATTTGTGTTTGCACACCGTCTCCTCCCATGGTTTCCACCATCAGACAATGGGTTTCCAATCACCCGAATGCCTTGACAGAATGGGATGTAGTACTTCAGGAGGGACTACCTTTCATCCAAGGGAAACTGTTCCTTCCCTCTTGCGAGGTACGAAACCAGGCGCTTGCATGGTCTCATGACGCCGCCATCAACGGTCACCCGGGACAACGTCGCACCTTGGAATTGTTGCAACGTTGGTGTTGGTGGCCGTCGATGAGGCATGACGTCGAACACTACGTAAACACATGTTCGATTTGTGCACAAGGGAAAACACACAGGGGCCGTCCATTGGGCTTACTTCACCCTTTGCATATTCCTCCCAAACCCTGGCATACCATTACTATGGATCTCATCACAGATCTGCCCCGCAGACAAGGCTATGATACAATCTGGGTTGTAGTCGATTCTTTCACTAAAATGGCCCGTTTTATACCTTGTACTGGGATACCGTCGGCTCCGACTTTAGCCTGATTGTTTTTCGAGTCAGTTTTTTGTCTTTTTGGTCTGCCGCAGGTCATAATCTCAGATCGCGGTACGCAGTTCACATCCCGGTTCTGGCAGGCACTCACCAAACTCCTGGGGATAGACTCACATTATTCCTCGGCTTACCACCCTGAAAGCGATGGCCAGATCGAAAGAGTAAACCAGGCCCTGGAACAGTATTTACGGTGCTTGACCCTCCAATATCAGGACTCCTGGCTGCGGTTGCTTTCTCTTGCAGAATTCGCCTACAATAACTCACAGCACTCATCTACTGGCTTCTCCCCTTTCTACTTGTTGTACTGTCAACATCCACGCACGCTGCCACTACCCGACTTTGCCTCCTCTACTCCTGCTGCCAACGCCTGTGCTCATGATCTAGTCACCATACATGCTCAGACCCTTGTCCATTTGCGTGAGGCACAGACAGTTATGAAAACCAAGGCTGACAGCAAACGGGCGGATGGCCCTGCTTACCAGGTGGGCGACCGTGTCTGGTTGTCAACACGGCATCTTCGTATCCCCGGCTGTCGCAAGTTACTGCCTCATTTTGTGGGCCCATACCGGGTCGCCCAGGTTCTCAACCCTGTGGCCTTTCGTATCTCTGTCCCATCCTCCTGGCGTAGCCACCCTGTTTTCCACACTTCCTTACTCAAGCCTTGCCCTGCTCCCACCCGTCTCCTTACACCACCTGCCCCCGTCTCGGTTTCGTCCCCGGACTTCTTTGAGATCAGTGCTATTTTAGGTTCCCGTTTGCACTGGGGTAGACTCATGTATCTCGTTGACTGGTTGGGTTACGGTCCACCGCTCTTGGGTCCCTTCCAGTGATGTCCAGGCGCCTCAGCTGATCTCCCGTTTTCACAGGGACAATCCGTCCAGCCCACGGGGTCGTGGGCCTTTGCGGGGGGGGGCTCTGTCACGTCCGTCCCCACATCCACCAGGTTCCATGTGAATGGGAGCAACAATCCGCAGTCACTAGCAATTCAACAGAACCACAAGCACCTGTACGTACACACACTTCCACACAAACGAAAACATTGTTTTCCTACCAGTACGTTTGGTACTTCAGGTGTTTACCGTCCTTCCCTCCTCTGGCAATTGAAGTGGAGGCACCCTTTTCTTTGGCACAGCTATCGGCGCAAGCATCATGACAAAACAGACGAATTGTCACGTGATCGGCGAGTGGAATCACGTGACTCCTGTGCACGTCACACGTGACTGCTGCTGTGCGTATAAAGACCTCTAAGGACTAGTAAGCAGTGCTTCTCAGCTGCTTATTCAAGTACTGTTTGGCGTATCGCTTTGCTCATTGGATTTTCTGACCTCTACCACCACGGACCCCTTTGGAACTGCCTTGCCTTTGCCCTGAACTGTTCAGTCGCCTTGGACACTTATCCATGGATTTCTGGAACTACGACCACGGACCTCTTTGGATTTGCCTAACTGTTTGTCTCTGAACTGTTACGACGCCCTGGACATCCGGTTCCCTTTTCCCCTGCTGATTTAGTCCTACAGTGCTCTCCTACGGATTGGTTTCACGAATGCCACTCGACCTGTTTTCTTGCCTGATCCTGGGGTGTGATTTCCTTCAGACTGCACTCTAACACCTACCCTCCGGTAGCTTTTGAGACCCCTTCAGATATTCTACCTGAAGTCAAGTAACCCCTGCTCTTTCCATTCCCAGTTCATTGCATCCTTAGGTAAGCTGCCTTTGTTCACCTGTGTATTTTGTTGCCTATACATTACTTGATTATTTCCTGTTACATATGCCCTTACACTGCTTGACTGTTAACTATTGCCTTACAGCGCTCACGGGTCTCTTCGGCTGTTCCTGATTCTGTCTCGACGAACTACCACACACCTGTGGCCGCAAAGACCTCACAGGCAGTTATTACATCTTTGCCTGTGAGGTACTTGGGGACGGAGGTATCACATAATCTGCACGACCATTCAAGAACATAACAAAGAGAGAGAAAACAAACAGAATAAAAAGAAAAGGAAAATCTTAATTTCCCCGAAAAACCTGCACCTCCTGCTCAGTTATTAAATTCTGCCATTAAGTTGAACCAGATTTTCTTAAGAAACATTAGTCCCAGTCTGCCAAACACCTGTTTTAGTCAGGCCAAGTTTTAAAAGAACCTGACCCACTGCAATCGTCAATGCGGTGTTTTGCCCCAAGATCAAGCGATTCCAAGCGATTCCTAAAGTTCTCTGAATGCAAGTATTCCAATCTATGGACAAATTTCCCAAAATAGAGAACTCTGGTTTCCCAAGTTCCTTCGCATTCTAAGAGCAAGTGATGCAGGTTTTGCTTATTTTTGTTTGCACATGTTTTACAAAACGATATTAAATTCTGACTTTGCCTTCTGATGTTTAAAATCTCGCCTGTATGAATTAGATTTAGGCGCACCCTAAGAAAAACAGATCTTGACTCACTGCTTGGATGTTTTAGCAGATATTTAGGCAGTTCTCCCAGTTTTTTTTCCACTACTAGGAAACTGTTCTTTGGTTTTAC
Source organism: Ambystoma mexicanum (assembly GCF_040938575.1). Taxonomy (NCBI): domain Eukaryota; kingdom Metazoa; phylum Chordata; class Amphibia; order Caudata; family Ambystomatidae; genus Ambystoma; species Ambystoma mexicanum. The sequence goes on along the minus strand of NC_090921.1, from coordinate 1,184,777,947 downwards.
AAGCTTCATTTCCAGCCCTATTTTGATCCGATCCATTATTTCCAGTTCTTTCTTTACTTTTGTGGGATCTCTTTCAAGGTTGCCATCGATGAATCTGCTCCTACCAAGTTGCTTAAAGCTTTCGTATCCAACTGGTGGAGAATCTTGGAGCTGTCCATTTGGAGATGATACTTGAAGTCTTCATAGAGGAAATTTTTTTGTTTTGCGGGATTATCATTAGCCTGTATAAAGATACCAATCTCCAGGCTTCTTGTTGCTGCAATGATTTCAGTCCAAGTTCGACCCTTAGGACCTGCATGCGAAGACAACTAGGCAGTCCCAAAGAGCTCTTCCAAATCTGACCTTCCACATTTAGCCAGTCTATATCCCAAAGCTTTGGTTGGGCCTCCAGTCTGTACAAAATCACTGGGACTACTTTGGCGCTATAATACTTTATTAATGGTTTGATTGAGAATTTGCACAGCTCAAAGAAGATCTTTTTCATCTGAGGTATTCTTTTCTCCACCTTGGACCTTATTTCTTGTTCCACCTTGCTAACTGATGGTGAGGCAAAAAACGTGTAGCCCAAGTAGACTAATTCATTTACCCTTCTAATCGCTTCACCTTCAAAAAAACATTTACCAAAGTTAATTTGCTTTTTCGAATGTCAGCATCAAAATTTTGGACTTCTTTGGATTTACTTGTAGACCGTTAAGTTTGATGTATTCACTGGGACCATTCAGTAAGTGCTGCAAGCCTATTGCTGTCCTGTCAATCAAGACAATGTCGTCTACATAGGTGAGCCAATGAACCTTAGTGGAATTGAATTTGGGACTTGCCATGGTCCAATTTTGTAGAAAATCACCCAAATCTGACAAATAAAGGTTGAAGAAAAAAGGGGCTCCCATGCACCCCTGTCGCACTCCTTGCTCCACGCTGATTTTATTTGTAAGATGACCAGCCTCATCTAGTCTAACCATGAGCAAGGTGTTTTTGTGAAGCTCAATTAATATAGCCAGGAGCTTGCTTGGGAGACCTCATCTCCTCAATTTAGCCCATAGTTTTTCCCTATTTACCAGGTCAAAAGCTCTGGAGAGGTCTACCCAAGCTCCATATATCGGGCCCTCTCCATATTTTTTGGAGTGTTCTGCTAAGAGACTCAGGGTGATGCCAGTTAGTGTTGTCGACATCCCTCGTCTGAATCCCGTTTGAAATTTGGAAACAATATTATTTGATTTGGCCCAATCCTCTAGCTCTAACAAGAGGATCCGCATAAAAATCTTGCTTTCAATATCCAAGAGCTCAATTGGCCTATAATTTTCAGGCTGGGATATATCCCCCCCTTGTAGAATGGTATTATAACCGCTTGTTTTTAGGAGGGAGGACAGCATTTTCACTCTAGTATTTCCCTATAAAGGGTATCAAAAAGGATCGCCCAAGTGTTTACATTGTTCTTCAAAACCTGATAAGTTAACCCATTTGGGCCCGCTGCCTTTGATGATGAGGTGCTCATAATCAGTTCTTCTACTAATTTTATGTCAAAATCGAGTTCCCACCTGACGTCCTCTTGATATTCTTCCAGGGTGGTAGACATGTTTTCAAAGTTTTTTGTCAAGTAGTCTATTTATCTCTTTTCTGGAACCAGATTACATTGGGTGTGGTTGCTAGCTGATTTCTTACCTTTGCTGTTAATGATCAACCAAAAATTACATGTGCTGTTGTCACAGAGAGCCTCCAACATCTGTTCATTATCTTGTTGGTGACGAAGAACCTTTCTTGCTCATGACCATTGTTTGTAATTTCTGATGAGCTTTTTCTGTTCTGTTTGAAGTTCAAATGGATTCATGATAGAGTTCTTCAACCGTCTGACTTTTCACCTTAAGGTCCTTTTTTGAATCCACGTTTCTTCATCAAACAAATGTTGATGATGAGTTTCTTTTCTCAAGGCTCCTGCAGTTGGGCGGTACACTGACCAAATTAATGGCTTAAAGCAGTCAGGCTTGCAATTCTCTTTTTGTTCTTTTAATGGGATAAGGTTTAGCTTCTCATTCAAATTGCATCCCTCTCTTTTGTATTTCACCAGGACTGCTTTACCTTTCCTCAGTTGTAGGTCATATGGATATTTTTCGCGTTGAACCTCCATTGGGCTCTTGATTTTAACTCTTAATTGAGCATGATCACACCCTTGTCCTCAAATTGTTTCCATAGATGTTTCCTTCATCTGTAGGTTTTCCGAAACAAAAACATAGTCTAATGTGGAGAACGAGTTACCACGTGTCTATGTTGGTTTCGAGGGACAATCGCCTTCTACATTACCATTTAACATAAAGAGGTCCCATGAGTTCAGACACTCTATCCACTGTCTCCCTGCCTTGAAGATTTTCGCCCATTTTGACGAGTTCTTTGTATCTTGAGTCGCTATACACTGACTATTTAAGTCACCTCCCAAAATCACACTGGCGTCTCCATGAAACAATGCGATCTTCTCCAAGACTATTGACAGCGACTGATGAAACTGCTCAATACTGCATTGTGCTGGGTTCCAATAAATGTTCACTAATACAAAGGAGAGAGGTCCCTGAGAGGATTGAAGCTTGGCTTTACATGCCAAAATGCCTTCCCTTCCATTATGCAAAAGTGGGACATTATTACTGAAAGAGTTGTTAATCCAAGAAACAGACCACCCGATGGTCGTCCCTTAGATTTCTGACTTGCCGAAATTGTAAATATCGTGTAACTTTCTACTTCTATTGGATGTGTATACCAAGTCTCCTGGAGTAGAATGGCATCAGAATTTGAAAAAAGGTTTCTCTTTCTACTTCTGGCAGTGAAGGTCTTTGGTCCCCGGGTATTCCAGCTTGTGATACTTATTACATTTTGCCTAAAGGCTCTGCTGACTTAGCCCCAGCTTCAATAGGACTTGTGTGAGAATCTCTGGGAGTGCAGCTAAGGTACTGGCCTTAGTGTCTCTGGAGTTTCCCCAAAGGGATACTTCTGGTTGCTGATTTGAGCTTTCCACAGCTCTTAAGCTTGCTCCTTCAGGAGCAAGACTCTCCCTGTTTTTATCACTTTGCACTTCACCCAGAGGCTTCTCAAAAATCAGCAAGCTGATTTTTTCATTTTCTTTTTTGTTGCTTTTAATAGCTTTCCATGCTTTTTGTGATGTGAATCCCACCTCTACTATATTCCTCACATTTCTGCTTGGAAACTTTACAAATTCCAGGTCTCCAGAGCCGAACAGGTAGAGGTTGGGAACTCTTAACACAGTCCAAAATAGCACTTCTGCATAATGATGTATATTTTGGTATTTTATTGAGTCTTTTAGCCAAAGCCTTGGTACAGCATATTCTTGTATTCCTAGGTCTTCTTCCAAAGATTGTTCATATGAGTCCACTTCCAATTCTGCTGACTCTATCTGGTCTTTAACTTTTTCTTTCGGTACGGTCAATTTCCTCATCTTTCCCTGTCCATTTTTAACTTCATCCAACAGTTGTGTATTTATGTTTTTCTTGATGTCTCGTTTTAAAAAGATTGGTGCGATTTTTAACATTACTTCTGTTGTTGCCTGTGGTATTATGGGAAGACTTCAATTCTTGTTTCCCAAAAATATTGGAGCCGAGGGTGGGCCTTTCTGTGATGGATAACTTAAGATTGATTTTATCCCGTCTTTCACTCTTCTTCTCCCAGTTGGACTTTTGATGCTCGTAGCTCCTGTAGATAAGGTTTTTAATGGGGCTTCTTGATGATCTACAGGATCTGTCTGAAGTCCAACACTTGCACTCATAGTCTTTACTTTTGCCGGACAGTGCATATTGGGTACCCCATTGACTTTCTGGATCCCTTCTGTGCTTTTTTTATCAGGACCACGTTGGGGTTTCGCACTTTTTGCCTGGGGACCTTTCGTATTTCCGTTTGTTGTGTCCAAGATATTTGGGTTATTTCCTTGAGAATCTTTCCGAGAGGAAGTTTTTGTTTCTTTAACTACTGGCGATTCCTCATTTGGATTTTTCGTCTTTTGGACATCTAGCTGACCTTTTTTTGTTTGTTTTCGAAGGGTAACTGGGAATGCCATTGTGCTGTTTTTTTTTTTCCTCATTTCTTTTTTCTTTGCTTTTCTTCTTCCTTTTGACAGTTGTTTACCAGGTACCAGCCATTCGGCAGAGCATACTTCCTGTCCTCTTGGCAAGGCCTCCTGCTTGTTTACGTGGGGCTCAATTTCTACCACTTCTCCATCTTGCACAACATGAGCAAGTCTTCTGAATTCTTCTAAGTCTGACTCCGAAAGGGGAGTGTCATCAAACTAGCTACTTGCCTTCTCCCCCTCCCTAAGGGTTTCCAGGGACCCAGTCGCTGTTTTCTTCTTGGGCTTGATTAGGTGTAGAATTTCTTCGAGTAGACACTTATGTTTGTCTTCCTCCTCTTTTTATTTAGCCAACGATCTTTCTAAAGCTGAAAGGTCAAGGCCTCGTCTTGCAAGCTCCACTCTCAGCTCTCCTAGTGACAGTATTATAACTGTGTTAATTGATGAAGTCAGCCCCACTACTCTGGAATCCTAGCTGGTTAAATCTTTGGTCATTTCCATCAGTTTTCCTGCTTGTAGTTGGACTTCCAGTTTCAATTGCTCAAAGACAGTCACCAGTGAATTTAAAACGAAGTTCAAAGCCCAAGAGCAGCAATGCTTGGCTCTTTTGGGGTTTCTTCTTCCATTAAATTATTTACCTCTTGGGTTACCTCTAGCATGGAGCCGTTTTTTTTCCCTCATAGTTATATGCTTGTGAGAGAGATTCCTCTTCTACTACCTCCTCTCCATTTACTACCTCCCTTTCAGGTACAGTGATTGCTTGTAAGGGAAATTGTAGGGGAGGATCTAGTATGGATGAGCCTTCAATTCCATCATTATCTAGAAGCTCTATGCTGCTTCTACGAATACCATTTTCGCTTTGGCTTTGTTTTTTCTTGCCAAAGTGTTCATCAATTTTCCTTTGAATCTTATTTGTAGTAATAGTATATTCCAGCCCTTTTCTCCATGACTGTACCGTGTCAGACGGGGTGCTGCTAGCTGGCAAATAGCCCGGAGGACCAGAATGAACCTGTGCAGTGATTATATTAGCTGGGAGATGACTTATAATAGGTGCATTGTTTACTGGCAGCTCTTTATTTTGGTCTTGTAGCTCCTCGGAGTAAGAGCCGTCCCACTCAGGGCACCTAGTGCCATCCTGCAGTGCCTTACTTTGCAGTTTCATTTTTCCTCTTTTTATTATGTTGCTAGTATCAAGATTGAAGTTTTTGTGGTCAAGTAAACAGCCGATGGCTTTGCTTTTCTTTTGTTCCTTTCCACCAAGCACCTGTAACATGTTCTCTTTTCCCGTTGTGAAGTATTCCACGTTACTGTACACTCTGACTTCCCGATGGGATCAAAGAGGACTTACCTCAACAGTCTCCCACCTTGTAGCCCAAGTAGTGCTTGTAGTCTCTTACCCAGACCCTTTGTGACAAGGGTATGTGGAAGTCCTTTGTTCGCTGTGATCGACTAATTCCATTGCTCCAATCACTCTCTGCCAAAGGGAGTAGGGCACCGTGCAGCACGCAGCAAACAGGGTTTACACCGCAAGGGTGGTTGGGCCGGCAGTAAATGCAGAAGGATAGTCCCGTGACCACTGCAAACTCCCCCGTCCAGGAAGCGAGTTTGAATGTAGCAAGAGCCCAACACGGCCCACAGTGCTGCAAGGAATAAAAGCACTGTGGCCAGAGTTTGGGCGTGAAGTTTCTAAAAACGATTTCTATCCAGATTTTTATCTGGTTCTATGTGGTATCTGGTAGACCCTGCGAGTGCCACCCACCAACCCACCCACACTCACACTCAGCTGTAGCTGTAGACTATGGGCTTCGTAGCAGCATTAGCAGCGTTGGCAGTGTTACCAGCTGGTGGGAGGCGGCAAGCGTCAGAACAACAGTGTTTACCTTGACACACTGTAAACGGCCCTCTGAGCTCCAAGCTCGGAGCTCCAAGTGCTACACCAAGGTACAGTGTGCATTGAGCTACGGAGCTGCAATGCCGCAGACTTTCCCGGAAGTTCTCCCAGCGGAGAGGTTCCACCAGTCCCCCAGTCCCTCTTCTGCTCCGCTCAGCTCTCGGCTCTCTTCTCGGAGTCGGGTGCTGGATGCTGCAATAGCCGCAGTAGCCGGGGAGCTGGAGAAAAAACGCGCTGTGAAACCTCCTCCTTCCTTCCTTGTCAGGCTAGAGAAAGGGACCTCGCCTTGCCTCGTGATACGTGAACACGTAAACAGTAAACAGTGAAGAATCAAGCCGCACTGAAGCTCGCATTGAACGCACTGAGCTCAGCTGCCTCCGATTCTTCGGTAACCCGTGGAGACGAAATATGGTCTTTTAAATCAGAGAACTGGCTATGGTCTAATAGGTGTCCAGGAGAAAATTGTCCTCCAACCAGAGAAACAATGGTGTGCAGCTTTGAGAGCTGTCTGGCCGGATCACTGTTGGTCCCGAGGCCATGTTACCGATTCCTGGAGGCTAGTGTTTGATTCCAGGGTCAATGGGAGTCAGTGCAGGTAGTGCGCCAGTAGTGGTCCACGTATTGGAGCCCTTGCATCTCCCGATTAAGGGTTCTGCTTATCTGCCACATTAATTTGATATCCTGATGACGTTGCCATGAGTGGATCCCTGCTGATGAGTGGCCCAATGAAGGTAGTACCCTGGGCAGTGTCGGGAGTTTGGAGCCTGGCAGTAGTCAAAGCTTGGGCTGCAGGGTCATGTAAGTGGTGCACCTCCCACCCCCTTGCCCCACTGCCTTAGAGGCTCTTTATTTGTTGGAAAGACAGAGCTTGTGTTTGCGCCTGGCGTGGAAGGCCGACCGCGGAAGCTTTTATTCGCCGGCCTGTACAGTTACTGTATTAGCATATGGGTGGCACCAGGGAGACCTCATAGCTGGTTTGCCTTCTCTGCTTACCGGTGGCAGTTCCTGGCAAGGAATTTGTAAAGGAATTGACACTGCTCCTCTTATACCTTACTGGGCTGAAAGAGGGTCCGGATGCATACCAAGCACTATAAACCTTTTAGATCCTGGTTGATTGGCTGACGTAATGCAGTAAAACTATGTTTTTTGTAACAAGGGATGTATTTCTGAGTGCTTTAATATGGCGCTGAATACAGGTGTATTGCGATAATAAAATGATTGGCTTTTTTGACTAACTTTAAGCAAACTCTGCACCTCACCACCTTGAGTGCCCTTCAAGCCTTTGCTGGTCCTCCACAACTATGGAGGCTCTGCAGGATGATTCACACCTGGTAGCGTTGGGAGCGCTGGGTAGGGGATCCACCAAAGATGACATCCAGCTGTTGTCAGATGAAATAGAATCAGTGAAAAACGAGGTCCAAGCATCTGTGGCGGAAGTGAAGGGAAGAGTTGAAAAACTAGAAGACGAAATGGAATCGCTTGAAAGCAACCAACTATCCATGGATTTAGAGGATATGAAGATCGAAGCTAGACTACAAGACCTGGAATCCAGGAAAATGGACTTGGCTATTAAAACTGATGACTGGGAAAACAGGGAAAGGTGTTGCAACCTGAGGATAAGGGGCCTAAAAGAGGGGTAAGGTGAATCTGCATCCTCTCAAAAACACTGGATCCAACAGTTGTTATCCGCCTTGTTTGAAGGGTCTGACCTTCTGTATATCACATTTAACAGAGTACATAGAGGAGGAGGCCGACCAGAAGGTCTGCGCTCCCTCCTTGTTACTTGCTTTTATAGATTTATTTTTGTTGTCCTTTACTTGATAAGATGTATTTCCCAGAAGTAAAGTGTTGTGGAGGTCCCGTATTATTGAAATATTTATAATCCAATTGTTCCTGAGGAGTTTAAGGAACCTGTTTGTGTGGCCCCCAGTTTCATAGGGCTATCTCCAAAAGTGGGAAAAGGGGGAATATGGGGTAGGGATTGATGGGGAAATGAGGGGGTGTCGGGAAGGGGACCGACGAACATAGACTGACCCATTGTGGATACTATTATGTGGTAATAGTGGTTTGCATCATTGTCACAGGAGATATCGTAAGAGCATTCTGGTTGTTACTAAGGAAAGAAAGCATGCATAGACTTACAGTTGTTTATTGGTGGTATATGAAATCTCTCTGCGGGTGGGGTCATTGAACGTCAAGGGTCTAAATTCACCATAGAAAACACCTATGCTGTGTAGCGAATTTTGGCAGTCAGGAACGGATATATTATTTGTCCAGGAAAAAAAAGTTTAAAAGGGAGGAATGTGTAACGGGATAGGAAATGCTGCGTTGGGGTCTCTCTGGGAATGAAAAGCTGGTGTGTGAATGTTGATGAAGAAGGGGCTCAGTTTCCAAGTATTGCAGACCAAAGTGGGACATGAGCTGTTAGAGGGAAAATTAATACAGCAGAGGTAACTTGTTGTGTATTGTATGCTCCTAACCAGCAACAGATCCAGTATTGTGGTGAGGCATTCACACTACTAGAGGGATGGAAGAAAGGTATTACAATCAGTGGAGGTGATCTTAACTCCCTAGCAGATCCATTAAAAGACTAGTTTTCCCTGTGAGAGGGTGCAGAACGCCCTGCTTATGTCTCATGAGGACACTAGGAGATCTCTTTATTAGATATCATTTGTTGGACACGTTCCGAGAACTTCACCCAGACCTCAAGGCATACACATTCTACTCAGCACAATACAAGACCTACACACGGCTTGACTGTGTACTAATGGATGCTGGTGTATTACATGCAATAGTATATTGAAGTGTTAGGGTAGTGGAATGGACTGACCATGACATGATGACAACAGATATTGACTTAGGCTACAAGCCTGCCACAGACAGACATTGGCCGTGTAACAACACTTTGTTCAGGGAACTATTGTTGCAAGTCAAGTTTGAAGACAAAATATGAAACCGATGACATGGGAGGAGACCATAGGAATATGGTCTGGGAAGCAGCGATGACCACCTTCCTAAGTCTTTTAATCTTGTAGTGCTCAGCATAAAAGAGGCTTTAGGCATTATTAGACATAGGGCCTCATTAAAAGTGTGCTGGTCTCTAAACAACGGTGCTGATAGGTTTACCAGCACCGTTGTTTCCGGACTGGCACACTATGGGTTTGCCTGCCGGAGCCGCTGTGCCCAACACGGCTGACCATGCCGGACACAGCGGCCACAGTATGCAAGCCGTCATGGAAGCACCGGCACCATTATTAGCGGAGCCAGTGCATCTGTGTTCCCCATTCCCATTGAGTCCCAGGGAACTCAATGGGAATGGGGAATTACAACTTACCCGTGCCTGACTTTCCTGAATTCCGGGGTTGTAATCCCCCAGTGTTGCCCGCAAGCCAGGCGCCAGTAAATTTTACAAGTCCAGCAGCAGCCCGCCGGTAGCACTGGCAGGGTTACCGCTGACTTGTAATGAGGCCCATACAGTTAAGTCAGCAAATAAGGGCCCAGGAGAATCCCTGCAAAATGGGCAAATAGAACAGGAGAATGGATGGATAGAAATAACTGAACTGAGGAGAGAATGAATGACCTCTGGAAGGGTGATGTGCAATTTCAGCTTTGTAGTCTAAAGCAAAAATGTTTTGATCAAGGCGATAAAGCCCACACACTCTTAGCAGTTAGACTTCGTAAGAAGAGGGCAGAAAGGTCAGTAAACAAATTAAGAATTTTCAGGATGAGACATTAACATCCCCAGAAAGTATAGCACAGAGATTCGCCCAATGCTATAATTCTTTGTATACTAGTGAAGCAAGTGCTCCTGCCTGCATAATAGAGAGATAACTTAGGAATATTCCTTTCTCACGCTATTTGCAGGAAACATGATCTGCTTAAATTCCTTGATTGAACCTGAGGAGGTACTGCGGGCAACTGCTAAATTGAAGTCAGGCTCGACACCAGGGCCAGATGGCTTCACCACTGCCTTCTACAAATGGTTTGGCTCGCTCTTAGCCCCATTCCTTACTGTACATTTTAATTATATAATGGACAGGGAACTGACCTCTGACTGTTTTACTCAGGCCTGGATTGTTCTTATTCTGAAGAAGGGAAAGGACAAATTAGGCTGTGGCTCCTATCACCCAAGATCCCCCCTAAATGTAAATGCAATGACTAATGCTAGTGTCTTGGCTAGGAGGTTGAGAAGGTTGATGCCCACGCTGGTACATAGTGACCAGGTCAGTTTTGTGCAAGGATGGCAAAGAGCAGATAATATCTAAACAACCTTAGACCTCATAGCTTTCATTACTCCTGTGGAAAAGGATCCAATATTGGTGTCAATTGATCCAGAAAATGGCCTTCGACAGAGTTGAATGGCTTTTGTTTTGAGCGGTCCTTTGTAAAATGGGACTTGATTCTCATTGGTGCGAAGGTGATATGCCTTTATACATGACTCTGATAGCCCAAGTGATGGTGAACAGTGTTTCCTCCGACCTGTTTTCCTGAAAAGGGGTTCCAGACAGGGCTGTCCCCTCTGTCCCCTGCTCTTCGCCTTGACCTTAGAGCCCCTTGCGGAAATTAGCTGTGAAGATGGGAAAATCTGTGGACTGGTGAGAGAAGGGAGAAAATAAATATAGGCACTCTTTGCTGATGATATATTTGTTTATGTGATTTGTTTGGAAGTCTCCCTCCCTGGACTAGTCCAACAGAGGAGTACTATGGTGAACTCTCCGGTTTTAACAAATACTTTACGACATCTAAGATATTACCCCTGACAGAACCCACACATGAGTTGGTTACACAGATAGCCTAGAAGGGATTTCAAACACAAACAATGGGCCTGATGTAACTCAGAGTTTTTATTCACAGGGATGTGGCAAAACTATGCAGTCCAAACTACTCACCTTGTGATCTGCCATTAAGATGGAAGATGATTGTTCACTTGTGGGCGGGTCATCTCACTAAATTAAAAATAAATGTCCTCCCACACCTGTTGTTCTTATTTCAGGCACTGTCAATTGAGGCTCCCCAGGTGTTTTCTCAGAGAGGCAAAACAAACCTCTTACATTTTCTGTGGGAGGATAAGAAACCAAGCATAGCCTACAGCACTTTGATCTTACCGAAAGGCAAGGGAGGGGTGAGTTTTCCAGATTTTTGGGAGTAATATAGAGTGACACAGCTGAGGATCCTCCTGGATCACCTTATGGGTAGCAAGGACAAACAATGGGTCACCCTGGAGAATGATATGATGACTCCAGTCACCATAGGGGAATAGTTGTGGGTGCTGGACAAACAGTTTCAACATAGACAGGAAACACCCAATACTGGCCACACTATGGGTGTTATGGAACACATCTGCATTGCCAAAAGAGATAACAACTTGGCCAACCCCCTTACGTTGTCTATGGGCTCCCCTGATTAGGGACAAGATCCATGAACCGCTTATATTCCAGCCATATTATGAGAGAGGTCTGAAGAGAGTGGGACAACTCTGGAAGATTGGAGCCTTTCTGGCCAAAACCCATTTTAGATGAAGCCCTGTGAGGTGATCACGAAGTCCAATTCCATGCATCTACAGTTGAAGGAGGTACTCACAGACCGAGCTTGGCAGAATTATTTAGATCACCCACTATCAACCTCCAAACATATTCTTAACTCACACAGAGAGTCTAGAGGTCTATTTTTTAAGCTATTTCTAGATTTAATTGAGACCAGTGAACAGAAACTACAGAAGGCCAGGCAGCATTGGGCAGACAACATTCCACTCCCTGACAACAGGGATCCCTGGCCAACCATATGTCAACAAACTGGTCAGCTTTGATGGCCATGGCCTCCTCCTTCTTGGAGAGTTTAACATTTGAGGCTGATTTCTGCAATCACTCCTTCACCACTGGAGTCTTCCCATCCCCCCTGAGGCACTCCCTTGTGCACCCTCTTCTGAAGAAACCCTCTGCCCAATCTCCGTCACTCCCTTCCTGGGCAAACTCCTGGAGAAACTGGCCATGTCCCAGCTTAATCTCCACACTCAATCTGTTGGTTGCCTTCATGACCATGAGTCTGGCTTCAGAGCTGCCAGAAACATGGAAAATGCTCACCTGAACATCCGTGAAGACCTGCTCTCCAACCTTGATGTTAGGCAGAAACCTGTGCAGTTCCCTTAGGGACCACTGCAAAAGGCTTAAGACTACAGGTGTTGGCAGTAAACCCAATCGGTAGCAGTCTGTACCACCCAGATTTACCTGGTAGCTGTGGCTGAGCAGCCAGACTTCTCTCAAGAAGAGTTAGACAGTATATAGAGTATACAAGATAGGTACTAAAATACAGTAGCACAAGCAAACACTGACCAGAGCTTGGGTATAAAAGTATATAATTATTTATTCAAAAACACACTTTGTAAAATACTCTAACACTAATATGGCAAGCAAGTTCCAACACAGTCACTAATAATATATATACATCCCTGGTTACTTATTGAACAAGTCTTAGTTAAAACACCACTTATTTGCAGACAGAGGTGAGCGCTTAACCTAAGATGGCACTCCAATAAGTTAGTTAAAAAGGGAGGGAAAAAGGCAGAATTAGGAACATACACAATACCAACACTTTAAGAGAACCAGAGCAAGTCAGAAAAGGCAGAGTCTACTGAGGAGCAAGAAAGTCATAGGCCAGGCCCACTCCTGGAGAGAGCAAGGCGAAATGTGTCCTAGATCACACAGTTCAATAGTACTTTAAAGAGTCGTTGCAGATAGTTCAAAAAGGGTTGGATCAGTTCAGGAAAAGTTAGTTAGCAGGTCCCAAGTCACCCCAGGATAGAAAGTCAAGGATTTACGGGACACCTTGAACAGTCTTTTGCAAGGGAGACCAGGCGGGAGTCAGTACCTGAAATGGTGAGAAAGCTCCAGCGTGGGCAGTTGTACCTGGCAGTGGGTGCAAGTTGGTGTTTCATCCAGGTGAAGAGAAGATCTCGACGTGGAGGAAAGCTGGAGGTCGTTGCACTTCCAGGGAAAAAACCAGCCTCGGAGTTTCCCGGTTAAAAGGTACTACCCTTTTATTGGCAGTAGTGGTGAAGCGTGGCTATCCGGCCGCCGGGGTGCTTGGCACGGGCGATTCGACCACAAGACGATCCAGGAAGGCGAAAAAGAGGGCGAACTGGTTATCCCCACCAGTTCAGAGGAAAAAGACTCTCCGGGATGAAGATCTTCTCTGTTGTTGGGAAGTGGTGAGATGGTTCAGCAGGGCTCCACCGGTGACGTCATCGTTGCAGGTCAGCTCAGCTTCTCCCTCTTCGGATTCTTTGGTCCTGTGGTGACTTCTGAAGTTCAAGTCCCCAAAGCCCTGCTTTTATGCAGAAAACCCCCATTCATCAGTCCTAGCTGTCACTCAAACATGCTAAGTGGTGAGCCGGGCGGCTCACCACTGGGCAAATCACACAAGAGTGCGACTTGAGTCGCAGAGGCAACTCAGTCTAGGGTGCCTAAACCCCCCTCCCACACATCCTGTAGACCCAGACAGCCACAATAGTCACTGGTTCTGTATTTCACTTCACATCTCAGTGTTTATCATTTGATACTAAACCTTTAATTTAATGTGTCTATTTGAGAATGGATTTTTATGCATTTCCGATTTTTTGAACTTCATATTTACCTGTTGGCTTGTCTGTGCTTTTAGTGCATTCAGCAGTTTGCTCTGTAAACAACTGCAGTCCATATCAAACTAGACCTTCTAATTGAGTGTTTGTCTATCAGGTTTTCAGATAGTTTGATTAGAAAAGGGACAATTAGACAATTAGAAAAGTGGACTATTCTTCTCTCGAATTACCTCTGCAATTTACTGAGGAAGATATTGCAGTAATAAAAAGTAAAATGAAAAATTCGAGAGCCCCCTGCCCAAATGGGCTAGCCCGGGTTGTCATCAAAAATAATTCCTCAGTTTGGATCCTGATTATGTACCATCTTTGTAAAAGGTGTGCCAAGACAAAAAAATTCCCCTATCATGGACTGCTTCAATCTTGATTCATGTTTATAAGGCAGGCGCCAGAAATGCCCATGAAAACGATTGCCTCTTATCAACACTGGACACAATGAGTAAAGTTTTTACTGCCATTATATTAGCTCATTTACAATGTTGGTTCAAAACTAATCGACTATAACACCTATTCCAGTCTGGCATTTGCAAAGGTGCAAGTACTACCCATAACATTCGGTTGCTTGACACTATCATTTGTCAAGCTAAACAGAAATCTAAACCTTTTGTATATGTTTCATTCATCGATTTTAGTTGTGCCTTCGATAGTGTTGATCGTAATAAACTATGGAAACTGTTATTTGAAATTAAATATCCCCATTGACTGCTTCAGATGAACAAGTTACTTCTTACCTGGTAACGTTCTTTCGACGGGATGTTCCTCCGACGTATTCCTTATCTTTGATAATACGTTTCCAGCTTGCTGGCCTCGGAAATTTTTTCTGTAGAGGGCGCTCCGCGTCGATGTCCGCCGAGTCAATGTCCCTCGACGGCCACCGTATCGGCACCGACGTCATCATGCCCATAAATAGCGACGCGCTGCGTCTGTTGCTCAGTTCAGTTTTGTAGCAAAAGAAAAGTCATGCCTGAATTGGTTATTGACTTGTTCTTCGAAGGGATTGTGTCCTCCAACGGATTCCTTATCTTTGATAGACTCCCATAGCAGTGGCATGTAATTGGAGGTGGGAGTGAGAATGTTATGTATCCCTTTAGGGATGGACCGAATGTAATACGGCCTTGCCAAATCTGGTCTCTTGAGCAGTGGAGGAATCCAGATTGTAAAATTTTGTGAATGTATGTGCGGACGACCATGTGGCAGCCGCACATATGTCCCGGACCGGTACCCCTCTTTGGAGAGCCGAAGAGGCTGCGATACCCCTGGTTGAATGAGCCCTGAGATTTTGGGGTGGCTCTTTCCCTGCCAGTCTGTAACATTCTAGGATGGCCAAAATAATCCACCTGGAGATGGTTTGTTTTGTTATGGGTAGTCCCAACTTGTGACCTGAGTATCCTACAAACAGTTGGTCTGCTTGCCTGATCCTAGCCATTCTGCTGATGTAAAAGCTGAGAGCTCGCCTTGGGTCTAGCCTATGTAGCCTTTCCTCCTCTTTCCCTGGATGGGGAGGAGGGTAGAACGAAGGTAAGGTAATTTTCTGAGTAATATGAAATTCAGAAAGCACCTTTGGGAGGAAATTAGGCTTCACCTGTAGGACAACTTTGTCCTTGTGGAAGATTGTATGTGGGGGTTTACAGGAGAGAGCTTGTAGCTCGCTCACCCTCCTAGCAGATGTTAGTGCTACCAATAGGACAGTTTTAAGCGTGAGAAATCTCAGCGCGCAAGAGTGAAGTGGTTCAAACGGAGTGCCCATTAGGAAGTTTAAGACTAAATTTAAGTCCCATAAGGGAACCTGGAATGGTTTTGGAGGGTAAACATTAGTTAGTCCCTTGAGAAATTGTACCACTAGAGGAAGTTTGAAATACGATGGTTCCTCCGTAGTGCGCTTGAAGATAGAAAGCGCTGCGAGATAGCCTTTTACAGTGGCAACTTGAAGGCCTGAGTTTGCCAAGTAGAGTAGAAACGATAACACTGTTGGTGTACCACATGAAAAAGGGTCAATATTCTCTTCCCTACACCAGCTGCAAAATGTGTTCCAACGGCAGCGGTATAAAGATTTTGTTGCCGGTCTTCTGGCCGAAAGCAACACCTCCATGACGTCATCAGGGAAATCCCAATCCTTGTACCTCAACCTTTCAGAAGCCAAGCGTGAAGGTTGAGGGTTCTGGTGTCTGGATGGAGAACCTGACCTCCCTTCTGCGAGAGAAGATTCTCTTTGAGTGGAAGACGGATTGGAGGACAGATGGACAAATCTAGAAGGTCCGGGTACCACGTTCTCCTGGCCCAATCCGGGGCAATTAGGATCATGGTTTTCCGGAATCTTCTCAACCTCCTGATCATTTGAGGAATAACAGGGACTGGTGGGAACGCGTAAAGGAGTGGAAACTCCCAGTCCACTACGAACGCATCTCCTAGAGCTCCTCTCGGGGGAAATTCTCTTGAACAGAACAGATCGCACTTCCTGTTGGTGCTTGTGGCGAACAGATCCACCTGAGGGGTTCCCCAAAGGGCGAAGATCTCTTGAAGGACTTCCTGAGCTAGCTCCCACTCGTGGGAGACTGTGCTCTGCCTGCTCAGAGCGACCGCTGTCAAGTTCTTCTCTCCGGCTAGGTGGACTGCCGATATAGAGATTCCTTCTTGGATTGCCCAAAACCAGAGCTGCATCGCCTCTCTGCACAGTGGCAGTGATCCTACGCCTCCTCTTTTGTTGAGGTAGTGCATGGCCACCGTGTTGTCCGTCATAATCAGGACATTTCTCCCCTGTACTGATGGCAGGAAAGCTTTCAGCGCTAGTCTGATCGCTCTCAGCTCTAATAGGTTGATGTGTAGTCTGGACTCCGATGGAGACCAACGACCGCTGATGGTCAAGTCGTTGGCATGGGCTCCCCACCCCGTGAGTGAGGCGTCTGACTACTGTTATCTCCGGCCATGGTTGCCAAAACAGTTCTCCTTTCAAGATGTTCTCTGGATAGGCCCACCATTGAAGGTCGCGGGCTACCTTGTCCGGATTCCGGAGGAGATCGGTCATTCTCCCTGAGAATTGCGACCACTGAGTTCTCAGTGCCCACTGAAGAGATCTCATTCTCATGCGAGCCTCTGGCACAAGGAAGATGCAGGATGCCATGACGCCTAGCAACCTCAAAAAGTCGAAGGCTGGGAGACGTTGGGCATTTTGAAACTTAGTGACCATCTGTAGAATATCTTGAGCACTCACCTCTGGTGGCGAGGCTTTTCCCAGGGAAGTGTCCAGGACTGCTCCAATGAACTGGAGTCTCTGTGATGGTATCATCTGTGACTTCTTTAAATTGAGGGAGAAGCCCAGTCTGTGAGGAAGTGGTAGACATAGTCTAGCTGGGCCTGGGCCTGTTCCGAAGATACAGCCCATATCAGCCAATCGTCCAGGTAGGGGTAGACGTGGATCCCTTCCCTCCTTAGACTCGCTGCCACTACCGACATCAGCTTGGTGAAGACCCTCGGGGCGGAGGTCAGCCCAAATGGCAGAACTCGAAATTGATAATGAGAGTCGCAAATTGCGAACCTCAGGTATTTCCTGTGTTTGAGATGGATTGGCACATGGAAATAAGCATCCTGAAGGTCCAGAGATACCAGCCAGTCCTGGAGCTGGAGGGCCTGAAGGATCTGAGAGAGAGTTACCATCTTGAACTTGTCCTTCCTGAGGAACTTTTTCAATTCTTGTAAGTCCAGGATGGGTCTCAGTCCTCCGTCCTTCTTTGGTATGAGAAAGTAGGGGGAGTACCTGCCCTTGTTCCTGTCCGCTACAGGTACCGGCTCTATGGCACCTTTCTCTAGCAGGTCTATAATTTCCTGCAAGAGGAGCGGATCTGGAACCTTTAGAGAGTTGTTCCCCGGTGGATGACTCTGAGGAATGTGAAGAAAGGGTAGGCAGTAACCTTGGGCAACTGTCTCCAATGACCAAGCATCTGACATTATAGCCTGCCATTCTACATGTGTATTGTGTGTGAAGGCCTCAGAGTGGTTTGGGGGCGGCTGATGCAGATGCCGAGGGTAAAGAGGCACCTACTGCTGCTGCGGTCTTAGTACTTTTGACCCGTCCACCTCGGGTGGATCTCCTTTGGCCTCTTTGAGCCGGCTGTCCACTGCCTTTCCCGAATGCGGAATAATAGTGAAAGGACTTTCCTCTCCCAGAGGCTCCTGAGGGGCGAAAAGGAGTTTGGCGGATAGCAGCTCCTAAAGATTTTGCTGCTGCTTTAGAAGTCTGTAACTTTTCCAGACTGTCATCCGCCTTTTTCCCGAATAATGAAGAGCCGTCAAAGGGCATATTCAAAAGTCTGGCCTGTACATCTGGAGCAAAGCCCGACTTTCGCAACCACGCATGCCTGCGGATTGTTGTACTTGCCGCCATGGCCCTGCTGATACTGTCAGCGGAATCAATGCCAGTTTGAAGTGATTCGCACATGGCATCTTTGCCATCTTTAATAATGTTAAGGAAGACTTCCTTTTCCTCTCCTTCGGGTATGCAATCAGCCGCTGACGAAGCACACTCCCATAGTGTGTGACTGAACCAGCGAGCGTACAGGTGGCGTTGATGGACTTCAACGCCATACTACAGGCAGAGAAGACTTTCTTCGCCATAGAGTCGTACCGCTTGTCATCTCTATCCTGTGGGACAGTAGGGTAAGCGGTCCTACTGCTAGATGAAGTTGCCGCTTGAACCACCAAGCTCTCTGGGGTCGGGTGTTTTGATAAGTAATCAGGGTCAGCAGCCGCTACCCTATACTTGGCTGACAATCTTTTATTGACCGCAGGGATAACTTCAGGAGTTTCCCAATTAGATGCAATTTTCCTTTGTAAGGCTGCATGGAAGGGGACCACCGGGTCCTCCTGTGGGCCTTTGTCTAATATATCTGTTAGGTCATCCTGTTGAAAAACAGGTGAAGGCGCAGACCAACCCATAAATTCAATAATTCTTGCCATCAGGGTTCTATAGGGTGTTTCGGCATGTTCCCCTGGGTCTGGCTTAACAAATTCCACTTCTGGGGAAGTGTCCAGCCCAGTTGCCTCACGTAGTGACTCCTGTAGGTCCTTCAGCCTTCTTTCCTCAGAGGTGAAATCCTCTGAAATAGGCAGTGTGGTGCTCTGTAACCCGAATGTTTCCTGGTCAGAATCTTCCCCCTCTTCATAAATTGAAGATAGTCCAGGGTACTCTGACCTCTGAAATGGTGTAAAACCCATCTCTAAGGCAGAAGGAGTCAAACTCGTCGTTATTGGGCGAGAAAACGTCAATGTCGTTGACGCCGATGTAACAGGCTTCGAAGGCGCCGAGAACGGCGTCGAAAAAACTGGAAGGGGTCTCGAAGAACTCGAGAGGATCGGGATCCTACTCCAGGGCATCAACGACGGTCTCGGCATCGTGCTGGAGGCCCTTGGAATCACTGTTGGCTGTGGAGTGGCCTTGGTCCTCTCTTTCATCGGTGTCGACGTCGACGATGGCATCGAGTCGATCGACCGATGCGTCGAGGAACCCTTCGACAACGGCGCCGATGGCGCCGATCCGTTCGTCAAAGGAATCTTCGACGACGGCGTCGAAGATGGTGCCTTCTTACCCGATGGCTCATGGCGCTCTCGGGTGGAATGTTTCGCCGGGTGCTGCGACTCGTGGCGTTTTGATTTTTTGGGTTTTTCACCTGGGGTATCACCCTCAGCTGTCTTCGAGGGGGTCTAGGCCGCGTTCTCAAAGACGCTTAACATTTTCTTTCTGAATTCCTCCCACTCAGCTTGAGAACTGTGTTTAGTGGGACAGGAGACCCTTTCTGGGGACACAGAAGACGACGAGGAAGGGGACCTTCAACGTCTCTTTTTTGAGTGTCTTGATCTCGACGAATGGTGGGAGCTACTTCGAGATCTAGAATGGGAATGTTTTCGACGGCGAGGAGACGAATGCCTCACCTCAGCCGACGAAACTTTATAGGAGGTTTTGACTGACTTACCTCTCTCAAGCTTCCCCTTGCGCTCCTTCAAGGCTTTCGCCGTCATGGACATGCAGTCCTCACACGCCAAACAATGGTGCTCGGATCCCAAGCACCACAAGCAGATCCTGTGTGGATCCGTTATCGAATTTTTTTTACAGCAGTCTCGACATTTCTTGAAGCCGGATCGCGGCGTTGTCGGTTACGATGAAGAAGCCATCGAGAACAATAAGGTATATTCGAGTAGATATAGTTAGTTATCCTGACTGAACTGAGCACGATGTTCCGAGGCCCCACAAAGCGCGGAAAAACGGAACTGAGCAACGGACGCAGCGCGTGGCTATTTATGGGCATGATGACGTCGGCGCCGATACGGTGGCCGTCGAGGGACATCGACTCGGCGGACGTCGACTCGCAGCGCCCTCTACAGAAAAAAATTCCGATGCCAGCAAGCTGGAAACGTATTATCAAAGATAAGGAATACGTCGGAGGACACAATCCCTTCGAAATGGATTTTATTGCATTCTGCTACAACAACAAGTGTTTGCCTTGATAATGGTGGCTGACTATCTCGCCCCATTTCAATACTTTAAGGCGTCAAACAAGGATGCCTGCTCACTGCCATTTTATTTAATTTATATTTAGCACACTTAATTGGAAGACTCGAAAAGCGTGCCCACTGTGCAATTAAATTTGGTAAAACTAAGGTCTCTTGGTATTATGCGCGGATGACTTCATTGTCGATCACACTATAAAAGGCATGAAACAGATGTTGGAAGAGCTTGTCTTCTTTGCTGTTGAGCATA
This sequence comes from Ambystoma mexicanum, assembly GCF_040938575.1. NCBI lineage: Eukaryota > Metazoa > Chordata > Amphibia > Caudata > Ambystomatidae > Ambystoma > Ambystoma mexicanum. The sequence continues at coordinate 1,184,757,618 of NC_090921.1, read as the reverse complement.
GTCTGAAAGTGAACCTAAAAAAATCCCAAGTTATGCTGTTTGCTTCCAAGAGAATATATAGACGAAGAATGGAGGTCAGCTGGAACATGACTCAATACACAGAAACCTCCACATATCTAGGTTTCTGTTTAGACAACAGGACTGGGTATTTGTCACTAATCGAGTTGAAGACCCTCCTAGCTAGACAAATTACAGAGCTACTGCATAGATGTGTATTAAACTATGATGGCTACTCTTTGAAGGGCATCATAACATTGTAGCAGCAGTGATTTGTGCCCGTGATAGGTTACGGATTGGAAGCCCTCACAATGAAGAATTTAAATTGGCTCAATCAAATTGAGGGCTACTTTTGGTGTCATATTCTCGACCTTCCCCCTTCATGCCCTATACAGTACATTAGAGCTGAATTCGGGCTGATATCGTTGAAAGCCCACATACTAGAACTCAGAGGTCTTTTACCTCTTAAAGCCTGTTGTCATCCCTCTAGCCAGCTGCTATCCATTTTTGGGGAAGATATTATTACATTGAACGTTACTGATCCTTCTAATGGATATCGTTACATCTGTAGAGAGCTGTACACCAATCTAAGCTGGTCATGGGATCGCTCACGATGTGGTCGATATTGTGTGATTAAGTCTGCATTAAAAAAACGACATTTGCCATTAGAGATTGGGAAAGCAATTTCGTTCATATGAGCTTTTGTCATAATCACCAGTATTTAGATGGGATTACCTATATGTTTCGCTGTCCTCAGAGGTATTTACTTCGATGTCTGAATCGTAAGGTTCGTAAATTTCAGCTCCAAAGGAGAACCAATCAATTACCTGTAAGAGCTAAACATGGTACTCAATGGAAGCTAGAGAAAAGTCAGCGATCATGCAAGATTTGGAAAGTTGTCGAGAATTTAGAGACTGTAAGGCATATACTAACTAAAGGTCCAGTATTAGTACCCACACATATTCAGGAATTCGAACGATTTGGTCATTGCATTAAAGATGTGTCATTTATACATTACTCGCATAATTGACTTAATACTCCAACGGAAGCGACACACATTGCTTTGTACAGGGTATGGAAAATGGCCCAACAAATGCTTACTAATGTGACAGTTGATAGATTTATAGTGGCAGAATTTTTAATGATATTTTTAACCTATTACTAAAGTAAATATTTTAGGATACTACGGGGGTATTACGAGGTTGGAAGTAAGTAACAGTCCTTACCGGCATGGAGCAAATAACGTGTCTGTGAGGTAAAGAGCCCGCTAATAGAGGGCTACTACGAGTTCGCGTTCACAAGCTTTGCACCATGCTGGTAACAGCATTACCAGCATGCCGCTAAAGTCCAAAAAATGGCCCTTAGCGGCATCATGCAGACAGCACTACCGGCATCAACGGAAACAGCATTAGCGGGCACCGCTATCAGTGGTGACCGCTATTAGCGGTGCCCGTAAATAAGCGGAACCGGAAGTAGCGTCATCGCACAGGAACGGGAAAGAGCACGGCGGCCATCTTCAAAAACACAATCCATTGCCACCCTCAGCACACAGGACCTGGAGCATATTGCTGACTACAGACATCAACCTTCCACAACAAAATCATGCCCAAGGCAGTAAAAAAAGGCACCTCCCGCCAGCGCAAAGAGCGCTTTAATGAGGAGGAACTAACAATGCTGGCTGAGACCCTGGTGACAATGCTGAGGGTGTTCTCGCAAACAGCCTCAAGAGAGAGGCAGTGATAAAGAAAAAAGAAATCTGGCAACTAGTTGCCCAAAGAGTTAGCGCAGTAGGCAACACCTCACGCACACCCGCACAATAAAGGATGTTTGGAAGAGATGGGATGACCTGCGATTGCGAGTCAGGAACATCCTGTCCGCAGACAGGAGCCATGCTATAGCTACTGGAGGTGGACCCAGTTCACCCATAAAGCTTAGCCGGTGGGAGGAGATCTGCGCAACACAATTGGCATTGAGGCCATCGAAGGTGTGGGAGACATGGAACGTGGCACCACGTCATTGGCAGATGGAGGCGAGTGTCCTAAGAAAACACTGTAATGCTAAGTATGATGATAGTCCACCAATTAGTCTGTCCAAAGTGGCAATGCATGGCCCAATACATATACATTTGACACATCCCTGGCTAGATGCCGTCCGCAGCACAGACACATGCCCATGCATGCAGCATGTCAATGCCGTACCTGACACGCACCACACGAATACGAAACTGGCTTAACTCACACTGCACGCAGGCCACAACAGAAATGCATGTCACATAGCATACGCCAGCTACAACATGAGTGACCCTGACGGATGCCTGCATGCTCCACCCATATAGCAAGCAACGTGATCATCAAAACTCCACTGCCTAATCCCCTCTATTGTGTAGAAAAGCATCAATACCAATGTATGCATGAAGCTTGTCAAACCATCAATTATGCTGTCCCTCTCTTGGTCCCCCACAGGCTCAGATCCTGACAGCGAGACCTGGGACTCACCCCTTCAGGCAACCACACCCCGGAAGAGGGCCAGGGAAGAAGGCAACATGCCTTACACTTCGAAAGGCCCAGCCAAGCCACGACAGCCACTCAAGGGGCAAACAGTACAGGATGCCATGCACCTGGTGCCGCCAAGGCCCATTGCTGCAGTCCGCACAACACCTTTGTCACCTGCACAGGAGACAGTGGGCGATGGGGCACAATCAGCAGAGAGCTGCTCTGTTGGGGAGGCAGCAGCTACCGCACCCCAGACAGGTGATATGTGCAGGGCCAGGTGTGTGCACCACTCGAGGACGACTCCTCGGACCTTCCGGCAACACCCAGTCCCGCCCCATTCGCCAGGTCATACCTGACTACTACTATCACAACACCACACCGGAGCAGTCTGGAGGGGAGGCCGTACAAGGGAGCATGAGTCCCACAGTGGACCCACATGTATTTGGTGATGTCACACAAGCATCCTCCACCTCCACTGGTGTACAGGCGGGGTGCAGCAGACAGGACACACAGCGCAGCGCCAGGAGGAACTCACAGCCCTAGTGAGACAGTTTGTCGCAGACAATGCCCAGGCAAGGCAGGAGGGGCGCGACAACACTGCTTCCCTGAGGCAGGCCATAGGGGCAAGCACCACAAGACTGTGCGAGGAGGTGTCTGCACTGAGGCAGGTCCTCTCCCGCATTGCCGATTGCATGGAGGCTGAGCGTCCGGCCCCCAGACTGGAGCAAGCGGCCACCCTTCTTCTTCCAGCTCCACCCAAACCAGCCCCCTACAGAGGTCAGCGCGCACCTTGCGCTGCTTGGACATGCCACCACCAGGTGCAGGAAGTGGAAGGATGTAGACGGGGCAGCCTGATTAAGGCAATAGACACAGACACATGAAGCATTTGCTTGGACACCATGTGTGGGGGAGCTGTGGGGGAGTTGTGAGGGGAGGGGGATTAGGGTCTGTGGGGTGGAGGGTTAGAGCACTTACATTTTTATGGACAGTTTAATACACCCGTTGTGTGAAAAAAAAATCTTGTGTGGACATTCCTTATTGCATGTGTGTCATTTATTGATATACAGTGCATAGTGTACATGTACTCCCACACCCAGTGCCCTCTGTCCCACTCTCATGTCACCCACTGCACCCATGTGTGTTTGAAATATTGTGCAATCACTGACTGACCACAGCACGTACCTCCTGTGCATCAGCACTGCGATGATGTATCCCCAAATCTTCCTCATCCCCTTCATCATCACCAGGTGGTTGCAGTTCAATGTCAGGGGTCAGGGGAACATTCCGTCGGATACACATGTTGTGCAGCATGACACATGCCATGATGATCTTGGCCACCTTCTCATGCCTGAAGAGGAGTGCCCCACCCGACCAGCTAAGTAGTTAAGGCAGCAAAACCGTCCCTTCAACAGCCCAAAGATCTGCTCGATGACCACACGGGTAGGGCTATGTGAATGATTGTAGTCCTCCTCGTGCCTATTCTGCGGATTTCAGACCGGGGTGAGGAGCCACGGCATCAAGGGATAGCCACTATCACCTGCATGAGAGGAAATTAAAGGTATATGTTAGTCGATTCATGATGGACAGCTGTACTTGTCACACATGCCTATTGAGAACTGAAGGTCACATGCACCTGTGCCTGGTTGTATGCACACATTCCTCATGCCCTCAATGTGTTCTGTGCCATGGACTTATGGTGTGGGTTGCATCTTCAAGATGATGCACGGTGTACACTGCCTTGATGTTGCTCATGCATTGTGGACTCATAGCGCTGTGTTTGTGTCGAATATATGATGTGTAGTGTTCTGTATGATTTACGAACTGGCAGTGTTGGCAGTACTCCCTGCATTATTTGCCATTCAGCGCTGATTATTCCCATGGTGACATGCTGCACTCCTGTGGTGGTGGCAGCCTGTGACAGGCAGTGGATTCCCTTGGTGGTTTTGTTCAGAGCACTCCCATGGATGCTTGTCCTGTGTGGTGATTTGCTGAATACAGATACATAGTAGATATTCACAGCATGTTGCTGGATGGTGTTATGGAGGGTGAGGTATGAGGATGGGTGATGCACGTGTTGTGGGATGTAGGGTGGTTTTAAATGTGGCATGTTGTGATAGGTGTCCACCTTACTTCAATCCTATGGGATTTAGTTGTCATGTTCAGTTTGGGATGCTTTGGGGCACAGTGTTTTGTGATGTGCACATCATGATGTCACATCAACAATGAAACCATGGTGGTGTGTGCATCTATCCCCCCATTTCACTGCCATGTGCCTGTCATGCAACTTACCAAGCAGCCAGGTACGTCATCCTGCATGTCGCTCCATGTAGCGTGGAGTTCCGCAGGACCATTGAGTCATGAGTAGATCCGGGATATCGGGCACAATAATGTGCGATGATCTTGCTGGTGTCATATACCATCTGCACATTGGTGGAGTGGTATTGCTTGCGATTGCGGTACACAACCTCCATTGCATGCGGTACCACCAACTGCACGTGTGTGTAGTCGAAGGCACCTATACAATTTGGCATTCCTGCCAGTGCATGGAAGCCCACTTTTTAATCAAAAATCTCCTGGGGAGTGCGTGGTATGGACATGTAGTCCCTTGTGTGCTTCAGGAGGGCATCCAGCACTTGGTTCAGAATGCGAGAAAATAAGGGCTGTGATATGCCATGCATGTGCCCCACTGTGTGCTGGTAGGTGCCTGTTGCAAGGAAGTGGAGCACCGACACTACCTTCAGTAGAGGGGGGATGGCGGTGCGTATATCAATGAGGCTGACAATGTCTTCATGTATCATGTCCACGATGGTGGTGAGGGTGTCCCGGTCGAGATGGTACAGGGTGTAGATCTGCTCAGGGGTTAGGTTGAATGGACTGGCTTTGATGCAAGGGATTGGGGGCTGCCTGTGTGGTACCACTGGCTGCACTGGTGGGGCATGTTGGGCCTGTCTCACCTTCCTTCTCCTCCTGCATCTCCTCTGTGGTGCCTGCTGTTGTTGCTGGTGTGGCAATGCAAGCATGTCCTCCAGCCCCAATATTGCTACTACTAGTGGAATCATTTTGGTGTGGGAAGGGGTGTGGTGTGTGGGTGTGTTCCTTTTGTGCTGGCCCAGACTCCATTGCCTCCATCTGTGCTGATTGTGCGCACCTGTGGCAGTTGGGAACACTGCACATAGCAGTTTACAGGTGCTCCGCGATGCAGTATTGCCGGAATGCCAGAATGCCCTATTAGTGCCCTCATGATGCCGGTATTTGCATGTCCGCCTGACTTGTGATGTCCTCCTGTTAGCGGCATCCCAGTATTGCCGGCTTGAAGGGCCGCATGCCCCCGGCATTGCCGCTATTAGCGGCACCGTTATTAGCGGTGCCTCTAATACCGGGTTCTTAGGTCGAAATAGTCTGGAGCAGTTTGCGATGCCGGTAATCCTTTACCGGCATCGTTTTTCCATTACCTCCAACCTCGTAATGACCCCCTATGTATTTATGAAATTGTGACAATGCCTATGCTATGTGACATGCATTTCTGTTGTGGCCTGCGTGCAGTGTGAGTCAAGCCATTTTCGTATTTGTGTGGTGTGTGTCAGGTATGGCATTGACATGCTGCATGCATGGGCATGTGTCTGTGTCTGTGTCTGTGCTGCGGACGGCTTCTAGCCAGGGATGTGTCAAATGTATATGTATTGGGCCATGCATTGCCTCTTTGGACGTTCTAATTGGTGGACTATCATCATACTTAGCATTACAGTGTTTTCTTAGGACACTCGCCTCCATCCGCCGATGACATGGCGCTACGTTCCATGTCGCCCACACCTTCGATGGCCTCAATGCCAATCGTGTTGTGCAGATCTCCTCCCACCTGTTTGTGGACAGGATGTTCCTGACTCGCAGGTGCAGGTCATCCCATCTCTTCCGAACATCCTTTATTGTGCGGGGGGTGTTGCCTACCGCGCTGACTCTTTGGGCCACTAGTTGCCAGATTTCTTTTTTCTTTATCACTGCCTCTCTCTTGAGGCTGTTTGCGAAAACAACCTTGGCATTGTCAGCCAGGGTCTCAGCCAGCATTGTTAGTTCATCCTCATTAAAGCGCTCTTTGCGCTGGCGGGAGGTGCCTTCTTTTACTGCCTTGGGCATGATTTTGTTGTGGAAGGTTGATGTCTGTAGTCAGCAATATGCTCCAGGTCCTGTGTGCTGAGGGTGGTAATGGATTGTTTTTTTGAAGATGGCCACCGTGCTCTTTCCCGTTCCTGTGCGATGACGCTACTTCCGGTTCCGCTTATTTACGGGCACCAATAATAGCGCTTACCACTGATAGCGGTGCCCGCTAATGCCATTTCCATTGATGCCGGTAGTGCTGTCTGTGCTTTCCCTGATGCCGCTAAGGGCCATTTTTTGGACTTTAGCGGCATGCCGGTAATGCCTTTACCAGCATGGCGCAAAGCATGTGAACGCAAACTTGTAATAGCCCTCTATTAGCGGGCTCTTTTCCTCATGGACACATTATTTGTTTCAAATGTAAATCGAAGTGTTTATTAATTGAAAATTGTGTTAAACATTCTAACATTGATCGCTTGTTGATGAAATTGTTTTTTCTGCCATTGATATTTTAATGTTTAATATAACTACTATTTTTGATATTGTAACAGTTGTAAAAGCTCTTTGAGCTATACACAACTATAACAATAAAATATATGATCTGCCAAAAGAGTCACTGGTGCTGGGTTGCAATTCGCATCTCAGTCTATTTGAGAATGGATTTTTACGCATTTCCGAGTTTCTGAACTTCATATTTACCTTTGGCTTGTCTGTGCTTTTAGTGCATTCAGCAGTTTGCTCTGTAAACATCTGCAGTCCATATCACACTAGATCTTCTAATTGAGTGTTCGTCTATCAGGTTTTCAGATAGTTTGATTAGAAAAAGGTTGGATAGAGAATGCTGGAGCACATAGAATACCTTGTGCAGAATTCGCAAGAAGAGGAATCCGTTCAGGTACATCTAACCTGCTACTGTCCAAGCACAGTGGATAATGGTTTGGATGATTTTAAATTCTATAAACAAGTCCAAATGGACTAGCGATATGAACAAAATATTTGGTAGATCAAAAGTCCTGAGAAGTGGCTCTGGTGTGGCCACCGATTCTTTTCCTGTCCTGTACTGGGCTGATCAACCTTTTTTTCTAGTGTGTCCCAATCCAAGATTGTCTTTTTCTTGTGCAAGTTGCTTTGCTCTGTGAGATATGTGTCCTCCTAGGATGGGGACAGTGGTACAATGATGCTATTCCATGCAATCTGAATTAGGGGAACAGTGATCTGGCACCCAACGGTTGGGATCGTGTCTTAGAAGTTATGAGGAAGTTGAACAGATAAACTTGGTTTCATAGAATAAAACAGTATGGATGAGCCCATTGTCACGACAGGGAGAGGAATCAACATCACAAAACCACACAAGTAAGAATTTAAGCAAAGATTTCTTTGGGCACGGTACAATATTAAGTTTACAAAAAGGAAAAAAGAGAGACCTCAAAGCCCTTTTTCAGATCTCTATATGTCATTGAGCTTTACAAAATCATGGGAGCCTCAAAACACATTTTGTCTACCGACGAGACCCGTGGCTTCATCGAGTGAAGACTGGTGAATGTATTACTTTTCCCCCATTGATGATGTGTTCAGAGAGGCAAACTGCACCTCCCAAACATCTTCATGGTGTGGTGCTGAGGAAAACCAGGCCTGCCTTGCACAGGATTGTGTCTGAGAGGAGGCCATGGTGATGAGAAGCACTTTAAGTGTTCTGCATTTCAATATTAGCTCTGACAATGTATTTTTGAATTGCCACGGTGTTTTTTTTTATTTTAATGGAATTCCTTTATTTATTTATGTATCTATGGATGAAACAAAGCATATTGTGGACAATATACGAACCAAGCTTATGCACGTTTCGGCAGGGTCGTACTGGGCCATAAAATTGTCTCAGTCACCAATGAAAAACTGGCTCACAGTTGCAAATTGATATTTATTTATTTTGTGACCCTGCTTGAATAGTAGCCAGTGGGGAGTTTTATGATAAAATTATGATGCAAGTTGTGCATTTTAAAGAATATTTATTCAGCAATACTGGTCAAAACTATTAGCTGCCTAGTGAAGTAACTCATCAAACGGGCCACATTGACCAAGAAAGTGGCCCACTTTGACCAAATAAACTGGCCTACACTGGCATTTTGCATTCTTGGTTCGGCTATGGGCCTATTGCACTATAGGCCCGTCGGAGCCCTTTTTCGTTTCCTCTCCATAAACAGCTCCCGTATCTCCCTGGCAAGTGAGGCAAGACTATGCAATGACTCATCTACACTGCAACCTCAATTAACCTTGTTATTTTGAGGGGACAAAGCTGGTATGTGCTGTGTACCAAAGCTGAAGATGGAGAGGTCACAAACCCTTTGACATCCAAATGCGCATTTTAGATCCCAAACCATAGTCACACTCATGATCTAAGCTAGGTGCATGTGCAGCTTTTTCATATGGGCAATGATCTGTTTGCATGTTATATTATTTAGCTATGTTTTGTTGCATTTGAAACAAAAAGCAAAATGCTATGCAAGCGCAATCTGCAAAGCGAAACAGACACACTCAAAGCGGCAACGTGGCTTCCAATGTACCGTGCAATGAGCTTGTTTCTTGCTGTAACGTGCAAAGGATTGGTTAGTGGAAAGGCCTCTGAGTATTGTACAGTATAGCGCTTGATTTGCCTCCTAAGGTAATTCTCTTGTTTCACTCATATGGAGATGTAACTCCTTCACAGTGTCCACTTGCAAGGTGTTCTAACCTGTTTAATTGGGGGATGTCTGTCTGCCCAGGGCAACAATTCCTAGAAAACAAGCAATGTATAGAAGCTATAGGACTCGTAGCCACTAGTGTATTTATGTCTACACCTCCCTTGCTTTGCAAAGCTCTTTTAAAACAGATCCTTCAAATTCTGGTTTGTTATCATGTTTGCAGGATCCATTAATGGGTTATTTAAAAATAAAGTCCTTGTGGACTCCATGGTGGGATTTGCCAGTGATATCTGCTTTTTCTGCTGGTAAGACACCTGACTTAATTACAGTTAAAAGTTGGGGGTAACCCAGGTGCCCCACTGGCAATCTTCTGATTTGCCATTGTAGTAGCAGGCTAGTAAACAGAATTACAGGCACATTATTACCACAACAGCAAAGTTAGAATGAGGCGCAATGTGCATTGTCAAATGTAAGGGACCCACACCTAAATAGCGCATGAGTGTACTCATTTCAATGCATGGAAGTGAAAAGCATGCACCACTTAGTCAGGTTTATTAACTATTTGCAAGGAACACAGTTTCAATTCCCTTGCAGGTATTTCTGGCAAACCACAACTACCTTGACAGCAAAAAGGAATCCTGTGAAGCCACATGAAATTGCCTACAGCGAGGCACACACAAGGACCAGGGTATGCATAGAATGCACATTTGGACTCTTAAAAGTTAGATTCCAGTATCTACACCAGACTGGAGGGGCACTTATGAACAGCCCAGAGAAGGTTGGAAGATGGTCCTGGTTTGTGTGATGATGCATAATATGTGCATCACGAAGAATGTACCATTGCTTGCTGAGGAGGTTGTGGCATAGGCAGATTGAATGGAGGAGGGTGATGAGACATTGCAGAAGGAAGGGATGGGCGTATGCAGCAACAAGAACTGATAGATGATTATTTTTTTTCTGGAAAAGAAATCCACACTACACAATGCAAATAGATACATCACTGTATTAAAATCTATCTCACAACCCAAAGGACTAACAGACCCGACGTCCTCCCTCTTGTCCCCCACGACTGGGCCCAGGAACAGCGAGATCTGCAGGAACTGCCAAGAACAATTGCCTCAGCTACAGCTTTCCTTCATTACCAAGGTACTGTGCAAAAGGTTTGTGAAACTTTACCAACTTTGGAGTCTTGTTCGCTCCTAATCCAACATATAACTTTTTTTCGTGCAAACTACTTCTAAGAATATTGGCAAAGACTTAATTGTTTACTACCAGAACTGTGCTATCCTATCCAAGATACTGATCCATTGACTTTGGCCCAGGCCTAGTGAATTGAATTGCCTCTTGTAGTGAACTAAAACAATTTGCCCTGCCTAAGAAAGTTTTTGTGTTTAATTCTTATAACCTGTGTCTTTTTACCCGCTTTTAAAGTTGCTGTTGTGCCGTTTTGCTCCCACTTCTCGGGAGCTTACCTTGTTCAGAAACGTATTGGTTGGGTAGTGGAGTGTATTGAGCTGCTTATTGCGAGTGGAATATTTTACAAATGACTGTGTAAATAAATTAATATTGTTTTACCAAGAAACCTGGAGTAAGTGTTTGAACCACTGTGATTGCAAGTCCTTTGTGTAACACCTTGTACTGCTCACATCCCTCTTGAGATAAGCCTGGCTGCTCAGCCCTGCTAGCACAAAGCTGTGTAATACAGACTGATACCAAAGGTGAGATTGTGCTTACACCGATAGTCTTAATTGTGTGTAGTGTTCCCAAAGGGTATTGTATGTAATTCTGCCTAACACAGGTACACCTTTAATCCCGCATTTTTGGCTGGGATTTTGCTGCAGGTTCCAGATGTCTGGAGTGACTGGGTGGCTGAAGAGGTACTTGGGGTTGCACGTTGATGGGTACAGGATGTAGAGGTGCTACATCAAAGCCAGTTGCAAAATACACACTGGCTTCCTTGTCTTTTTTAGTGAGAGAAAATACCTAGATTCTGTTGTGATGTAGTTGCATAAAATACACGGAATGGTCAGAGGTCTGGGTCCATTGACGTATGTGGGTCTCACGCCTGTCCTGTGCACAGTGCACTAGGATGTGAGTTGACTATGCAGCATCAACATTACTTAGCTGGTGTATCCAAGGTGCATGTGTGTAATTGTGCTGGTGTGATGGCTACGGTGTGTCCCCTTGGTTGCTGATGCAGGTGGATACAATCCTAGGACTACATTTGTGAAGGTGTCTGTCCACCCCCGTATGTCCTGCCATGCCTGTGATAGCACTCTGACTCATGGGGTGTATACATTTTTGGATGCTGTATGGTGCATGTTTGGGGGCCTGGTAATAATCATCTGACATGATGCATATTGCATGACAGGGGTATTTCTGGGTTGCTGGTCAAGGTATTGTGCATTGTTGGATTTCGCGAGTGCATGAAGCGACCAGTCTGTTGTGTGGCTACCATCATTGTCCTGGGAGGATAGCTCAGCGGCAGCGTGCGGGTCTTGGAAGCAAGACGACACAAAGCAACAACATGTTCGATCACCGGGTCCGCGCTTAGAAACCTCTGGGTGTTTAAGCACGTTATAAATACGTAACTAAGACAAAAAAATAAACAAATAAATAAATTAATTAATTACGCAACTAAGAAAAACAACCAATTCCTGTAACAGCGCCTCAATGCCTGCAGGCTGTGTTAGCGCTTTATAAATGTAAAAAAAATAAAAATAAAAATCATTGAGCTAATTCGGAACCCACATCCCATAGTGGATTCAAACGCCTAAAAAGCACAGCTTATTTAATGGTTTTCTGTGTGGTTCATCAAAGTATTTGCTGAAGACTCAATTGATCCTGGATCTACTTACCTGGTCACACTGTCACATGGTACAGAGGACTTTTATAACTGTTTCCTTACGAAACCATTCTGTTGTGGATACAATAATTCAGTGATTTCATGGAGTCCTTCCGATTTCTTCATGTAATAACCAAACCCATGCTTTTCCTAAGACTAACTGGCCTTTAGCTGTCAACCTTCACTTGGTCCACACGACAGAGTGATACATTACAAATGTCTTTCAAAGTTACATAGCTAATAGAGAACCTATGCATGTTTGCGATATAAGAGAGGACAATTTTAAAGAAAACAGACACAGACATTAAGCAACAGGTGTGCACCTCTGCCCGAAGAGCCTTCTATGAATGCTTTCTGCCATTTCTTTATGTACCTTTCTTAACACATTGGCTGACTCCGTGTATAATGTTGCAGGTTTCCTCTTCAGCGCAGGTGTGAGGCAAACAAGAGAACTGTCCGGAAGAAGAGCAGGTGCACTGCAGCAGGCAGTCCACTGACAGAACCTGATCATTTTCCTGCAAAGGATTGGAAACAGCAGGTAAAAGCAGTTTTGAGAGACAATGTATATAGAAGAAAACAACGTTTTATATATCTGGAAGTGCAAGGGAATTGATATATCAGAAAGTGGAAGACAGTGCCTGCCAGGCAGCGTTTACTTTTGTTGGTGAGCGTGGCTTGCTATACTGTCATGATAAGCAATATACACCATTGAAATGCAACCATCCCCGCATGATCGCATGTTGGAGAGGGTTTCATTTCAACTGGGACCACTGCTTATGGTAAGCAGTGTTCCCAGTTCAAATGAAACCCTCTCTAACATGCAAGCATATTAGAGAGCAATAAAGTGTGCTAGTACATGCTCACTGCTGTGTACTTTGGATCCCTATGGGGTTGGCCTGCTTTATGCCTGGGCAGGCAGACCCCATAGAAATCTCCAACATCAGCACCGGCATAAAAATCCATGCAGGTGCATATCCTGGAGTATTTGTATGGAGGAGAGGAAGGATGTTTGTGGCCTCACATTAGCATCTGCTAATTAGCAGACAGACTCCATTGTAATCCATTATACAACTCTGATTGCAAAGCATATTTCCAGGTGCTGTTTTATTTCCCACAAAGCAAAGAATAAAGATGCATTTCTGAGGGGATGCTCATTACACACGAGTTTGTTACTTTTGAAAATCAGTCCAAACAATAACATATAGAAAAGACAGTTGAACAATCTGGGGGACTCGACACCTGTATGTGTGGAATGTCACCTGATTCTGCAAGTTCTCTAGGACATTGTGCGGGCTCAATGCAATGCATGGGAGATTGAGACGACCACATACAACATATGTCCCGAATACAGTGGAAGTCTGAATAGTGGGAGTGCCGGATCCTCATATGTGGCATGCCACTGCTGTACATCTCTACATACTCAGTTTGCAATAATTTCACCCCCACATTTAGCACAAAGCTTGACCACACAATGACCAGCTACATGCTCTGGCACATTACTGTAGCATGTAGACAATGGACCTCATTATAACTCCGGTGGTAGCCATGCTGGTAAAAGTTGCAGGCTACCGCCAGAGTTGTGTTTTTTTCCGGCGTCTGAAAATGTAACTCCCCATTCCCATTTGGGTCCCATACGACACGGTGCCGGTGCTTCCGTCAAAGTCTGTGAGCGGCTGCCATCCCGCCCCCCAGGTCTGACATGGCGGGCAGGATGGCAGCCGCTCACAGAACTCGGAGTGTGCCGGTCTGGTAACAACAGGCTTACCGGCACCGTTGTTACCGGAACGGCACACTAGAAATGAGGCCCAATATATTGAAGAGCACTGAGAGAAGTATGTCTGTGGGTTTCTTACACATGTGTTGACCTTTTGAGGACTGGCTGTATTTGGGAGAGAGGAATCCCAGGAGACTGTGGAAGATGCTTAACCTTATACTGCATAATAAAATGAGCAGGAATATACAAACCTTATAGAATTGTCCATTCTTTAAACAGCCACAGGTGCTTACAGGGACACAGTTCTGACCATCCGTGACAAAGCCCTGATCACACTGGCATCCCGCAGAACAGACGTTCGGGCATTTTGTGGGATCTGAGATTCCGGAACATGTTGTGGTGCAAACATCAACACAAGTTGAGTAATGGCTGTTTGCTGGACAGTTTATCTCTGCAGTATTGAAAAACAAAGGGTAACATCAACAACAGAGTTGTGTTTTTTGCACATTGTCAGGTTATTCACACACACCAGATCACGAAAATAAAATATTGCATCATAACATACATAATTATAGAGAATATGTGCAGAACACAAAGGTATATTTTGCAATAATTATGTGCAATACAATAAGTACCCATAACTGCAAAATTTACATATTCCAGGAGTAGGTGAGACTAATGTCCATATTTAAAAGATGATTGACTTGCTCTGAACAGAGAGATGTGCAGTAATATGCCACTCTATATGTGAAATCTTGCCATTATGACACAGTTCTAAGTGAAGCATCTACTGCCCTACAGTCAGATCTAATGCCGGAACATGCAACACTCCTTGTGGGAGCCAGTGACTGCAGGGTCCATAGAACCCCCCAATGGAGGGTCTCTGCTAAACTGATTCAACTCTCAAGCACCTACCCCACACAACATACTCTGCATGTGCTCTGCCACCACTGGGGTGTGCAAGCATAGTGTATGCCCAAGTCTTCATTAAAAGTGGTTATTTTTTGCCTAACAAATGCACAGAGGCACTCATGATTCCTACATTACCAAGTTTCAGATCTCCAAGCATGGGAAGAAAAGCCCCCCCAAAAATGTGATCCCTCAAAGTTAGATTGATCATATATGTGTAGCTGCGGTCAAGCAAGTAGATGAGGGTGTGCAAGGTGATGGGTAGCTCTTTACCACCTGGAATTAAAAGTCGAGCAAGAATAAGTATGCTTTATATTCTTTATGTCTATTAGATGTGGGTGTATTACATGTATGTTGTTTAAGGCTATTCTATGTGTAGACATCTCTGAAAACCTAGATAGAAATGTAGGTTATTTAGTTACCTTGTGGCTCAACAGTGTGGTCACTGCTATGTAAGGGCCTCAATAATTAATCGCAATGTCCTTACTAAGTGACTGGTCCCCAATACTGTACCCAAAACCAAAGGTAAATCACAGTACATACTTAGTCACAGAAGTGAACAAGATACAGTTCATCAATTTTATAATACGTTTTAAATACCTGGTCTTAAAATCCTGCCTGCAATTGAATCAGTAATTCTGTCCAAACATGGGTGCAGGTGGAGGTAAATGCACCACTACCCACTTCTCCAACGCAATGGCATCTCTGGACTGCACCATGTGGCATTGGTGGCACCCAAGTTATCAGAGCACATGTTCGAAACATGAAACAATGCAATTCTCCAAATGCGCAATATACGTGCGACATAGACCTCAATGTGACCCGCTGCTGTGCCCGATTCCAAGGTTCAAGTCATAACACCGTGGTCCTACAGAGCAGTACCCTTCCTGCATACTTGGAGATCCACAGAGGACAGCACACTTGGGTCGTAGGTATGTTTCCACAAAGGTGAAAGTGGAAGTGAGTTGGGAGAGGGGGGGGGGGGTGGTTAAAGATACACCATGCACATATAGCACAAAGTGTCCTGGGGCATGATCCAAATGGCTGCATAAACACCCCATGCCATGTCCACGCCACACTAATGCAGTTGGGCTGAAGATACCACACGTTACAGAATGCATAGGACACCAGAATTAAAATGCATTTTTGTGGTTGATTATCCCCTCCCCTACCCCGCAAGTATGATGACAGGCTCAGGTGGCCACCCATGGCAGCATAACGGATAGCATCCCACTATACCCATAGCACACAACTATCCAGAGACATACAAAACACCAATCAAATAAACACTGCAAGAGGCAAACATCATATACACCAGAATGTCCAAGAAAAATGTAGTACTGGCGCAACAGGCAAAGTAACCATTGTTCAGGGACGATTGGGGAATCCAGACTATGGGGGTTATGGGTATATGCATATGTTGCAGAGCAGGATCCTCTTTACGGGTTTGTTGGTATCATGGTGGTAAATACGCCCAGATAACACCAAACTGTAACACTGTTAGTGGAACAGGGTCTGGCGGTATTACCGCTGGATTATTAGAACCCGCAATGGTTGTAAATCCCCATTCCATGGAGTCCCAGTGGACTCCATGGTGGGATTTACCGGTAATATCTGCTTTTTTTGCAGGTTAAGGCACCCGACTTACCTACAGTTAATAGTTAGAGGTAACCCAGGTGCCCCACTGGCAATCTTCTGATTTGCCAGTGTGGTAGCAGGCTAGTAAACAGAATTAGTGGCACGTTATTACCACAACAGAAAAGTAAAAAGGAGGCCCATTGTGCATTGTCAAATGTAAGGGACTCACACCCCAATAGCACTAGAGTGTACACAATTCACTGCATGCAAGTGAAAGCATGCACCACTTAGGTCCATTAATTATTTGCAAGGAACACAGTTTCATTGCACTTGCAGGTGCCTCTGGCAACCCACAACTACCTTGACCCCAAAAAGGAATCCTGTGAAGCCACATGAAATTGCCGACAGCGAGGCACACAGAAGGACCAGGGTATGCATAGAACGCACATTTGGACTCTTGAAAGGTAGATTCCAGTATCTACACCAGACTAGAGTTTGGGAGATGGTCCTTGTTTGTGTGACGATGCATAATATGTGCATCAGAAGGAATGTACCGTTGCCTGCTGAGGAGGTTGTGGCATAGGCAGATTGAAGGGAGGAGGGTGACGAGAAGGATGAGATGGGCGCATGCAGCAACAAGAATTGATAGATGATTATTTTTTCTGGAACAGAAGTCCACACTACACAATGTAAATAGATACATCACTGTATTAATATCTATGTTACAACCCAAAAGACTAACAGACCTTTACTTGTGACGCAAACTCCATTTATTAAGTCTGTGAAATCCACGCCCTCAAACCTCCCTCAATCCCCAACGCTGATTCCCTCCCACCTCCCTGAATCCCGAACAAACATGCTCTCCCACCTCTCTCAATCCCCAACACCCATTCCTTCCCACTTCAATCAGTCCCCAAAGTCATGTTGGAGTCAAGCAACTATTTATATGGTGTTTCTCTTGGCCAGAAAGTTCCCTTGGGGTGTGAGTGTCGGTGCACAACAACCTCCTATGGGCACTCCCTGCTTGTGACCCTTCTGTGTTACGCTCACCTTGTCTCTGCGGGGACGTCGGGAGCCGATGTGTGGAGTGTCTGCTTCCCTGCTTAGAGGCACTGACGTCTTTTGTTCCCTGGACTGGCCTTGGGTCAGCTCCTATTACAGGGGAAAGGGTGGAGAGTGAGACTGTCTGTGCCTGCCAACTGTGACCCCCCACAGTGCTCCTTCCACACATGTTCCCCACTCCGGGGTGCTCTCACCTTGTGTACTTGTTTGTTGGGCTCTCCTTCCTGCTTAGTCTCAGCAGGGGTGCAATGTCCTGTCGGATCCAGTTACTTCACTGACCCTTGAAGTTGAGTGGCGCCCAGTACTGCTGTGCTCTCAACTCGTGTTGCTTGTGTTGCTCTGCTTGTTATTGTCTGTGTAATCCGTTGTATTGTATGTTGTCCGTGTCCAGTTATCTGTGTTGTTCTTTGCTGCTGCCGCAGTCCATGCTCGTTTCACTGTTGTGACTCATGTCGCTGTTGTGGCACTAAGCCCTCCTCGGTGTGCGTTGATTTGGTGCAACACGTGTGAGCGGCTGAGCCAGTGGGTTAGGGTGGCCAGCCTTGTGTCTAGGGGGCCAGCGCGAGCTCAGGTGCGGTTTGCGTGATCTAACCTGTTCTTTCTTTCTCTTTTCCAGGTACCCGTGAGCAGGCGCGATGAATTCACCCAGTTGATGGTGACGGAAGCGGTGAGTAATGCACAGCGGTGACAGGGCGCGATGAATGAGCTCAGTGGTTAACCTAGTTTTCCTTCTCTTGCTTCTGCAGGTGCCGGTGACCGATGAAAGCTGGACTTCTCGATGAAAGCTGGAGTGCTTGATGAACAACCGGGTAGTTGCTGGAGGCACAGGTAAGTCAGAGCAGGTGAGTATGCGAGGCCCGATGGTCTCTGGCTATTCTTTGCAGGTTTCTAGAGAGCGTTACACTGCTAACTGCAAAATAACACAAAGTATGCCTTAGGGCTTGGGTGGGGCTTATATAGCCAACCACGCCCTGCCACTCCCATTAAGCAATTAATTCCAGAAGCTCTCTGCCACACCCATGCTTGTAGCCTAATGCACGAGCTAATGGCTTAGAGCCACGCCCTTAACTGCAATTAGCACAGAAGTCAATCACTCAGTGGCATACCGACTATACCTGTGTTTTCCTTGAGGTTAGCTCCATGAGCCTGGTGCTTTGAGGCTTGATCCACTCAGGACACTTAATGTGCCCCAATGTTCCCACTGCTGCTGGGCTGGGGCGATGTGGTCTGCTCATCGTGACAGTACTGCCCCCCCAAGGCCCCTCTTAAGGGCGGTTTTCTCCCTGGTCCTAGTTTGATCGGGTGATTGTGATGAAGGCCCTTGACCAACCGTGGAGCATGGACTTGGTCGCTGGGTTCCCATTTTCTATCCTGAGGTCTGTATCCTTTCCAGTCCACAAGGTAGTACAATGTGGACTTTGTCACCTTGGAATCCAGGATGTCCTTGAACTCAAATTCAGGTTTGCCATCCACAACCAACGGAGCTGGTGATGGTGTAAACCTTGTCCCTGGTGGCACTGGCTTTAGAAGTGGAACACCGGGTGGATGTGCATGTTGGAGTGTAGGGATAGTTTCATAGCAACAGGATTGATGATGGCCTCGATGGTATATGGACCTCTGGACCGTGGATGACATTTTTTTGGTCCCTTTTGGTCCCTTCAGGGGTACGTGCTTAGATGCTAACCATACCGTATCGCCGACCTGGTAAGCTGGAGCTTCCTTTCGGTGTTGGTCAGAAAACTTTTGTCTTTCCTTGGCTTTGACGAGGTGTTCAGTTGCTTCCTTGAAAACACAAGTGATTGTGGAGTGCAAGATTGTTACTGCTGGTATCTCCAATGTATCAGGTGGATCAAAAACAGATATCCGTGGGTGTCACCCCTATACGGTGTAGAAGGGGGTCTGTTCGGTGCTGGAATGGATGGAATTGTTGTATGCGCATTCTGCTATCCACAGCATGTCTTTCCATGCACCTCAGGTATTGCTCCAGTGTCTGGTTTGTCCATTCGTTTTGGCCAACGGTCTGGGGTGATGGACTGTAGATAGGCGAACATTGATTTGTGCGAGTTTGCAGCTCTTTCTCCATAAGTTAGAAACAAACTGGCTGCCTCCGTCTGATATCAGAATCAATGGGAATCCGTGTAAGCGAACAACTTGCTCCAGAAACACCCTTGCCATAGTGGACGCAGTCAGCAGGCCTTTTAGTGGGATGAAGTGGGCCATCTCTGAGAACAGGTCTATCACCCCTTGAATGGTGTTGTAGCCCTTGCGGGGAGGCAGGTCTGTGATAAAGTCGAGTGGCAGCATGTGCCAGGGTGTAGGAGGTATAGCCAGGGGACGAAGAAGACCCCAATGTCTTCGTTTTTGGGATTTGTTCTGTGCACAGATCGCGCAAGTTAACAGATATTGGGCCACATTCATCCGCCAGATTGGCCACCAGTAGTTCCTCTTGATTTTGGTCATCATCTTGATGATTCCCGGATGTCCCTCTATTAGTGAGTCGTGGTAGTTGCCAATGGCTTGGTGTTGCAGCCTTTTGCATGGAATGTAGAACATTCCTGGTAATAAGGTAGCACTTCCGTGATCGTATTATTTTATCCTTTCATCACCCAGGCTTGTTGGGCTTCCTGGTTCATAAGACGTTGAACTTCGGCTTACAGGTCATCCAGAGGTGAATCAGTGACAAGAGCGCCCAGAATCCTTTCTTCCGGGATGATAGCTAAGGGGACTGGTATTGCGTATGCATCTTCACCCTCAGCCATACGGGACAGCGCGTCTGCTTTTCCATTGCACACCCCCGGCCGGTACGTGATCACGTAGTCGTATTCCGCTAAAAAGAGGGCCCAGCAGAGCTGACGAGAAGACTGTGCTTTGGCTGATATCAAGTATTACAGATTGTGATGGTCTGTAATCACTGTGACTGTGTGCCTGGCCCCTAGGAGGTAGTGTCTGCATGCCTTGAACGCCACTTTAATGGCCAGGAGTTACTTGCGTGACCAGAATGCTACCGGGTGTAACTGGCCGGTATCTGGGTTTCTCTGGGAGAGGATTGCTCCCATGGTGACGCTGGAGGCGTCAGTTTGTACCACATATGGGAGATCGGGCCGAAGGTGTTGCAGGACCGGGGCTGTGGTAAACTTCCGCTTCAACTCCTTGAAGGCCTCTTCTGCTTCTGTGGGCCAACTAAAGCGTTTTTTCTTACGAAGTAGCGAGGTAATCGGATGGATGATCTGGGAGAATCCTGGAATAAACCGGCGGTAGAAGTTCGCAAAACCGAGAACGCTCTGAACTCCTTTCACAGATGTTGGTGATGGCCAGTTTAGAATGGCGTCCACTTTGCGGATGTCCATTTGAATGCCACGCAGGGTCAGGATGAAACCCACAAACTCGACTTCAGTATTGTGGAAGGAGCATTTTTCTAGCTTGGCGTACAGATGGTGTGCCAGAGTTTCTGGCGGACCGGTTGGGCGTGGGCGACATGATCTTGCCTTGAAGTTGAGTAGATCAGGATATTGTTGATGTATACTAAAGTGCAGACATGAAGCAACTCCCAGAGAACATCATTCCTAAAGAACTGAAACGCTGCCAGGGCGTTGCATAGCCCAAGCGGCATGACCTGGTACTCGTACAGACCATACTTAGTACGGAAGGCAGTTTTCCATTCGTCTCCCTTTTTAACCCTTACCAGGTGATAGGCCCCTCTAAGGTCTAGCATGGTGTAGATCTGAACGTCCTTGACTTGGTCTAAGAGTTCTGGGATAAGTGGCAAAGGGTATCGGTTCTTTACTGTGATGTGGTTCAGGGACCTGTAATCTATGCAGGTCCTCAAATCTCCTTCCTTTTACGCACAAAAAAAAGGGGCGAGGCTGCGGGAGACTTGGGCGGACGGATGAAGCCGTTTGCCAGGTACTGGTCCAGGTAGGTCTTTAGGTGGTTGTTTTCTTGTTCCGTTAGTGCATAAATCTGGCTACAAGGAATCTGTGCCCCAGGTATAAGGTCGATTTGGCAGTCGTAGGGCTGGTGTTGAGGAAGTGTGTTTGCTTGTTCCTTCTGGAAGACATCTTGATAGTCTAGATATTCTGGTGGCAGTGTCCCTATCATACCAGTCGTTGCTCTTCCCTTCAGGAGGAACTTCACCTGTCCACCCAAGGGGGATTTTTCTTCATAGCAAGTTTCTGTGCAGTCACCACAGAAGGTTAACACTCCTAAGCGTCAATCGATTTGAGAATTTTGGGCCTCCAGCCAGGGTATTCCCAGGATCATCTGGAATTGCAGAGCACTGATGAGATGAAAAATTATGTTCTCCCGATGACCATCCTGGCACAGAAGGGTCACTTCTTCCGTCCAGCGTGTTACAGGAAGCGAGGATAATTGGGTGCCGTTGACTGCCGTGATGTTTTCTTTTGCCAATTTCTTCCAGAGGGGTAGACCCATCCTTTCTGCCAAGTCTTGATCCAGGTGATTGCCAATTGCACCGCTGTCCATGAACGCTTCCAAGGCGTGCATTTTGGACGGCTGGTCATGACTTATCAGGATGACTGGTATGACTAGGTGCGAGGTCTGAGGTAATTCCTTCTCCTTGCTCAACAAATGGACCCCTATGCTTTACAGGCATTGGAGTTTCCCGAAACGGTTGTCTGTGGCCCCCACTGTCTTTCTGGGTGGTTTCACGGGGCACTCATGAAGAAAATGGCTTGGCTTGCCGCAGTATAGGCAAAGCTGCTGTTGCCTTCTCTTTTCTCATTCAGCTTTGGTAAGAGGGCTCCGCAAGCCTCCAATTTGCATTGGTTTGGGATGGGTCTTGGGTTGCCGAGGTTGAGCTTCTTTGGGTCGCACATACACTGTCGTCCTTCTGACCGGGATCGATCGTTCTTCCGGTCCTGTATCCTGTGGTCTAGTTGCACTGCCAAGTCAATGTATTCCACACACCCTTCGGGTGGGATCACTACCTGAGCCAACACGTCCTTTAACTCTCCTCGCAAGCCCGGTAGAAGAGCGTGGTTCTTTTTTCTTCTAGCCAATTAGTGTCAGCCACTAGCCTATTAAAGGTGGCGATGTACGTTAATAGATCCTGTTTACCTGGTCGGAGAGATAGCAGCATGTTATCCAAGGCTTGACCTCTATTGTGCCAGGCGAATAGCTTCACGAGCTTGTGTTAGAAACCCCTCAAATCACAAAGCAATGGATCATCACGGTTGACCAAGGGAATTGACCAATCTGCAGCAATGCCTCCCAGAAAAGAGAGCACAAACACGACTCTTGACTGGTCGTTTGGGAAGGCCCCTGGTCTGCACAGGAAGTGCAAGTGGCACTGATTCATGAATATTGCATATTTATTGGTATCACCTGTAAAGCGTTCGGGCGGGGTAAGAGGTACAGCTCCAGGGAAGACAACCTGCATGGGCGTGGACTGCGGAGGTCGCGGGGTTTGCCCTGCCTGCGTTTGTAGTAACTGCTGGGCTAGTTTTTCCATGCGATCACGGTTTACAATGAGTTCTCTTCTCAGGGCATTGGTTTCTTGTCGGGCAGCGTGCACCTTGGCACACAACTCCTCCAGTAACTGGGCTAATTGGTTGGTGGGGTCTGAGGCTTCAATGATGGCCCAGGCAGAGGTTTGGGAGAGGCTTTGCATTCTGTTACGCTCACCTTGTCTCTGCGGGGACGTCGGGCACTGGCGTGTGGAGTGTCTGCTTCCCTGGTTAGAGGCGCTACACGTTTTTTTTTCCCTGGACTGGCCTTGGGTCAGCTCCTACGACAGGGGAAAGGGTGGTGAGTGACACTGTCTGTGCCTGCAACCTGTGACCCCACCATGCTCCTTCCACACGTGTTCCCACTCCAAGGTGCTTTCACCTTTGTATTTGGTTGGTGGGCTCACCTTCTGGATTAGTCTCAGCAGGGGTGCAGTGTCCTGTAGGACCCAGTTACTTCACTGACCCTTGAAGTTGAGTGGCAACCCAGTACTGGTGTGGTCGCAACTCGTGTTGCTTGTGTTGCTCTGCTTGTTATTGTCCCTGTAATCTGTTGTATTGTATGTTGTCCCTGTCCAGTTACCTGTTTTGTCCTTTGCTGCGTGCCGCAGTCCGTGCTCGTTTCACTGTTGTGACTCATGTCGCTGTTGTGGCACTAAGCCCTCCTCGGTCTGCGTTGGTTTGGTGCAATGCGTGTGAGCGGCTGAGCCAGTGTGTCAGGGTGGCCTGCCTTGTGTCTAGAGGGCCAGTGTGAGCTCAGGTGTGGGTTGCGTGATCTAACCTGTTCTTTCTTTCTCTTTTCCAGGTACCTATGAGCCGGCTTGATGAATGAATCCAGTCGATGGCGACGGAAGCGGTGAGTAATGCGCGGCGGTGACAAGGTGCGATGAATGAGCTCAGCGGTTAATCATGTTTTCCTTCTCTTGCTTCTGCAGGTGCCGGCGACCGATGAAAGCTGGAGTCCTCAACGAACAACCGGGTCGTTGCTGGAGGCACAGATAAGTCAGAGCAGGTGAATATGCAAGGCCCGATGGTCTCTGGATTTTCTTTGAAGGTTTCTAGAAGATTGCTGGCAGGAGTTCCTCAGAGAGCGTTACGCTGCTAACTGCAGAATAACGGGAAGCATGCCTTAGGGCTTGTGTGGGGCTTATATAGCCAATCACGCCCTGCCACTCCCATTGTGCAATGAATTCCAGAAGCTCTCTGTCACACCCATGATTGCAGCCTAATGCACAAGCTAATGGCTTAGAGCCACACCCTTAATTGCAATTAGCACAGAAGTAAATCACTCAGTGGCAGACTGACTATACCTGTGTTTTCCTTGAGGTTGCTCCATGAGCCTGATGCCAGAGCACCAGGACTGGGTCCAGGTAGCCCTCCTTTGAGGCTTGATCCAGTCAGGGCCCTTAATGTGCCCCAATGTTCCCACTGCTGCTGGGCTGGGGCGATCTGGTCTGCTCATCGTGACATTCTGTGGGGGTAACAGGGACAGATCTTACAGACTCCAGGCCATGCATGTGTTGCTTCATGAAGAGACGTGCCCTCTGCATATTGATCACACCAGATGACAGTATCTTGGTAAGCTCCCACAAAGTTTGGTGATGATGCTTTAGATGATTACAATGAAGCTGTCCAATGCACCAAGCGTCTAATGGACCAATTCAAAAGAATTAGGTTCAAAAGCATCAATTCTTTCCAAATAAATGTAGATATGCTTTTGACATCTGTTCATCAAGAAAGTATCGCCATATCTAAATATTCTTTTAATATCTGTTCATCAAGAAAGGATCGCTTGCACATGTTTTGACTTCTTATTAACTGGTCTTCATCAGGATGTTAAAACGTCTTCACAATAACACCTTACACATGGTCCCTAGTTCAAACCAATTCATAAGTACAGCTTCAAGAATGTCCAAGAAGTGTAAATCACACCTTGTGCCAATTCATTGACTTCCACTTCACTAGGGCGGTGAAAATGACACTAGAGGTGGCAGCTGCTTTTAGATACACCATTAATCCCACATTTTTGACTGGGATTTTGCAGCAAGTGCCAAATGTCTGGAATGACTAGGTGCTGAAGAGGTGCTTGGAGTTGCACGTTGATGGGTACAGGATGTAGAGGCGCTACATCACAACCAGTTGAAAAATTCACACTGGCTACCTTGTCTATTTTTATTGAGAGGAAAGACCTAGATTCCGTTGCGATGTAGTTGCATAGAACAAAGGGAACCTTTAGAGGTCTGGGTCCACTGAAGTATGTGGGTCTCATGCCTGTCCTGTGCACAGTGCACTGGTATGTGAGTTGCCTATGCAGCATCAACATTACTTAGCTGGTGTATCCAAGGTGCATGTGTGTCATTGTGCTGGTGTGATGGCTACGGTGTGTCCCCTTGGTTCCTGGTGCAGGTGGATACTGTCCTAGGACTACATTTGTGGAGGTGTCTGTCCACCCCCACATGTCCTGCCATGCTTGTGATACTACTCAGTGACTCATGGGGTGGGTACAATTTTGGATGCTGTGTGGCACATGTTTGGGGGCCTGGTAATAATCATCTGACATGGTGCATATTGCATGACAGGCGTATTTCTGGGTTGCTGGTCAAGACATTGCGCATTGTTGGCTTTCAAGAGTGCATGAAGCGACCAGTCTGTTGTGTGGCTACCATCATTGAGCTAATTCTGAACCCACATCCCATAGTGGATTCAAACCCCCAAAAAACACAGCTTATTTAATGGTTTTCTGTGTGGTTCATCAAAGTATTGGTTGAAGACTCAATTGATCCTGCATCTACTTACCTGGTCACCCTGTCACATGGTGCACAGGACTTTTGTAACTGTCTCCTTACGAAACGATTCTGCTGTGGATCCAATAATTCAGTGATTTCATGGAGTCCTTCCATTTCTTCATGTAATAACCAAACCCATCCTTTTCCTCAAATTAACTGGCCTTTAGCTGTCAACCTGCACTTGATCCACACTACAGAGTGATACATGACACCTGTCTTTCAAAGATATATAGTTAGTAGAGCACCTAGGCATGTTTGCGATAGAAGAAAGGACAATGATGAAGAAAACAGACACAGACATTAAGCAATAGGTTGTGCACCTCTACCCGAAGAGCCTTCTATGAATGCTTTCTGCCATTTCTTTATGTACCTTTCTTAACACATTGGCTGACTCCGTGTATAATGTTGCAGGTTTCCTCTTCAGCGCAGGTGTGAGGCAAACAAGAGAACTGTCCGGAAGAAGAGCAGGTGCACTGCAGCAGGCAGTCCACTGACAGAACCTGATCATTTTCCTGCAAAGGATTGGAAACAGCAGGTAAATGCAGATTTGAGAGACAAAGTATATAGAAGAAAACAACATTTTATATATCTGGAAGTGCGATGGAATTGATATATCAGGAAGTGGAAGACAGTGCCTGCCAGGCAGCGTTTACTTTTGTTTGTGAGCGTGGCTTGCTATGCTGTCATGACAAGCAATATACACCATTGAAATGCAACCATCCCCGCATGATCGCATGTTGAGGAGAGTTTCATTTCAACTGGGACCACTGCTTATGGTAAGCAGTGTTCCCAGTTCAAATGAAACCCTATTTAACATGCACGCATATTAGAGAGCAATATATTGTGCTAGTACATGCTCACTGCTGTGTACTATGGATCCCTATGGGGTCGGCCAGAGGTCGAAGTGGGTGGGAGCGGTGCTCCCATACTTTTTATTTTTAAGTTTCACTGTTCCTATACTTTTATTTTAAAAAGCAACCGTTCTGGAATGGTTTAGTTTTAAAATAAAAGTTTAGGAGGAAGTTGAAGCTTGCACTTCAGTGCAGTGCACTGCACATTCCCATAAATAGCAGGTGTGTTTGTTTGGGGGTTTGGATTGTGCGTGGAAGGGGGCGCAGGGATGGGGTTTATGGGGAGCGGGGCAGACCAGTGGGGAACATAGTTCCACTACTTCTTTTCGTACATTTCAACCACTAGGGTCGGCCTGCTTTATGCTTGGGCAGGCAGAACCCATAGAGATCGCCAACATCTGCACCGACATAAAAATCCATGCAGGTGCATATGCTGGAGTATTTGTATGAAGTGAGGAGGATGTTTGTGGCCTCACATTTTCATCTGCTAATTAGCAGACAGATTACATTGTAATCCATTATACAACTCTGCTTGCAAAGGATATTTCCAGGTGCTGTTTTATTTCCCTCAAAGCAGAGAGTAAAGATGAAGAGTAAAGGCGATTTCATCTTGTTTTACTCTTCACAATTACACCCTGCTTTTGGAATTTTTAAAACTGCAAAGAGGGGCAAGCAATCCGTAAATGTAAGCACTGGTTGCCCCCTACATACAATTAGCATATATTACAAAAATGATCCATATTGAATTCTGCCTGCTCATTCACTGGAGCTAATTTGAGGTTTATTCCATTGGCATCCGTTTGTGTTACTCCGGTACGAAAATGTAATGCAGGCAAGAGCATTCCTGAGACGGAGGAAGAAAGCAAAGCGGAGATGGCACCTACGATAAGTTGCTCACCTATGCCTCAGGATGGCAGGGGAACGAGCTAGCGCAGAAAAAAAAATGTAAAACAGTGTTATGTTTTTTTTGCACCACTCACTAAAATATGGCCACCTGATGCTTCTATTTTGCGACACTGTCCTGTTTTTATGTTTGGACCATCTCATCTGACAATAAACGGATTAAGCAGAGCTGTGTGTTGTCTCATTTCTTCTTTTTTGAGTGTGTGAATTTGTCATGTATTATCACTTGTAGCACTAGGTAGGTGATCCCAATGTTGGGAGTTGTTGTTTCACATTTAAATCAAGGCTATGCAACTGGGGCATTTTACATAAAAGAGTGGACATCAATGCCCTCATCTGTAATATAATGTAGACAATCTGTACATCATCAGTGCTATTAAGTGAGAAACGCACATATAACATAATGGTGCAGCATATTGCAATGTTCAATAGACTATTGAACAATCACATGTAGCATCTATCCGTGTAGAGATCACGTATGATAATTATATGTTTAACTGCATTTCTGAGGGGATGCTCATTACACAGGAGTTTGTTACTTATGAAACTCAGTCCAAACAAGAACATATAAAAAAGACAGTCGAACAATCTGGGGGACTCAACACCTCTAGGTGTGGAATGTCACCTGATTCTGCAAGTTATGTAGGACAGTGTGTGTCTCAATGCAATGCATGGGAGAAAGAGAAGACCACATACAAAATATGTCTGGAATACAGTGGAAGTCTGAATAGTGGGAGTGCCGGATCCTCATATGTGGCATGCCACTGCTGTACAGCTCTCCATCCTCAGTTTGCAATCATTTCACCCACACATATAGCACAAATCTTGACCACACAATGGCCAGCTACATGCTGTGGCACATTACCGTAGGATGTAGACAATGGACCTCATTACAACTCTGGCACTAGCCGTGCCGGTAAAAGCGGCAGGCTGCGGCCAGAGTTGTGTTTTTATCCGGCATCAAAAAATGTAACTCCCCTTTCGCATTCAAGTCCCATAGGACTCAATGGGAATGGGGAGGATGGAAGCATGGCACTGTGTGCAACAATGCCAGTGCTTCCATCAAAGTCTGTGAGCGGCTGCCATCCCGCCCCCCAGGTCTGACATGGCGGGCAGGACGGCAGCCGCTCACAGAACTCGGAGTGTGCCGGTCTGGTAACAACAGGCTTACCGGCACCGTTGTTACTGGACCGGCACACTCGTAATGAGGCCCAATATACTGAAGAGCACTGAGAGAAGTATGTCTGAGGGTTTCTTACACATGTGTTGTCCTTTTGAGGACTGGCTGTATTTGGGAGAGAGGAATCCCAGGAGACTGTGGAAGATGCTTAACCTTATACTACATAATAAAATGAGCAGGAATATACAAACCTTATAGAATTTTCCATCCTTTAAACAGCCACAGGTGCTTACAGGGACACAGTTCTGACCATCCGTGACAAAGCCCTGATCACACTGGCATCCCGCAGAACAGACGTTCGGGCATTTTGTGGGATCTGAGATTCCGGAACATGTTGTGGTGCAAACATCAACACAAGTTGAGTAATGGCTGTTTGCTGGACAGTTTATCTCTGCAGTATTGAAAAACAAAGGGTAACAACAACAGAGTTGTGTTTTTTGCACATTGTCAGATTATTCAGCACACACCAGATCATGAAAATGAAATATTGCATCATAACATACTTAATTATAGAGAATATGTGCAGAACACAAAGGTATATTTTCTAACAATTATGTGCAATACAAGTACCCATACCTGCCAAATTTACAAATTCCTGGAGTAGGTGAGACCTATATCTATATTTAAAAGATTTCCATGCAGATTGACTTGCCCTGAACAGAGAGATGTGCAGTAATACGCCACTCTATATGTGAAATCTTGCCATTATAGCACAGTTCTAAGTGAAACATCTAATGCCCGCAGTCAGATCTAATGCCGAATCATGCAACACTCCTTTTGGAATGGTAGCCCCATGTGGCAGTGAATACCGGGCCCATAGAACCCCCCAATGGAGGGTCTCTGCTACACTTATTCCCCTCTCAAGCACCTCCCTCTCACAACGTACTCTGCATGTGCTCCGCCACCACTAGGGTGTGCAAGCATATTGTATGCCCAAGTCGTGATTGCAGGTGGGTATTTTCTGCACTTCAAATGCACAGAGGCACTCATGATTCCTACATTACCAAGTTTCAGATCTCGAAGAATGGGAAGTAAAGCCCCCCCCAAAAAATGTGATCCCTCAAAGTTAGATTGATCATATATGCTGTGGTCGAGCAAGTAGATGAGGATGTACAAGGTGACGGGTAGCTCTTTACCACCTGGAATAAAAAGACGAGCAAGAATAAGTATGCTTTAAATTCTTTATATCTATTAGATGTGGGTGCATTAAGTGAATTGTTAAATATAAGGCAACCACTCCCCAATAGCACTAGATTGTACTCAATTCACTGCATGTAAGTGAAAAGCATGCACCACTTAGTCAGGTCCATTAACTATTTGCAAGGAACACAGTTTCATTGCACTTGCAGGTGCCTCTGGCAACCCACAAATACCTCGACACCAAAAAGGAATCCTGTGAAGCCACATGAAATTGCCTACAGCGTGGCACACACAAGGACCTTGGTATGTATGGAACGCACATGTGGACTCTTGAAAGGTAGATCACAGTGTCTACACCAGAATGGAGGGGCACTTATGTACAGTCCAGCAAAGGTTGGAAGATGGTTCTTATTTGTGTGATGATGCATAATATGTGCATTAGGAGAAATGTACCGTTGCCTGCTGAGGTGGTTGTGGCATAGGCAGATTGAATGGAGAAGGGTGACGAGACATGGGCAGGATGGCAGTGCAGAAGGAAGGGATGGGCGAATGCAGCAACAAGCATTGATAGATGATGATTTTTTCTGGAAAAGAAATCCACACTACACAATGTAAATAGATACATCACTGTATTAAAATCTATTTCACAACCCAAAAGACTAACGTACCTTTACTTGTGATGCAAACTCCATTTATTAAGTCTGTGAAACCCACACCCTCCCACCTCCCTCAATCCCTAACACCCATTCCTTCCCACTTCCCTCAGTCTCGGAAGTCATCTTGGAGTCAAGCAACTATTTGTATGGTGTTTCTCTTGGCCAGAGGTGCCTTTGGTGTGTGAGTGTCGATGCACAATAACCTCCTAAGAGAGTCAGACCTGACAGACTCCAGGCCATGCATGTGTTGCTTCATGAGGAGAAATGCCCCCTGCATATTTACCAAGCCAGATGACAGTGCCTCGGTAAGATCCCACAATGTATGGTGATGATGCTTTAGATGATTACAATGAAGCAATATTTGAGAGTGAAATAAACTCTCTGTTTATTTGCTTATCTTTTTTTACTGATTTGTTTATCTGCCTTATGCAACAAGCATCTAATGAACCATTACAGATACATTATTCTTGCATTCAAAATAATTAGTTTCAAAAGCATTAATTATTTCCGATAAAAGTAGATATTCTTTTGACATCTGTTTATCAAGAAAGTATTGCCATATGTAAATATTCTTTTAATATCTGTTCATCAAGAAAGGATTGCCAGTACGTGTTTTGACTTCTTATTCACTGGTTTTCATCGGTGTGTTAAAACGTCTTCACAATAACACCTTACAAATGGCCCCTACTTCAAACCAATTCATAAGACACAGCTCCAAGATTGTCCAAGTGTAAATCACAGCTTATGCCAAATCATTGACTTCTACTTCACTAGGGCGGTGAAAATGCCAATAGAGGTGGCAGCTGCTTTTGGATTGTTAGGGAGAATTCTCATAAATATGCTAATTTCCCTTAGCTTTGCTGGATTTTTAGGACTCTAATTTTTACCTGGAAAGAGTGCGAGCATTTTTTTCCCACTCTTCCATGTATTTTGATGTGTGTTTTACTTTTGTGTTCTTTGGATATGGAGTTTTAGACAACTCCATAGGCATCATATTTTCTTGTGTATCACACAGCACCCTCAGTGCAGTGGCACAGGGATGTCTTTCAGACTTCCCAAGGTTTAAATACCTTCTCTGGGATTGGCTACTGTCTCCCAGTGAATGTAAAGTTAAATTGACTTTGCTAGTCTTTTTAAATTGCTAGACCCAGCACACAATGCCTTACAGCAGAGTGCTGGAGGGAATACCTAGTATTCCCTATGCCTAAAAAACTCATGTAGCACTCGAAAGCTACCCTTTCCTCTCAGATTGGCTGGTGGCAGTGGTATTACCATGATTTCCCCGACCGCGACCCGTTTAAACGCTCCGGTAGATAAAATCCACCTGAACCATGTTTTCAAAATGGCGTCTGAGCCCCTTCTGTAAAAAACAGGTTCCAATCGACTTTTTTGCCGTTTCTTTCTGGAAAGGTCCCTCTAATGTTTGTCTCTGCATGCCAAACCAGGTTTGGTCCCTTTTTTCGTTTGCCTTTGGCGGGCTTCAGTACTGAAGACCACCTCTGGCGCCTGAGTGTCTGGGGTGACAGGAAGTGAGGGAGGGGCCCGAAACTCCCTGTGCTTAGCCTCCTAGGAGACCTGAATGTACTCTGCCATGTTTGGCTGGCTGACAGCCACCCTGCTGGGTGAGTGGCAGCTAGGCTGGAATAAATGGGAGAAAACTGTTTAAACGGCAGGTCTCTGGGACTTGGAAGGCAGAGTCGACCACTGGAATGAAATAACTGAAGAAAAGCTGAAGGAAGATGACTGCAGCAACTCCTGGAATGTTGGTTTGCCTGGTGAAGCCCTGCTGCAGGTCCGAATAGCCTGAAACTCCCTCGAAAGAAGAAGCCCCTTTAAGGACGACTTCTTCCCTTGAGCTGGTGGGAACAACCAACTCGCAAGGCACCTGGAAACCATCTCCATACTGGTCGAATTTTCTTCAGAGTGCTGTTGAAAACCAGATAGCCAGTGAGAAGGATACCAGTTTGTGGATTTTAAGGCACTCACACCTTAAACCGACGTTTTACCAAGCTTGTGGATCCATCCCCGTGCAGTGTAGGAACCTCCCGACGTCCTCCCTCTTGTCCCCACGACTGAGACCCAGGAACAGCGAGATCTGCAGGAACTTCCAGGAACAATTGCCTCAGCTACAGCTTTTCTTCATACCAAGGTACTGTGCAAACACGATTGAGAAATCCTCTCTGCCGTGATGAAAGTTTGTGTAACTTTCCCAACTTTGGAGTCTTGTTCGCTCCTAATCCGACATCTAACTCTTTTTCTTGTAAACTACTTCTAAGAACATTGGCAAAGACTTAACCATTTACTACCAGAACTGTGCTATCCTATCCAAGAAACTGATGCATTGACTTTGGCCCAGGCCTATTGAAATGAACTGCCTCTTGTAGTGAACTGAAACCATTTGCATCTCCCAGTGTTGGGAGTTCCTTTTGAGAGAGTGGGCATCAACATGGTTGGTCCCCTTGACCCTCCCACGTCTTCAGGATACAGGTTTATCCTGGTTATAGTAGACCATGCTACTAAGTATCCTGAAGCAATACCTATGAGGACTGTTACGGCTCAGGCTGTGGCTGAGGCTCTACTTGGTATTTTTACCAGAGTAGGGTTTGCTAAGGAAGTGATATCCGACAGAGGATCAAATTCTATGTCCCACTACATGCAAGCCATGTGGAAAAACTTGTGGTGTCACTTACAAGTACTATGAAGAGCATGGTAGGTGCTTTAGAGGAACTCCTAAAATGAAAGTGGGACCTTCTACTGTCATGCCTTCTCTTTGCTTATAGAGGAGTCCCTCAGAAGGGAGTTGGCTACAGTCCCATTGAACTTCTCTATGGCCATCCATTCAGAGGTCCTTTGGCCCTGATTAAGGACAGGTTGGAGAGTGCTCCTTCCCCCAAGCAAGTCAGAGTGACTGACTATGTGATAGGTCTCCAGAGGTGAATGTCACACATGATGGCAGAAGCAAGTGATAACTTAAAAACAGGTCAGGCTCTGGTCAAACATTGGCATGACCGGAAGGCCAGCATGGTTGAGTTTACTCAAGACCAGCTTGTACTAGTTATGGTGCCAACAAGGCAGAGGGCCTTGCAAGACAAATGGATAGGACCCTTCAAGGTTGTGGGCAAACTTGGAGAGGTGAACTATCTGGTGGATTTAGGCAGACCTAAGGAGGCTCCCAGAGAATTTCACACCAACCGTTTGGAGGCATATGTCTTGAGACCAGAAGTGGGAGCTTTGCTTCTAGCTTCAGCTCAAGAGGAGGAGGAGGAGAGTGAACCTCTACCTGACCTACTCAGAGGATAACCTTTGGATGAGAACAGAGAAGGAGTCAATCTCTCTTCTAATCTGACATCTGAACAACAGGAAGAGTGCAAAGTTCAGTTAAATCAGTTTGCCTCCTGTTTTCACTTTCACCAGGCTTGACCTCTTGGGGCCAGCATGAAATTCTAACTGGTGACTGTTTACCTGTGAAAAGCAGAGGTTACAGAATGTCAGAACATGTAAGAACCCACATAAAGGAAAAGGTCCACAAGATGCTTGATCTCAGAGTTATAGAGTCCATGGTCTAGTCCAGTTGTTCTAGTACCAAAGGCAGTATCCAAGGAGGTGAGATTCTGTGTGGACTATAGAGCTCTAGATGCAGTCACTAAGACTGATGCCCATCCGTTACCAAGGACAAATGAACTGTTGGATAAACTTGGTGCAGCCAAGTACCTCAGTACATTTGATCTTACTTCAGGCTATTGGCAAATAGCCCTGACAGACCATGCCAAGGAGAAAACTGCATTTTCAACCCCAGCAGGCATCTACCAGTTTAAGGGTATGCATTTTGGATTAAAAACTGCACCTGCTACATTCCAAAGGATGGTTAATCAAGTTCTGAATGGGATGGAGGACTTCTGCATGGCATACTTGGATGACATTGCAGTGTTCAGCGCTATTTGGAAATAACATGTGGATCACTTAGGATCTGTTTTGCAGGCTCTTGAGCAGGTCCATCTGACCATAAAGTCAAGCAAATGTCAAATTGGTCAGAGCAAAGTGGTCTACCTTGGTCATGAGGTGGGAGGAGGTGAAATAAGGCCATTGCCTACGAAAGTACAAGCGGTACAAAACTGGGCCAACCCCTACTACTCAATCCTGACTGAGAGCTATCCTAGGTCTCACAGGGTACTACAGGAATTTCATTGAGAACTATGGGTCCATAGCTACTACTTTGAATGTAGTCTCCCCTCCAAAATTACCTAAAAAGGTTTGATGGAATGAGGAGTGCACTTAAGCCTTTGAAAACCTGAAGAAATCCCTTTGTCAAGCCCCAGTCCTAAGAGCTCCTGATTATCATCAACCCTTCATTGTGCAGACAGATGTATCCAATCCAATACAGTATAGGTGCAGTCCTTAGTCAACTGGATGAGAAAGGTAGGGAGCACCCCATTTGCTTCATCAGTAGGAAACTGAAGGAACCAGAAACAAGGTGGGCAACCATAGAGCGTGAGTGTTTTGCTAATGTGCGGTCTCTGAAGAAGTTTAGACCATCCTTGTATGGATTTACTTTTGTGATTCAGACAGACCACCAACCCTTGAGATGGTTAATGCAAATGAAAGGAGGGAACCCAAAACTTCTAAGATGGTCAATCTGCCTGCAAGGGTTTGATTCCACCATTGAGCACAGGCCAGGATGTCACCACCAAAATGCTGATGGTCTCTCTAGGATGTTTATAACCGACTAGAGTGAAGAGATTCATCCAGGAGTGGATTAAATTCTCCTGTCCCTTAGTCTGGGGGGGGGGGCGAGTGTTAAGGGGAATTCTCCAGAATGGCTAATTTCCCTTACCTACTGAGTCCCTCAGCAGCTTTGCTGGATTTCTAGGATTTTTTTTTTCACCTGGTAAGAGTGTGAGCCTTTTTTCCCACTCTTACATGTGTTTTGCTGTGTGTTTAACATTTTTGTGTTCATAGACTGTAGAGCTTCACCTACTCCATAGGCATCATCGTTTTACTGTGTGTCACACAGCTCCTTTAGTGCAGTGACACAGGGTTGTCTTTTTCAGACTTCCCACTTTAAACTCCATTTTCTGGGATTGACTACTGTCTCCCAGAACACAGAAAGTTGCCATTGACTTTATTAGTCTTTTTAAATGCACAGATCCAGTACAAACTATCTTACATAGAGTACTCGAAAGGGTTAATAGTTATCCCTTTTTGTCTGTTTCTCATGGAACATTATTTCGTTCCCCTTTCTTTAAGATTGGACTGGTGGACTTGATACTGTTTTAGGCTAAGTTAGTAGCCTCGAACTTTAATCCGCTGGACCCCATTTATTTTTATTTGGTTCCAGTTGGGTTTATTCACCATTTCTTTTTGTAAAGGTCTTTCTCGTGTTTTACTGTGCGTGCCAAACCAGGTTTGGTTCCTTTGTTTGCCGTCCTTTGGAAGGCTTCTGCACAGAAGCCCTCCTTGGGCACCTGATAGTCTGGGTAGACAGGATGTGAGGGAGGGGTTTTAGGACCCCTGCACAGGGTTCCCTTGGAAACCAAAGTCACACTCTTGTTTGATTGGCTAGGTGACCGTCCTGCCAGGACAGCCACCCTGCTGTGTGATTGACAGCCAAGCAGTGTGAATGGGGGAAAACTGCATAAAAAGCAGGTCTTTGGGACTTGGAAGGCAGGGTCGCCACTCGATCGAGAGAGCTGAAGAGAAGCTGAAAGAAGAGGAGCACTACCACGACTGAACCTCTTGGTGAAGCCCTGCTGCGGGTCAGAATCTCCAAACTTCGACGACAGAGAAGATCTGCAAGGAATCTTCTTCCCTTGAACTGGTGGGAACAACCAGTTTGCCAAACACCAAGCAAGGCTTCCCTCCCCTAGTCAAATTTGCTGTGCACATCTGCAGTGAACCGGATAGCCAGGAGGACCGGACCCTGTTTGGGTTTTAAGGAGTGTACCTTTTATTCATTGCTCTGCTCTGCTGCTGGTTCTTCCCTGGGCAGTGCAGGACCCTCCAGTCTTCCTCCTTCGTGTCAGTCCGACAGTCGCTTCAGGAACCATGAGCCTGCAGGATCTGCCAGGAACGCCTGCCTCAACTAGAGCATTCTTCTTCTTCTAAGGTATTGTTCAAACCCGTTTGTTTGTTCCGTCTGACCGCAGTGAAAGTGTTTTAAATCTTTCACCAATCCGAGGGATTGTCCTTGTCTGCTCTTTTAAATAACTTTCCTTCGATTAACTTCGTTTTGAACTCTTGGCTAAGACTTAACTGCGAACTACTCTGAACTGTGTGATCCTCTGCAAACACTCTGAACCATTAACATTGGCCCAGGCCTATTGATTTGAAACCTCATTGTAGCAAGCCTTGTCTAGATTGCCCTGCCTACTTACTTGCTGGTGCTGTTTAAATTCTGTATAACCTTGTCTTTCCCTCCCTTTTTAATTGCTGGAGAGTGATTTTGCTCACACTTCATTTTGAGCCTAACTTGTCCAGAATTGATTGGGTGTTGTGTAGTATATTAAGAGTGTGATTTTTAGGCTGCTTTATTTAGTCAACTGTTTTACAAATGAGTGTGTAAATAAATCTATATTCTTTTACTCAGAAACCTTGAGTCAGTGTTTATTTGAGCCACAGTAATTACTGTCCTTTGTGTAACTTCTGATACTGTTCACTTTACTCTTGAGATAAGTTTTGCTCCTCAGCCATCGTTACCACTTTACTGTGTAATACAGGCTTGTACCAAAGGTGAATTTGTACTAACACTTGTAGTCTTAATTGTGTGTGGTTTTCCCAAAGGGTACTGCATATGATTCTGCCTAACAACCCAGCACATACTGCCTTACAGAAAGGTGCTGGAGAGAATACCTAGTATTCCCTATGCCTAAAAAATTCATGTTGCACTCAAAAGCTACTCTTTCCTCTCAGAGTGGCTGGTAGCAGTGGTATTACCATGATTTTCCTGACCGCGGCCCGTTTAAATAATCCGGTAGCTAAAATCCACGGGGGCCATTTTTTCAAGATGGCGTCTGAGCCCCCTCTGTTACAAAAAAGGTTCTGATCGACTGCTTTCACCATTTTTTTTTGGAAAGGTACTTTTAGCGTTTATCTGTGCGCGCCAAACCAGGTTTGGTCCCTTTGTTCGTTTGCCTTTGGCGGGCTTCAGTACAGAAGATTGCCTCTGGTGCCTGCATGTCTGGGGTAGACAGGAAGTGAGGGAGGGGCCCGAAACTTCCTGTGCTTAGTCTTTTAGGAGACCTTAATGCACTCTGGCGTGATTGGCTGGCTGACTTTCCGGCAAGGACAGCCACCCTGCTGGGTGAGTGGCAGCTAGGCAAGAATGAATGGGACAAAACTGTTTAAAAGGCAGGTCTCTGGGACTTGGAAGGCAGAGTCGACCACTGGAACGAAAGAACCGAAGACGAGCTGAAGGAAGACGACTGCTGTAACTCTTGGAATGTTGGTTTGCCCAGTGAAGCACTGCTGCAGGTCCGAATAGCCTGAAACTCCTGCGACAGAGAAGCCCCTTCAAGAATGACTTCTTCCCTTGAGCTGGTGGGAACAATCAACTCGCAAGCCACCTGGAAACCATCTCCATACTGGTTGAATGTTCTTCAGAGGGCTGTTGAAAACTGGAAAGCCAGCGAGAAGGTTACCATTGTGTGGACTTTAAGGCACTCATACCTTGAACCAACGTTTTGCCAAGCTTGTGGATCTGTCACTGTGCAGTGCATGAACCTCCCAACATTCTCCCTCTCGTCTCCATGACTGAGGCCCAGGAACAGCGAGATCTGCAGGAACTGCCAGTAATAATTGCCTTAGCTACAGCTTTTCTTCATTACCAAGGTACTGCGCAAACGCAGTTGAGAAATCCTCTCTGCCGCAGTGAAAGTTTGTGAAACTTTCCCAACTTTGGAGTCTTGTTCGCTCCTAATCCGACATATAACTCTTTTTGTGCAAACTACTTCTAAGAACATTGGCAAAGACTTAACTGTTTAATACCAGAACTGTGCTATCCTATCGAAGACATTGATCCATTGACTTTGGCCCAGGCCTATTGTATTGAACTGCCTCTTGTAGTGAACTGAAACCATTTGCCCTGCCTAAGAAAGTATTTGTGTTTAATTATTATAACCTGTGTCTTTTTACCCCCTTTTAAAGTTGCTGAAGTGCCATTTTACTTCCACTTCTGGGGAGCCTAACTTGTTCAGAAACATTTTTGTTGGGTACTGGAGTGTATTGTAGTGCGATATTGAGCTGCTTATTGTTAGTGGAATGTTTTCTAAATGATTGTGTAAATAAATTAATATTGTTTTACCAAGAAACTTGGCGTAAGTGTTTGTTTGAACCACTGTGATTGCAAGTCCTTTGTGTAACACCTTGTTTAGCTCACATCCCTCTTAAAATAAGCCTGGCTGCTCAGCCCTGCTACCACAAAACTGTGTAGTACAGATTTATACCAAAGGTGAGATTGTGCTTACACCGGTAGTCTTAATTGTGTGTAGTGTTCCCAAAGGGTACTGCATGTAATTCTGCCTAACACGGGTACACGTTTAATCCCACATTTTTGGCTGGGATTTTGCAGCAAGTGCCAGATGTTTGGAATGACTAGGTGGCTGATGAGGTGCTTGGGGTTGCACGTTGATGGGTAAAGGATATGGAGGTGCTACATCACAGCCAGCTGCAAAATTCACACTGGCCTCCTTGTCTTTTTTTTGACAGGAAAGATCTAGATTCCGTTGTGATTTAGTTGCATAGAACACAGGGAATGGTCAGAGGTCTGGGCCCATTGACGAATGTGGGTCTTACGCCTGTCCTGTGCACAGTGCACTGGGATGCGAGTTGCCTATGCAGCATCAACATTACTTAGCTGGTCTGTCCACCCCCATATGTCCTGCCATGCTTGCGATAGT
Organism: Ambystoma mexicanum; assembly: GCF_040938575.1. Taxonomy (NCBI): domain Eukaryota; kingdom Metazoa; phylum Chordata; class Amphibia; order Caudata; family Ambystomatidae; genus Ambystoma; species Ambystoma mexicanum. Next base: position 1,184,718,382 of record NC_090921.1, on the reverse strand, counting down.
ACTCTGACTCATGGGGATACATTTTAGGATGCTGTATTGCGCCTGTTTGGGGACCTAGTAATAATCATCTAGCATGGCGCATATTGCATGACAAGGGTATTTCTGGGTTGCTGGTCAAGACGCTGTGCATTGTTGGCTTTCTTGAGTGCATGAAGCGAACAGTCTGCTGTGTGGCTACCATCATTGAGCTAATTCTGATTCCACATCCCAAAGTGGATTCAAAACCCAAAAAAGCACAGCTTATTTAATGGCTTTCTTTGTGGTTCATCAAAGTATTTGCTGAAGACTCAAATGATCCCGAATCTACTTACCTGTTCACCCTGTCATATGGAGCACAGGGTTTTTAAAACGGCCTCCTTATGGGACCATTCTGCTGTGGATCCAATAATTCAGTAATTTCATGGAGTCCTTCCATTTCTTCATGTATAACCAAACCCATCTTTTCCTCAGACTAAATGGCCTTTAGCTGTCAAACTGCACTTGATACACACTACAGAGCGATACATTACCCCTGTCTTTCAGAGATATATAGTTAACAGAGCACCTATGCATGTTTGAGATAGAAGAGAGGACACTTATACAGAAAACAGACACATACATTAAGCAACAGGTTTTGCACCTCTACCCCAAGAGCCTTCTATGAATGCTTTCTGCCATTTCTTTATGTACCTTTCTTAACACATTGGCTGACTCCGTGTATAATGTTGCAGGTTTCCTCTTCAGCGCAGGTGTGAGGCAAACAAGAGAACTGTCCGGAAGAAGAGCAGGTGCACTGCAGCAGGCAGTCCACTGACAGAACCTGATCATTTTCCTGCAAAGGATTGGAAACAGCAGGTAAAAGCAGTTTTGAGAGACAATGTATATAGAAGAAAACAACGTTTTATATACCTGGAAGTGCAAGGGAATTGATATATCAGAAAGTGGAAGACAGTGCCTGCCAGGCAGCGTTTACTTTTGTTTGTTAGTGTTGTTTGCTATGCTGTCATGACAAGCAGTGCACATTGAAATGCAACCATCCTGACATGATTGCATGTTGGGGAGGGTTTAATTTCAACTGGGACCACTGCTTATGGTAAGCAGTGTTCCCAATTCAAATGAAACCCTCTCTAACATGCAAGCATATTAGAGAGCAATACATTGTGCTAGTACATGCTCACTGCTGTGTACTATGGTTCCCTATGGGGTCGGCCTGCTTTATGCTTGGGCAGGCAGAGCCCATGGAAATCGCCAACATCTGCACCGGCATAAAAATCCTTCTAGGTGAATATGCTGGAGTATTTGTTTGGAGGAAAGGAAGGAGGGTGGTGGATACAAATGGAATACGCCCCACATTTGCATCTGCAAATTAGCAGTCAGATTCCATTGTAATCCATTATAGAACTCTGCTTGCAAAGCATATTTCCAGGTGCTGTTTTATTTCCCTCAGAGCAGAGAGTAAGGATGAAGAGAAAATGCGATTTGATCGTGTTTTACTCTTCACAATTACACCCTGCTTTGGGAAATTTTAAAATTGCAAAGAGGAGCAAGCAATGTGCAGGTGTAAGCACTGGTTGCCCCCTACATACAATTAGCATATTTTACAAAAAATGATCACCATATTGAATTTTGCCTGCTCACTCATTCACAGATGCTAATGTATGTGAGATTGATGATGTATGTGTATGTGAGATGTATTCTATGTGTATCCTTTTGTGTTCCTCCGGTATGAAAATGTAATGCAGGCAAGTGTTCTCCTGAGACAGAGGAGGAAAGAAAAGCAGAGATGGTACTTACGGATAAGTTGCCTGTGCCTCAGGACGGCTGTGGAATGCGCTGGTGCAGAAAAAAAAACGTAAAACTGTTTTATGCTTGATTTGCACCACTCACTAAAATATGCCCACCCGATGCTTCTGTTTTGCGACACTGCCCTGTTTTTATGTTTGGACCATCTCATCTGACAATAAACTGATTAAGCAGAGCTGTGTATTGTCTCACTTCTTTTTTGAGTGTGTGAATTTGTCATGTATTATCAGTTGTAGCGCTAGGCAGGTGATCTCAATGTTGGGAGTTGTTGTCTCTCACAATAAATTCAAGGCTATGCAACGGGGGCATTTTACATAAAAGAGTGGACAGCAATGCCCTCATCTGTAATATAATGTAGACATTCTGTACATCATCAGTGCTATTAAGTGAGAAATTCACATATTACATAATGTTGCAGCATATTGCAATGTTCAATAGACTATTGAACAATCACGTGCAGCAACTATCCGTGTAGGGATCACATAGGACAATTTCATGTTTAAATGCATTTCTGAGGGGATGCTCGTTACACAGGAGTTTGTTACTTATGAAACTCAGTCCAAACAATAACATATAAAAAAAGAGGGTCGAACAGCCTGGGGGACTCAACACCTGTATGTGTGGAATGTCACCTGATTCTGCAAGTTCTGTACGACAGTGTGTGTCTCAATGCAATGCATGGGAGAAAGAGAAGACCACATACAACATATGTCCAGAATACAGTGGAAGTCTGAATAGTGGGAGTGCCGGATCCTCATATGTGGCATGCCACTGCTGTACAGCTCTAGATGCCCAGTTTAAAAACATTTCACCCCCACATATAGCACAGAGCGTGACCACACATTGACCAGCTACATGCTGTGGTACATTACCATAGCATGTACACAATGGACCTCATTACAACTCGGTGGTAGCCATGCTGGTAAAAGCGGCAGGATGCTGCCAGAGTTGTGCTTTTTCCAGCATCGGAAAATGTAGCTCCCCATTCCCCTTCGAGTTCCATAGGACTCAATGGGAGTGGGGAGGACGGATGCACTGGCACCATGTGCAACAGTGCCGGTGCTTCCTTCAAAGTCTGTGAGCGGATGCCATCCCGCCCCCCAGGTCTGACATGGCGGGCAGGACGGCAGCCGGTCACAGAACTCGGAGTCTGCCGGTCTGGTAACAACAGGCTTACCGGCACCGTTGTTACCGGAACGGCACACTAGAAATGAGGCCCAATATACTGAAGAGCACTGAGAGAAGTATGTCTGTGGGTTTCTTACACATGTGTTGTCCTTTTGAGGACTGACTGTATTTGGGAGAGAGGAATCCCAGGAGACTGTGGAAGATGCTTAACCTTATACTGCATAATAAAATGAGCAGGAATATACAAACCTTATAGAATTGTCCATTCTTTAAACAGCCACAGGTGCTTACAGAGACACAGTTCTGACCATCCGTGACAAAGCCCTGATCACACTGGCATCCCGCAGAACAGACGTTCGGGCATTTTGTGGGATCTGCGATTCCAGAACATGTTGTGTTGCAAACATCAACACAAGTTGAGTAATGGCTGTTTGCTGGACAGTTTATCTCTGCAGTATCGAAAAACAAAGAGTAATATCAACAACAGATTTGTGTTTTTTGCACATTGTCAGGTTATTCACACACACTAGATCATGAAAATGAGATATTGCATCATGACATACATAATATTAGAGAATATGTGCAGAACACAAAGGTATATTTTGCAATAATTATGTGCAATACAATAAGTACCCATAACTGACAAATTTACAAATTCCAGTAGTAGGTGAGACTAATGTCCATATTTAAAAGATGTACATGCTGATTGATTTGCTTTGAACAGAGAACTCTGCAGTAAAATGCCACTCTATATGTGAAATCTTGCCATTATGGCACAGTTCTAAGTGAAACATCTACTGCCCGCAGTCAGATCTAATGCCGGATCATGCACACTCCTTGGGAATGGCAGCCCCTGTGGGAGCCAGTGACTGTAGGGCCCATTGAACCCCCACTCCTCCCATTGAGGGTTTCTGCTACACTTATTCCCCTCTCAAGCACCTCCCCACACAACGTACTATGCATGTGCTCCGCCACCACTGGGGTGTGCAAGCATATTGTACGCCCAAGTCTTGATTGCAGGTGGGTATTTTTTGCATAACAAATGCACAGAGGCACTCATGATTCCTACATTACCAAGTTTCAGATCTCTACCAATGGGAAGAAAAGCCCCCCAAAAATGTGATCCCTCAAAGTTAGATTGATCATATACGTGTAGCTGTGGTCGAGCAAGTAGATGAGGATGTACAAGGTGACGGGTAGCTCTTTACCACCTGGAATTAAAAGCCGAGCAAGAATAAGTATGCTTTATATTCTTTATGTCTATTAGATGTTGGTGCATTAAATGTATGTAGTTTAAGGCTGTACTATGTGTAGACATCTCTGAATACCTAGATGGAAATGTATGTTATATTGTAACCTTGTGCCTCAACAGTGTGGTTACTGCTAAGTAGGGGCCTCAATCAATTAATCACAATGTCCTTACTAAGTGACTGGTCCCCAATACTGTACCCAAAACCAAAGGTAGATCACAGTACATACTTAGACATAGAAGTGAACGAGGTACAGTTCATCAATTTTATAATACGTTTCAAATACCTGGTCTTAAAATCCTTCCTGCAATTGAATCATCAGTTTATCTGACCTTGACATCTGTCTGATGTCTTAGTTGATGACATTTCCTTCTTGTTGGCTATGCACATTTTGCTTCTGCAAAACTCAAAGTCACATTTGGTGCCATTTTTATTATGACCGTATATTCCAGGAAGAAGTTAATGAACTATAGCTAATGTGGACATATTGTAGGCCAACAAATAAAAGAAAGATGATATCAATTTCACAAAACATGTTTAGATTCTATTTCCAATGTTATTTATATTTTGCTGGAATAAATCAGCCTCTGGGTGATTCTTCACGGAATTCACACATTTTCCCAAAATGCAATGTAAAGCCACTGCATCCCTTGTAACTTCATACGGACATGTTGGTACTTTCATCCAAAATGCAGCAATAGAGCACTCCTTATCTCACTGCGTGTTTAAGAACTATCATCACATGTTCCTAGAATTAACGTTCAGTGTTTTTTAGCTCACAATATGCCTAAAATGTGTCAGTATCAGGGTGGTAAATCCAACCAGATACAACCAAACTAGATTACCGTTACCAGCACGTTGTCAGGCAGTATTTCAAGTGGTGGTGGCATTGTAAATCCCCATTTTATTTTAGTTCAAAGGCCTCTATGGAGGTGTTTTAGCCGTAGATACTCTGGCAGTAATTATGCTGTGGAAATTCGACCAAAATTTGTTGGAAAGCTGGCAGATTTACCTGCTGCTCATAGTGGGATGTGAATCTACCGTCTTTAGGTGAAAATGATAGTTGAGCGGTTCAGTAATACAACAGTATTCGGTAACATGGACCGCCCAACTCGTACATCTTTTGGACATTTCATTTCTTCCACTACATTTCCCAGGATGGACCATCAGGAACTTCTCTGTCATAATATGTGTTTGAGAACTTTCACTACTTTTCCATGAGTAGGACTTCACTTCTCCAAATATATATATATATATATCCCAATGTCTTTTAAACACATGATCATTTTCACTTTGTCTCTCACAATGAAGTATCAGGTTTCTCTCTAGCCAACAATGGGGGTCATTACAAGGTTGGCGGTAATGGAAAAACGATGCCGGTAAAGGATTACCGGCATAACATACCGCTCCGGGCTATTCCGACCTAAAAACCAGGTATTAGAGGCAACGCTAATAATGGCGCCGCTAATAGTGGCAAGGGCGCGGTCACGCGGGCCTTCAGGCCGGCAATACCGGGATGCCGCTAAGAGGAGGACATCACAAGTCAGGCGGACATGCAAATACCAGCATCGTGAATGCTCTAATAGGGGATACCGGCATGCCGGCAATACTGGCATCGCAAAGCACCCGTAAACTGCTATGTGCAGTGTTCCCAACTGCCACAGGTGCACACAATCAGCAAAGGTGGAGGCAATGGAGTCTGTGCCAGCACAAAAGGAGCAAACCCACACACCACACCCCTTCCCACACCAAAATTACACACAGGAGGAGAGGAGGAGGGTGGGACAGGCCAAGCATGCCCCACCACTGCAGCCAGTGGTACAACGCAGGCAGCCCCCAATCCCTGGCATCAGAGCCAGTCCATTCAACCTAACCGTTGAGCAGATCCACACCCTGTACCGTCTCGACCGGGACACCATCACCACCATCATGGACATGATACACGACGACATTGTCAGCCTCATTGAAATATGCACCGCCATCCTCCCTCTACTGAAGGTAGTGTTGGTGCTCCACTTCCTTGCCACAGGCACCTACCAGCACACAGTGGGGCATATGCATGGCATATCACAACTCTTATTTTCTCGCATGCTGAACCAAGTGCTGGATGCCCCCCTGAAGCACACAAGGGATTACATATCCCTACCACGGACTCCCCAGGAGATTATTGATACAAAAGTTGGCTTCCATGAACTGGCAGGCATGCCAAATTGTATAGGTGCCCTCGACTGCACCCACATGGAATTGGTGGTCCCGCATGCCATGGAGGTGGTGTACCGCAACCGCAAGCAATACCACTCCATCAATGTGCAGATGGTATGTGACGCCAGCAAGATCATCACACATTGTTGTGCCCGATATCCCGGATCAACTCATGACTCAATGGTCCTGCAGAACTCCACACAACCATGCTACATGGAGCGACAAGCAGGACGACATGACTGGCTGCTTGGTAAGTTGCATGGCAGGCACATGGCAGTGAAATGGGGGATAGATGCACACACCACCATGGTGTCATTGTTGATGTGACAGCACGATGTGCACATCACAAAACATTGTGCCCCAAAGCATCCCAAACTGAACATGACAACCAAATCCCATAGCAATGAAGTAAGCTGGACACCTATCGCAACATGGCAAACGTAAAACCACCCCACATCCCACAACACGTGCACCACCCATCCTCGTACCTCACCCTCCGTAACACCATCCAGCAACATGCTGTGAATATTTACTATGTAGCTGTCTGCAGCAAATCACCACACAGGACAAGCATCGATGGGAGTGCACTGAACAAAACCACCAAGGGAATCCACTGCCTGTCACAGGGCCGCCACTACCACAGGAGTGCAGCATGTCACCATGGGAATAATCAGCGCTGAATGGCAAATAATGCAGTGAGTACTGCCAAAGCTGGCAGTTAGTAAATCATACAGAACACTACACATCACATTTCAACACAAACACAGCGGTATGCGTCCACAATGCATGAGCAACATCAAGACAGTGTACACTGTGTATCAACTTGAAGATGCAACCCACACCTTGAGTCCATGGCACAGAACACATGTGCATGTGACCACCAATTCTCTACAGGCATGTGTGACAAGTACAGCTGTCCACCATGAATCGATTAACATATACCTTTAATTTCCTCTGATGCAGGTGATAGTGGCTATCCCTTGAAGCCGTGGCTCCTCACCCCTGTCCGAAATCCGCAGAACAGGCACGAGGAGGACAACAATCGTTCCCATACCCATACCTGTGTGGTCATTGAGCAGACCTTGGCCTGTTGAAGGCACAGTTTCGCTGCCTTAGCCAGTCGAGTGGGGCACTCCTCTACAGGCATGAGAAGGTGGCCAAGATCATCATGGCATGTGTCATACTGCACAACATGTGTATCCGACAGAACGTGCCCCTGCCCCCTGACATTCAACTGCAACCACCTGGTGATGATGAAAAGGAAGAAGAAGATGATGTGGGCGCACATCATCGCGGTGCCGATGCACTGGAGGGACGTGCTGTGCGTCAGTCAGTGATTGCACAATATTTCTAACACACATGGGTGCAGAGGGTGACATGAAAGTGGGACAGAGGGCATTGGGTGTTGGAATACATGTACACTATGCACTGTATATCAATAAATGACACATACACAATAAGGAATGTCCACTCCAGATATTTTTTTTTACACAACGGGTGTATTAAAATGTCCAATAGAATTAAGTGCTCAACCCCTCCACCTCAAACACCCTCTCTCCCCTCCCCCTCCCACCACAACTCCCCCACACACCCTCTCCCCCCTCACACTCCCTCAAGAAATCCCAAACACACCCTCTGACCTCCTACTCTCCGCACAACTCCCCCACACATGATGTCCAAGCAAATGATTCATGTGTCTGTGTCCCTTGGCTTCATCAGGCTGCCCCTTCTACATCCTTCCACTTTCTACACCTGGTGGCGGCATGTCTGATCGGTGCAAGGTGCGCGCTGACCTGCATAGGGGGCTGGTTTGGGTGGAGCTTGATGAAGAAGGGGTGGCCGCTTGCTCCAGTCTGGGGGCCGGATGCTCAGTCTCCATGCAATCAGCAATGCGGGCGAGGACCTGCCTCAGTGCAGACACCTCACAGATTCTTGTCTCAATGGCCTGCCTCAATGGCCTGCCTCAGGGAAGCAGTGTTGTTGCGCCCCTCCTGCCTTGCCTGGGCATTGTCTGAGACCAACTGCCTCACTAGGGCTGTGAACTCCTCTTGACGCAGCGCTGCATATCCTATCTGCTGTACCCCTGCCTGTACACCAGTGGAGGTGGAGGATGCATGTGTGTCATCCCCAAATACATGTGGGTCCTCTGTGGGACTCATTCTCCCTTGTACGGCCTCCCCTCCAGACTGCTCGGTGTGTTGTCATGGTAGGAGTCAACAGGTGTGACCTGGGGGGATGGGGCGGGACTTGGTGTTGCAGGAAGGTCCGAGAAGTCGTCCTCGACAGGCACACACACCTGGCCCTGCACATCATCATCTGCCTGGGGTGCCATAGCTGCCGCCTTCCCAACAGAGCTGTTCTCTGCAGATTGTGCCCCATCGCCCACTGTCTCCTGTGCAGGTGTCACAGGTGTTGTGGGGTCTGTGGTAATGGGCCTTAGCGGCACCAGTGCCGTGGCATCCTGAGCTGTTTTTGTCTTCAGTGCCTGTCGTGGCTTGTCTGGGCCTTTCGAAGTGGAGGGCCTGTTGCCTTCATCCCTGGCCCTCTTCCGGGGTATAGTCGCCTGTGGGGGTGAGTCCCGGGCCTCGTTGTCAGGATCTGAGCCTGTGGGGGACCAAGAGATGAGTGATGGTTTGACAAGCATCATGCATACATTTGTATTAGTGCTCTTCTACACATTAGAGGGAGGCAGTGGAGTTTTGATGATGACGTTGCTTGCTATATGGGTGGAGCATGCAGGCATCCGTCAGGGTCACTCATGTTCGGGGCGGGCGTATGCTATGTGACATGCATTTCTGTTGTGGCCTGCGTGCAGTGTGACTTATGTAATTTTCATATTTGTGTGGTGTGTGTCAGGTATGGCATTGCCATGCTGCATGCATGTGCATGTGTCTGTGCTGCGGACAGCATCTAGGCGGGGATGTGTCAATGTGTATGTATTGGGCCATGCATTGCCTCTTTGGACAGACAAATTGGTGGACTATCATCATACTTAGCATTACAGTGTTTTCTTAGGACACTCACCTCCTTCCGCCGATGAGGTGGCGCCACGCTTCATCTGGCCCACACATTCCATGGCCTCTATGCCAATCGTGCTGGCGCAGATCTCCTCCCACCGGCTTAGCTTTATGGGTGAGCTAGATCCTCCACCAGTAGCCAGAACAGAATGTTCCTCTCTCTCAGGCGCAGGTCATCCCAGCGCTTGCAGGCATCCTTGATGGTGCGGGGCGGTGTTGCCTACGGCGCTGACTTTCCTGGCAACAAGTTGCCAGATCTCTTTCTCTTTGATTTGGACTCCTCTTGAGGCTGTTAGCGTCAAGCATCGTGAGTTCATCCTCATTGAAGCGCTCTTGCGCTGCCGGGAAGCACCTTTCTTTACTGGCTTTGGTGTGATGCTGTGGGTCGATTTCTGTACTCAGAAAAAGGATCCAGATCCTGAGTGGTGAGAATGCCAATGGATTGTGTTTTTCAAGATGGCCACTGTGCTCTTTCCCGTTCCTGGGTGATGACGCTACTTCCGGTTCTGCTTATTTACGGGCACTGCTATTAGTGGTCACAGCTGATAGCGGTGCCCGCTAATGCCGGTAGTGCTGTCTGTGCTTTCATGATGCCGCTAAGGGCCGTTTTTTGGATGCCGCAAAGCTTGTGCATGCGAACTCGTAATAGCCCTCTATTAGCGGGCTCTTTACTACAGGGACACAGTATTTGCTCCATGCCAGTAAGGACTGTTGCCTCCAACCTCGTAATGATCCCCAAGTCTTTCTGAAGTTTTGGTATTTCAACTGTGTTTCTCAGAATGCATCGTCAGAGCACTCTTCATCTTGTCTTTGTGCAGTGTCAGCACTGTCTTTAGTTTACATTGGTTTTCTGATGATTTGGTACTGTGTTTCTCAGAGTGCCAGTTTCAGGGCTCTCTTTCTCTGGCAGTGCCATTCGACTCATTGGTACTTTCTCTCTGTTGCCCAGACAACAGGCCTCATTACGAGTAGGGTGGTGAGGTAAAAAATGGCAGTAATGTGGCAGCAATTACGTTACTTCTTCATTAACGTACCACCATACTACAGGTTTGTGAGTGGGGTGGCGGAATTTCCTGATGAAAAAAACTGCAGAAAAATCCACCACCTTACCACCAAAGAAGTCAGTGAAATGGGTGAAATTACAGCCAGAGGATTTACTGTTGTGGAAATTCTGCCAAAATCCACATGGAGTCTTATGATCTCCAAAAAATGGGGATTTACACGATCTACCACCACTTGTAATGCTGTGTGTCCAAGTGGTGGTACCAGTAATTCCGATTGTCAGTATAACAGCAGATTTTCCATCGGAATAACACCAAGCTTGTAATGAGGCCCAGTCAGTTGTTCTCCCCTCTGCCTTACCACAACACTGATATCTGCTCCCAAATGTCTGTAATATAGTGGAATCAACTGCATCTCTTACTCTTACTCTTACTCTTTGGTGATGCTCTCTCATTAAGTTTTGATCATCTTCCTATTATTGGCCGTCTATTGCTGAGGAACTCCAAATGTGCTCTCTTGTGCAGTTCTCCAACTGGATCCAGTGCAATCAACAGAGCATGTCCTCCACTGAGAACCGTATTTTCCAGCTCCCCTGCCAGCTTCAGGGAATACTGCATTTGTCTCAAATTTTCCAGATCTACATCACCCTCACACCACTGCTGTTTTACTTCATATTCTTATATCTCTCCAGCCTTTACCCGAATAGTGAGGAATAACATGATCTGTTCTTACTGGTCTCATTGTTTTACTGGTCACAGTCTCCTCCTCATTCCGCATCATACTTCGCTTTAAACTCTTCTCAAATTGCCTGAAGCGGAAGTTCATCAAAGCTCTGTCTTCTGTTTTTGAATTCATCACTACTGTACTCTGGAGATGCCTGGTCAGGCCCGAGTGCTCACTCTATTCAGTTTAACTCAATAATAGCTCATATCCTTCAAAAATGAATTCCAACCTAATCAGAAACAGCCCTCACTTTTCTTTACATAACGTTTTTGGGTAGATTTGACCATAGAAGTCAAACCCATACAGAAGACCAATGATAGAATAATCCACTTTCAACATATTCCCAGCACAGATATTTGATACACATATAAAATATTTCTATTCGGTCAATTGATTGCCTACACATTGAACAGGTGTTACGCTTGATCATCCTCTTCAGAGATGGCAATCAATTGGTTACAACACTGCATCCCTGCCTCCGAGAGCAATATCTGCAGAAACTCTGGGAGTTGGCAAACATCAGTAGATATGACCCTGAATCACAATTCAAATTCACCTTGCACAAATCTGATGGAGGCACAGATCAGGTCGGATGGAAACTGATGTCACTACAACAGCGAATCACTACAGCCCAAGATAACAGCCCAAGATAACTCATTTTACACAGACATGAGGAAGCACTTAGCGGAGAGCAGATCAAAATCCCTTGATAAGTTAAATCCACTGGTGAAAGAGCTACTCTTAGGGGCAAATGTAGAAAGTAAATTGCTGCAAGAAAACCCAACAAAGGCAAAAAGGAATTGGGAGGAAATGGATTGGATCCATACCATTGGAAAAGTAAGATCGGGTTCCTATCCAAATCCCCAGCAAACAATAGACCGAAAACTGGGTTTCCTGACCAAATATGTAATCAAGTTTCCTGACTCGAGAATTAGTAATAAATTCCTAAGACTAAGGTTGAATATCCTACACACTGGGGAAGTACTGGCAAGAAGAGGAATGGGGGAAATGGCCATAAAACTATGTCAAACTTGCAAAAACCCAGAAAATCAATCCATTAAACACTTGATGATGGAGTGTGAAGGTACTACATGGACTAGACAACACTTCTTAAGCAAATATGTCTCTGATACAACATCTTAGGTACAAGAGCTCCCTTTGGAACTATTGATTGATGGGCAGTCACAGCAGAAGACAATAGCAGTGATTCAAATGCTTAAGAGCTGCAAGATAGGGCTCTAAGCACACGCTAAGAAGGGACAGTCTGCTTTATGCTAAAGTTCTATAATCAATTGGCCATCTTCTTTCTTCTTTTTTATTTCCTCCTCTCAAGTACATTTACTCACTTCCAACTAATCATCAGTAGGATTTTTTTATAACGATTTTAGTCAATGTTGTAATCATTTAACTGTTATGTAGTTTAATGTGATGAATAACTGTTCCCCTTATATGTATATTGCGATAATATGAATGTGTTGATTTTGAAAGTTTAATTTATAACCATATACAATAAAAAAAACTAAAAAAAAATAAAGAAATCTGAATTTATAGAACATAATGTACCATTAAGACTCTGGAAAACCCAGCTGCCTAATCTTAAAAATCTCTTAGACTCTGCCTTGCATGCAGGTTAGTTTGATGTTGACTGAAAGGAGACAGACACATTTGGAAAGACTGCAAAACTCGGAATTACAGATCAATTATTGTGCTGCTGTTTTAAAACAGAAACTCCTGAAATTTGTCAGCACTGGCTCCTCTCCCAAAGTCCATGCTTTGGAATGGATTTTGCTACCCACACCTGTAGTTGCTTGTTGTTAGCCCAATCATATGGCTCAACTGTGGGTTTCCTACATGCTAGTACTGCGTATAAGCTGCCATGCACTAACTCTCGCTGTCCATGCATTGAGCTCTAAACATAGTGCAGCTGTTGGCCATTTGGAATTTGTCTCTGATTTGCTGTCCATTCTGCCTTGTGATTTGCCTGTGACTTATCCCTGCTTCCGTGCTGCCTTGCTCCAGGTTCAAAAGCCCTGACTTGCAGACTCACTGTTTCCCTTTATTCTGGATGCTAGTATCTTTTCACTGGTCCTTTGTGTGATGTCCCTACACCCTCTAGCCCGTTTCTTGTGCTGTTTGCCTGCAGTATCCTGCCACTGCTTATTGAGCTTGGGACCTTAAGCGTCCAGTCTTGATTCCTTGTGCTATTTCCTTTCTCAATCTAATCACATGAATATAGAATGACAGTATCTCTAGCACAAGGTAATCTGACTGGTTCTTTTTGGTAAAAGGTTCAGAGGCCCTCCTCCAAGAGATAACCCTTCAAGGTCAATTAAGAAAACACCAATTTATGCTACTGGGTTTGGTTTTCAAGGTTAGAAAAAGCCTAAACTTCCTCAACGTTACAATAACCTCTCCCCCGAGTAGTGGAACTAACCAATTCAGTCTAATAAACATTTACCAAGAGCTAACGACTAAGACATGCTTCCAGTCTCCACCTTGTGCAAATTCACAGTCACACAATATAGACCCATCTCTGGACATATCCATTTTGCCAAATTAAATTTGATTATAAGTGGATGTAGTCTTAAACTAGTAAACATCCTTTTTTGATCAGCATTAACTATTATACTCAAGTAAACTGGTTGGTTGAACTCCGATAACTAGAAGAAGACCTGCTTTGTGAAATAATTGCAACTTTGCTACTCATCAGGTCCACAATAGGACTATTGCACAATAAAGAATTGTGGGTACTCAGTGCTTTCAGACCAAATCTCTTTGCCTATCATGTTTTATGTTTGCAAGACATTAAACATTCTTAATGTGATCATTATGATAAAATTCCTTAGTTTTTCCGATAAATTGGAACACAGAGATTGAGAATCACTAAGCCATGTTTTGATCCAGTAAGCAAGGACACGTATATAAACTAGATATTGTGGGTAGCTGACCCTAATCCATTATTATCATCTTTTTAAACACAGAATGTCCCAACTCTAGCAAGGGCTTGTAAAATGTGGTCTCCATCACCATCAAACAAGCTGCAGATCTGGTCCCCAAATGTCCACACTGTACACGATCTGTGCTATACATTTAGCTTAATACACGTTAATGGAAATGTTAATTTAGAGGCCCAGTATCATCAAACACATTGACATTATCGCTCTGTAGCCTGCCAGATTTTGAGCTTGGCTTCTTCCAAATTATTGAGCCATCACTGAACTTGGCCACTGACCTTACTACCTGAGCAAAGGCAAAACTCTGTCATGGAATAATTACATTTCATATTTGCTGCCAACATCCAGGAATATACTAGCCCAGCTCTTCTGATGAGTAATCCTCCTGAAATGACACCTTAAGATAAATATGGCAGATAAATATTGATCAGCCATTAGACCTTCAATAACGATATTAGAAAATAGGAGACCCTATGGAGTCCAAAATCACCCCACGATTATTGGACATTGTGAAAGAGCACAGACAATTCAGGACAGATGCTTCTCCCGCCCTCAAAGTCATCCACCGTGTTGCAATAGCAGTAAGAGGCTTGTCCACCAGCATGTACACTCTGTGAAAGGTTGGTTCAAGAGCATAAGTAAGCCACTGTCATTATTTGAGGTGAGGAAATCATTCACAAACTGAAGAGCTACCGTGTCGGTGCAATATTACGCCCTAAAAACAAGCAAGTAGGTGCACAGTAGTTGTGGATGCTCAATACATGCAGTCAGATGGAGTGAGATTTTCTTTTCCAAGATTTTTCTAAGACAAACTAAACTGGTGTTTTGATGGTAATCAGTAAGAATAGAGGAGTCCAGAGACACCTTCCTGAAAACTGGGGTATGAGAAGGAAATAAGTTTAAAAGTCATGAAGAAGACCAAAACTATCAGTAGTACAGGCTTTTAAGAAACATGAAAGAATAGCATATGCTCAATGAGTAGGTTTCAAGGATGCCAGAGGAGAGACACAGATAGGAGCACAACTCTCCAACTGGAAGCTTTCAAGACAGTAAGAGCGGAAAAGAGATGTAGTTTGTTCTATTCATAATATCCTTTTAGGTAATTAAACTGTATTTTGAGAAATAATTGGAAGGTGATAAATTTGATGAGCACAATGAGGCACAACATCAAAGAGGGTTTTAGACTGAAAAGTAGCAGTAGAGATGTCTGGGAACGATAGGTAGTTTTTGCTTACACGGCTGATGTCTACTAGCATTGATAGCTGGCAGATCCTAAATCCAGAAGAAACTGAACTGAAGGGCTGCAATGCCAGACTTTTTCTAGCTGGCATAATTTACATGTCTTCATTTATTCTATGTGCAGAGCAGCAAGCTGCATGCTACCTTTAACTCACAAGTGCAAAACATACATCCCGCGGGCCAGTTGCGGCCCGCCATGCTGTTTTGTCTAGCCCACGAGGTACAAAGTCTTTCCTAATGGAGTGCGGCCTGCAAGCAGCATCGGCTGGCCTCCATTAGGAAAATCTTTGAAACTCTTCCGGGCAGGACAAAACACTGGCCCTCATTGGCTCAGCACACACGCACCACGTAGCTCCTACGAGCCACGTAGTGTGTGTGTGCTGCACCAATGGAGTGCCAGCACTACGGGTGGCGTGGTCAATAAGGCTTGATGCCGGAAGGCATTTTAGCCTTGCCACGCCGGCCGTAGTATCACTCCAGATACCTCGCCAGCATTCCAGCTAGCTTGCCTTTCAGCACGTCCGGTAAGTGGTCTGTTTGTTTGTGTTTGTGTGTCGGGTCTGTTCTGACTGTATGTTTGTGTGGTGCATGTTGAGATGCGGAAGGGGTGTCGGGTATGCATGAATATTTGTTTTTGTATGTTTGTGCGGTGTATGTTGAGATGCAGGGGTGGGGGTGTGTCGGGCCTGCATGAATTTTGTTTTTTGTATGTTTGTGTGGTGTATGTTGAGATGCAGGGTTCGGGGGTGTCGGGTCTGCATGAATGTTTGTTTTTAAGTTCGAGTTGTGGTGTATGTTGAGATGCGGGGGTGGGGGGGTGTTGGGTCTGCATGAATCTTTGTTTTTGTATGTTGCTGCGGTGTATGTTGAGATGCGGGGGTGGGGGGTGTCGGGTCTGCTTGAATGTTTGTTTTTACGTGTGAGTGTGGTGTATGTTGAGTTGCAAGGGTGGCGGGGTGTAGGGTCTGCATGAATGTTTGTTTTTAAGTGCAAGTGCAGTGTATGTTGAGATACGGGTTGTCGGGTCTGCATAAATGTTTGTTTTTGAGTGTACGTGCGGTGTATGTTGAGATGTGGGGGGGAGTCAGGTCTGCATGAATGTTTGTTTTTAAGTGCAAGTGCAGAGTATGTTGAGATACGGGTTGTCGGGTCTGCATAAATGTTTGTTTTTGAGTGTAAGTGCGGTGTATGTTGAGAGGCAGGGGTGGGGGGTTCGGGTCTGTATGGGTGAATGTTTGAGAGTGTGTGTGCTGAGTTGGGGGGTGGGAGGTACGGGTCTGTATGGGTGCATGCTTGAGAGTTTGTATGCTGAGTTGGGGGTGAGGGCTTTGGGTCTGTATGGGCGCATGTTTGAGAGTTTGTGTGCTGGGTTGGGAGGTGGGGGCTATGGGTCTGTATGGGTGCTTGCTTGAAAGTTTGTGTGCTGAGTTGGGGTTACGAGTCTGTATGGGAGCATGCTTGAGAGTTTGTGTGCTGAGTTGGGGGTACAGGTCTGTATGGGCGCATGCTTGAAAGTTTGTATGCTCAGTTGGGGGGTGGGGGCTTTGGATCTGTATGGGTGCATGCTTGAGACTTTGTATGCTGAGTTGGGGCTTGGGGGTACATGTCTGTATATTTTACTATGAATATCAGCTACACATAGTATGCCCTCAATTTAGTGAAGCACTTGGAAGATAAAAAAACTGAACAACAATGTGGGTTTATACAGCTGATCCTGTGAAATATGAATACATTGGGGAATATATTTACAAGGAGGAGTAGGATCATGGCTTTAGAGACCGAAAGTAAAAATATGCTTGGGAGATTTAACAAAGATTCAGAATCCATTCTACTGAGAATTTCTGTCTTTGTATAGGTGGCAACAATGCAAATCATGCATAAAGGAACGCCCACCCCCACTTTAACACTTGGTTTATTGCTGTGTTAAACAGACACACATCAAACAGTTATTTGGAAAGCTAGGGACAAAACCGAGGATTCATAATATATATCGGATTTCAGAGAAGATTATTTAGACAAGAATAAAGTGGAAATGGAAACAGTTTACTGAACATACACAGCTATAACCAATATTGAAATCTGAATCAGTGTCGCATCCGAAGTATGTATAATCTGTTGGGGCAGGGGACATGATAATGGGACTAGGGGTGCCCGCTTCTGCACGCTGGGGTCTGTATGGGTGCATGCGTGTGAGTTTGTGTGCTGAGTTGGGGGGTGTGGCCAGGACAGAGACAGTCACATGTCAAGATCCCCCAAACCACATGAAGACTGACAGGACATCTGAAGCTGGGGTGTAGGGAGAAGCTGTGATTCGAATGGCTACTGTAGTAGGACCAGCCAATCCCTGCATTTACCACCTTAATCTCAAACATAGCAGTTTGATACGCTATGCAGCCCGCTATTCCTGAACAAAGTATCCATCAATAAGTGCATGAAAAGGTATGCTGGCAAGGCCATGTTCTTTATCTGATCTTGTTCTTTTGTCGCTTCTAGGTTTCTCTAAAAAGTATATAATTTGTATATACTCTAGATTTGGACCGTCGTAGTGGGAGCATAAAAGTGGAGTTTGTATCTTCCCCGAAGTACCATTGAACCTGCCCTTTACCGTTGGTACTCCATCTCAGTACCCAGGCCCCAGGGTGCATTGAATCACTGTTTGTGCTCCAAAGATGTCCCTGCCAATGTTCAGTGCAGTAAAAAAAGAAACATTGACCAGGAGCACCGTCAATTTAAGGATGAGTGAACTGAGAAGTTTTTTTTTCATCGAGTCCAAACCTAATGTGTACTTGTGTCTCATTTGTCTCGAATGCATAGCAGTTTTTTTACTGCATAGCAGTTACTATCCCAAGCAATATACTATCCGCCGCCATTGTGAAACAAAACATTCAAAATATAAGGATTTGCAGGGGGAAGCAATAATTAAAGATGGGGAGCTAAAAACACAGCTGACTAAGCAAAAGGGTATTTTTGCCCAGAAAAGAAAAGAATCTGAATGTGCCACCTTTGCGAGTTATAAGGTTGCACAGCTTATTGCAAGGTCAGAACGTCCTTTCATAGATGGGGATTTTGTAAAAGACTGCCTGATGGAGATTTGCGAGGCAGTCTGTAAAGAAAAACAAGATGCTTTTACAAATGTTCCCCTTTACGTATGAGTATCCAGAAGCATATTGTAGACATGGCTGACAATTGTTACAGCCAACTCAAAATGCAGTGTAAGGATGTCAAGTTTTTTTCAGCTGCCCTTGATGAGATCACAGATGCAAGTGACACAGCCCAACTCTTAATGTTCATTCGGGGGGGGGGGTCAATAATCAATGCAAAGTATTTCAGGAACTGGCTTGCCTGGTATCTTTGCTTGGCAGGACAACTGGTGCTGACATTTTAATGCCTTTCAAAAAGTCATCAATGATTTAAATTTGCCATGGGATGCTTTGGCAGGCGTGACGACTGATGGGGCGCCAGCCATGGTTGGGGAGCAAAATTGTTTTATTGGGTGCTTGAAAAGGCACTTGAGCGAGAAGGCTGTCCACTTAAAAAATGATCACTGCATCATACACCAGGAGGCATTATGTGCAAAACATTTGAAATTCACTGAAGTGATGGACTTTGTTGTGAAAACTGTTAATTTTGTCCGTGCATGCTCTTTAAATCACAGATTGTCTCAGGCGTTTTTAGAAGAGGTAAAGGCGGATTATGGTGATGTCCTATATCACACCGATGTTCGATGGCTTAGTCGTAGCAATGTGCTGAAGAGATTCTTTGCTTTACGGCACAAAATAAAAGCATTCCTTGATGAAAAGGGAATGGACGCTTCTGTCATGCAAGATATTGACTGGGTAGCTGACTTTGCTTTTCTGACTGGCCTGACAGACCATTTCAATGATTTAAATTTAAAGTTGCAAGGAAGCCAAAATCTAATATCGGATCTGTGTGAGGCAGTTTGTGCTTTTGAAATAAAGTTAAGGCTTCTGACAGCCCAACTGGAGAAAGGGATGCTGGTACACTACCCCGCATGTGCAGAGGTTTTCCCCCCATGACAAGTATGTAGGATGGTATCGGCATGTGAAGGTCCTGCAAAATGTTTTTGAGAATTGTTTCTCACAATTCAAATCCCAGCAAGCCTCTTATAAACTTTTTGCAGACCCTTTATCTGCTGATGTTGATAGTGTGTAACCTGAACTGCAACTGGAAGTGATTGAACTTCAGTGCTGTAGTGCCATCAAAAATGAGCACAGAGAGAGGCCTTTATTAGCCTTCTATCAGTCTCTGGACACTGCTCAATTCCCCAATCTGTCACAGGAAGCATTAAAGATGGTATCTATGTTTGGCAGTACTTGCATTTGTTTTTTCACAAATGAAACTACATAAATCCTGCCTAAGGACAAGACTCACTGACCAACATCTCCGTGCTATCCTGAGAGTATGAACAACCTCACTGGAGCCTGAGATCCAGAAACTGACAGCTGAGAAATGCTGCAATGTTTCTCACTGATCAAGTATGTCTGGTTCACTGTTTCATCCTGTATGATTTGCATATTTATTCTAGTGCCAATATGTCCTTTGCAAAGAAAGAAATAATAAAAGTGGAATTGGAAATGTACACTACAAAATGTAAGTTTTAAATACAAATAAAGACGGTACACCTCCAAAAAGGTATTCTTTTTCCAACTGTCTAATGAAAATTAGGGGTTGAAAAGGCCTCTTGAAATGCCCTGCCCCTCCCACATTTACATTTCAGCTCTCTACAGGCGGCATGTAAGGTACATTGGTTGAGGGGTGGGAGCCATGGAGCATAGTGCTTGGTTGGGGGTGGGAGCCGTGGGGCATAGTGCTTGGTTGGGGGTGGGAGCCATAGGGCATAGCGCTTGGTTGGGGGTAGGAGCCATAGGGCATAGTGTTTGGTTGGGGGTGGGAGCCATGGGGCATAGTGTTTGGTTGGGAGTGGAAGCCATGGGGCATAGTGTTTGGTTGGGGGTGAGGGACATGGGGCATAGTGTTTGGTTGGGGGTGGGAGACATGGGGCATAGTGTTTGGTTGGGGGTGAGGGGGGCATGGGGCATAGTGTTTGGTTGGGGGTGAGGGGGACATTGGGGAATAGTGTTTGGTTGGGGGTGAGAGCCATGGGGCATAGTGTTTGGTTGGGGGTGGGAGTCATGGGGCATAGTGTTTGGTTGGGGGTGGGAGCCATGGGGCATAGTGTTTGGTTGGGGGTGGGAGCCATGGGGCATAGTGTTTGGTTGAGGGGTGGGAGCCATGGGGCATAGGGTTTGGTAGGGGTTGGCAGCCATGGTGCATAGTGTTTGGTTGGGGGTGGGAGTCATGGGGCATAGTGTTTGGTTGGGGGTGGGAGCCATGGGGCATAGTGTTTGCCTGAGGGTTGGGGGCCATGGGGCATAGTGTTTGATTGGGGTTGAAGGGGCCATTGGGAATAATGTTTGGTTTGGGGTGAGGGAGCCATGGGGCATAGTGTTTGGTTGGGGGTTGGAGCCATGGGGCATAGTGTTTGGTTGGGGGTGGGAGCCATGGGGCATTGTGTTTGCTTGAGGGGTGGGGGCCATGGGAATAGTGTTTGGTTGGGAGTTGGAGCCATGGGGCATAGTGTTTGGTTGGGGGTGAGGGACATGGGGCAAAGTGTTGGGTTGGGGGTGGGAGCCATGGGGGATAGTGTTTGCTTGAGGGTTGGGGGGCATATTGTTTGATTGAGGTTGAGGGGGCCATTGGGAATAGTGTTTGGTTGGGTATGTGGGAGCCATGGGGCATAGTGTTTGGTTGGGAGTTGGAGCCATGGGGCATAGTGTTTGGTTGGGGGTTGGAGCCATGGGGCATAGTGTTTGGTTGGGGGTTGGAGCCATGGGGCATAGTGTTTAGTTGGGGGTGGGAGCCATGGGGCATAGTGTTTTCTTGAGGGGTGGTGGCCATGGGGCATAGTATTTGGCTTGGGGTGAGAGACATGGGGCATAGTGTTGGGTTTGGGGTGGGGACCATTGGGCATAGTGTTTGCTTGAGGGCTGGGAGCCATGGGGCATAGTGTTTGGTTGGGAGTTGGAGCCATGGGGCATAGTGTTTGGTTGGGGCTGGGAGCCATGGGGCATAGTGTTTTGTTGGGGGTGGGAGCCATGGGGCCTAGTGTTTGCTTGAGGGGTGGGGGCCATGGGACATAGTGTTTGGTTGCCAGTGGGGCCATGGGGCATAGTGTTGCACTCCAAGAGTGAACCCAATAATAAAGCTAAGACATGCACAGTTAGGAGATGTACATCCTTTGCTTTTTAAGGAAACCTGACTCAACGAAGGCCATACTCCTCTTGGGCAACCCAAACAGCAAAGTATAGCAGTCCAAAATAACGGATTGTCCAATCAAGGGTCAATAAAATATATATAATTAAACAGATGATATACAATAACTAAATAGAAATAAATTATAACAATGGAAAATGTGTAGTACAAAATGTAAGTTTGAAATACAAATAAAAATCGTTACACCTCAAAAAACATATTCTTTTTCCATGTGTTTAATACAAATTGAGGGTTGAAAAAGCCTCCTGGCACGCCCCGCCTAGTGCCCCACCCATATTTACTTTTCGGCCCACTATAGCAATCATGTAAGGTACTTTCGGCCCTCTGTCAAAATCAGTTGTGCACCCCTGCTTTAGCTCAACCCCATTAGCAATGTGAAGGGCTTAGTTGTATAACCTTCCAGACCCCATCTCATAGGTGTAGACATTTAATAACGATGAGGTAATGGAAAATAATGCACAAGTCCATCCAAGTTTAACATTAGCAAACGCTTATTTTATATCAATAAATAGTATAGATGGTGGTTCATTACTTAGCCAGGTATATTTTACTATGACAAGGTATGATAGGGAAGATTGATCTCTTGTAAAAAGCACTGGCAGGAAGACTACCTCAAATTAGCTATTGCCTTACATATTGAAATCTGGGACTCAATCTTTACCATAGATGTTCCCTAGTCTGTGTATCAATGCCGTAGTTTGATGGGGCATTTATGGAACATGACTGTTTTTACAGCAACATGTAAAAACACATTTTTATAATAAGCCAAAATAGTGGCCTCCATCACTAAAATGTTGAGTCAGAATTGTATTTGGGCCAAGTGGCCTTTCCACCATCTAATATGCTAGTTAATCTTGAATCCTACTCACACTAAAAAGGATGGGCATCATACCCTGTGTAGATTGATCTTGGCCTCACACAGTGTTTTGAAGAATATGGCTGTTTCATGGGTCTTTCTCCATCACTGTCTTAGCTTTTGGTGAACTAAATCTCTACCGGACTACTAATGGACAATGCTCACTCCAGATAAAATCACGAGAACATCCTGACATAGGCTATTTAATCAGCAAAGCATTTTGTTTTGATGCATTTAACCACTGGCAAACCCAAACGGCGAGGCAGCCATTTTAAGCCTACATGGCTCCTTGCACAAGTATTTTCCTCAGGTGTTCATCCATCTGTTACCACTTACTGCTTACTCAGTGCACTGGTATTTTAGCAGGCACTCTCCTCTTCATTTCTACATCTGGAGCCGATCTGTGCAGTTCCAATCATCAGGACAGTCAATGGTTGCTGCCTAAAGGGAGGAGAATCATGACCTGTCTGTCTTCCGTCCATCTTCAGTGGCGGAGATGTAGGTTGTGCAATTGTGCTTTGAGAACCGCTATTACAATAGCTGTTATTGTTTAGGAAACAGTAAGTACAGCTTCCACTCATGATTACTGCCTATGCTATCACTTTCAATGGACAGCCATATAGATAGTGAGAGATGTTACCAATTAGAGATCAGCATATGAATCTGCCTTTGAAAAGAGAACAATCTTGTAACAATCTTAGAATAATCTCATACAAAGTATTAACCATTTGCTCAATTTAATGCTAGACACAGATTCTAGAATAGAACTGCTCTTGTTGCTGCTATGTGTGCACTGCAGTGAGGTGTGAATTAGGAATTGAGCAAATCCATAGCAGCGTGAACCACTTGAATGTCACTGCTGCTTCCGCGTAGATATCTAACACAAGCTTCATGCACCTTCTTACAGACATTGCATTGGTAATATATCATTCAACTCAACACTTACTGGCTCTACCGTTTGACCCACTGGATTACCTTGTATGTCATTGAATGGCAAAATGGCATCACTAAGAACCAAGGAGCGAAATCAACCTGCTTTAAAAGTCCCAAGATGAACCACTGATCCCTCCTTCTCCCATCAAATGGAAGCTAGAAGTTATCCACGACAGTGAGGCAATACTGAAATAGCTCAAAGCATTGTGACATTGTGTTCAAACTACAAAAAAAAACACTGATCTCCTCCCCTCTGAAATTGCAGAAATACATCAAGACTTCAAAAAACTCTCTTTAACAGTGACAGAGACAGAATCTAGGATATGTACGAAGAAAGCTACGCATCAACAACAAGCACATGGTTTAATAATCAGAAAGATGGTTGGAACGATAACTGACTTCGAAAACAGAAATGGTAGCAGTAACCTCTAGTCTGAGTCTTCCGGAAAGATTTCAATCCATGAAGTTTTCTTACACAGAGTAACTCCTACTTAAACTACTAGGCATCAGGTAACAAAAACATTTGAGGTAGACCAAAGCAACATTTGAACTGGTTTGTGATCTTCCTGTTTACTATATTGTCTTTCCAATTAACGATGCATATGCTGCAGCAAAGAATTCTGGCACACTTGCACAGTGTCTCCTTCTTGTGATTTCTTTTGTATGTCTTCTCCTGAGACATGCAGGTGAAAATCGGCCACTTTTACTCTGAAACATGGTCCAACAAATTAAGAAAACAATGACTTCCTGTTACCTTAAAATCCAACTACCTTTGGGGCATCAGCAAGTTTGAAAGCAGATCACCTTCCAACTGTTCCACATCTGCATCACCATGGGCCCTTGCCAAATTGGTCATGTTAACCTCAAGCAGGTACACCATGAGCTCCTTGCGATAGCTAACTAGCTTCGTGGCCTACGAGCAGACTTTAGACAGCAATATTAAAAATGCCCCATTTGGCTCTCTCCCATGAGTATTTAAGTTATCTCTGATGGTTCTGCATTGCTCAGGTAGCCTGACTTGCATGTGAAAATTAGAGTTGCAATGGCTGGCCACTGAGATCAGGTTATGAATTGGAAACTTGTGCACTTGCCGCTGGGAGGTGCATTTATGGCATGGAATGCCCCGCTAAAATCGAAGGTGCATCTTCTGGGCCACAATGACCATTTCTCTCACTGGCTCACAATTTGTGATCCAATGTGTGGCAATGAGTTGACGGACATGGACAAAGCAGGAGACCTGCATTGCCTTGCCAGTTTGTATAGCAGCAAGGATATTTGATCCATTGTCTGCCGCAACAAATCCCACATGTAAAGTATGTGGCCTTTGCTGCTCTTTCTCCTTTCTTCAGATGTAAACTGCACTGGTTTCTGCACAGAAAACCCTCAAATGCAGACAATTGCTTGGTGCCAAACTGCAAGTTCCTGCCTATCCTTTGAATTACTTCAGGACTCCTTTTGGCTGTTGGAGGGAAAAAGGGCACCCAGTGTTCTGTGATAGCCCACTAGTCAATTATCTGAGAACTTGCTCACATGTCCATATTGAAGTGCAATTTACATCCGACATGACTGCTGTAGTGCGATCCCCGGTGTCTGCATAACGTCATTGTGCAATTCTGACACAACCTTTTAAGAGACTCAACATTGGCCTGGAGCTTCCCAGTGGTGATAGCATTTCCCCATAAGGTGCTACATTTCAGGGTTTGCCACAAATACATGGGAAAATACGTTATTAGGCAGGTTATCATTGAGCAGTCACTGTCTGTCATGGGACTTGTGTTATATATTATAAATGCTCAAACGCTTCCATAACATTGCCCTGACACAACGGGGAATGTTTGCGATGCACCATAGGGGTACACAGGGTAGAGGTTGTTGGCCTACTCCCAAGCACGGATAAAGCTGACATATTTTCATGCTGAATCGGAGGCATGCTGCTTGCCTTATTGTACTACAATGGATGGACCTGGGATCCTATGACTTCTTCCCATGTCTGTGCATGGGATTGCTGCATATGCGACAGCATAGATGTTGTATCCAAGTTGGTTACTACCTTGCCTCAGAAACCATTTTCTGACAGTGTACACATGTCCAGAGTTGGTCGCTGTTTAATCTGTGCATAATACCCCACACATTTCACGTATGTATTGGTCGAGTAGACAGGCTGGGTTCTTGTGAGTGTGATGTACTGGTGGAGATCTGGATGCCCTGTAATGATGGGATGTGCTTTCTGAGCTGCAATGGGTGTGCTGATTCTCATAAGAGACTGTATAGAGGTGGGGGATGCGCTATACATGCTAGTGCCTCTTCATCCGTGGTGCATTTCTCCTCTGGCCATCACAATATTGATGTGTTCCATCAGCAATGTCTGTTCTTATCTGGACTCTGATGGAATACAATCTTTGTGTTTATCATCATCGAACTCAGCATCATTAACATCTGACCCAGGGGATGTGGAGGGGCAGATAGAGGCCTGCGAATGTCAATCTCCTTCTGATGTGCTGGTACTCCAACTGTTGTTGTTCATGGACCTTTACTAGATGAGATCTGCACACCTCCACCTTCTGCCACTGAGATAGCGGACAGAACTCCAAGAGTCAACTCCTCTGTCGGTCTTGGCGGGTGTTCATTTTTTGGGGTACAGTAGCCCTGTATTCTCTTGTACTAGCGCATGTACACCAGCTATACACTTGTGACTGGGGGTATGATTTGTGAGTTGGATGGTATATCATTTTAAACATGCAATGCTGGCATCTCTACTGTACACAACCCGTGAAGCTGCAGGAGTGAAAAGACAATGAGCAGTTTCTCTCCCCCTGCCACTTTCTCGTTTGGGTGCTGACAGGTAAATGTGGGGAAATCTTTGACAACAGAGGCTCCCTGAATCACTGCTCTTCTCCCTTCCACTGAAAGCGAGCGTGACTCTCCCGTAAGCTAACCCTAGAGATTCCCAGCGCATTAAGCTCATTCACTTTGTTGAAGAGAAAGATACTGACTGGTGTGCTACACGCTGGTTCACTGTAATCTCTCTTGATGGCCCTTGTGTTGTACCCCCCACTCCAAATCACTGAACAAATCCACAGTGCTGGATAAGCAAAACCAATCCTAAATATTACTCTCTGACTGGGTCCGAAAGCAAACAGACTAAATAGGAACTCCAGCCCTGTGACCCTCTTTAAGCCATGTGCACATATTTCAGACAAACGTTTCCAAAGTTGGTCCAAGGTTTGTTCTTGATAAAAACACTCAATATTCAGGTGATTCCGATTCACTGCAGGAAGGTTCGTCCAGGCCTAATCATTCCTACAAAGCTCTAGAAATTGGTGATGCAGTCTCAACTCATGGAGCACCTTTCTATTTCTACTGTAAAGAATTACATATATAATATATAATCTACCAAAAGAGTCACTGGTGCTGTGTTGCACTTCGCATCTCGGTGTTTATCATTCGATTCTAAACCTTTAATGTGTCTATTCGAGAATAGATTGTCATGCATTACCGATCTCTGTACTTCAAATCTACCTTTGGCTTGTCAGTGCCTTTAGTATGCACTCAGCCCATCCTGCACACATCATGGAAGAAACAACAAAGTTACAAAAACAAAATTATAGGGACACATTGGGCCTCATTAAACGTACAGCAGTAAGTGGAAAACGTAAGTCTGTTACTTCAACGGACATAATTAGCACCAAAGTAACCCACCCTGGACAAGGCAGAGGGGATGCATGGGAAGGAGGGCGCCAATATCCAGAGCCAGACCATCGCCCTGGACTCTGACAGTCACACAGTTGATACCACTGTATCGCCTCAACCGCAAAACTATTGCAGACCTCCTCACCCTAATCCAGCCTGATAGAGTACTATCTATACACAAACAGCGATTCCACCCCTGCTGAAGCTTGTATCAGTCCTGAATTTCTCTGCCACAGGCACATATCAGCACACCGCCACCATGCTGCATGACATGTCACAATCAACATTTCCTAAAGTACTGGGTCAAGTGCTGGATGTACTACTTAAACATGCGCACCAGCACATTTCTCTGCCCAGCACCAATGCAGAGGTGCATACCACAAAGACCAGATTGTACACCATTGCCCACTTCCCCAATGCAATGGCATATCTGGACTGCACACATGTGGCATTGTGTGGCATCCAAGGTATCAGAGCACGTGTACGAAATAGGAAACACTACGATTCTCCGAATGTGCAATGTACATGCGACGCAAACCTCACTGTGACCCACTGCTGTTCCCAATTCCCACGTTCAAGTCATAACGCCATGGTCCTACAGAGCAGTACCCTGCCTGCACACTTGGAGATCCATAGAGGACAGCACACTTGGGTCCTAGGTATGTTTCCACAAAGGCGAATGTGGAATTGAAGGTGGTGGGTCAAAGATCCACCATGCACATGTAGCACAAAGTGTCCTGGGGCATTATCCAAATGGCCCTGTAAACACGCCATGACATACCCCCTCCACACTAAAGCACACCATACTGAAAATGCATTTTTGTGGTAGAGTGTCCCCTCCTATCTCCCCCCAGGTATGATGATGGGCCCAGGGGTCCACCCATGGCAACTTAAAGGAAATCATCCCCCCATACCCAGTAGCACGCAACTGTCCAGAAACATACAACATGCCAATCACACACTGCCAGAGGCAAACATCATATACAGCACAATGTCCAAGAAAAAGGTAGAACAGGCCACAACATGCAAAGTAACCTTTGGGATGTTCATGGACGATTGTAGGTGATCAATACACCTAGATACCACCAAACGGTACCACCTTTCCTGGCACTTGGTCCAGTGGTATCACCATCAGATAATTAGAGACAAAAATGGTTGCATTGGACTCCATGGGGGGATTTGCCAGTAACACCATCGAGTTTTGTTGGCAAGGCACCAAACGTACCTATAGTTATTAGTTTGAGGTAACCCAGGTGCCCCACTGCCAAACCTGTGCTTTTCTGGTGCGATAACAGGCCGATAAATGAAATTACCTGCACGTCATTACTGCACCAGCAAACTTAGAATGAGGCCTATTCTACATTGTCAAATGCAAGGGAACCACACCCCAATGGCACTAGAGTGTACTCAATTCACTGCATGGAAGTGAAAAACATGCAGCTCTTAGTCAAGTCCATTAACTATTTGAAGTAACACAGTTTCATTCCACTTGCAGGTGTGCCTGGCAACCCACAACTACCATGACCCAAATACGGAATCCTGGGAAGCCACATGAAATTGCCTACAACCAGGTACACACAAGGAACATAGAACGCATATTTGGACTTAAATACAGTCCAGAGAAGGTTGGAAGATAGTCGTTGTGTAGGTGATGATGCATATTATGTGGATCAGGAGGATTGTATCACTGTCTGCTGAGGGGGATGTGCCATAGGCAGACTCAAAGGAGGAGGTTGACGAAACATGGGCAGGATGGCTGTGCAGAAGGAAGGGATGGGTGCATGCAGCATCAAGAATTGATAGACAGGAGGTGTGGCCTGCAGCAGAGCAATGAGGACGTGAGTCCCTGTAGCTCTTACGGCCGCTGCGAAACATCCTGCAAAACAGCCTGTTACCGGTGATAAACCCAAACAAAAACACTATCTCCCGATAGACAAATGCATGGAGCGCAAACAGGAGGAAAATCAGCCAAGAACAGGACATCCTGAGCGAGTTCGGAGCTGCGGAAGGTAATCAGCGCGAACATGGTGAAGCATGAACAAAATGGCCACGGCAGACACGGAGGAAGCCGAGCGTAGCGTAGCCGCACCGGAACGGAGCGCGAGACACGACACAAAGAATTTGCAAAGTGCTAGCGGATGGAAAGCAACTCACCAATCTGCGCAGCAGATGAAATACCTGCTGGTCACTGCGAGGAGATAGACCCAGCAAGGCACTGACACCCATGCGGTCTGGGTGCCCCCGACTCGGCGTTGGGAAGTGTGAGGGGCGCTGCCCTGCACTGCGGCCTGCGGAAGGAGTCAGCCAGCTTCCAATGGACCGGTGGAGACGTCCGCTGAGCCAACTTGCTGTGCGGAAGGTGGGGAGGACAGCTACTGGTTCGCCTGTACCCATGTCCACTGCCCTCCAGCTAGGGCGGATTGGACCGGGTGAGAGCTGAACACACCCCGTACCTCATTTGAGAGGCAAATGGAGAATCCTGGTGGGACCTTGGACCCAGAATCGCTGCGAGGAGGTGGAAGTTCACTCCATAGAAGGTCCCAGGGACCAACCTGAAACCCGGCCGCTTGTGCATACGACGGCGGTACTGCTTCAAGGAGTGGACGCCTCTACATCAAGGAACAGCACAACACACATTTTGGCCCTGGCATAGAGGCTTGCTCCGTGCTCCCCACCTCAGGAGGGCAAAAAGTACACACTATCCTGCGGCGGCGCCCTGGGCCCTACGACTCCTTTCACATCCGGAGCTCTATTGCATAAAAGAACGCCGGAGGGGCGGGACAACTGGTCAGGCATGAAGAGGAGTTGATACTGTAGGTGGCTGTGTTGGGCCCGAGCGATTCCCACTGGGACAGAGCCCGGGTTCGGCGGTAGACCTCCGAAGGCCCGGGGACTGCAAGAGGGAAGGGCTGGGATCTCGCCCTGCACTGCCTTCTGGCGCGGACTGGGAGGGCTGGTGACAAGAACGTTCTGGGACTGAGAGAGTGCCCCGTACCAGCGAATATGCGTGAGGGGAATGTCTGAGCACGATGGCTGTGAGGAGACTGTGTGCCCACTTTAACCACTGAGGCAGACTAGAGACCCAGACCAGAGAGGACAATCTGGTTACATCTGGTCACAGAGTGGAATGCATCGGCCGAGGGAAAACGACACGCTGGGCGAACCCTGCACCGACTGACCAGAACTGACAGATATGAAAATAGCCCATTATTCGCAACGCTTAGGGCGGGCAGATGCCACTGGACCAAAGGGGAGCGATACAGGTGCCACAGAGCTAGCGAAAGCACTGAAGCAACGATTCCACAGATCGCCTTGCACGGCAGAACCCAATACCTCGGCCTGCAACCACTTACACCCAACATCCGCAAGGATAAGTCCAAAAGACTGACCACCCAGTGTAGAATCCACCAATTCACTACACTTCCAACAGGTAGCCAGCCGGAGCAGGGGGAACCGCATAGCATGGCAGAAGCAGAGAACACAATATCACTGAGAGATGTCATGACCGCAATTGCGGACTCACGCTCCTCTATGGAGCAAAAAATGGACGGTGTCAGAATGGACGTCTCCCTCCTTTGACTTGATTTACAAAAGCTAATGCCCCGTACTGAGGAAGCAGAACAACACATTTCCGGAGAGCAAGATGGGCTACGAAACATAGAACAACAACTAGTCAGCGTTTCAACATGTCTAAAAACCATGGAGGAAAGAGTGGATGAAAGTGAGGGAAGATCCAGACGCAATAATGTCAGGATCCTAGGCCTACCAGAAAAGGCAGAAGGGCCGAACATGGAACTATTTCTGGAACAATGGCTTACAGACATGCTCGAAACAAAGACATTTTCCAAATTCTTCGCAACTGAACGCGCCCCCCATGTGCCGACCGGGCGACCAGTGCCGGGTGCCCCGCCACGCACAGTTATAGAAAAACTATTGAACTATAGCGACCATGAAGCCCTGCTCCAGACGGCACGCGCAACGGCACACTCACTTTCAACAAATCAAAAGTCGCATTTTTCCCTGACTACACGAGAGAGGTGCAGAAAGCTAGGCAGTCATTTGATCAATTCAAAAAACAGCTGCAATCCCTCAATGTGAAGTATGGTATCATGTTCCCGGCCCAACTCAAAATCTTTCATAGGGCACAACGGTCCATTTCACTGATCCCAAGGATGCATGGAAATGGGCAGAACAACACATTGAGGGGGATTGGACATTGGCACGAAGCAACAGAAACAGAAACCCCCGAGCCCAACCAAAACGCCGGCCACCAATCCAGCAACCACCAGCACAAGACCCGCAACAGCAGGAGAGGGAAGGCTGACTCTGCAAGCAGGGGCGAATGGTACGTTTTTGTTACCACTATGGTCAAGGAGGTGAGGGAAATAGGTTGACGTGGTGCACTTCGATAGGAAGCATTAATCACGGAAAGACACAAACTTAAGCGCCAACCCAGTTGGAAGGCCCCTCCCCACTGAAAGACACCCCTGAGTTATGGTACGGGGCATGTGTCAGGGATTAGAACACGACAAATTTAATCTAGTTTGTTTGGTTAGTAGGTGATCATTTCTGAGCTACCTTTTGCCATTATTTGTTGTTAACTGTTCAGGCGACGGTTGCTTCAAGTTGGGTGGAGTATAGGTTGGGCGAGGGGAAGTTTGAATGCATATGTTTTTATTTGGAAATGGGTCCAAGAGTCAACTCATACATGCTCCTTGAGACCGCCAAGTACTCTACCGCAATCAGTGCTGTATCCAAATGCAACGTGCACCACAATGCTAACAGTCCCACACTCCTTACTGAATGGCTAGCGCTAACAAAGAGATTAGAACCCTGCATCTCCTGACCTGGATTGTCAATGGGATGGGGGGAGGTATCAAAAGACGACTCATCACACAGCTCCTGAACAGGCACGCACTGGACGTGGCTTTTCTAACAGAAACGCATATGGCAGGCACCACATGCAACTTGTTCAAACGCACCAATTATAGGTTGGCAATTCATGCTGGTTTCACCACAGGCTCTAGAGGAGTACTCATATTAATACACAAAAAACTGCTTCTAACCCTTGTCAGTGTGCTACAAGACACAAGTGGGAGATTTGCATACATCACGGGGACACTCTGGAGCCAGACCGTTGCAATGGTGGTGGTGTGCTCACCCCGACGCTGCTAACGGCACTAATTGAGGATACCACGCCCATAATCTCCGGGGATAACTCAGACCTCATGGTAATTGGTGGAGACTTCAATTAAGTTATGGAAGTGGAAAAGGACTGCTCACACTTACGAGGGAGAAACCCCTCCACCCGTACTAAACTTGCTGTGTTCACTGCCGCGTTGGGTCTGCAGGATGTGTGGTGTGACTTGCACCCTGATGCGAGAGAATACTCGTACCACTCAGGAATGCACGCTTCATTATCACGCATAGATTACTTTTTTCTACCGACATTGGATATCCACAAGGCTTCCACGACTACCCTCCTGCCCTGAGGCATATCAGACCACTACCCCTGCTGATCGAGCTCAACACAACCAGACCGCGTCCTCCGCCTACAAGGCACCTAAATAATTACTACCTGGGCTTCCCAGACTCGTAGACCAGATACAGTTAGCGACAAAGACATATTTCAAACTCAACACGGGATCAATAGATGACCCAGGAGTGCTGTGGGAAGCATAAAAACTGGTACTATGGGGCGAAAACATCTCATGGTCTGGACCGCATAAAAAAAAGACACCAGCAAAAATGTGGTGAGGCCGAACAACAAGTTACCTAGGCCGAAACAAACCATCTAACCCTAGACCAGCCAGAAACACATAGGCTATTAATGTTAGCCGAAAAACGCCTACATAACGTGGCACTAGATTGCGCTAAACAGGCCCACAGAACAATGAAGGCCAGAATATATGAGACGAGAGACAAAGCGGGCGAAATGTTGGCATGGTAAGAAAAACGAGAGGAGGGAAGTAACCATGTCAGGGTGATAAGATCGGAGGGAACTGACCCCCTACTGACCGACCAGGACATAGCTGAATGCTTTGCAGCCTACTATGCAAAACTATATAAACCCCCCGCAATACCCATTGATGTCTCCATACTGGATGAAATTGCCCTCCATGCCCTAAGTGAGAACCAAAAGGCCCTGCTTGAGACAGGCATTACGGAGGAGGAGCTAATAGCAGCCATGTCGGAACTGCAGACAGAGAAGACACCAGGGCCGAACAGCTTCCCGATTGAGCTGTGGCGGAAACTAGGGATGAATGAGATTGCCCGTCATTTTCTTAGAATGTTTTTACAGTGACAGTGATGCCTACCCGCAGACCTGTGGAAAGCGACGATAATAGTAATTCCCAAAGTGGACAAACCCCCAGACCACTGCAGTTCATATAGACTGATCTCCCTCATCATTAGTGAAAGTAAAATTTTGTGAAGGTGCTTGCCAACAGATTACAACAAGTTATAACAACATTAATCCATCCCGATCAGTGCGGATTCATGCCGCAACGAGATCTACCCGTATGAATATACATAGGCTGCACGCAGTGATAGAAAATGCACATAACATACAGGGTCCCTTAGCCCCATTAGCAATAGACTTTGAAAAGTCTTTTTGTACTGTACTGGGAGGCAATCTCGGAAATAATGAAACGCATGGGGTTTGGTCCGCAATACATAGGCTGGGTACAACTCCTATACGAATCCCCCGAGGCACAAAAAAGAGTGAATGGGTGGCCCTCAAGACCCTTCAGATTGGGGAAGGGAACCAGACAGGGATGCCCCCTATGTGCCATATTTGCGCTAGCAATAGAACCATTAGCTGTATTGCTGAGAACATCACCAGCTTGGAATGGCTTTCACTGGGCAGATGGACGGGAGGATAAGGTCTCCCTATATGCGGATGACCTTTTACTCTACCTAAAGGATCCGTATGCCTCCTGCACAACGGTAACAGACCTGCTGGACAGATACAGAGCTTTTAGCGGGCTACAAGGAAACTGGTCTAAATCAATAATGTTTCCATTAGGCAATATTGAACCTGTGACACCGGGTAACTGTCCATTTCAAGTCGTAACAGACCAGTTCAGATACCTGGGCATACAAATTACCAATGATCTGAAAGACTACGTGGTTAATAACCTCCACCCGATCACAAATAGATTCATGGAGAACGTTCGGCATTGGGCTGCTCTCCCACTGACCTTGCTAGGGAGGGCAGCATTATTCCAAATGATAACTCTCCCACGCTTCCTATGTATATTACAAAACGCCCCGCTGGACGTTCCATCAAAAGAATAAAAAAAAATGATAGTGAACTCAGAAAGCTGCTGTGGTGTGGCGGACGCTCACGCATTGCATCAAGTACCCTCCAGTGCTCCATATGGGAAGGTGGTATCAGACCCCCGTGCCTACAGTCCTACTACTGGGCTAACTAAATGGCTGTGGTTAACGACATACTACACAGTGATAGAACGCTGCTACACATTCAAATAGGTATCAGACAGACCGCAGATTGAACACCTCTACAGGACCACGCGCCACCCAAACCCCCAGACCATGCTATCACACGTTTCCCTACTCTGGAAAGAAACACACAAATTCATAGGGTGGGACAAAAGAATTACCCCAATGCAACCACTATGGGACAATGGAAACCTGCCAGAGGTGAACAAACTTCCAAGATGGCAAAGCTGGCGACAGCTCGAGATACAGACAGTTGGTGATGTCATTGTAGACAGCAAACTAATACCCTTCGAATCTCTAGAATCCCGCTTCCACCTCCCACCTACCGAAAGCTACCACTACACACAGATGTAACACGCAATACGGGCCCACTCTACAGCACTGGAGAACATGGCTGAGGCTACCCCTCTGGAACGGAACATAGTTCAGGCAAAAATTGAAACTAAAATCACATCCACTATGTACAATGTAATAACCTCCTTTGCCACTGCTGAATTAACCAGTCTAAAAGCCAAGTGGGAGAGAGATGTTGGGGCCATAAAATCGGAGGATTGGGTGACGGTCCCCATGTACCCGAGGGAGGTGACAATTCAAAATCCTGTATAGGGTATATTACCAAAGAGTGGCGCTCTACCAATGGGGGAAAACTCCCGACCCACACTGTCTACATTGCAAGAGGGAAGAGAGCACCTTCTTTCATATACTGTGGGAGTGTGATTGCATTTAACAATATTGGCAGCAGTGCTGTGACGAACTCTCAAGAGTGTTAGCGAAGGAGATACATAGGGACCCAAAGCTGATGCTACCTGGGGTGGAGGAGGAGGGTGAACTGTCCAGATATGAGAAACTGTTCTTATCGACAACTACAGCACTAATTAAGAGGAACATTGCGAAACTGTGGGGTGCCGAAACGACGCCACAATATGAACAGTGTATCACTGACGTGGACATCTGTATCGCAATGGAACGAAGAGTGTACACAGCTAGAGGATGCCCGAAAAAAGCAGATAAGATCTGGAATAGATGGGCAGAAGTGCAGTAACTAGCTCAATTTATGCGAACTGAGAGTGAATATGTGGTGCACAAATGAATGAGACAAACCTGTTGCGGGAGACATATTGGACGACTCTAGACCCTAACTTGTTCTGTATGAGTAAATGTTATTTGAATGGGTCTCCGGGACAAATGTTACCGAGTTTGATGTAATGTTCATTTTTAAATGACAAAATAATAAAAATTTGTTATTAAAAAAAAAGAATTGATACACGATTATTTTTTCTGGAAAATAAAATTCACACTACACAATGTAAATAGATATATTATTTTATTAAAATCTATGTCAGAACCCAACAAAACTACCGGACCTTTACTTGTGATGCAAACTTCATTTATTAAGTATGTTAAACCCATGCCCTCCCACCTCCCTCAATCTGCAACACCCATGCCCCCCCCCCACCTCCTTCAATACCCATGCCTTCCCATTTTCTCTCAGTCCTCAAAGTCATCTTGGAGTTGAGTAATTATTTTTATGGTGTTTGTCTTGCCATTAGGTTCCTTTGGTGTGTGAGTGGAGGGGCACAACAACCTCCTATGGGCACTCCCAGTTTGCAATCATTCTTCCGGGGTAACGGAGACAGATCTGACAGACACCAGGCCATGCATGTGTTGCTTCGTGAGGAGAAGAGCCCTCTGCATATTTATCTAGCCAGATGACAGTGCCTCTGTAAGCTCGCACAAAGGATGGTGGTGCTGCTTCAAATGATTACAATAAAGCTAATTTGAGAGTGATATCACACCCACAACCTCACCTTTTCACCCACCTGCTGTTCTTCCAAGTGATGCCTTAACTGCCATATGCCATTAGGTCAACTCCAGCACCACCCTTGACAGATGAAAACGAGCTAATGTTGGAGACCAATAAAGGGCGTCTGGTGGTAGTGGTGTCAGTGGAAATCCTGTATGACTTGAGCCAGGCGAGTGCTGGCAATTGAGGTGAGGGATGGTAAAACTAGCAAGGGAATTTCTGGATTTGCAGCTGAGGCAGTGATGGTTGCAGCAACAGATGTGCGGGCAGGCAGCTTGGTGGAAGTGGCCAGTGGAGAGGTCACTGGGGCAGTGAAAATGCTGATAGAGGGGGCAGCTGATTCTGGGTACACCTTTGATCCAGCTTTTTTGGCTGTGATCTCGAGGCCAGTGGCAGATGTCTGGAGTGAATAGGTGGCAGAAGACGCTCTTGGGGTTGCGTGGTCTCCTGCTGCGTTGATGGGTACGGCACTACATCACAGCCACTGGCAAAATTCACACTGGCTGCCTTATCTGCCTTTAATGAGAGGAAGAACCTAGATTCTCTTGTGATGTATACTGTGGCAGGAACATCCACGGAACACAGGGTCCAAGGCCAGGGTCCATCGACATATGGAGCTATCATGCCTGTCCTGTGCACAGTCCACTGGGATGTGGGTTGCATATGCACCTTTAACATTACTTAGTTGCTGTATACAAGGTACATGTGTGTCATTGGCCTGGTGAGATGGATAGGATGTGTCCCCTGGGTTGCTGGATACAGTCCTAGGACTACATGTGTGTAGGTGTCTGGCCAGCCTTATATGTCCTGCCATGCTTGTGATAGTACACTGACTCATGAAGTGGATACCTTTTTTGATGCTGTATGGCGCATTTGTTGACTCAGGTTTGGGATCCTGGTAATAACAATCATCTGACATGGTGCACATTGCGTGATGGGGGTATTTCTGGTTTGCTGGCCAATACACTGTGCATATCTGTCTGTCAAGAGTGCATGAGGCGACCAGTCTGCTGTGTGGCAACCATCATTGTGCTAATTGTGAACCCACATCCCATGGTGGATTCAAACCCCAAAAAAGCACAGCTTATTTAATGGTTTTCTGTGTGGTACATCAATTGATCCTGAATCTACTTACCTGGTCACCCTGTCACATGGTAGAGAGGACTTGTATAACTGTCTCCTTATAAAAAAACATTCTGATGTGGATCCAATAATTCAGTAATTTCATGGAGTCCTTCCATTCTTTCATGTGAAACCAAACCCATTCTTTTCCTCAGACTAACTGGCCTTTAGCTGTCAACCTGCACTTAATCCACACTACAGAGTAATACATTACACCTGTCGATTGTAAACAGTGGGTTCGTATTTCAGTAGTCGTTTTAGTCTCCATCTGTTTCCTAGTTTATTGGGTGCAGGTTTTCAGCATTTTCGCAATAGGGAACGCAGCCTTCATGTTTGTTAATACAGGAAGGCTGCAGTCCCTATTGCGAATGATAGACCTGCAAAGAAAACGCTGAGAGCCTGCACTCAAACTAGAAAACAGATGGAGACTAAAAAGACTATTGAAATACAAAGCCACTGTTTACAATCAACCGTGTGTCTCAACAGCACAGTGAAACAAAACACTGGGATTCATTGCTAAATGAAATTCTCTGCGCCCAAGACTCAAGAAAATAATCGTGCTTCAGTCCCTCGTCATCTGCGACAAGTGACTCATCTCCAAGGCGGATCCCAAAGTTATAACGCATTTGGGTACTACTTTCAAGAATCTAGATCTACCACCCGAGTAGCTAGCTCATAATAGGTCGAGCTAGACCTAATTCATGCTCAGCTTTTAACCAAGAGGAACAATCCCTGCTTGATTCAGGATTCTACCTCCTAAAGATTTCCTCCACATACAGGACCAGTCACATCTCTAAAACACAGATTGATGTTCTCACTGTCAACAAGAGTCGTTATTGTTACCAACTAATGCCACTGCAGCATGTCTTGTTTTTTTATTGTAACACTAAATATATAGTGACATTTCTCCTGAAGGAAGTTCCAAGAACAATGTATGAGAACTAATACATGTCGAGCTCCCCTACCCAGGCATGAAATAACCAGGGTTAAGAATATATCCCAATAAAAGGGTCCTGACTATACTAAGACGCCAAGTGCCCCTAGAAAAGTAAATAATCTAAATGATGTTAACAATACATACACTACCTGACCTGATCTAGGTATATGTGTCACGATCAAATTGTCTGTTTTTAGACAGTGTTTTAGTATTTAACACTTTGGGCGACAACAAATAGGTATAGATATTTTTCGTTTTTTTAAAAACTTTGAATACCTTTGAATAAACGATTTATTATGTATAACGAAACAGTATTGAGATAATAAATTACAACAGATACCAGAACACAGGTGTATATTTTGCAGCCACTATGTGCAATGAAATTAAGCAGACATTACTGCCAAATTTAACAATTTAAGTAGTAGGTGACACCATTGCATTGCCTAGATTCTTTTTTAAATGTCGATGCACATTGCCTTGGTCTTTATAAGAAGATGTGCATTAATATACAGCTCCATGTTTACTACCTTGCCATCCAGTTCTCAGTGTAGCAGCTCCTTCCGCGCGGTCAGTGCTATTGCAGGATCACGCAACACTGCTTTGGACTGTAACCATCCAGTGGGAGTTAGTGTCTACAGAGCAAATAGAACCAACCTTTGAATGGTCTCTTGTACCCTCATTTTCATCTGTATTGTTTTTCATGGTGCAGTTTGCATGGCGACCACCATTTCTCTGGCACGCATGCAGAGGGTACTTGCAAAGCATATTTATTTATTTGCATTTTTAAAGCGCTCACATAGCCCGCGGGCATCGAGGCGTGGTTACAGGAATTGTTTGTTTTTTAGTTGCGTAATTGTTTCTTATTTGTTTGTCTTAGTTGCGTATTCATAACGCGCTTAAAATCCCAGAGGTTTCTAAGCACGGACCCGGGGATCGAACCTGTGTTGCTTCGTGTCGTCTTGCTTCCAAGGCAAACACGTTGCCGCTGAGCTATCCTCCCGGGGCGCATGATGGTATATGGGCACACTTAAATTAATGATTACAAAGGGTCAATAATGGTTTGCATATTTTTAAGGGGCAGATAGAGATCTTGCAAAACAAGGAAAGCCCTCATTGCTGCAAATACCTTCAAAATTAAATGGTTCATGCATTTTAGGGTGGCTCTTTAGCATGTTGGGTAAAAGGCGGTACAGACACAGGTCTGGTTTAAATACGTTATGTAGAGGAGGAGCTAAGTGCCTCTACCAAAAGTCCCGCTGACATGCGCAATGTCGAAAATGGTCTCTATACTGGGAAGAGTCCTCGAAACATGAGAAAACCCTATATGTACCCGCGGAGAAATGACAGTCTTCTGAAGGAATTTCCAAGAGAAGTGTGACGATGAATGAAAGAGAAGGCATGAAGCAGAAATGATCCACCCAGAAGAGAGGCTGAAGAAGAGAATATATAGAACTTATAGAACCTGATGGTGAAGTAAAGAAGTGAGCAACATTTCATGAGCAAAATGACAATTACACGTATGGAGAGCACTGAAGAAATGCAAAGTCGTTTTATCATTGTACAGATGCTGAAACACAAGCAGACTAAGTAATCATGAAGCAAGCTATATGTAGTGAATACACTGCAGGCGGTGCCGCCAACATATATAAGTGTGTATAGAAACTGGATGTTCCACTACTCATTTTAGAAAAATAGGACACCATGAATCGAAGGGCTGAAAGTGTGGCGCAGTAGAATAAAACAGCTTTCGGTGAAGGAAGATTCGAGATAGGTTGTCTGGACCAGTGTCAAGGGTCAGGCCGCCAAGAACCTGCTTATCTATTTCAGAAGATAAAATGAACGTGAGAAGCAAGACGAGCTTCTGTTGAGGTGTAATGGAAAATCACTAGAAATGGCAGGTTTTATTCATTTAATAGTTTTGAAGGTGAAGAAAGGTGCTCAAAACATGGTCTCCTGTCACATGCTCAAGTTGAAAATAGACTTTGGGTGAGCTGCACCAAAACCAGAAGATAAGGCCATGCTCACACTCCCTTCTATTCTCATGCCCAGTGATACTTGCAAGGCCGAGTTCAAAACACTAATTGAATGGCAGATAGTAGGAGTGATGATAGATGATGGATTAATTGGGTGGGGTGGCATGGTCAAGTCCAACCCTCCAGCACCTGGGGTAGCAGCTTGTGTGCAGCTAGCGAGTGGAATATTCCATAAGGGTACAAGCGTGCAAACTAATTGTAGAGGGCCACATAGTGATGAGCCCTATAGTTTGAAAGCCAATGAAACGTGTATTTTTATGACACAGAAGATGACTTGCACTAGAGAAGGGCATGGCTGTCCACCTGATCTTAGAGGCCCAATCACAACCCGGTCCTATATAGAAAGTATACCTAGATGTTTCGCTTAAGCCTATCACATCGCCCAGTTGGTTTTCTTATTTTAACACATATATGACGTCACATATGACGAATTTTTGTTATAAAAGAATTGTTTTTTATTAAATGTGTTCAGCGACTCAAGCAAACGTTCATTGATATCCGTTGTACTCCCTGTTTTAGATACTCGTTAACAAAACAGCTAAAGTTTTGCCAACTTCCTGCGTCTGTCTAATTATTGATGTACGAGTAAGATCTGCATCCCCATCCATCCCTGATTGCACTACCTCAACGTAAAGGGCCTACGGGTTCACTTGGTAGCAGAAGGAGGATGGTTCAGGTCTGTCAATTAGTAAGTCTTTAGTGTTTTTGGATAGCCAGACACCCTCCACCTCCTAGCCTGAGGATTGCAAGGTTTTCTGTGGAGAGCGGTCAATATAGAACTCTTGCAAGAAAATTGATACAGGTGGGACGGGTCCCTCT
The DNA here is from genome assembly GCF_040938575.1 of Ambystoma mexicanum. Classification (NCBI taxonomy): domain Eukaryota; kingdom Metazoa; phylum Chordata; class Amphibia; order Caudata; family Ambystomatidae; genus Ambystoma; species Ambystoma mexicanum. The sequence goes on along the minus strand of NC_090921.1, from coordinate 1,184,677,133 downwards.
TTTACAAAATCCTTCCTGATTTCCACATGTGCTGAGTGTACGGAAGGCGACGGGGCCGATTGGAGGAGGGGTCGATACCGAGGATCTTGAGCTGAAAAATGAATGGTGAGTAGTTTGAGGGGACTGGTAAAATAAGGAAATGGGGATTGTGGTTAATGAAGAAAAGTAACAGGGTTTGTTTAGTGTATAATGAGAAGTGTTTGAACGAGAAGTGTTCTGTCGAGCCTGGTTTCCTAACTCAAGGCAGGTCTAGAAGGAGTCATTTCAAAACCCATTTGGGTAAATAGGCGGCACATAAACAGGTTTATGATAGGGAATGGCTCAAACGCCAATCAGGGTATTTTAGGGGCTAGGAGAAAAGAAGTATCATGATGGGATATATGTAAAGTCAGCTAATCTCTCTGTGTATTTTGAAATTGAAAAGAGGTGTCGAAGAGCGAGAAGAGTAAAACTGTGTGGTTACAGAAGGGATAAAACGTTACCCATCTTTTAGTCATTGTCGGCGAAGTAGAGGCTTTGAGCGGCGAGGTTGGAGCATGCTCATATATGTTCTTCTACTGAAACGTATTCTGTGTAAATCAATGGTAAGCATTGACAGTAAATTGAGACTTGTCATAATGGGGGATGTTACTCCACTGATGCACCTGAAAACACTCACCTAAGCTCTGACAGTATAGTGTGGAGTGGGCAAAGGACACAGCAGATAAAATGGTCATGCCATGGCCACAAGGGGGATCGCTGTCAAATGTGGTTTTGCAACAGATGACCACATACTTGCATGCTGCGTACACAGGGAAGAAATTGGAAAAGAGGCTAGCTAGTTTAGAGCTTTGGAAAATGTACCAGGAGGAGCGAGAAGATCCACTTCTTGAGGATTGAATGCTTAATCAGTGCAGGGAGGAAGGTGCTGAGCCATCTGCTCCCTTTAACTTGCCCGAAGTAAATGGCAATAGTACAAAAGATGAAGGATTGTATCCGTTAAGGGAACTAAAAGCAGTATCAGGATATAGTAATCCGATACATGAACCGCCTGCCTACAGCAGGGACAATAATCCAGAAAAGACTAAAGGAAAGGAGATCTTTAAGGTCTCACAGGACAGGGAGCAGAAGAATGAACAACCGAATATATCAGCAGATAAAGAACGAGCGATTAAGAGATAGAAAGGAGATAAGGATAAAACTGACGAGGTAACGCTCGTACAGAACGAATGGATAGGTGGACAGATATTGCTCAAGCTTGATGGGAAAAGTATTGAGGAAGTTAGGCAAAGGGAACATCAAGACTAACAGGATAAAAAAAGACAGGGAACGAGAGAAACAATTGAAAGAAGATGAGTACAAAAGAAACAGCAGGAAGAAACTAGAACAGATGTATCAGGAGGAGCAGCAGAGAAGGAAGAAAGGGCAGAGGTGGTGAGGAAGTATGACAACAGGCAGAGGGCAATCGAAGAATGAGATAGAAGAGAAGAGAGGAGAGGAACAAGTATAGACATTAAGGGATAAAAGAATACAAAGACGAAGGGGAGAAGAAGAGCGTAGAGAGAACGAAAGTGTCATGATGCCTACCCCCGGGGACCCAGACCAAGTCCAGCAACCCCAGAAGCAGCCATCAAGTTACCCCAGGCAAATCCAACAACCCCCGCTATGGGCTATTTGGGTGCAGTCCTGGTGCCATAGGCTCATAGATTAAAACTTACCTGATACAGACCATGCTGCAAGAGCTCCAAGCCAAACGAGGCTAGGAAGGGACTATTTTACCTAGGGACTATTTTTTTTACTCGGGTGGGGCTGGGGAGGAATACTTACCTGGGACTACTTTGGAGGCTACTTAAACCACGCCCGAAGAGCAGCACACGCTTCGCGTTATTCTGCATCCACCAGCGTAACGCTCACCGTGCCTGCAAGTCTGCATCCAGTCTTCTGCGACGCCCGCCTCGAGTTTGGAGCTCCTAGAAAAAGGGAGAAAGAAGGAGAAAAGGTTAGAACAAGAGCAATACCTTTGATCCTTACCTGAATTGCCGATCCATCGCGCCTTCGAGCTGGAAGAAAGAAGTTATTTTATGCGCTGAACTCACCGGCCTTCGCAGCATCTTCACATTTCACCGCATCCTCCTGCATGTTACTGCCACACTCCGGCACCTAAGGAGAAGACAAGAACAGCAAGGTGAGCCAAGGGAATACACAGAGGAATACCCCCCATAGACTTACCTGATTTTACCACCGGGAGTACTATTCTTCTTCACGGGTCGGCACAGCTTCCACTGCATCCTAGCCGAACCCCGGCTCCTAAGGGGAAACAAAAGGACAGCAAGGTGAAACAAGGGACTAACAAGGGGAACCCTCCTCACCACAAAAGACTTACCTAATTTTACTGCCGGAGGCATTATTCCCCGAGACTTCATACTTTCTCTCAGCGCCTGAATAAGGGAGAAAGCAACAGTTTATGGACATTATTTTATCGAACTTTGTTGGATAATACAAATCCTTACCAGAACATTACCGGTTGCCACAAGGAACTCTTCAGTAGGGTCAAGCTGCAACCGGCAAGGAATCGGACAAGAGTGAAAGTCAGGCATTGGAACTCTTACGAACTACATACTTACGGCGTCTTGCTGGGAATATCGGAATCAATATTGTCCTGGAACTCACCAATTCCTTCGAGCCAGTGAAGCAACTGGCCCCTGCGCTCAGTGCAGGATGGAGAGCTCCTCTTTTCAAATCATCAGGTGAGACTATAGGAGGGAACATCCAAGGTGATCAGTGGGGAGAACAGCGGGGTGAGAGGATTTACGCTCAACTCCACAGGTGGTTAATTCCCTTTCTCCACTTGCAGAAGAATACTCCTATGGGCCAAGCAAACGAAGCTAGGTGGGCCAGTCAAGTCGGTCATCTCGACCCTACACGTCACATTGGTGGAGACCGCAGCAGTCCAGTCCAGATCGACGCCTCTCTGGGAGCCAGGTGAGCGTAATAGAAAGAAGGGAAGAGTAAAAGACAAGAAAAGGAAAGGGTTAGACAGGAATCGAGAAGGCGAAGAGAATTAGATGAGGAAAAGGAATGAAAAAGGAGACAAAAGGGAACTTGATATTGATCACATTAAGAAAGAGTCCAGTAATATCGTGGAACCATAAAGAAAAGTTCCTCCCGTTACAGGAAGCAATGGCAGTACCACCTAGAAGAAACCTAGAGGAATTCCACCCGTCGCAGGGAGAAAAGTCAGGGCCATATAAAGTTATGTTAGATGAGAACTTTGATAAAGCCTATCAAAATTTGAGAGCAAAAGGTGAATCAGGAAACAGAGGAAAAGATTGATCTATAATCGCCCAATCATGAGGTGAAGAAGGAAGTCTGTTCAGTCTCGAGCATAGAGCCTTGTCCTTAGACAGGCTACCTTAAATATGGATGAAAGAGATGAGAGTGATACTAGTTGGGGGCTAGATATGTCAGACGAAGAGTGAGAAACCTTCCCCGGGGAGGAGGGAGAAAGTGCATGCGGACCCAAGAGATGTCTGCAGACAGAAAAGGAAATTAGATGGTCTTATATAGAGCACCTAAGGATAGGACACCAGATGTTATGGCATACCCAGAGTGACCTAAAGGATGATCACATAGTGAGAAGGGAGAGACATCACCATATGTGAACAGAGTGAGGTCATTGCCAGGTAGAAGGCAATCAGGAAACATTGTCCCTACTATGGCTAGACAGACGATGGGAGCCGATTGTGGATTTTGGTTCACACAGATCCCCTTTTTAGAGAAAGAAGGGGCCAGACAGCAGTATATTCTGTGGCCACAGGTGGATAAGGGCAATTTAAGATGTAAACTATCCAGCTTAATGGCGGGCATGGGAAAATGGATTTATGAGCTAGAGAAGATGACAGGAGAAAATACTCTAGCATTAGGGGACATTAAGGGTCTCCTAGCAGCCATTCTAGGGGAAAGGGCTGATGACATTTGGACAAGAGCAGGTTACTCAAGTGTCACGGCACAGAACACAGTGCATGATGGAGCACCATTTAATCATTTCAGAGCAGATGTCTGGAGAGCGCTCAGGGTACAGTGTCCTGACACGGCAGACATGTGATATTGAGTTCCTATCTACTTGTGATATCGAGTTCCTATCTATTGTGTAGTCCCACAAATGACATATAGCATCCGGCCAAAAGAGGCACTCATCTTTGTTTTACATGGTATCTCAACAGGTTCCCATTATCGTACTGTCACTATGTTATTCTTACTAAGAAGCCGTTTATAAGCTTTCCAGACTGTTTGACCTTCATAGCTACCCTTCCCAATTTGTACCTTTAATGCATTCAACACATCAGATTTTAGTGTCTAAATGCATTGGATTATGTTTGGGATTATTCTAATACCCTAACAATGTCCCGGTGGGTTAGCATCATCAAAGAAAATAGTTATTAGGTTTATAATCCTGAGCTGTAACTTTTGCTTGGGCCCCCCAACCCCCCGGATAGATTTGATTTTCCTATACTAGTTCACCAACCTTTTTACCAATCTTTTCCCCTACTAAATCCTAATTGAAGACCTCACTCAGAACTAGGGAGGTGTGTTATACTCCCTGAGAGGACTCTCAGAGTGGCCCCCTGGGAACAATGTGTTTTTCATGAGCAATTACCATAATGGATATCTTCATAGTCACATAGAGGAGCGGGATCTACATCACACATACAGTATAATTCAATAACAACCTCTTAATGAAGAGGGCAGTATAGCTGTTAATCCGTTGCAGAACAATCCTGAGTCAGCCATTGAACAAAGTATAAGAGGTGAGGACAAATGAAATACGCGGTTAGCAATTCACAGAATGATGAAACTGGGCATAAATCAAATCGAAGCTATCGAAACTGTGCTGAAAAAGAATATTAAGGCCACCAACATACTCATGGACAATGGGGAGGACAGAATAAAGAAATGTGAAGGGGAGTTCGAAATAGCACTAGGACTTACTCTGAAATAAGGACCAAATTTAAAACGCAATCAACTCTTCAGTGACTATAGAGTCAGACAAAAAACATGAGTCTGGGGAGTCCCAGAAGAGATGGAGGGGAGGACAGCAGCTACTGATGGCATGTGCAACTTCAAGAAAACCCTAGTCCATAAGGATGTCTAAGATCTCGAAAGATAAACCACAAATTCAAAGTATTTCAGTGTAGTTGTAGAGGTGGAGCCAAGTAGCCCCACTCAAAGCTCCGCCACTTGCTGCCTATATGTTGGGAGCCAGAGTGTGAGACAAGAGCAGTACCAGTGAAAATACCAATACCGAAAACAATCTTGGAAGTAAGTCCATTGAGTAAGCCATATATGCACTCACTCATATCCTTTCCGCTCGTTGCCCCTTTACACTGGAACTCCCTGCCTCTTTCCATCTGCTCCATCCCAACCTTATCTTCATTCCGTTCCTCCTTGAAATCACTCGGTCTTCATTCCCGCCTGACACTCTATTCTCTCTCTGCCTTTCTTTCTATCTCTCTCTCTCCCTCTATTACCCCCATCTCAGCTCTAGCCACTCTCCCCCTTCGTCCCTATGATCTCTCTTCCTACTATGTAATTTACTCCCTAATCTCTCTCCCTTACCCTTCCTTCACCATCCCCTCCCCTTCTCCTCCTTCTCACATGCAAATTGTTCTACATACTGTTTTTTGGTCTAATTCATGTATATTGTTTTCTTCTACTGTTCTATGTTTTGTGTATTCTTGTTATTAAACTGTAAAGCGACTTGGAGTAAAGTGTTATATAAATAAAAGTAAATACAAATGAAAATATGACAATATGATGGCCATTTGAATGAAATCCCAGAAGAAGTGTGAAAACTGAGCAAAAGAAAAGACTGGTGACGTCGTGCGAAGCAGGGCTGACACACCCAGAAGAGATACAGAGGCACGAGAACATAAACAGCATATAAAGATCCAAGGAGGAGGTGTTAGAGATGAGCAACATTCTGGGCTCGAGATGAAGATGCTCATGCTATAGAAATGATTAAAAAAACGTTGTCATTTTACAATTGTACAGATGCAGTAACGCAACTACTTTACTTTAATTTATAAGATTTATTATGCGCAGCCATGGACCCTGGGGCTTGAGGGTGCAACAATACGTACATAACGATTAACATATAGGAGCTGAAATCAGAGTCCGATTTGTATATTGCGGGAAGAGTAGAAAATGAATAGCATAGTTAAACAGATGGGTTTTCAATTTCTTTTAAAAAATGTCTAGAGATTCAATCCTTCTTAACTCAGGAAGGAGAGAATTCCAAACCTTACGTCGAATAGCAAAGAAGGCAGTATTAGAGACCCTCACTGTTTTTACATTTGGGAATAAACAGGAGACGTTGAGTGTTTGATCTCAGTGTTCTGCCACAGGTTCTTGCAGTCAGCAGATCCTGTAAGTGACTGGGCATTTTTCCTTGTCTACACTTCTGCATAATAGTCAGGGTTCGAAAAAAGGATTCTGGTCTCAACTAGTAGCCAATGAAGGGTGTGTCTAACCGTTGTGATATAGTCTCTGCACATAACTCTTATTACCACTCTTAAAGCACCATTTTGGCAAACTTGTAATTTATTTCGATCGATTTTACCCACACCACTTACCAGACTAGAACAGTAATCAATCTTCGCCCATATAATTGCTCTGGCGATGTTTTCCGCTTTCTCTTGTGAGAAGAGAGGTCTTAAATGCACCAGCAGCTTTATATAATAGGTGCAAGATGAAACCAGGCAGCTTACATGATGTTTCATGGTGAGATGCTGATCAAATGTCACTCCTAGGGTTTTTTCGTGGGCTTCTGCATGCCTTGTGTGCGTGCCCCCAGGATGTGGGATGCACTGTCTAGTTCAAATACACTTCCTGGGTGCCAGAGAGGCTGGGGTGCTGTGAATACCTGGGACCACTGTGGTCCATGATTGGTCCACGTATGGTATGCCTGTATGTGAGCAGATCTGCCAATGGGTCCTCTTTATTTTGGCGTGAAGGAGATTTTGGATAAGAGAAAACAACTTGCCTTCAAACACCCATGCCATGTCAATCTCTGGAGTTTCCACTGAACTTTTAGTATTTGCTTGAAGCTCATCCTCATTTGATCTGGCGAATAGACAACTCTTTTGTGTTCATTCGAAATCCTGTTAATCGTCCGCCAATCAGCCAGCTACTTGTGGAACAGATTCAACAGCTGCCAGAATATTTCATGAGATTGCCTGATTAAAATAGTTTTTTCCTTCCTTAAAAGTGTTCACAGACAAAAATAGGTAACATTGATAGCAATAATAATAATGTGGCAAACAACGAGAGACCACAGCAACGTGCAAGAAGCCACTGTTGCTGAGGATGGATGTACTGGTACATAATTTACACATGTATTATATGTATCATCATTCTTCTGGTTCTCACAATACACACTGTTTATTATGTTGGTGCAAAGAGAGCAGTGGTTCCTGTATATCTTCCTCTGCTGAAGGAAGGGTAATGCTCACCTGGTATCCACGGGGGCGCCACACGATACTGGATGGAGGTCTAAGCGCTATCCCGGACCCCTCTCTGCTTGGTTATGTGCCTGTCATGATCTCTGCTTCCAAAAGGTCAGGGTTTTCCCAACTCCCTTGGAAGCAGATCCATAACCCAGGTTCCGAGGGCCAACCAGTCCCAATTGGGACCTTTTGGACCCAGTCCTGGCACCAGTGGCACCAGGCTCATAAATGTGCCCAGTCCCAGCGCTGGAAGCGCCAGGCTCATGATGCTTGGGTGGACTTACCTGCAGCAGACCATGCTGCTTACTTGCCTGCCAGCTGAGCCTCTGATCCTCTTCTGTTTGGAACTACTTTTCCTGTTGGGTGGGGCAGGAGCCACTCCCTAGATTCAGAACACTGGAACTCTTCTGGAAAGCAGGAACTCTTTTCTTACCTAGGCGTGGCTGTGGAAGGAGACACCTAAGCACTACAGGAGGCTATTTAAGCCACACCCGGTGGATGAATCTTGCTTTGCGTTATTCTGCGTCCTCTGCAGCAGAACGCTCATCGTGTCTTCTGCATCGGATCCTGGGCCTAAAGAAAGAGGCTTACCATCCTGAATCCAGTCTTCAGCAACACCTATAAAGACAAGAAAGAACAGGTTAGCATTCCGGCATCTGAAAGACAAAGGCTTACCTACTCTTCGTGCGCTCCGGAGGTCTTCACACTGCATTCCGGCATCTGAAAGACAAAAGCTTACCGACTCTTCGCATGCTCCGGAGGCCTTCGGCGCTGCATCCTGCATCTGAAAGACAAAACAAGGTGCGTTTAAAGACATTGGGGAACTTTGATACTCACGTGCCATTACTCCTTTCCACATCAACCCCAGTGGGTATTCCGGCACCCTGCAGCCGCTCCGAACTCGTACCTGCAAAATAAAAGACAGTTAGAGCGCATCGTGAAGCAGGCAACAAGCGCTTACTTACGTGCTTCCAAGCGCTTCTATTCATCATATGGACTCCATCTTCAACTCACTTCAGCCCGTCATCCGCCATCGCCGGAACCTGCAAAACAAGAGACATCATTGCTAAAGACTTTAAAGACAATAGAATTACTCGAAACTTACAGTTCGTGCAGTAAACGACGGACAGCAGTCCTCTGAAGTCAAGAGGCCTGCACTACCGATCCAGTGAAGAAACTGGTTACAGCACCCTGCCCCGAGGCAGATGGAGAGCTCGGCATTCACTTACCTAAGGTGAGAGCGTTAACCTTTGGGGGTCTACAGGAGAGCAAAAAAGGGAAGAGATAGGGACACCCCAATAACCCCAGTTCATTAATCCCATATTTTCTGTCTGCAGACATCTTACTCTTGAAGTCAGGCATACAGTGCACAGAGGTCCAGCCCAAAGAGCCAACCGGGTGCTACACATCACCTTTGAAGATACGGTAGTCGCCCAGTCAAGACCGGCGCCTCTGCGAGAATCAGGTGAGCGTTACAGAACGCAAAGCCTACCGCAAAACTCTCGCCCAGGCGCTATGGAAACCTCGGATACTGACCATCTAGCCCGGTTACTTGGGGAACTAAGGGCAGAAGTGCATGCAGCTCGTCAGGAAACGAATGCTCTAAGAAGGGAACTAATTATTTCTAAGGAGAAAACAGACGGTCTTGCTAGACAATTGCTACAGTCACAAGCCGGACAAACCCCGTTACCCGCATCAGGGGCAAATCTTCCTTCAACATCCTCTATGAATCCAGTGCAGATCAACCTACCTGGGAATGTACCTCTGGCTCCGCCCGAACGATTTTCTGGTGACCCAAAGAGGTTTGCAGTATTTATCAATCAGTGCCGGTTGCACTTCTTATGCCGGCCAGCAGCCTTTCCAACTGATCAAGCTAAAGTAGCTTTTGTACTTTCGTACCTTAGTGGCAATGCGGCAGACTGGTCGATCCCTCTAGTTAATCAAGATGATCCGGTTCTCCATGATTTTCAAGCCTTTCAGCTTAGTATGGAAAAACTGTTCGCAAGACATTCACAGGGGCAGGCCTTGGACAATGAGCTTCTTTCGTTGCGACAGGGTAATCAAGACCTTTTGGCTTATATTGCATCTTTCAATAGACTAATAGTGGAAACTCAATGGCCTGAGGACAAAAGGATTACGCTGTTTTACAGAGGTCTACGTGGAGAGCTCAAAGACGTTTTAGCCCAAGTAGTGAATCCCCCACAAGACTGTTCGGATTATATAGACTTGGTCGTTCAAATAGATCATAGACTGCAGAACAGGAAGGCCGACCGTTCCAAGTTTGATGCTCGAGTATTTTCCAAACCGCCAACTCCTTCCAAAGGAGTAGACTCCGGGGAACCCATGCAAATCGGGGGTCTGAAAGGTCCTCTAACACAAAAGGAGCGGGAAAGGAGAAAACAGTTGCAATTATGCCTATATTGCGGAAACTCAGGGCACTTTCTTCGAGACTGTCCGGTGAAACCTGCCAAGAAGGCAGTAGGAGCTGCAGTTACCAAAGTTACAAACTCTGAGCAGGGAAACGACCTCGCCCGACAAGAATAGAGGTCCTCTTGCCGAGCGTGAAAACCAGTTCCGTGACCTCGCATTTCGTGATACCTATGGTCCTCATTAGCCCTGATAATCCGGATCGATTACATGCAATTGAAGCTTACGTCGACAGCGGTGCCATCGGCAATTATGTGGATCATGAAATGGTTTTGAGGATGAATCTAACTCTTTGTCCCAAGGCTGTAAAGGACGTCATTACTACAGTGGATGGTACGGAGATAGCCTCCGGGCCAGTAACGCATACCACTCAAGAGGTGACGCTAGTAAGTCAAGATGGACACCATGAGAAGATCGTGTTCGATGTGATCAAGGCCCCTCAGTTTCAGATTATTCTAGGAATACCTTGGTTAGAGAAACGCAATCCTCTGATCGATTGGCGAGCAAGAACGGTCCAGTTTCCAGAATGTGTCTCTACTTGTCACCCTCCACCTGGTGTTGCACTGGCAGCAATTTCTTCAGAGACTCCCCAGTTACCTCCCGAATACCTTGAATACCAAGATGTTTTCCGGAAGGATCAGGCTAACACTCTACCTCCTCGTAGGTCTTATGACTGCCAGATAGACCTGATACCTGGATCTACTCCTCCTTGTAGTAGAATTTATGCCCTCACCGAGCCTGAGAACCTTCACCTTCGACAATACCTGGATCAATACCTGGCGAATGGGTTTATTCGTCCTTCCAAGTCCCCTGCTTCTTCAGCTTTGTTCTTCGTTCCAAAAAAGGAAGGAGACCTTAGAACTTGTATCGATTATCGCTCCCTGAACCAGATCACCGTTAAGAATAGATATCCGTTACCTTTGATCCCTGAACTCCTGGACCAAGTCAGAAAAGCATGCATATATACAAAGCTGGATCTTAGAGGAGCTTACCACTTGGTACGAGTAAAAGAGGGCGATGAATGGAAGACTGCCTTCCGCACCAAGTATGGGCTATTTGAATATCAGGTCATGCCCTTCGGACTTTGCAATGCCCCGGCCGCCTTTCAATATTTTATGAACGATGTCCTCAGAGAGCTCATAGATGTGTGTGTTGTTGTTTACATTGAATACATCCTCGTTTATTCTTCATCGGAATCTGAACATCGGAAACACGTGAAAATGGTCCTCGAAAGATTGCGTCAACACAAACTTTTCACTAAGTTGGAAAAATGTGTTTTCAACGTGACTGAAGTTGAATTCTTGGGATTCATATTATCACCTGGCGGAGTACGTATGGATTCAAAGAAGGTCGATGCAGTTCTCAAATGGCCATCACCATCCTCCGTAAAAGGTGTGCAAAGCATGTTAGGCTTCGCTAACTTTTACCGCAGGTTTATCCCCGAATTCTCTCGAATAGTCCAGCCCATCACTGCCTTGTTAAAGAAAAACAAACGTTTTGAATGGTCTACCGAGGCGGAACAAGCTTTCCAGGATTTGAAGACTAAATTTATCTCTGCACCAATCTTAAAACACCCTTGCCCCGAACTCCCCAACATCGTGGAAACTGATGCTTCAAGCCTTGCCATGGGGGCAGTTCTATCACAAAAGGACCCAGTAACCAATCAGTTGCATCCCGTGGCATTTTGGTCCCGCAAATTCTCGCCTCCTGAAATCAATTACACGATTACTGACAAGGAACTTCTGGCTATCAAGTCTGCCTTTAAGGCTTGGCGGCATTATCTGCTGGGGGCCCGACACACCGTTACAGTGATTACGGATCACCGAAACCTACAATATTTGAAAACCGCAAAAGCCCAATCCTCTAGACAACTCCGTTGGGCATTATTCTTTGCCGAGTTTGACTTCATAATTACCTATCGACCTGGTACAAAGAACGGTAAAGCTGATGCCCTTTCTCGGATGGGAGTGGAAGAACACTTGATCAACCCTAAACCTGTACCAATCATTCCCAAACAAAGAATTCTGGGTGTAATCGCCACAGAATCCATAGAGGAAGTTAAGGATAAAGCCAGGCAACTTGTAACTCCAGCAGACATACAGAATTGGCATCTGCAGGGAAAGGACTTTGCAGTAAAGGACAACTTATTGTATTTCCAAGAACGATTATACGTACCCAGCACAGATTTACAGAAAAAAGTAATCTCCTGTTATCACGATTCTTTAATGGAAGGTCATCCCGGTATGGCCAAGACCTCAGAAAAGATCAAGCGCTACTTCTGGTGGCCGTCTTGGAAAAAAGATATTAGAGACTTTATAATGTCTTGTGGAGTATGCGCCCAAAACAAGAGTCAAAAGGAAAGACCAGCAGGCCTCTTACGCCCTATTGACATCCCACCTCGCCCTTGGCATACGCTTTCTATGGATTTCATCACCGATCTACCTCCATGCTCCGGATACAATACGATTCTAGTAATCGTGGACTTATTCTCCAAGATGGCGCATTTCATTCCGCTCAAAGGCTTGCCAACAGCAGCAACTCTGGCCCGAGAATTTCTCGAAAACATCGTCCGACTACACGGTTTTCCTTCGGTTCTAATTTCGGATCGAGGTAGTCAATTTATTTCTCATTTTTGGCGAAGTTGCTGTCGGTCGGCTCAAATTGATGTGAGACTATCGACCAGTCACCACCCTCAGACCGACGGACAAACCGAGAGGACCAATCAAACTCTGGAACAGTATTTACGCTGCATGCTGCAACAAACTGAAAAAACTTGGAAAGACATCCTTTGGATAGCCGAATATGCCTACAATAACTCTGTCCATTCGGGAACTGGGAAAACACCGTTTTTTCTTTTGTACGGCAGTCACCCTCGAACCTCGGAGTTGGATCCCCTCCAAGATCTTGAAACACCAGCAGTAGACTACCTGCATTCTACAATCACCCAAGCCTTTAAGGAAGCTGTTTCTCACCTTCAAAGGGCTAAAGAACAATACAAGAAAGGAGCAGATCAACATCGGAAGGAAGCCCCTCAATATATATCAAGTAGGGGACCAAGTCTGGTTATCCACCAAATATCTACCTCTAAAAGGGCCACGCACATTCAACCCAAGATACCTTGGTCCCTATTCCATCACTACCATAATAAACCCAGTAGCGGTCAAGTTGGACTTGCCCCCTCACATGAAGATACATCCGGTCTTCCACGTCTCTCTATTAAAACCCGTGCAACCTCAAACCCGACTAACTAAATCTCCAAAACCCATCCTAGTTGATGGAGAACTCGAGTTTGAAGTCAAAAGCATTCTGGACTCCAAGATCTCCAAATCTAAACTATTTTACCTAATTGACTGGAAAGGCTACGGCCCCCAAGAGAGATCCTGGGAACCTGCTGAATATGTCCACGCTCCTCGCCTAATCAAAAGATTTCACCGAACATTTCCTGACAAGCCAAAACCCCAGGAGAAGCCCGGTTTGGGAGGGGCCTTGAGGGGAGGTACTGTCATGATCTCTGCTTCCAAAAGGTCAGGGTTTTCCCAACTCCCTTGGAAGCAGATCCATAACCCAGGTTGCGAGGGCCAACCAGTCCCAATTGGGACCTTTTGGACCCAGTCCTGGCGCCAGTGGCACCAGGCTCATAAATGTGCCCAGTCCCAGCGCTGGAAGCGCCGGGCTCATGATGCTTGGGTGGACTTACCTGCAGCAGACCATGCTGCTTACTTGCCTGCCAGCTGAGCCTCTGATCCTCTTCTGTTTGGAACTACTTTTCCTGTTGGGTGGGGCAGGAGCCACTCCCTAGATTCAGAACACTGGAACTCTTCTGGAAAGCAGGAAATCTTTTCTTACTTAGGCGTGGCTGTGGAAGGAGACACCTAAGCACTACAGGAGGCTATTTAAACCACACCCGGTGGATGAATCTTGCTTTGCGTTATTCTGCATCCTCTGCAGCAGAACGCTCATCGTGTCTTCTGCATCGGATCCTGGGCCTAAAGAAAAAGGCTTACCATCCTGAATCCAGTCTTCAGCAACACCTATAAAGACAAGAAAGAACAGGTTAGCATTCCGGCATCTGAAAGACAAAGGCTTACCTACTCTTCGTGCGCTCCGGAGGTCTTCACACTGCATTCCGGCATCTGAAAGACAAAAGCTTACCGACTCTTCGCATGCTCCGGAGGCCTTCGGCGCTGCATCCTGCATCTGAAAGACAAAACAAGGTGCGTTTAAAGACATTGGGGAACTTTGATACTCACGTGCCATTACTCCTTTCCACATCAACCCCAGTGGGTATTCCGGCACCCTGCAGCCGCTCCGAACTCGTACCTGCAAAATAAAAGACAGTTAGAGCGCATCGTGAAGCAGGCAACAAGCGCTTACTTACGTGCTTCCAAGCGCTTCTATTCAACATACGGACTCCATCTTCAACTCACTTCAGCCCGTCATCCGCCATCGCCGGAACCTGCAAAACAAGAGACATCATTGCTAAAGACTTTAAAGACAATAGAATTACTCGAAACTTACCGTTCGTGCAGTAAACGACGGACAGCAGTCCTCTGAAGTCAAGAGGCCTGCGCTACCGATCCAGTGAAGAAACTGGTTACAGCACCCTGCCCCGAGGCAGATGGAGAGCTCGGCATTCACTTACCTAAGGTGAGAGCGTTAACCTTTGGGGGTCTACAGGAGAGCAAAAAAGGGAAGAGATAGGGACACCCCAATAACCCCAGTTTATTAATCCCATATTTTCTGTCTGCAGACATCTTACTCTTGAAGTCAGGCATACAGTGCACAGAGGTCCAGCCCAAAGAGCCAACCGGGCGCTACACATCACCTTTGAAGATACGGTAGTCGCCCAGTCAAGACCGGCGCCTCTGCGAGAATCAGGTGAGTGTTACAGTGCCAGACGTTGGGTAGCGCCTATAACAGGAGAATGGTGAGTTAAGATACTGGTTCTGTGATGGGTGGACTCCCACCTCCCTCTAGTCCAAATACCCTCCCCTTGGGGTTATTGCTCACCTTTGCTTTTTGTGCGTTGAACTCTCCGTCCTGCATCTCTGTGCAGGGGCGTGTGGTTGGTGCGGGCGTTCCATGGATCTAGTTGCTTCACTGGTCCGTGTGCCCTTATGTCAGGTCCAGACCGGCTGTGACTCCGACTCTGCTTGCTGTCTTCCAGGTGAGTTATAATGTCGTTTCTGTCTTTATTCTGTCTCTTTCTTTCCCCCCGTTTTCTCTGTCGTCTCGGCATCTTGCTCCACTACGCTGTTCCCTAACACTGTCTCTTTGTTTTCACGGGGATGGTTGTGATCTCGGAGTTGCTGCACCAGTAGCGAAGACCACAGTGAGTTATTGATGCGCGGAGCGCTGTGCTGTTTATTGATGTTAATTGCTAACCTGTGTTCTATTCTCTTTGTACAGGTTGCGGTGATGTTCCGGAGTGATGAGTGATCGAAGCGCTGCTTGCCCAGGTAAGTGCTTTGTTAATGCGGACCTTGTTCCTTCTCCCATGCAGGTTGTGGTGAAACCCAGAGATGGGCGAGGTAAGAGAAGCGCAGGGTGCTGCCAGGACTCACTGCTTGCCCAGGTAAGAATTGTTATTACTGCTGTCCTTGTTTCTTTACCTTTGCAGGTTGCAGCAAACTCCGGAGATGGGCGAGGTAAGCAAAGCGCAGGATGGATTCAAGACTGGTTACTTCACAGGTAAGTGTTCTTGCTCGCTAATGCTGTTCTTGTTCTTCCAGGTTATTAATGGAATCTGGATCTAGGGCTTCAGGATCAGGCCGCCAGAGAAGCAGATGAGCAGGAGCTGGACATGGTGAGCGTTAGGCTGCAGGAGTGCAGAATAACGCAAAGCGTGTTCTGCTGTTTGGGTGTGGTTTAAATAGCCAGGTAAAGTAGTTCCAGGCCAAGAAGTTCCAGGCCCAGCCACACCCAAATCACTAGACCGCATGGCTTGGTTCTAAAGAACTGAGCTGTGTAATAGGCCTCCATGTTGGATTAAGGTCCAAAACTGGTATTGCTTTCTTCCCAATAATGAGCCTGGCGCCAAAGGCGCCAGGACTGACTCGGTGTATGTTTCTGATGGAGATTTAAGGCCCTTGGGGCCAATGTGAAGGGCTTTATCCCCACTGCTGCCAGGGGGCTGTTATACCTGAGGGGGTCAGGGGCATGGATCATGACAGGAAGGTACAGATATAGCAATTGTACGACAGCCAAGACACTAGGTAATTATTCCTCCACCAGTAGTTCATGTAGAGACACCGATTTTACTGACAAGTGTTCCTATGGTTCCTCCAGTAAGAAGGAACTATGCCGATATACTTCATGAGATATCGACCTCAGAAACATCAGACTCAGCTCTCGCACCCCAACACAGTCTGCACGCACACACCCCTCACTCCACCAGCTACCCAACACCCACCATTGCACCGCGCCCAGTCCCAACCAATCTCTTCCTCACAATCACTCACCTACCACACCCCTTGGTCATAACCTCAATGTTGACGTCCAACGCCCACCCACTCCATCCCACACAGAACTTAAATACTCACTTATCAATGCCTGATCCCTCCCAGCACATGCACTGGAAATCAACGACCTCATCACTGCCCACAAACTTAAGCTACTAGCCATCTTCGAAACCTGGCTCCATGAAACATCAGGCCCCTCCCTCTCCCTGGCCTTCACTTAAGGATACACTATCCTAAGACAGGATCGCAAGACTTCCAAAGGTGGAGGTGTTGCCCTCATCTTCCAAGACACACTCTCCATTAGACTATGCAACACAAGCTCCTTTTGGGAAAACAACGCTGATCTCATCAAGGTCAAATTGTCGCTCTCCCCTAAATGCACCATAAATATCCTAATCACCTACAGGCCGCCTGGCTACTCACCAGTCTACCAAAAGCTCCTCCTCCAAATCATAAGAAAAAAAAACAACAAAAAAAAAGCTTGAATAAAACCATCCTACTCGGTGAACTCAATCTAGGCCTACATGACCCCAAAGACAAAGCGTCTGCCACTCTAGACATTGAACTCACTCACATTGGGTTTGAACATAAAATCTCTGCCCCAACTCACTGTAAAGGACGCTCCATGGAATGGATCGCAGACCACAACTGCTCCTCATCCATCACGAACATCTCAGCCCTCCCTTGGACAGAGCACCACCATATCCAATTTCCTATTCCCACCATACCTAATCGTAAGATACCTTCATATGCCCCACCCGCCAAAGTCAGAAGCTCAAAAAAACGTACTAAAATCACCTTGCACCGCTTCTCGATATCCCTGAACTCAAACCTCAATTTATCAAAGACCCCATCTCTCTGGCGAATGCTTATGCACTAATCCTCACCCAAGCCATTGAATCCATAGCCCTCCTAGAAGACAAAGAACTATCCACAATACGCATCAAGAAGAGTCAATCTCTAGCCAAAGGGCAATCCTCGACAAACCAATCCTCTCTAAATGAATTCAAAGAGATCTCATCCACGTACAAAAAATCCATGCTCCTAGCCAAATCAGAATCTTTCAACCAAAGAATCTCCAAAGCTAAC
Source organism: Ambystoma mexicanum (assembly GCF_040938575.1). Classification (NCBI taxonomy): domain Eukaryota; kingdom Metazoa; phylum Chordata; class Amphibia; order Caudata; family Ambystomatidae; genus Ambystoma; species Ambystoma mexicanum. Next base: position 1,184,659,672 of record NC_090921.1, on the reverse strand, counting down.
TCTAAATCCAGAGAAATGTTCTCTATATTCAAGGAACTCACCGCCCCGCCATTACTCAGGAGGAAATCATCAAAGACAAACTTGTTGTTCCAGTATTCAAGACGCTCTCATCAACTAAGTCAAAATGCTCCAAGAAAAAATATTAGCTCAGCATAAAGCTCTTCGCAATCAGGACATCACACATGCGCACCCACCACCTAAACCTCACTCTCAAATACCCCTCTTCGTCTTCAGAGACGTCACAGAGTCAGAGGTTACTGACCTTCTCAAACATATCAAACCATCCACTTGTAAAGGGGACATCTGTCCCCCTACAATCATCAAAGAATGCGCAGACGCTCTTACCCCCATCATTAAAGCTTTCTTTAATGTGTCCTTCTCCTCTGGTATCATACCACAAAGCCTGAAAGAAGCTTGGGTCCGCCCACTCATAAAAAAGCCCACCCTAGACCCTGCTTGTCCCAACAACTATCGTCCCATCACTACCGTTCCCTTCCTCCTCAAAATTCTGGACAAAGCTGCCCACATTCAAATCCAACAATACCTGGAAATCAACGACATCCTAAGCAGAAGACAATCAGGTTTCTAGAAAGGACATGGCACAGAAGCCGCCCTCTTAAATCTGAAGAAGCAAATCACCAAAATAATGGACAATGGCAAATCTGCTCTCCTCCTCCTACTCGATCTCTCCTCCGAGTTTGACCTTGTTGACCACGACATCCCCACCTCCCACCTGTCCAACGGATCCCACTTTTCACACAAAGCCTCCACATGGATAACCTCCTACCTAGAAGGAAGGGCTATGAAGGTGTACTCTGACCATGCCAACGCAGCCCCTACAACCATAAACTGTGGAGTCCCCCAGGGCTCTTGCACCGCACCCACCCTCTATAACCTGTTAACCAAACCGCTTTTTGACCTGTTGGACACACTCGGCATAGCATACACAAACTATGCAGACGACACCCAAGTCCTCCTCCCACTGGTGAATATGACTGTGACACAGAAGCTCTCCTCCAGATATATGCCACCATCCAAACCTGGATGGCTATCAATGGTCTCTGCTTAAATGGGGATAAAACGGAGATCATCATCCTTGGCCCTAAGGAAATCCTTGCCAATCTCAACACTAAATACATTCACTTCACCATCAACACACTAATATATCAGTTAAGACCCTTGGAGTCTACTTAGACTCCACTCTATCAAGGACAAGACAGGTTAGCGCCATCTCCTCAGCCTCTGCTCTCACCACTAAACTTATAACGGCCATAAAATCCTTTCTAAGCACTCAAAACTGCTTATCTATCGCCAGAGCCACAATAGGAGCTAGATTTGATTATTGCAATGCCCTTCTAGCAGACACCTCTACTAAAAACATCAATAGGCTCCAAATAGTGCAAAATAACGCGCTCTGCGCAGCCTTACATAAACCTAAAAGTGGCCATATTTCACAGGCCAGACGCGAAGCCCATTGGCTCCCAGTGAATGAAAGGATCAACTTCAAAATTCTCACCCTTACGCACAAATGCATCAATCTCTCTGCCCCAGCCTACCTATCAGAAACTATAGCCAATAACATCTTGGCCAGCCCCACAAGGAGCCACCACGCAAACCAACTCTGTGTACCGCCCATAAAAAGAGCCAACGCCGGAGGCATTGGTTTCCCCCACATAGCACCTAAGCTCTGGAACACCCTCACCAAAGCACTCAGAGCAGAACCTTCATTGCCCGCCTTTCGCAAATCTCTCAAAACCATGCTATTCATATAGCCCACACCGCTCCCCATCACCCTAGCTCTCTTCACCTGGTGATCTCGCAAGCTGCGCTGTATATGCCGTCCCTATGTACTATGGAACCCGTAAACTTACGTAATTGCTAATGTCAATGTAACCATTAAGCGTGCAATCTAATATAAATGCAAATGTTCAATGTAACCACTATGCCTTCCCTTGTAAGCAGCAATGTACATCTGTAACAATGCCACAATGCCCTCGGGCTGTTGTGCGCTTTAAAAATGTGAATACATACATACATAAATAAATAAATAAATAAATAAATAAGATGATCATAAAGGCTCACGAGGCAAGAAAGAGACCTAAGGGAAGTGCAAGGGAGGATGATCATGAACGGAATGATTACTTAGATAGCACAGCACATTTGGGGAATAACGTGGTATAAGCACATGAAAGTGGTGGGAAGGAGAACCTCAGAGGAGGAATGCTATGTATGTGCACTCCATGGGTAAATTGAAGATATTCATAGCCATTGAAATATATGTTTAGACAGCACATTGCCTATCACATATTGCACTCTGCCGAGCAAGAGGTCATTTCATGGGCCGAACAGCATATTTGGTATGGACAACAGAATGGTCAGCTCCAGATGAAGATGATTATGTTTAAGACACAAAGACAAGAACAAAAGCACACACTGGATATCATGTAGTAAGATGTGAACACCCGGGAGTGAATGGACCTGGAATCAGATGGGAAGTGAACCGAAGACTTGAAAGTCCAGGAAAATCTGAAGAAGAAATTTGAAGATGGAATGATAGAGGCCAAATGCAGATTTGGGGATCAGTACTTTCTCTAGATGGATGGGAGGAAGATGTGGTCATCTGCAGAGTGTGAGACAAAATCAATAGCGGTGAAAATATCAATACCAAAAACAATCTTGGAAGTAAGGTACCCATTGACAAAGCCATATATGCACTCACAACAATATGATAGCCATTTGAATGAAATCCCGGAAGAAGTGTGAAAACTGAGCAAAGGACGTCATGAGAAGCAGGGCTGATGCACCCAGAAGAGATGCAGAGGCAGGAGAAAATAAACATTCTATAAGGATCCAAGGAGGAGGTGTTACAGATGAGCAATATTTCGGGCTCGAGATGATGATGCTCATGCTACAGAAACGATGAAGAAAACATCAAGTCATTTGCATAGGAATGTATGGACTATGGATGATTCCCCAACGCACTTTAGCAGAGTTGGACCCAGTAAATAGAAAGACTTTTTTTCAGTGTGTCACAGTTAGAAATCAAAACTTGATAAAGGAGGTGAATTCGAGAAAGGCTTGGCTAGCCCAGCACCAGGATGTCGAGGCCACCGTGAGCCTGAATCTGCATGCAGTAATTACAAAACGTGTGAAAAGAATGTACTCCTGTCTGAGGCGAGGAGCAAGAACATTAAAGATGTCAGAAGTTCATCATTTAATAGTATTTCAAATACAGAAAAGCTCTGAAACATGGTCTGCAGTCACATGGTTGGATGAAAATAGATACTTGGTTGACCTGTATCAAAACCAAGAGACAAGTGTGCCTATACTCCCTTCTAATCTCAGGCACAGAGAACATTCCAAGGCCAATCATCAAAGGGCTAATTGACTGGCAGACTGCAAGAGTGATGACAGATGGCAGGCTAATTGGTGGAAAGCTATGGTCATGACCAGCCCACCAGCACCTGGATGCCAGCCTGCATGCTGCTAGCATGTGTGGAATAGTTACAGAGGGCTACAAGGGTGCCAACTAATTGTAGAGGGACACGTAATAAAGAGTCCTATATTTTGTGTAACCAGTGCGACATTGTGTATTTTAGGACATACATAATGACTTGCACTAGAGGAGGGCTTAGTTGCCACACCTGATGTTAGAGACCCAATTACTTTCCCAGACAAGTATGGAACATATACCTAGATGTTCCCTTTAAGCCAATCACTTTCACCAGTTGGTTTATGTTGTTTGTCACATAGACTGACGTCACTGATGACAAGTTTTTGCTATATTACCTGCTTTAATGCCATTGAAATTACTCTCTAGAGGAGAACCCAATGAGGAAGGCATATACTGAATTACAAAATTCAGGCCACAGACATCGGAGTGAGTGAAACTTTATTATCTCAACCAGCCCCTCAGACTGCATTTATCCAAAGAAAATACTTGCTGGAAGTCTTCGGCTCCTCTTCCTGCAAATAATGCCCTGGATTTACTTGAGCCCTCATTTCCTTATATATCTTTTTCTTTTTTTACTGTGTTACTTAATGAGTTAAAGTGCAAGTCTCATAAGCTTCAAGCTTATCCCTGTGGGGTGAAATATAGCGTGTGAAGGCCAGAAATAAAGAGGTCACAGTCATTTGTGAATGCTCACCGAAATAAAAGGCCAGCACAGAAATTATGATGTCACACAAGGCCTATTGAACCTAAATCACCAAGAAAAGAAAGTGGGCCTAAATCCAAACGTGCTAAGGTGGGCGCAATACATTTCAGGAAGGAAAAGAAAGACATGTGGCAATGATGTTTTGACTCAATCCATGGAGCGCTGCACTTTCACATCAAGAAACAGCAGTACATACAGTATCCTTAATGGAATACCAGATTGTGCTCCAAGCAGCTAAAGTGAAACGGAGTTCATTGCATGTAAAATAAATAAAAGAATGTCATTGTTGTTTTTCCCACATCGAAATTGACAGTATGCTAAGCGAAAATGCTCACAAGACTTTCAAAATTTGAACATGGTTTCAACATAAAACTGCCTTCTATGGGCAATCCTGAAGTGATACTTATGTATTTGAATACTGTGTGCCTTATAAGATGACATTTAAAATTACAATTGTGTGTGAGTTTAAAAGGCCATTTTGCTGTTGGGTACACGAACGGTCATTTCTCCCAACATGAAACTAACCTTGAGGCCCTTCCCTCTGCTGCCCTGGAGACACAGGCCTGGGTGTCAGCATCAATCAGAGACATTAATTAAATATATAGAAAGAAATGCATAGGCTTAGATCAAAAACACAGTGAAAAACCAGATAAGCCCATGCCTGTTCTTGCAGCTGGAGTGACATTGAGGTCACAATTCCCATAACATGTCTATTAAGAGTTGTTATCAGTGCCTCATATGCTTTGAAGGAAGAAGAGTATGCAAACACAGACCAGGCCAGGGTCAAGGTGAAATGATACTGGAGGGGCAAGGGGGGGGAGTGAAAGAGGGTGAAACTGCAGTTTGATTGAATGGGAGAAATACATTTTATTGCATGAAAAGGGCAGTGTGAATGTCACAATGGTCATTTCAGTATTTTTTTAAAGGTGACAGTTACCCCTTAAAATGATGTTGGTGTGATAAACACAACTAAAGTTATTAATGAAAATGTGATTTGGGACTTTCCTTGATTACGAGACATGTGAAAGTTGGTATGAGCGTGCAGGTAATATTTAACATGGAGACTGTACAGTGGCATAACTTTCACTGACTAAATTAAGAAAAACTATCTCTGCAAAGGAAAGGCGTGCTGATTTCAGAGTAGCCTTATCTGATTTGCCTTAAAATGTAGCTCTCAAAAATATGTTCATACATGTAAAGATTTCAAAATGTAGGGTTCTTGCCATGTTGAGAGATTTTTGAGTTCAAAACATGACCGAGCCTACCTGTGAAAGTGGGATGATGAAGCTTTCTCCTCCCACAGCTGTCCCAAATCACTCCCCCACCCCCTTGTCCTATTAGCACACCAGTGGGTAGTGAAAAACAGCCAATCCATTTTGCGAGAATCATGAAAAGGTAGTGACGCCATTTGCCTTATAAATAAACCACTTTGCATTACAACTGGAAATCTACCACTGATTCTGAGATCCAACCTGCTGCCAAAATCTGGCGAGAAACATCCCAGCAGAGAGGTCTAAACCTTGTTTGGAGACAGGAACCAGGAGACATAGAAGCTGATTGTGACCCCTTGGAGGATTCAGAGGAGATCCTTGACTGACCCCCTTGCTGTCCCAATGGTGCCCTGATGTTCCCTGATGCCCAGATCAAGGCCTCTCCTGGAAGAACTACCACAAAGCCATAGATTGTGCATGGCCTATATTTTTCCAGCATTCTGTTAGTTATTTCACCATATAAAAATATCCGGTTTGTCTGTATAGATCCCTACCCTATTTAATCAAAGTAAATAAATTAAGTCCCCTATAGTCATCACAGGATTGGTACTGTTGGCATTCAAAACCAACAATCTTTTCCCAGTGTGTTTTGCACCGGCATAGACATACAGATTGGCCAAAAGACATAACCAAGTGTAGTGCCTTTGCATAAGCATGGTGCAAAACAAAATACATTGCCCCTTTGTACCCATTGTGCTCTGACCAAAACCCAACGCCCTGCCTGATCTTTTTAGGTGTAGCAAGAAATGTCCCTATTTGCTTTTCTTTTTTTCATATTGCATCTGTGCTAAAATAAATAAAAAGAAAATGTTCCCACTGTGCTCTGACCAAAACCACAAAGCCCTGCCTGCTCTTGGTAGGTGTGGCAAAAAGAATTTCCCATTGCTTTTCTTTCTTTCATATTGTCTCTGCGATTCAAACCTCAAATCCGATTTTCCCATTGTGTTCCCACTCTCTGCCACTGGCCTTCCATTCAGAGGCGTTAAGTCTAATTGATGTTTGGAGGCTGAGAGTTGCAGGGAGAACAGTATTCTGACTCAAAAGAGCAATCACTATGTGTGTTGAATTGTTCTTTTTCTGTATTGGTGGGTGATTTAAAAGAAAATAATTGTGCTGTACATCTCTGTGTTGGTGCTTTACGGATGTCATTTTGCTCTTGTGTTGCCACAGCATTGGTGGCTAATGTTAATGTATTTGTGATATTTGGTTGAAATAAATTAATAAATATATATATATTTTGAATGCACACTGGACTGGTTCCTAGTCCATTGTGGCACCGGGTACTTCTTGGGGTTGGGTGCGAGACGGGTCAGAGGCCTTATCACAGTGAACCTTAACAAAAACGAAAAGTGCTTTATTGTGCGCCACATTCATTGTAGGGAAAGGAACTCCCTGAGTTGAGGGTGAGCGCTTAATAAACCGCAAAAAAACTGGGGGCTTGTGAGGCAGGATTGGTGGAGAGTTTTCACTTGTGACAGTGCAGTAACAGCAGACTATTCATTCAGGTGTAATTGCATTTCAGTGGATGGAAAGTTGTGTTGCATTGTGAAGGCACCATTCAGACCTGTACCGTGGGTTTCTGGGTGGTGTGTGTAGTTAAAAATATTAATTGATTGTCATTGTAAATACAAACTAAACAGAAACAGGTTTGAGATGTTTCCCTTGCATAGAGAGCATATTAGGTGCAGAACACATTTCAGAATGAGCAGCGTAGAAATCAATATGGCCAGGAAGAACCTTCTATCCAAATTGTTTATTAAATGGGTAGAACGAGGGCATGAAATGTGGCAATCTAGAATGCTGCAGGAGGTTACCTCTGTAAATGTTGATATGTGGCAGGATAATGGGCTGTTACATCAGACCTTGACAGACCTTTATATGAGACAGACCACCAGAGATGAGCAAATTAAAATGGTTCAGCTCACAGCATATATGTACATTCATATGATGATCATGGAAGAAAGATACCAGGAAAGAGTAGCCTCTGTGCAAAACCAATCTGAGCTTTTGGATCGAGCAGAGTGAGAATTGAAACAATTGGAGGAAAAAGCGCAACAGAGACAAAATTCAGAGCTAAAATTGGAAAACATTATTCAGCAGCTAAAAGATGAGTTAGTGACACAGCAGCAAGCAAATTTAGAGCGTGAGGCACAACTTTCTACACCGCAAGAGGAGTATCAAGAAGGTGTGGAAAATCTGAGAGAGAGTCAACAAAAATTACGTGAGCAAGTTGTGCACAATAGACCCTGTTTAGAGGACATTTGTGCATTTCAAACAAAGATTAAGCAACTGAAAGATGAGAATAGTCGGTTGATCATTAGGGAGGTCAATTCCCAGGCAGAATTCAATCAGGAGAACCAAAATCTAAATGCTCTGAAACGACAGGGAGAACACCTCAGGGAAGAGAATAACAAATTGTGTGAGGAGAAAGGTGTCCTGTGTCAGGCATCACAGTTAAGGACAGACATGGAGAAAAGTGAGTTGTGTTCCCAGGAAGTGACTGACACGATAGCGAATGAAAAATTGAGGGAACATGTGAGGCAAGTAGAGGTGGACTTAGAACAGGCCAAAAATGCACAAAGGGAGGAGAATAGTTTCCTGCAAAAGAAGAGGTCTGAGTATGCCCAGACAATACAAACCTCACAGAAGGAAAATGAGTCCCTTTGTGAGGAGAACAAGGGACTCGGTGACCAAGTAGTGGGACAAAACAAAGTAGTAGAATCTTCTCAAGCCCTGATATCAGAGCTGAAAACTCAGGCCTCTGTATATCACCAAGACACAGGGGCTGAGAAAAACAGATCAGAGAGATTGGAAAAGGAGATGGCCAAATACAAGCAGGCTCTGAGGCACCACGACCAGTTAGAGTATGGAAAGGCACCCTCCAATCACGGAGTGATGTCCACTTTACCAGGGATCTCAGGTCAACTCACCACATTATAAGCACATGGTGCGGCTAACTTTATGCTTGCCAGTTTTCAAGAACAGGGATACATGCGGCTTCTGGACTCAATTAGGCCTAGTCCAAATAAGGCAGAAGCCCAGTCCTTATCAGACATTGATGGGCATGCATCTCTACCCAGATTTAAAAATACCCTAGCAGATACTTCTGATGAGGAGGGCTCCTATGATGAGAAGATCAGGGAGTTAGATTGACAGAAACAAAAGTTAGAAAGGGACCACCTGGTCCACTTTGCAGGCAAAGAAGAAGCAGAGTCCAGGCATCAAAAGAGCATTTTAAAAACCTTCACAAATTCAGCGAGGTGGGAGGAATTCTCCACCATACCTGGAATAAGGGATGAAGATGAGTACTCCCCTGTGCGAAAAGGGGAGTCTAAGGGAAGTGACCCTGATAGCCCACAGTACGACAGGGGAGGAGAGACCAGACCCCGTCATTCTGAGAGGGATTCCCAGTCTCATAGAGGTCGGGGCGTCTAGAGGACAGGGAGTGGACCACCAATAGTAGCAGCTCTGAGTCAGAGGGTGAGTGG